>NC_135234.1:662367051-662992051 GCF_051348905.1 Ranitomeya variabilis
TAATAGACTGCTTTTTAGGACATCGTCTAAGGGCTGATACCATGAACCTTTTACTCCAACAGTGGTTAGCTAAGTGCTGATCAAATACAGAGCTTAGGGCAGAGACCTGAACTTTTAACGTACTAGGCTTAAGGCCTAACTCTGACCCCCTCTGTAAAAAGTCCAATATCTGAGATATATTGGGGTGGAATGGGTCTGGCGAGTTAGGTATGCACCAAGATGAAAACCTTTTCCATACCTTATTGCAAATGGAAGTGGTGACTGGTTTCCTGGACATCTATAAGGTGGTGATTACCTTGTTTGACAGCCCCTGTGCACACAATACCTGGGCCTCAGTAACCAAGCTGCTAATTTCAGCCTCTGAGGACTTGGATGATGCAGAAGTCCCTGCAAGAGAAGATCTGTATTCAGCGGTAACTGGATTGGTCCGTCCACCTGGAGATCGATGAACGTTGAACCAGCACCTTTTGGGTCACATTGGAGCCACCAGGATGGTTGGTACTCGATCTTCCCGGCTCTTCTGCAGAGTCCTTGCCAGCATCGGAATTGGAGGAAATGCATACACCAACTGGAAGTTTCACTGCTGTGCAAATGCGTGTACTCCCCTGGATCTGTCCCTGGGGTTTAGGGAGAAATAGTTTTTGTTTCGACTTGCGAATTCTGGCCTGAGGCGAATAAATCGATCTCTGGCAAACCCCATCTTGGTACCAGCATCCAAAGGATGTCTTGATTCAGGCTCCATTCTGCTGGTTGTATGCCCTGACGACTCAGGAAGTCTGCCTGCAGGTTGTAGGATCCTTTTAGATGGACAGCCGTCAGGGTGAGAAGATGTCTTTCAGCCCAATAAAATATTTTGTTTGATATGCTTTTTAAGCTGTCGAACTTTGAGCTCCCCTGATGTTTGAGGTGAGCTACAGTGGTGAGGTTGTCCGAATAGTCTCTGACATGACAACCCGTGACTAGGTTGCCTGCTGCAAGAAGGGTCTCCTCCACTTCTTTCAGTTCTCTGAAATTGGATGACCTGGCACTTACAGTGGGGCAAAAAAGTATTTAGTCAGTCAGCAATAGTGCAAGTTCCACCACTTAAAAAGATGAGAGGCGTCTGTAATTTACATCATAGGTAGACCTCAACTATGGGAGACAAACTGAGAAAAAAAAATCCAGAAAATCACATTGTCTGTTTTTTTATCATTTTATTTGCATATTCTGGTGGAAAATAAGTATTTGGTCAGAAACAAAATTTCATCTCAATACTTTGTAATATATCCTCTGTTGGCAATGACAGAGGTCAAACGTTTTCTGTAAGTCTTCACAAGGTTGCCACACACTGTTGTTGGTATGTTGGCCCATTCCTCCATGCAGATCTCCTCTAGAGCAGTGATGTTTTTGGCTTTTCGCTTGGCAACACGGACTTTCAACTCCCTCCAAAGGTTTTCTATAGGGTTGAGATCTGGAGACTGGCTAGGCCACTCCAGGACCTTGAAATGCTTCTTACGAAGCCACTCCTTCGTTGCCCTGGCGGTGTGCTTTGGATCATTGTCATGTTGAAGGACCCAGCCACATTTCATCTTCAATGCCCTTGCTGATGGAAGGAGGTTTGCACTCAAAATCTCACGATACATGGCCCCATTCATTCTTTCATGTACCCGGATCAGTCGTCCTGGCCCCTTTGCAGAGAAACAGCCCCAAAGCATGATGTTTCCACCACCATGCTTTACAGTAGGTATGGTGTTTGATGGATGCAACTCAGTATTCTTTTTCCTCCAAACACGACAAGTTGTGTTTCTACCAAACAGTTCCAGTTTGGTTTCATCAGACCATAGGACATTCTCCCAAAACTCCTCTGGATCATCCAAATGCTCTCTAGCAAACTTCAGATGGGCCCGGTCATGTACTGGCTTAAGCAGTAGGACACGTCTGGCACTGCAGGATCTGAGTCCATGGTGGGGTAGTGTGTTACTTATGGTAGGCCTTGTTACATTGGTCCCAGCTCTCTGCAGTTCATTCACTAGGTCCCCCCGCGTGGTTCTGGGATTTTTGCTCACCGTTCTTGTGATCATTCTGACCCCACGGGGTGGGATTTTGGTGGAGCCCCAGATCGAGGGAGATTATCAGTGGTCTTGAATGTCTTCCATTTTCTAATTATTGCTCCCACTGTTGATTTCTTCACTCCAAGCTGGTTGGCTATTGCAGATTCAGTCTTCCCAGCCTGGTGCAGGGCTACAATTTTGTTTCTGGTGTCCTTTGACAGCTCTTTGGTCTTCACCATAGTGGAGTTTGGAGTCAGACTGTTTGAGGGTGTGCACAGGTGTCTTTTTATACTGATAACAAGTTTAAACAGGTGCCATTACTACAGGTAATGAGTGGAGGAAAGAGGAGACTCTTAAAGAAGAAGTTACAGGTCTGTGAGAGCCAGAAATCTTGATTGTTTGTTTCTGACCAAATACTTATTTTCCACCATAATATGCAAATAAAATGATAAAAAAACAGACAATGTGATTTTCTGGATTTTTTTTTTTCAGTTTGTCTCCCATAGTTGAGGTCTACCTATGATGTAAATTACAGACGCCTCTCATCTTTTTAAGTGGTGGAACTTGCACTATTGCTGACTGACTAAATACTTTTTTGCCCCACTGTATCTCCACATCCCAGTGTCCCGAGAAGGGAGTGTGAGATACTACGCCACCCCATCCTCGTTTGACGGCATCGGTTGTTACCGTATCCAGAGGTGACTGGGACCAAGCTACTCCCTTGCAAAGATTTTTGGGTTTCACTCGTCCCGGGGTCTGAACCCTCCTGTTCAGAGAGTTGGGTTTCCCGTTCCATGCCCTGAGAATGTGGGCTTGCAAGACCCTGGAGTGAGCCTGAGCCCAAGGTACTGATTGTATGAAGGCAGTCATGGAGCCCAGCATAGACATTGCTGTCTGGAGGGTGGGAGACCTCTGAACTCAGAGATCTTGATTACCAGAGTCAGGCGATGATCCTCTGGTAAGAAGGACATCTGCTTTTCTGATTCTGAGTACATGATTTCTGAGTGTTTGGGCAAATGGAGCTATGATCAAAAGATCGTCCGGATAAGGCACAATACAGATGCCCTGTCCCTTGACGCGGGTTGCCGGCTTAAGTATTGTGGCCATAATATAAACCAGTACCTTGCATACATTATTATGTTTTTGTGCACTTTATATCTTTCGGCGTGCAGTTGGACTCTAGTTGGCTCTGTATACTGTGGCCACTGTTTACACAGGATGCATTAGTCAGCACTGATTAGCCCGCCATATGGCGTCACTAATAGGCTTTGAGTCAGATGCTCTGCATTTCTGTGTGAACATGCCACATACAGTTTATTTGTCTGCACTGGTATGCCAAGCGGCCAATCTCTGATTGTAGGCTGGCTGCCTCATCGGTATTATTGCACCTGTGTAGTCGCCATTGTAGCGCCCCCACTGCCGCAGGGCCGAGGGGTACCCAGTACCGGGCCTCTGAGTCTCTGCTCTGGGGTTGTCACGGCGGCTAGGCCCCGGTCCGTGACCCTGCCGTGGGGCGCACAGGGGATTATTAGGAGTGGATGATGGTAGTGGTGGTGCGGTGCAGTAAATAACGAGGACACCAGGTTGCAGTCTCTTTACCTCTTTACTGAAGATCTCTGAGTCCACAGTCCAGAATATGGTTCACCAGGCTGCGCAAGTCCGGCCGGTCTGATGGCACCTCCAGAGTTCTCTTCACAGGTGGAAATCTGTGCCTTCCTTCTAGCGCTATGTGTTGCGGTCCTTCCCTGCTGTGCTTACGGAAAGTCCCCACAACCGTTGTGTCTGTTTCTTAAGTTCCCTCACAACTCGATTAAATGATGTTCTTCTAATCCTCCGTCCCTCCCTGTTGTTCTGGTCGGGACGGCACCCGTATGACGGGTAGGCTCGGAGCTCTTCCGGGACCCTAGAGTCGCCCCTCTCCACAAGTTGCCCCCCAAGACTGCATAGGTGATTTAAGTTAGACAGCCCGCCTTAGACTGACTGTCCTGCCGCTGTTTAGAGTATTGCTTGAAGCTGAATGTTATAATACTCCCTCGGCGTTCCGGCCACCGGTAGTGCGCCTCAGTAGGGTGTTGCTCCGGTCTTACAGCACGACCCCTACTGGTATTTCTCCTTTTGCTTGATCTCGTTTCTCACTCAGCACAATCTATCTCGCTTCTAGTCCTTCCTTGGGCACCGCCGCTACCCGGAGCAGGCGCGGTCCCGTTACGTTCGTTCAAGTTGCCAAGCCTCTGTCAGGATCCCACCCCTGACAGAGACCCTACTGTATCTTCCCCCACAACACCCTCTGCCACAAGGTGTTGCCTGGTTCCAACCCAGTCAGCTTTCTGTCTAACTTCCTGCCTGACCCCCAGTTTACCCACTATGGTGGGGAGTGGCCTAATGAATAGAACCCTTAGCTCCCCCCGGAGGCCCAGCTGTGAAATGTATTGGTGTCTGTGATACCTGGTCAGATGAACTCCTTCAGTGCCGTCAGACGCACCATAGCTCCCCATAGTGGCGGAGCCACAGTACTGCAACGACCAGGACTCTGGGGCGCTGCACCATCTTAACTTGGGTCCGCTGCACCATGATAGCGCATTTGTTTGGAGGCCGCGACAGGTAAGCACCTTTACCTGTGTACTGTTTTCTTTTTCTAGAAGTTAGTGGAGGTTTTTCCTCTTATGGTGTTTTTTTCCCGTTCCAGGCCCTGAGAATGTGGGCTTGCAAGACCCTGGAGTGAGCCTGAGCCCAAGGTACTGATTGTATGCAGTTAGTCATGGAGCCCAGCAAAGACATTGCTGTCCGGAGGGTGGGAGACCTCTGAACTCGGAGATCTTGATTACCAGAGTCAGGCGATGATCCTCTGGTAAGAAGGACATCTGCTTTTCTGAGTCTAGTAGTACTCCCAAGAACCTTCTTGTTGTGGAGGGTTGGAGTTTTGACTTCTTTAGACTTGGGAGCCACCCCAAGGATTGTAGATTGTCTAGTGACCTTAGTACATGATTCCTGAGTGTTTGGGAAAATGGAGCTATGATCAAAAATTCGTCCAGATAAGGCACAATACAGATGCCCTGTCCCAGGATGTAGGTCACTGCCTCCGACATTGACAGAAAAATGTTAGCTTACTGACTGAGCACTCCTCCCTTCACCATGTGGTTTTTAATTACATCTAATCACATTTGGTTCCGGCCAACCCATATATGTACGCTTTACTGAGAGAGGTGTCCACATTCACCCATGCATACAGACATTAGCCTTAGGTATGTGTTCACATTTGGACAGGGAGGTCAGGGACCCATCAGATTAATGAGGCCATGTTGACGATGGTTGATGGGCTCACACTATTTGGCCAAATTTTGTGTAAAGCATCTCATAAATATTTTTCCTAATGTTCAAAAGCCATTTTGCTATTCATATTTCATGTATTTCATAATCGACATGCTTTGGCATGATAGAGTGCAACCTTTTTTTGTATACTGCCTCCAAAATTATCCTGGAGAACACCCTTGGCACTGACGAGATGCCGAAGGGGAGCACATTGTATGGGTAGTGCCTCATCTCCTGGTTTTGTAAGACTGCAAACCTCAGGTACTTCCTGTGGTGCTGGTGAATTGGAACGTGAAAATAAGCATCCTTCAGGTCGATGGTCACCATGAAATAATGAGGTCCTATCAGTGGAATTGCTGATTTCACTGACTCTATTTTGAACCTTCAGTATACAATATGACGGTTCAGACCCTTCAGATTTATTATAATGTGTGCATCTCCCGAAGGTTTCTTCACAATAGAGGAGTGAATGGTGACCTCTTCTCCACTCGTCCATGGGCAATGGAGAGATTGCCTTTCGCTTTAGCAGATCCTAAAGACCTGATAACAGTAGGTCTTGGGATCCCTGGGTTGGAAAGGATGTGACTATTAGACCCTGAGGGGGGGAAACTCTATAAGGAGGCCCTCCTTGATAACATTGAGGACCCACTGGCAATTGGAAACGGCCAGCCACTGATGGAAGAAGTTCAAAAGCTTTCCCTCATACGGTGCCGGAGTCATTGTTTGTCCTGTTGCTGCTGTTTGGGGACAAGAATGTTCTTGCCTCTGCCCTTAGCATAGCTCCACCTCCCCGTATTTCCTTTACCACAGGTCTGGGGGGTCTGATGCAGAGAGGAACTAAAAAAAATGCTTCTTGGCAGGCTTGGAAGAGTCTTCTTTTTGTCTGTGGCCTTTTCTAGTATGTCATCCAGGGCTGGACCAAAGACATATTCACCTTTGAAGGGGATGGAACAAAGTTTATCCTTGGATGTGATATCCCCACTCCACATTTAAAGCCACAGGGCCCTCCTAGCAGAGTTGGACTGGACCAACAACCTAGCAACGATACGAGCCGATTCAGCAGAGGCATCTGCCAGGAATCCAGTTGCATTTTTAAGCAGCAGAAGGGAGTCTAGTAACTCTGCTCTTGAGGTCCCCTGAGAAATATGATTCTCCAACTTATCCATCCACCGAAAGAGGGATCTGGCAACACAAGTGGAAGCTATATTTGACCTAAGTGAGGAAGTGGAGGTCTCCCAGGATTTTTTCAGCAGGCTCTCTACCTTCCTATCAATAGAATCTGTTGTGATTTTGCTTTTTGCTCCCTCTAGTGGTCATTAGTGATTTGACTCTGGAGCGTCTGTCTTTTCCTATATCCTCACCTGGGCCGTTAGTTCAGGGGCGTTGCTATATAAGCTCCCTGGACCTTCAGTTCAATGCCTGGCATCGTTGAAATCAGAGCTAATCTGCTGTGCTCTTGTCCTCTGATCCTGGTTCCTGTTTTTCAAGCTAAGTCTGCTTCTTTGCTTTTTGCTTTTGTTTTGTTTGGTATTTTTGTCCAGCTTGTTCCTATCTGTATCCTGACCTTTGCTGGAAGCTCTAGGGGGCTGGTGTTCTCCCCCCGGACCGTTAGACGGTTCGGGGGTTCTTGAATCTCCAGCGTGGATTTTTATAGGGTTTTTGTTGACCAGATAAGTTATCTTGCTATATTCTGCTATTAGTAAGCTGGCCTCTCTTTGCTGAACCTGGTTCATTTCTGTGTTTGTCATTTCCTCTTACCTCACCGTTATTATTTGTGGGGGGCTTGTATCTTGCTTTGGGGTCCCTTTCTCTGGAGGCAAGAGAGGTCTTTGTTTTCTTCTCCTAGGGGTAGTTAGATTCTCCGGCTGGCGCGAGTCATCTAGCGATCACCGTAGGCATGATCCCCGGCTACTTCTAGTGTTGGCGTTAGGAGTAGCTATTTGGTCAACCCAGTTACCACAGCCCTATGAGCTGGATTTTTGTATCTTGCAGACTTACACGTTCCTCTGAGACCCTGTCCACTGGGGTCATAACTGTATGCCAGGCCAGTATTAAATGTTTAATGCATTGCAGAAGTGGGATTATAAGAAAGAAAATTTTGAGGTTTTTTTTTTCCCTCTCTCATTTTTTTTTTTTTTTTTTTTTTCTTTTCCCCTTTACCTCAGAGTGGCTTAAGCTTGCTGCAGACATGAATGTCCAGACCTTGATTACAAGTGTGGACCAGCTTGCCGCTCGTGTGCAGGGTATACAAGATTATGTTACCAGAAATCCTAGGTCTGAACCCAAGATTCCGATTCCTGAACTGTTTTCAGGAGACCGATTTAAGTTTAGGAATTTCAGGAATAATTGTAAATTATTTTTGTCCCTGAAACCTTGTTCGTCTGGAGACTCTGCTCAACAAGTAAAAATTGTTATTTCATTCTTACGGGGTGACCCTCAGGATTGGGCTTTTTCGTTGGCGCCAGGAGATCCGGCATTGGCTGATATTGATGCGTTTTTTCTGGCGCTCGGTTTACTTTATGAGGAACCCAATCTTGAGATTCAGGCAGAGAAAGCCTTGCTGGCTATGTCTCAGGGCCAGGACGAGGCTGAGGTGTATTGCCAAAAATTTCGGAAATGGTCCGTGCTGACACATTGGAACGAGTGTGCACTGGCCGCTAATTTTAGAAATGGCCTTTCTGAGGCCATTAAGAATGTTATGGTGGGTTTTCCCATTCCCACAGGTCTGAATGATACCATGTCCCTGGCTATTCAAATTGACCGGCGGTTGCGGGAGCGCAAAACCGCAAATTCCCTCATGTTGTTGTCTGAACAGACACCTGATGTGATGCAATGTGATAGAAAAACCGCAAATTCCCT
Source organism: Ranitomeya variabilis (assembly GCF_051348905.1). NCBI lineage: Eukaryota > Metazoa > Chordata > Amphibia > Anura > Dendrobatidae > Ranitomeya > Ranitomeya variabilis. The sequence continues at coordinate 662,375,250 of NC_135234.1, forward strand.
CATGGTGTTGTCTGAACGGACACCTGATTTGATGCAATGTGATAGAATCCTGACTAGAAATGAGAGGAAAATTCATAGACGCCGGAATGGCTTGTGCTACTACTGTGGTGATTCTACACATGTTATCTCAGCATGCTCTAAACGTATATCTAAGGTTGTTAGTCCTGTCACCGTTGGTAATTTGCATCCTAAGTTTATTCTGTCTGTAACTTTGATTTGCTCACTGTCATCTTATCCTGTCATGGCGTTTGTAGATTCAGGTGCTGCCCTGAGTCTTATGGATCTCTCATTTGCTAAGCGCTGTGGTTTTATTCTTGAACCATTAGAAAATCCTATCCCTCTTAGGGGTATTGATGCTACGCCATTGGCAGAAAATAAGCCGCAGTATTGGACACAGGTTACCATGTGCATGACTCCTGAACACCGCGAGGTGATACGTTTTCTCGTTCTACATAAAATGCATGATTTGGTTGTTTTGGGGCTGCCATGGTTACAGACCCATAATCCAGTCCTTGACTGGAAGGCTATGTCAGTGTCTAGTTGGGGCTGTCGTGGTATTCATGAGGATTCCCTGCCTGTGTCTATTGCTTCTTCTACGCCTTCGGAAGTTCCGGAGTACTTGTCTGATTATCAGGATGTCTTTAGCGAGTCCAGGTCCAGTGCATTGCCTCCTCATAGGGAATGTGACTGTGCAATAGATTTGATTCCAGGCAGTAAATTTCCTAAGGGAAGACTGTTTAATCTGTCGATACCTGAACATACCGCTATGCGTTCATATATCAAGGAGTCTCTGGAGAAAGGACACATCCGTCCGTCTTCTTCCCCTCTTGGTGCGGGATTCTTTTTTGTGGCTAAAAAGGACGGATCTTTGAGGCCTTGTATTGACTATCGGCTTTTAAATAAGATCACTGTCAAATTTCAGTATCCTTTGCCGCTGTTGTCTGACTTGTTTGCCCGGATTAAAGGTGCCAAGTGGTTTACCAAGATAGACCTTCGTGGTGCGTACAACCTTGTGCGCATTAAGCAAGGGGATGAATGGAAAACCGCATTCAATACGCCCGAAGGTCATTTTGAGTACTTGGTGATGCCTTTTGGGCTCTCTAATGCCCCTTCAGTTTTTCAGTCCTTTATGCATGACATTTTCCGGAACTATCTGGATAAATTTCTGATCGTTTATCTGGATGATATTCTGTTTTTTTCTGATAATTGGGACTCGCATGTGGAGCAGGTCAGGATGGTCTTTAAAATTTTGCGTGAAAATTCTTTGTTTGTCAAGGGCTCAAAGTGTCTTTTTGGTGTACAGAAGGTTCCCTTTTTGGGGTTCATTTTTTCCCCTTCTGCTGTGGAGATGGACCCAGTCAAGGTCCGAGCTATTCTTGATTGGACTCAGCCCTCGTCAGTTAAGAGTCTTCAGAAGTTCTTGGGTTTCGCTAACTTCTACCGTCGTTTTATCGCTAACTTTTCTAGCATTGTGAAACCTTTGACGGATATGACCAAGAAGGGCTCCGATGTGGTTAATTGGGCTCCTGCTGCCGTGGAGGCTTTCCAGGAGTTGAAACGTCGGTTTACTTCGGCGCCTGTTTTGTGCCAGCCTGATGTCTCGCTTCCCTTTCAAGTTGAGGTGGATGCTTCAGAGATTGGAGCAGGGGCCGTTTTGTCGCAGAGAGGCCCTGGTTGCTCTGTTATGAGACCTTGCGCCTTTTTCTCTAGGAAGTTTTCGCCTGCGGAGCGAAATTATGATGTGGGCAATCGGGAGTTGTTGGCCATGAAATGGGCATTTGAGGAGTGGCGTCATTGGCTCGAGGGTGCTAAGCATCGTGTGGTGGTCTTGACTGATCACAAAAATCTGATGTATCTCGAGTCTGCTAAACACCTGAATCCTAGACAGGCCCGCTGGTCATTGTTTTTCTCCCGTTTTGACTTTGTTGTCTCGTATTTACCAGGTTCAAAGAATGTGAAGGCCGATGCTCTTTCCAGGAGCTTTGTGCCTGATGCTCCTGGAGTCGCTGAACCTGTTGGTATTCTTAAGGATGGTATTATCTTGTCAGCTATTTCTCCTGATCTGCGACGTGTGTTGCAGAGATTTCAGGCTGATAGGCCTGATTCTTGTCCACCTGACAGACTGTTTGTGCCTGATAAGTGGACCAGCAGAGTCATTTCCGAGGTTCATTCCTCGGTGTTGGCAGGTCACCCAGGAATTTTTGGCACCAGACATCTGGTGGCCAGATCCTTTTGGTGGCCTTCCTTGTCTAGGGATGTGCGGTCATTTGTACAGTCCTGTGGGACTTGTGCTCGAGCTAAGCCTTGCTGTTCTCGTGCCAGCGGGTTGCTCTTGCCCTTGCCTGTCCCTAAGAGACCTTGGACACATATCTCCATGGATTTCATTTCTGATCTTCCGGTGTCTCAGGGCATGTCTGTTATCTGGGTGATATGTGATCGCTTCTCCAAGATGGTCCATTTGGTTCCTTTGCCTAAACTGCCTTCCTCTTCCGATCTGGTTCCTGTGTTTTTCCAGAACGTGGTTCGTTTGCACGGCATCCCTGAGAATATTGTGTCAGACAGAGGATCCCAGTTCGTTTCCAGATTCTGGCGATCCTTTTGTAGTAGGATGGGCATTGACTTGTCGTTTTCGTCTGCTTTCCATCCTCAGACTAATGGACAGATGGAGCGAACTAATCAGACTTTGGAGGCTTATTTGAGGTGTTTTGTCTCTGCTGATCAGGACGATTGGGTGACCTTCTTGCCGTTAGCTGAGTTTGCCCTTAATAATCGGGCTAGTTCCGCCACCTTGGTTTCGCCGTTTTTCTGCAACTCTGGTTTCCACCCTCGTTTTTCTTCGGGTCATGTGGAACCTTCTGACTGCCCTGGGGTGGATTCTGTGGTGGATAGGTTGCAGCGAATCTGGAATCTTGTGGTGGACAACTTGAAGTTGTCACAGGAGAGGGCTCAGCGCTTTGCCAACCGCCGCCGCGGTGTGGGTCCCCGACTACGTGTTGGGGATTTGGTGTGGCTTTCTTCCCGCTTTGTTCCTATGAAGGTTTCCTCTCCCAAATTTAAACCTCGTTTTATTGGTCCTTACAAGATATTGGAAATTCTTAATCCTGTATCTTTTCGCCTGGATCTACCTGTGTCGTTTGCTATCCACAACGTGTTTCATAGGTCCTTGTTGCGGCGGTACGTTGTGCCTGTGGTTCCTTCTGCTGAGCCTCCTGCTCCGGTATTGGTTGAGGGCGAGTTGGAGTACGTGGTGGAGAAGATCTTGGATTCTCGTCTCTCCAGGCGGAGGCTTCAGTACCTGGTCAAGTGGAAGGGCTATGGTCAGGAAGATAATTCCTGGGTGGTCGCCTCTGATGTTCATGCGGCCGATTTAGTTCGTGCCTTTCATGCCGCTCATCCTGATCGCCCTGGTGGTCGTGGTGAGGGTTCGGTGACCCCTCACTAAGGGGGGGGTACTGTTGTGATTTTGCTTTTTGCTCCCTCTAGTGGTCATTAGTGATTTGACTCTGGAGCGTCTGTCTTTTCCTATATCCTCACCTGGGCCGTTAGTTCAGGGGCGTTGCTATATAAGCTCCCTGGACCTTCAGTTCAATGCCTGGCATCGTTGAAATCAGAGCTAATCTGCTGTGCTCTTGTCCTCTGATCCTGGTTCCTGTTTTTCAAGCTAAGTCTGCTTCTTTGCTTTTTGCTTTTGTTTTGTTTGGTATTTTTGTCCAGCTTGTTCCTATCTGTATCCTGACCTTTGCTGGAAGCTCTAGGGGGCTGGTGTTCTCCCCCCGGACCGTTAGACGGTTCGGGGGTTCTTGAATCTCCAGCGTGGATTTTTATAGGGTTTTTGTTGACCAGATAAGTTATCTTGCTATATTCTGCTATTAGTAAGCTGGCCTCTCTTTGCTGAACCTGGTTCATTTCTGTGTTTGTCATTTCCTCTTACCTCACCGTTATTATTTGTGGGGGGCTTGTATCTTGCTTTGGGGTCCCTTTCTCTGGAGGCAAGAGAGGTCTTTGTTTTCTTCTCCTAGGGGTAGTTAGATTCTCCGGCTGGCGCGAGTCATCTAGCGATCACCGTAGGCATGATCCCCGGCTACTTCTAGTGTTGGCGTTAGGAGTAGCTATTTGGTCAACCCCGTTACCACAGCCCTATGAGCTGGATTTTTGTATCTTGCAGACTTACACGTTCCTCTGAGACCCTGTCCACTGGGGTCATAACAAGAATCCTTGAGTTGGGAAGAGTCCTCAAAGGGGAGTGCAGTCATTTTAGCTACTCTTGCCACCTGAACATCTACTTTAGGGATGTCCCAGGCAACCGATTCACCTTCTAAAGGGAACTATGCTTAAGTTCCGAGGTAGTACTCAGCCGCTTCTCCAGAAACTCCCACTCTTGAAAGATCATATTCATGATGTTCTCATGGCCCAGGAACCCAATCTGCCTCCCCGCCTTCAACCCTCCAAACATTTCTTCTTCCACTGTTTAGGGAACCTGTACCCTCCTCCAAGCCTATGGTGGACTGGACTACACCAATTAATTCCTCCATATACTTTTTTACTTTTTAGACACAGATATTTTATTTTATTTGATGATTCCCATTTTTCTGAAGCCAAGCCATAAGAGTCCACGGACCCTGAGTCAGAGTCTTCAATTTGGAGCTTCCTGTTCTTAGGGAAAGAAGGTCCCGGAGAAGGAGGAGGGGGAGGTATAAGGGCAGCCAAGGAGGATTGCACCTCCTGCTAGACAAAGGTATGGATTTCATCCAGGAGAGAGGGATTTTCGGCCCTAACCACATTATCCATACACTCCTGACATAGTTTCTTCTCCCATCTAGATGGAAGCTTCTTAATGCAAAGGGCACATTTAAGGACTTTCTTAGCCGGGTTTTTGTGGGTAGACTTGTCTCCCTAGGAAGAGAGGGAGAGAAGCACAACTAACAAGGAACCTACTCACTACCACAGACTTACTGAGGCTGGGGCAGCGCTGGCTCTGCAGATGCAGGGCAGGAAGCAGACACCCCATCCATACTTGCAGGGATTTAGCCTACCTGGAGGTCTCTTCTGTCAGGTTTATATAGCGATAAATCCTGCCCTCAGCACCAAGTTTTACTCCCCACCTCCTCCTCTGGGTCCTGAGCAGGCGTCAGAATCTTCAGCATTTGGGCATCCAGAGGCTCAGAGAGCCTAAACCGGAAGTGCGTGTGTTCCACCATGGAACGCAAGGCTTGGAAGTGAACTCGCCGCCCTTGTTGATGTCATTTCCAGGTCGCTGAGCAGCGCGCAAAGAGGAGGAAAGCCGGAGAGCTCAGGGAGGACTCCGGCTAAGGGAATCACTGGCCCGCTTTAGCCCCTTAGCAGGGTCGCAGGGGAGACGGGAGCAGACTGGAGGAGGAAGGCAGATCCCACAACCACCACTACCTGGCATCAGGAAAAAAAAAACAGGTACACTGCAGCGCCAACCACGCTTCATACCCAACAAAAAAACCTCTCCATGCCCCATAGGGGACAGGAAAACACTGGTGTATCGGAGGTGGGATGGGCTTTTTTCCTTTGTGCTTCCTGTCCCCCATTAGGATGTGGAGACAACCTCCTACGCTGTTGTGGAAGGTGAATGGAGAAAAGAGTGTTAAAAAGTTTGGCATTCTTACATTTCTCATCCATACAGTCTCACTTGTTCTGTGGTACATTTCTGGGACATCTAACACTCCAAATAAAGTGTTTCAAAATTTAGCTGAGTTAAATTTCTCACCCATTTAATATTACGTGCTTTGTGGTACATCTCTGTCATACAACACTCCAAAAAAGCATTGAAAGTGTTTTATGGATTGAATGTGATTGTCATCCATACAATTTTGAATTCTGTTACATTACGGTGGTATTAAACTCACAAAAACCGCTTTGACTGCTGCAGGTGACTATTTTTATTCTCTTATTAAAAATAAACTTAGTTTCAAGAGACCTAGAAATTACAAAACGCGTAAGGCATGCATTAAGGGATGGGAAAGTGGAAGTGCTGATGATGGTACACGCAGATGCCAAGAATTTTGGGCAGGTGCGACTACGCTTGTTTCTGGAGCACAAGAAACACATCCATCCATGATGCGCAGGTTCCTGTCTCACTTTGCAGGTATATCCTTCTGAAGCCAGGACAGTGCGAACAGGTGGTTGGTTGGATAGCAGATAATGCTTTCAGCAGAATTGTCAGCATTAGGCTACATTCACATTTGCGTTGTTGGGCGCAGCGTCGGCGACGCAACGCAAAACGCATGCAAGACGCAGTGTTTTGTGACGCATGCTTCCAACGTTACATGAATTGACACTTCACTTTTTTTTTGTATCAAAAGACGCATGCGTCGAACAACGCAGGACCTTGCGCCCTATGCGTTTTCCATAGCCACAATTTTTTTTTGTGGCGCATTTACGACACAAGTGCGATGCATGCGTTTAAAAAAAAAATTAGGACGCAGAAAAAATGCAACATGTTGCGTCCCCTGCGCCCTGTCTTGTGCGTCTATATGATGCATGCGTCGTAAAACGCAGTACAACGCATACCGGCGCATGTCCATGCGCCCCCCCATGGTAAAGATAGGGGCGCATGACGCATGCGTCGGAATGCGTCGACGACGCTGCGCCCAAAGGCGCAAATGTGAACGTAGCCTTACCCAGACTTCCACCATGGCCCATTCTCACCAGCCTACAGTCTGGATCACATAATCCTCACCCCGATCCTCCTTCCTCCCGCTAGGTTGAGCCGTAGGACACTAGTGATTCCACACTAGGACACTCAGAGGAGCTCTTTACCACACCATTTCCTGATTGTGCCCTCTCGACCTGCATTCTCCCAGAGGGAAAGGAGGAAATGCTGTTTAGTGATGCACAAAATTTAGAGCAGCCACGGCCACAAGAAGATGACTGTGGGGAACGGCAAATTTTGGCTAAGGAGACAGATGATAATGAGACACAGTTGCTGCTAAGTCACAAAATCAGGAGGAAAAGGGTGCGCGGGGTATTTGGTCCCTAGCTGCCACTTTTTCTCCCAGTGTGGCGACCCCGCCTTATACCAACAAGTGTCCAGGAACATCACCCGTGCCCTTACCAATGTACTTACTGGGGTTGTCCACTTAACAACCAACATGTGGACAAGCGCTTGTGGTCAGGGACGCTACATTTCCCTAACCTTGATTTTGGTGGTAACTAGCCCTCCAAACAATTGTTCACGAATTTATCTGTATATTGCTCACCCATACACACTTGCGTGTTCTTGGGTCCATTTAGTTTCTAAATAACCTTTAATTATTACTATGTTTCAGACCTGTGCTTCCAGGGGTCTTCTCCATGCTGTTGTCCTTTCATTCAGCACTTTTCCCAGCCATTTGAACATTTTCACTGCTCCCCAGACCTCCTTGTATGGTCTGCTGAAAAAAAGCTTGGCTTTCCCATTGACTCCCATTATGCTACTTAATCAAAACAAGCATACGAGTATAAGGAATTTGTCAGTTCGAGCAAAGAACACCCGAGCTCGCTCATCCCTAGTTATTGACAACCAAAAGTGGTCCGAGAAGGATAACCAGCAAACTAGCAACAAAGTCAAAAGGCTAGTGGACTTAATGTAGCACAAATTAATAAGAAAGTTCTGTTGACTCACCGAGCCCCAAGGTATAACAAAGTAGTGCGTGTCGGCATGCCGCGATATGTGGCACATATCTCGAGGCAGGGAGCTTTCCTGCAGCTGCACGGAACAGCCATTCAGCTCCTAGGTAGTCTCCCTGCCTCTTCTGTGACGTGTTGATGACTGCACGTAGTCAATGGTCATTACGAACTCTCGCCACACCAAAAACGGAGCTGCTCCTGCAGGGGATAGTCTGATATGCAAGTATAACAACTTTTTTTTAAATTAAATGAATTAAATGGGTTTAGGGGGGAGCAAATGATGATGAATTGACTGTGTGGGGGACTAAGGCAGCGAATGAATGATGATATATTGAGGTGGTGGAGCGCAAATGATGAATTGGGGATGGGGACAGCAAATGATGAACTGAGCATGGGGGATGGGGGACAGTAAATGATTTATAGTGGGTGGAGAGTGCAAATAATGATGAATTGAGGATGGGGTACAGCAGATTATATTGAATTTGTTAGCAGCGGGTTAATCAGCGTGACGTCCACAACGATCTGCTGTGACTTTTAGTTTCAGCTTCACATGCAAGAATGTGCTCACAGGGAGAGGGAGGAGGAGCATCCTGTCTGTAAATGAGGACTCCTTTTTTTTTTTCTTTTAACTTTGTTGACATGTGAACAATATGCATGCAGACATAAAAATCACATCATATTAAACAAACAATAGTTGCTGCAATACATACAGATCAATATGCATTAGGCCAACACCCCCACTCAACAACTACTTATTCTGTCAGTCCCACAGTGGTTCTCAATTCTTGGAACCTAGGTCATGGCAATGATCCACTTTGTTCTTTCATGGGCGGGTAGTTTCTGCATTTCATCCCATGACTGTGGCTCTGACTCAGGTAGTGTCTTTACAACGTAGGATAAACTTTTAGCTGGTATTCCTTTGTTTGATCTTGATGACCGTCTGATTTCAGGTTCACTTAGGCTTTTTGTTGTTCCTTCAGTGGTTGAAGAGTCCAGCCAGACTTCCACATTCTCTTCTTCGCTGTCTTGTAATTGTGACTGAGATTGTTGTTGTTGCTTTATCTGGACTACTGGCATAATGTCATAAAACTTGGGTGACACAAAGTTTTCATCAAACACTACATCTTTACTTATTGTGACCTTGTTTGTCTCTGGGTGTAGAATTCTATAACCTTTCTGGGTTTCACTGTAGCCTACCAGGATGCCTTCCTTGGCATGAGATTCCCACTTAGTTCGTTTTTCTTTGGGAACATGTGCAAATGCTTTACTTCCGAAAATCCTTATGTGTTGTAGTTTTGGTTTTGTACCATTCCATTGCTCAAATGGAGTCTTCTCTGTCGCTTTACTTGGTAGTCTGTTCTGAAGATAGCAAGCCATGATAATAGCTTCGCCCCAATATACTGTAAGCAAATTTGCATCAAATAACGTACTCCTTGCACTTTCACAGAGTGTCCGGTTCCTTCTTTCTGCTATACCATTTTGCTCAGGGTTGTATGGTACAGTAGTCTGAAATATGATTCCATTTTTCTTTAAAACGCTCTGTGTTTCATTACTTGTATACTCAGTCCCATTATCTGCACGTAAAATTTTTGGCATTCTTCCAAACTTGTTATGTACTTCAGCTAGATATATTCCAAGTTTCTCTGGAACTTCATTTTTGCTGTGAAGTAAATAGACAACTGTATATCTTGAATTGTCATCAATAAATGTAAGAAAATATCTCTTCTTTCCAGGGGTCTGAGTACGCATCGGACCACAGATATCCGTGTGTACTAAATCTAGTGGTCTGTTCTTGTAGTACTTTTCTTAGGAAAGGCCTTTCTGGACATTTTCCCTTTGATACAGCTGGAACACCTCATTGTCTGATTACATGGATCAATTGTAATATTATCAGCTAATTGTTTTTTAAATAACTTTCTTATTGCTTCTGGGTCTCTATGCGCAAGCCGCCTGTGCCATACATGAATACAGTTCTTGTGCAGTTCTTGTTTAGCTGTGCATACACACTCTTTACATTTCAACTGATACAGTTCATCTCTGATTTTTCCTTTTGCTAATGTGTGACCCTCTTTTGAGATGATGCAGCTATCTTCCTTAAATGTAACTTCATTACCTTGTTTTGTGAACTTTTTCACAGATAATAGATTACTTTTCAAGACTAGGCACATATAGTACATCTTTTACATGGATCCTTCTACTTTGTGTTGCAGAGATGTTACAATCAATATAACCGTCTCCTATGCCTTCTGAGTTCATACACTGACCGTTCGCCATTATCACTTTCTCTGACTTACTTTGGTTAAGCTTAGTAAAGAAGTCTCTGTCATTGGTCATGTGACTGGTTGCACCAGAATCTATACACCACGCATGCTTTGATTTAAATGCATTGACTGATGTGAATGCAGCTTCAGTATTTGCTGAATCATTGTTTTCAGATACAGCACTCTTAACTCTCTGTTGACTGCTTTTTCAGCTGATTCATTTTAGCTTTCCAGACTCTGCATTCAGCTTTTAAATGACCTGGCTTCTTGCATACAAAACATTCACTTGTCTCTTTAGGGTGGATTCTGCTGGTGGGCACATCATGTGTTTGTAAAGCAGTTTCCTTGTTACATATTTTGCTGCTCACATTTTCTGCCTTTCTCTTATATTCATCTACAAGCTTTCCTCTGACGTACTCCAATGTAAGCTCATCATCTGTGCATGCATCCAGTGCAGTTACAAGCATATCATAGCTTTCTGGGAGACGACTAAGTAGTAGTGCTGCTACATGGAAGTCCTTCAAATCTTCCCCAATGCTCCGCAGGTGCTCTACAGTCTCTAGAGCATTTCTAATGTAGTCCTGCATGTCCTGGTCATTGTGTAGCTTAGACTGATACAGCTTTCTCATTAGATACAGTTTATTACTTAAATTTATTCTCTCATGTACTTTCTGCAGCTGCTCCCACATTTCCTTTGCAGATTCACACTTACACACATGCACAAACTGATCATCCTCTATACTGAGTGATATGGTGCTCTGTGCTTTCTGATCCATCTCTAGCCATTCCTGTGGTACTGGGTCAGGCTTAGGGTCCTGAGTGTATTTCCACGTACCTTCTCTTATTAGCAGCATCTTCACCTTGAATTTCCAGGATTGGTAGTTCTGGTTATTCAGGCTTGGCACTGTAAACTTTGTTGAGTTGCTGCTGGTGGCCATTTTACTTCTTCTCAGTTTGCTGTTGTCTTTCTATCTCTGTGCTCTGGAGGTTTGGGACTGCCTTGACTTCTGGGCGCATAACCTGTTAGCAGCGGGTTAATTAGCGTGACGTCCACAACGAGCAACAGAGAATGTTGATTTATTAAGAACATCCAGCATACAACATGAGAACAGGATCAATCTGGTTTCTGAGAGAGAGATCTGCTGTGACTTTTAGTTTTAGCTGCACATGCAAGAATGTGCTCACAGGGAGAGGGAGGAGGAGCATCCTGTCTGTAAATTAGGACTCCTTTTTTTTTTTCTTTTAACTTTGTTGACATGTGAACAATATGCATGCAGACATAAAAATCACATCATATTAAACAAACAATAGTTGTTGCAATACATACAGATCAATATGCATTAGGCCAACAGAATTGAGGGTGGGGAGACCAAATGATGATGAATTGGGGGTGAAAGAGAGTACATGACAATGAATTGGTGCGGAGGGGGCATGTAAATATAATGAATAGGGTGAGCATGAGGTACAGGGTGGTGGATGTTGAGGATGCTGCAGTTGGACTGGTAATTAATTGGTCAAAAGAAGCCTACAACCTGCAGTAACCACCGATCGACCAAACCGCTGCATGACCAGCTCTACCCTCACCTACTGTATTCTCACCCATCCCTTGTAGATTGTGAGCCTTTGCGGGCAGGGTCCTCTCTCCTACTGTACCAGTTATGACTTGTATTGTTCAAGATTATTGTACTTGTTATTATTATGCATACCCCTCCTCACATGTAAAGCGCCATGGAATAAATGGCGCTATAACAATAAATAATAATAATAATTATTATTCTGATGCTTTCTACTCTGATCTTCTGTAATGTTCTTGGCAACTGTGAATGGAATAATGGCATATCTCAAACTCAATTCCCAGGGATGAGCCAACGCATCCACTGCTATACATGTGTCATTGGGGTTCAGAGGGAAGTATTTCTATACCTTTGCATTCTATTGGGTTGCAAAAAAAGTACATTTTTGGATAGCCCCATGTTTTGATAGTCATGTAAATGATTTTGGAATCATATTGCTCCTTATCAGGTAGCCTGTTTTGGGTCATTTTGCCGAGCTTTTTAAGTGAAGAGCTGATAGTGGAAATTGATGGCATTCAGCCTCAAGAAAACATTGTTTGAAACTGTAGATTTGTTTTTTCATCTTATGCTTTCCTGCTGACAGAAGTGAGCCACTGTAGTCATAGTGTCAAAATAAATCTTCACATGCATACCTTGAACCATGATTACTGGTGTCCCGAGAGACTCCTCCACAACTTTTAACTCTGAATTTGGATGATTGATTTCTTGAGACCAGATCCCCTGGAGAGAGGTTTGGGAGACTATTGCTCCCCATCCTATTTTGCTGGCATCTGTTGTTACAGTTAAATGAACCTGATTCCAGGTTGTTCCTCTTCCTACATTTTTTTCATTAAGCTACTGGAGCGCCCCCAGTAGGGCAGTGGGGTACTCGGTACCGAGTCCTTCGGTTCTCAGTGGGGATGTCACGGTGGCTGACCCGGTCCGTGGCCCTAGGGACGTCCGTTGTAAAATGGGGGAAAGGTCTTTAAAGGGATATGTTCGTGACGCTGCCTGTGGTATTCGGTTAGGGTGACCGACGCTGCTGTGAGGGGTCCGCTGGGGTGATGTTATGGCAGCTAGATGGTATACCTTCCCACAGGTGAAGTGTATCCCCAGGGCTTCCCAGTGAGTGGATGGTGGATGGTGTGAGGCGCAGTGAAAAACGAGACCACAAGGTTGCAGTCTCTTTACCTTTTACTGGTGACTTCAGCATCCACAGTCCAGAGCACCAGATCACAGGGCAGGTAGGGTCCGGCTGGTTGTGAGGCAAATCCAGAGTCCCCTTATCCAGGTGGAAATCAGTAGCCTTCCTCTAGCACCTGGGTGTTGAAGTACCTCCCTGCTGAGCGTCTCGGTAAAGTCCTCACAACTGTTGTAGATGTTCTACATGTTATGTCTTTCTCTCTGTCCCCCATATGGATAGGAACAAACCGTATGACTGGTGCAGTAGCGTAGCTACCGGTGGGGCAGAGGGGGCCATCGCCCCGGGCCCCGCGCTCTGAGGGGGCCCACCCGGAGCTACGCTATTGTAACTGCATCGGCGCTCGCAGCGCGCCGATGCAGTTACATTCTGGGGCAGAGCAGGGAGAATCGATCCCCTGCTCTGCCGCTATGGGGCCCCTGAGCAGGCGGGGAGGGCCCGGTGCCAGCAGTGGGCCCCCCGCCTGTCATTGCACGGTGAGCTGTATCGGCATCTAGCAGATACAGCTCACCGCAGTGATGAGGGAAGGAGAGGAGTGCTGCGCTGCGCTCCTCCCATCATCCCCCACACCGTCTGACAGCGGGCGCGATGACGTCACCGCCCAGTGCCCGCTGTCAGATGAGCGGGAGCAGGGAGCGCCGCTGGAACAAGGAGGAAGAGAGGTGAGTATTTATTTTCTGTGCTTTATATGGGGGCTCCTTGATCTGCCTTGGGGGGGGCTGCTTGATCTGCCTGGGGGGGGCCTGCTTGATCTGCCTGGGGGGGGCCTGCTTGATCTGCCTGGGGGGGGCCTGCTTGATCTGCCTGGGGGGGGGCTGCTTGATCTGCCTGGGGGGGCTGCTTGATCTGCCCTGGGGGGGGGCTGCTTGATCTGCCTGGGGGGGGCTGCTTGATCTGCCTGGGGGGCTGCTTGATCTGCCTGGGGGGGCTGCTTGATCTGCCTGGGGGGGCTGCTTGATCTGCCTGGGGGGGCTGCTTGATCTGCCTGGGGGAGGCTGCTTGATCTGCCTGGGGGGGCTGCTTGATCTGCCTGGGGGGGCTGCTTGATCTGCCTGGGGGGGGCTGCTTGATCTGCCTGGGGGGGGCTGCTTGATCTGCCTGGGGGGGCTGCTTGATCTGCCTGGGGGGGCTGCTTGGGCTGCTTGATCTGCCTGGGGGGGCTGCTTGATCTGCCTGGGGGGGGCTGCTTGATCTGCCTGGGGGAGGCTGCTTGATCTGCCTGGGGGGGGCTGCTTGATCTGCCTGGGGGGCTGCCTTATTCTACAGTATCTGCCTATAGGGGGGAGTGCTGCCTTATACACAGGATCTGCCTATAGGGGGGGATGTTGTGAATTTGGATTCTGGGCTCCCCCGGTGGCTACTGGTGGAATTGAACTTGTGACATCATCTTCCCTGTTCACCTGTTCTGATTAGATCTGGGTGTCGCTATATAACCTGGCTTCTCTGTTAGATGCTTGCCGGTCAACAATGTTATCAGAAGCCTCTCTGTGCTTGTTCCTGCTCCCAGACATCTACTAGATAAGTTGGACATTCGTCCATGTTTTGTTTTTGTATTTTGGTTCCAGTTCACAGCTGCAGTTTCGTTACTGTGTCTGGAAAGCTCTTGTTGATCAGGAATTGCCACTCTGGTATTATGAGTTAATGCCAGAGTCCTAAAGTAATTTCTGGATGTGTTTTGTTAGGGTTTTCTACTGACCATGAAAGTATGCTTTCTGTCTTCTGCTATCTAGAAAGCGGACCTCAAATTTGCTAAAACTATTTTCCTGCTGCGTTTGTTTTTTCATCTCATATCACCGCCAATATATGTGGGGGGCTTCTGTCTCCTTTTGGGCATTTCTCTAGAGGTGAGTCAGGTCTTATATTTCCCTCTGCTAGCATTATTTAGTTCTCCGGCCGGCGCTGGGCATATAGGGATAAAAAGTAGGACATGCTACCTGGCTACTTCTAGATGATGCGGTAGGTTTAGTTCATGGTCAGTACAGTTACATCTTCCAAGAGCTTGTTCCTATAGAGGCTTATGCTAGTTCTCTGGCCATGGAGATCATGACAGTTTGACCGGCCCACTAAAGGGTTAAAATCCTTGGCTGAGAAAGGAGAGAAATAAGAAGTCTGCTGAGAGTTTTTTTTTTTTTTTTTCCTCTGTGCTCTTAATTGGATCACTTGCCAGTCTGTCTATGCTGCAGTCTTTCTTTTTTTTCTCTCTCCTTATAATCTTTGAATGGCTTTGTGTTCACCTGTTAATAATGGATCTTCAGAGTGTAACTGCAGGTTTGAATAATCTCACCACGAAAGTACAAAATTTGCAAGATTTTATTATTCATGCTCCGGTATCTGAGCCGAGAATTCCTTTGCCGGAATTCTTCTCAGGGAATAGATCTAGCTTTCAGAATTTTAGAAATAATTGTAAGCTATTTTTGTCCCTGAAATCTCGTTCTGCTGGAGACTCTGCACAGCAGGTTGGGATTGTGATTTCCTTGCTCCGCGGCGACCCTCAAGACTGGGCTTTTGCATTGGCACCAGGGGATCCTGCGTTGCGCAATGTGGATGCGTTTTTTTTGGCCTTGGGCTTGCTGTATGAGGAACCTCATTTGGAACTTCAGGCAGAAAAAACTTTGATGTCCCTATCGCAGGGGCAAGATGAAGCTGAAATTTACTGCCAAAGATTCCGTAAATGGTCTGTGCTTACTCAGTGGAATGAGTGTGCCTTGGCGGCTACTTTCAGAGAGAGTCTCTCTGATGCCATTAAGGATGTTATGGTGGGGTTCCCTGTGCCTGCAGGTCTGAATGAGTCCATGACAATGGCCATTCAGATCGATAGGCGTCTGCGGGAGCGCAAACCTGTGCACCATCTGGCGGTATCCACTGAGAAGACGCCAGAAAGCATGCAGTGTGATAGAATTCTGTCCAGAAGCGAGCGGCAGAATTTTAGACGGAAAAATGGGTTGTGTTTCTATTGTGGGGATTCTACTCATGTTATATCAGCGTGCTCTAAGCGCACTAAAAAGCTTGATAAATCCGTTTCCATTGGCACTTTACAGTCTAAATTTATTTTGTCTGTGACCCTGATTTGCTCTTTGTCATCTATTACTACTGACGCCTATATCGACTCTGGCGCCGCTTTGAGTCTTATGGATTGGTCCTTTGCCAATCGTTGTGGGTATGATTTAGAGCCTTTGGAAACTCTTATTCCTCTGAAGGGGATTGACTCCACCCCATTGGCTAATAATAAACCACAATACTGGACACAAGTGACTATGTGTATTAATCCGGATCACCAGGAGACTATTCGTTTTCTAGTGCTGTATAATCTACATGAGGATTTGGTGCTGGGATTGCCATGGCTGCAGTCTCACAACCCAGTCCTTGACTGGAGAGCTATGTCTGTGTTGAGCTGGGGATGTAAGGGGACTCATGGGGACGTACCTTTGGTGTCCATTTCATCATCTATTCCCTCTGAAATCCCTGAGTTCCTGTCTGATTATCGTGACGTCTTTGAAGAACCCAAGCTGGGTTCACTACCTCCGCACCGTGAGTGCGATTGTGCTATAGATTTAATTCCGGGTAGTAAATACCCAAAGGGTCGTTTATTTAATCTGTCTGTGCCTGAACATACTGCTATGCGAGAATATATAAAGGAGTCCTTGGAAAAGGGACATATTCGTCCATCGTCATCTCCCTTAGGAGCCGGTTTTTTCTTTGTGTCAAAAAAAGACGGCTCTTTGAGACCATGTATTGATTATCGGCTTTTGAATAAAATCACGGTTAAATATCAATACCCATTGCCGTTGCTGACTGATTTGTTTGCTCGCATAAAGGGGGCCAAGTGGTTCTCTAAGATTGATCTCCGTGGGGCGTATAATTTGGTGCGGATCAGGCAGGGGGATGAGTGGAAAACCGCATTTAATACGCCCGAGGGCCACTTTGAGTATTTGGTGATGCCTTTTGGTCTTTCTAATGCCCCTTCAGTCTTCCAGTCCTTTATGCATGATATTTTCCGCGATTTTTTGGATAAATTTATGATGGTGTATCTGGATGATATTCTGATTTTTTCGGATGACTGGGACTCTCATGTCCGGCAAGTTAAGAGGGTTTTTCAGGTTTTGCGGTCTAATTCTCTGTGTGTCAAGGGTTCTAAGTGCGTTTTTGGGGTTCAGAGAATTTCCTTTTTGGGATATATTTTTTCTCCCTCTTCCATTGATATGGATCCTGTCAAGGTTCAAGCTATTTGTGATTGGACGCAGCCCTCTTCTCTTAAAAGTCTTCAGAAATTTTTGGGCTTTGCCAACTTTTATCGTCGATTTATTTCTGGTTTTTCGGATGTCGTTAAGCCATTGACCGATTTGACTAGACAGGGTGCTGATGTTGCTAATTGGTCCCCTGATGCTGTGGAGGCCTTTCAGGAGCTTAAGCGCCGTTTTTCTTCTGCCCCTGTGTTGCGTCAGCCTGATGTGACTCTTCCTTTTCAGGTTGAGGTCGACGCTTCTGAGATCGGAGCTGGGGCAGTGTTGTCGCAGAAAAGTTCTGACTGCGCCGTGATGAGGCCTTGTGCCTTCTTTTCCCGTAAATTTTCGCCCGCTGAGCGGAATTATGATGTTGGGAATCGGGAGCTTTTGGCCATGAAGTGGGCGTTTGAGGAGTGGCGCCATTGGCTCGAGGGGGCCAGACATCAGGTGGTGGTATTGACTGACCACAAAAATTTGATTTATCTTGAGACCGCCAGGCGCCTGAATCCTAGACAGGCGCGCTGGTCATTATTTTTTTCTCGGTTTAATTTTGTGGTATCGTACCTACCAGGTTCTAAGAATGTTAAGGCGGATGCCCTTTCTAGGAGTTTTGAGCCTGATTCACCTGGCAACTCTGACCCCACAGGTATTCTTAAGGAGGGAGTTATCTTGTCAGCTGTTTCTCCAGACCTGCGGCGGGCCTTGCAGGAGTTTCAGGCGGATAGACCGGATCGTTGTCCGCCTGATAGGCTGTTTGTTCCTGATGATTGGACCAGTAAAGTCATCTCTGAGGTGCATTCTTCTGCGTTGGCAGGTCATCCTGGAATTTTTGGTACCAGGGATTTGGTGGCAAGATCCTTCTGGTGGCCTTCCCTGTCACGAGATGTGCGAGGCTTTGTGCAGTCTTGTGACGTTTGTGCTCGGGCCAAGCCTTGTTGTTCTCGGGCTAGTGGATTATTGTTGCCCTTGCCTATTCCTAAGAGGCCTTGGACACACATCTCGATGGATTTTATTTCAGATCTGCCTGTTTCTCAGAAGATGTCTGTCATCTGGGTGGTGTGTGACCGTTTTTCTAAGATGGTTCATTTGGTTCCCCTGCCCAAATTGCCTTCTTCTTCCGAGTTGGTGCCCCTGTTTTTTCAAAATGTTGTTCGTTTGCATGGTATTCCTGAGAATATCGTTTCTGACAGAGGAACCCAATTTGTGTCTAGATTTTGGCGGGCATTTTGTGCTAGGATGGGCATAGATTTGTCTTTTTCGTCTGCTTTTCACCCTCAGACTAATGGCCAGACCGAGCGGACTAATCAGACCCTGGAGACATATCTGAGGTGTTTTGTGTCTGCTGACCAGGATGATTGGGTTGCTTTTTTGCCATTGGCGGAGTTCGCCCTCAATAATCGGGCCAGCTCTGCCACCTTGGTTTCCCCGTTTTTCTGTAATTCGGGGTTCCATCCTCGATTTTCCTCCGGTCAGATGGAATCCTCGGATTGTCCTGGAGTGGATGCGGTGGTGGAGAGATTGCATCATATCTGGGGGCAGGTGATGGACAATTTAAAGTTGTCCCAGGAGAAGACTCAGCTTTTTGCCAACCGTCACCGTCGTGTTGGTCCTCGGCTTTGTGTTGGAGATTTGGTGTGGTTGTCTTCTCGTTTTGTCCCTATGAGGGTCTCATCTCCTAAGTTTAAGCCTCGGTTCATCGGTCCGTATAAAATATTGGAGATTCTTAACCCTGTTTCCTTCCGTTTGGACCTCCCTGCATCCTTTTCTATTCATAACGTTTTTCATCGGTCGTTATTGCGCAGGTATGAGGCACCGGTTGTGCCTTCCGTTGAGCCTCCTGCTCCGGTGTTGGTTGAGGGTGAGTTGGAGTACGTTGTGGAAAAAATCCTAGACTCCCGTGTTTCCAGACGGAGACTCCAGTATCTGGTCAAGTGGAAGGGATACGGCCAGGAGGATAATTCTTGGGTCACTGCATCTGATGTTCATGCCTCTGATCTGGTTCGTGCCTTTCATAGGGCCCATCCTGATCGCCCTGGTGGTTCTGGTGAGGGTTCGGTGCCCCCTCCTTGAGGGGGGGGTACTGTTGTGAATTTGGATTCTGGGCTCCCCCGGTGGCTACTGGTGGAATTGAACTTGTGACATCATCTTCCCTGTTCACCTGTTCTGATTAGATCTGGGTGTCGCTATATAACCTGGCTTCTCTGTTAGATGCTTGCCGGTCAACAATGTTATCAGAAGCCTCTCTGTGCTTGTTCCTGCTCCCAGACATCTACTAGATAAGTTGGACATTCGTCCATGTTTTGTTTTTGTATTTTGGTTCCAGTTCACAGCTGCAGTTTCGTTACTGTGTCTGGAAAGCTCTTGTTGATCAGGAATTGCCACTCTGGTATTATGAGTTAATGCCAGAGTCCTAAAGTAATTTCTGGATGTGTTTTGTTAGGGTTTTCTACTGACCATGAAAGTATGCTTTCTGTCTTCTGCTATCTAGAAAGCGGACCTCAAATTTGCTAAAACTATTTTCCTGCTGCGTTTGTTTTTTCATCTCATATCACCGCCAATATATGTGGGGGGCTTCTGTCTCCTTTTGGGCATTTCTCTAGAGGTGAGTCAGGTCTTATATTTCCCTCTGCTAGCATTATTTAGTTCTCCGGCCGGCGCTGGGCATATAGGGATAAAAAGTAGGACATGCTACCTGGCTACTTCTAGATGATGCGGTAGGTTTAGTTCATGGTCAGTACAGTTACATCTTCCAAGAGCTTGTTCCTATAGAGGCTTATGCTAGTTCTCTGGCCATGGAGATCATGACAGGGGGAGTGCTGCCTTATACACAGGATCTGCCTATAGGGGGGGAGTGCTGCCTTATACACAGGATCTGCCTATAGGGGGGAGTGCTGCCTTATACACAGGATCTGCCTATAAGGGGGGAGTGCTGCCTTATACACAGGATCTGCCTATAAGGGGGGAGTGCTGCCTTATACACAGGATCTGCCTATAGGGGGGAGTGCTGCCTTATACACAGGATCTGCCTGTAGGGGGGGAGTGCTGCCTTATATGCAGGATCTGCCTATAAGGGGGGAGTGCTGTCTTATACACAGGATCTGCCTATAGGGGGGAGTGCTGCCTTATACACAGGATCTGCCTATAGGGGGGGAGTGATGCCTTATACACAGGATCTGCCTATAGGGGGGGACTGCTGCCTTATACACAGGATCTGTCTATAGGGGGGATTGATGCCTTATATACAGGATCTGCCTATAGGGGGGGAGTGCTGCCTTATATACAGGATCTGCCTATGGGGGGGAGTGCTGCCTTATTCTACAGGATCTGCCTATGCAGGGGAGTGCTGCCTTATTCTACAGTATCTGCCTATAGGGGGGAGTGCTGCCTTATATACAGGATCTGCCTATATGGGGGAGTGCTGCCTTATATACAGGATCTGCCTATAGGGGGGAGTGCTGCCTTATATACAGGATCTGCCTATAAGGGGGGAGTGCTGCCTTATACACAGGATCTGCCTATAGGGGGGGGAGTGCTGCCTTATATACAGGATCTGCCTATGGGGGGGGGAGTGCTGCCTTATTCTACAGTATCTGCCTATAGGGGGGGAGTGCTGCCTTATACACAGGATCTGCCTATGGGGGGAGTGCTGCCTTATTCTACAGGATCTGCCTATGGGGGGAGTGCTGCCTTATTCTACAGGATCTGTCTATGGGGGGGAGTGCTGCCTTATATACAGGATCTGCCTATAGGGGGGGGAGTGCTGCCTTATTCTACAGGATCTGCCTATGGGGGGAGTGCTGCCTTATTCTACAGGATCTGCCTATGGGGGGAGTGATGCCTTATTCTACAGGATCTGCCTATAGGGGGGAGTGCTGCCTTATTCTACCGGATCTGCCTATGGGGGGTGCTGCCTTATTCTACAGGATCTGCCCATGGGGGGAGTGCTGCCTTATTCTACAGGATCTGCCTTTGGGGGGTGCTGCCTTATACTACAGGGTCTGCCTATAGGGGTGCTGCCTTGTGCTATATTGAGGACTATCTGGCACATTATACTATATGGAGGTTATCTATGGGGCCATCATACAGTGTGGGGATTACAGTGTTGGAGCCATCAAACAGTTTGAAGGCTACTAACGGGTCAGTATACAGTGTGGGTGGTACTATACAGTTAGGGGGCATTATACTGTGTATAGGGAAGCTGTACAGGGGGGGAGACTCAGGACATTATTAAATGTAAAGTGGGCACTTATTGTAATAGGGGAACTCAGGTTACTGTGACTATCAAAGGGGCACACAGAGGGCATTATTATTTTCTAGGGGGCAAAATGTGGGCTCTGTTTTCTACGGCACTTGCACCCGGCATTACTATATTATAGAGGGGTGCTTTAGAATTTAGAGGGTACAGAGAACCACAAAGTAGGTGCAGTAATAGGGTCACATATGGCAGCAGCGGCTCAGTATTGGGGTATCAGGAGCAGTAATAGGGACACATACGTCAGCAGCGGCTCAATATTGGGGTATAAGGTGCAGTAATAAGGACACATACGGCAGCAGAGGCTCAGTATTGGGGTATCAGGTGTAGTAATAAGGACACATACGGCAGCAGCGGCTCAGTATTGGGATATCAGGTGCAGTAATAGGGACACATAATGCAGCAGAGGCTCAGTATTGGGGGTATCAGGTGCAGTAATAGGGACACATACGGCAGCAGCGGCTCAGTATTAGGGTATCAGGGGCAGTAATAGGGACACATACGGCAGCAGCGGCTCAGTATTGGGGTATCAGGTGCAGTAATAGGGACACATACGGTATCAGGGGCAGTAATAGGGACACATACGGCAGCAGCGGCTCAGTGTGGGGGTATCAGCAGGATTAGGAGTTTGTGCAGGTTGGGAATAGATAGTGATGGCTGGAATGTGAGAAGAGAAATGTGTCTTTGTTGTATTCCCTGCAGCTGAGTCCTTGCCGGAAGAAGTTGTCATGTCGGTCTGGGCCAGATGGAATAGACGGGAAAAGTGACGATTCCATCATAAAGAACGTCAACGGTAAGTCACATCTGTAACTGTGCTGTGATCTCTTATATGTTCTGTAGGGCTGGTATCTACCACTGACCATATGTCAGTAATATCCTTGTTGGTCTTTATATAGAGATTATTTTCAGTAATAGCGCTGTCATCTACTGAGGTTCTCCTCCACTATTAGGGTGCGTTACTGAGTTGTAATCAAGGTTACCTGGTTAGGGGCCCACTCAGAAGCTTCGCCGCCCCTGGACCAAAACCCTAGCTACGCCTCTGCCCGGCCTTCCATAGTTGCAACCGTGCCTCCTGGGTATGGGTCGGGCAGCTAATATGGAATTAACTGTCCTGCCGGTCTCTAGAGAAAAGCTTGAAGACGATACTCCCTCAGTGTTCCAGCTACCGGATCCTGCGCCTCAGAAAGGAGGCAGCCTTTTGCAAGGCAGAACTCCTTCTGGTTTCCTCTCCTTTTGCTATGACTTTGTTTCTCACTCTCCGCAATACAATTCTCTTCTAATGTCTCTTTCTTAGGATGCTGCCGCACGTTGGGCCATGGCCTTCTGTCTAGGCCTCTGACAGGATCCCACCCCTGTCAGGGACCCACTCTGTCTGCTGTCTCTCTCTCTCTCTCTCTCTCTCTCTCTCTCTCTCTCTCTCTCTCTCTCTCTCTCTCTCTCTCTCTCTCTCTCTCTCTCTCTCTCTTTTTTGACTCCGGAAATTACTACGTCCGAAAACGTAACATAGCACTATGATGCCGCAGGAGCCGGAACCTATGTCATCACGCTGCCCACAATTAATTGGCTCAAAAAAATGGCGGGGAAGGCGTCATTCGAAACGCGACTTTGGCGCCAAGTTCGCGTTACACGTGGCCGACCCACACTGGGATCGGATCGGGTTTCATGAGACGCCGACTTTGCCAAAAGTCGGCGACTTATGAAAATGAACGACCCGTTTCGCTCAACCCTAGTTATAAGGGTTAAAAGTTGACCAGCAATTTCTCATTTTTACAACACCATTTTTTTTAGGGACCACATCTCATTTGAAGTCATTTTGAGGGGTCTATATGATAGAAAATACCCAAGTGTGACACCATTCTAAAAACTGCACCCCTCAAGGTGCTCAAAACCACTTTCAAGAAGTTTATTAACCCTTCAGGTGTTTCACAGGAATTTTTGGAATGTTTAAATAAAAATAAACATTTAACTTTTTTTCACACAAAATTTATTTCAGCTCCAATTTGTTTTATTTTCCCAAGGGTAAGAGAAGAAATTGGACCCCAAAAATTGTTGTGCAATTTGTCCTGAGTACGCTGATACCCCATATGTGGGTGTAAACCATTGTTTGGGCGCAGGGCAGAGCTTGGAAGGGAAGGAGCGCCATTTGACTTTTCAATGCAAAATTGACTGGAATTGAGATGGGACGCCATGTTGCATTTGGAGAGCCCCTGATGTGCCTAAACATTGAAACCCCCCACAAGTGACACCATTTTGGAAAGTAGACCCCTTAAGGAACTTATCTAGATGTGTTTTGAGCACTTTGACCCAACAAGTGCTTCACAGAAGTTTATAATGCAGAGCCGTAAAAATAAAAAATCATATTTTTTCACAAAAATGATCTTTTCGCCCCCATTTTTTTATTTCCCCAAGGGTAAGAGAAGAAATTAGACCACAAAAGTTGTTGTGCAATTTGTCCTGAGTACGACGATGCCCCATATGTGGGAGTAAACCACTGTTTGGGCGCATAGCAGAGCTCGGAAGGGAAGGAGCGCTATTTTACTTTTCAATGCAAAATTGACTGGAATTAAGATGGGATGTCATGTTGCGTTTGGAGAGCCCCTGATGTGCCTAAACATTAAAACCCCCCACAAGTGACAACATTTTGGAAAGTAGACCCCCTAAGGAACTTATCTAGATGTGTTTTGAGAGCTTTGAACCCCCAAGTGTTCCACTACAGTTTATAACGCAGAGCCATGAAAATAAAAATTCTTTTTTTTTTCACAAAAAAGATTTTTAGCCCCCAGTTTTGTATTTTCACAAGGGTATCAGGATAAATTGGACCCCAAAAGTTGTTGTCCAATTTGTCCTGAGTACGCTGATACCCCATATGTGGGGGGGAACCACTGTTTGGACGCATGACAGAGCTCGGAAGGGAAGGAGCGCTATTTGGAATGCAGACTTAAATGGATTGGTCTGCAGGCGTCACGTTGCATTTGCAGAGCCCCTGATGTACCCAAACAGTACAAACCCCCCACAAGTGACCCCATATTGGAAACTAGACCCCCCAAGGAACTTATCTAGATGTGTTGTGAGAACTTTGAACCCCCAAGTGTTTCACTACAGTTTATAACGCAGAGCCGTGAAAATAAAAATTCTTTTTTTTTTCACAAAAATGATTTTTTAGCCCCCAGTTTTGTATTTTCACAAGGGTATCAGGATAAATTGGACCTCAAAAGTTGTTGTCCCATTTGTCCTGAGTACGCTGATACCCCATATGTTGGGGTAAACCCCTGTTTGGGCACACGGGAGAGCTCTGAAGGGAAGGAGCACTGTTTTCCTTTTTCAACGCAGAATTGGCTGGAATTCAGATCGGATGCCATGTCCCGTTTGGAGAGCCCCTGATGTGCCTAAACAGTGGAAACCCCCCAATTATAACTGAAACCCTAATCCAAACACACCCCTTACCCTAATCCCAACAGTAACCCTAACCACTCCTCTAAGCCGGACACACCCAACCCTATTCCCAACCGTAAATGTAATCCAAACCCTAACCCTATCTTTAGCCCCAACCCTAACTGTAGCCCCAACCCTAGCCCCAACCCTAGCCCTAACCCTAGCCCTAACCCTAGCAATAACCCTAGCCCTATCACTAGCCCTAACACTAGCCGTAACACTAGCCCTAGCCCCAACCCTAGCCCTAACCCTAGCCCCAACCGTAGCCCTAACCCTTGCCCTAACCCTAACTCTAGTCCTAACTCTAGCCCTAACCCTAACCCTAATGGGAAAATGGAAATAAATACATTTTTTAATTTTTTTATTTTTCCCTAACTAAGGGGGTGATGAAGGGGGGTTTGATTTACTTTTATAGCGGGTTTTTTAGCGGATTTTTATGATTGGCAGCCGTCACACACTGAAAGACGCTTTTCATTGCAAAAAATATTTTTTGCATTACCACATTTTGAGAGCTGTAATTTTTCCATATTTGAGTCCACAGAGTCATGTGAGATCTTGTTTTTTGCGGGACGAGTTGACGTTTTTATTGGTAACATTTTCGGACACGTGACATTTTTTGATCGCTTTTTATTCTGATTTTTGTGAGGCAGAGTGATCAAAAACCAGCTATTCATGAATTTCTTTTGGGGGAGGCGTTTATACCGTTCCACGTTTGGTAAAATTGATAAAGCAGTTTTATTCGTCGGGTCAGTACGATTACAGCGATATCTCATTGATATCATTTTTTTTATGTTTTGGCGCTTTTATACGATAAAAACTATTTTATAGAAAAAATAATTATTTTGGTATCGCTTTATTCTCAGGACTATAACTTTTTTATTTTTTTGCTGATGATGCTGTATGGTGGCTCGTTTTTTGCGGGACAAGATGACGTTTTCAGCGGTACCATGGTTATTTATATCAGTCTTTTTGATCGCGTGTTATTCCACTTTTTATTCGGCAGTATGATAATAAAGCGTTGTTTTTTGCCTCGTTTTTTTTTTTTTCTTACGGTGTTTACTGAAGGGGTTAACTAGTGAGGCAGTTTTATAGGTTGGGTCGTTACGGACGCGGCGATACTAAATATGTGTACTTTTATTGTTTTTTTTATTTTATTTAGCTAAAGAAATGTATTTATGGGAATAATATATATATATTTTTTCTTTATTTAGGATATTTTTTTTATTTTTTTTTTTACACACATGTGGGGAATTTTTTTTTAACTTTTTTACTTTGTCCCAGGGGGGGACATTACAGATCATTGATCTGACAGTGTGCACAGCACAGCACTCTGTCAGATCGACGATCTGCTGTGCAGGGCTGCAGGCTTACCAGCGTCTGCTCTGAGCAGACACTCGGTAAGCCACCTCCCTCCCTGCAGGACCCAGATGCCGCGGCCATCTTGGATCCGGGACCTGCGGCGAGGAGGGAGGTAGGAGACCCTCGGAGCAACGCGATCACATCGCATTGCTCCGGGGGTCTCAGGGAAGCCCGCAGGGAGCCCCCTCCCTGCGCGATGCTTCCCTATACCGCCGGTACACCGCGATCATGTTTGATCGCGGTGTGCCGGGGGTTAATGTGCCGGGGCGGTCCGTGACCACTCCTGGCACATAGTGCCGGATGTCAGCTGCGATATGCAGCTGACACCCGGCCGCGATCGGCCGCGCTCCCCCCGTGAGCGCGGCCGATCGCGTATGATGTACTATCCCGTCGGTGGTCATACGGGCCCACCCCACCTCGACGGGATAGTACGTCAGATGTCAGAAAAGGGTTAAAGGGGTTGTCCACTACTTTCAATTAACCCCCCAATGTATCCCCCCGGGGCCCCTAATGAATTATGTAAATACCTTCCGTTGCCGTTTTCGCCTGTGAGCGGCGCTATGCTGGCGGCTGAGTCCGGGTCACTTGACCCCCAGGCTGCAGCAGCAGCTTATTTCCACCAATGTCACGTCAATTTCCAGACTCTGGAAATTGACGTAATGTCATGAGCAAGCGTGACCAGCCTCCACAGTCAGCAGTCACTCATCAAGAGTGACTGGGCTGTGGGCAGCGCTAGGGGCTGCAAGGCTGTGCTGGGGGCGGGCGGGGTTGTGCTGGAGGTGGGCGGGGCTAGACAGGCGGGCACCGGGGGGTCTGTGTGCCGGTGCCGGGATGTGCAGGCGGTGCTGGGGCCTGCTGCGGGGGGGTGGTCATTGGTGTGTGTGTGTCTGTGAGCAAGCATCGTCCGATGGGACTACAAGTCCCATCAGGCTCTGCCTGCTACAGTGACAGTGAGTGACACATTAGCCAATGATGGGACAGTTGTAGTCCCATCATCCGGCTAATGTGTTGAATGTAAAGAAAAACATACACACATATACAGTACATACAGTCATACAACATACGCCATGTGACATGCAACATATGACATGCAACATGTGACAACATGCGTCATGCGATGACATGCAGAATGCAACATGCGATGACATGCGACATGCAACATGTGACGACATGCAACATGTGATGACATGCAGCATGCAACATGTGACGACATGCGACGAAATGAGACATGCAACATGAGATACAATGCGACATGCACCATGCGACGACATGCAACACGCGATAACATGTGATATGCACCATGCGACATGCACCATGTGACGACATACGACATGCGATGACATGCAACATGCGACGACATGCAGCATATGACGACATGCAACATGTGATGGCATGCAACATGCGATGACATGCAGCATGTGATGACATGCAACATGCGACGACATGCACCATGCGGCAACATATGACATGCGATGACATGCAGCATGCGATTACATGCAACATGCGACATGCAATACATACATACAGTACATACATACAACATACATATAAACATACAGTACATATAACATAGAGTACATACTCACCATCACTTGTCACTTTGTTCCCCGAAGCCAGTGTCACCTGTAAAAAATATTAAAATAACAAACAATATACTCTATGATCCACAGAAATCCAATTAAAACGAGTGTCCCTCGACGATCTCCCGTGGAGAACAGCCACATCAGCTGATGCGACCGCTCTCCAGGGGCTCCAGGAATACAATAATGGAAGGTATCCTTCCACAATGTATTCCTCACAATGTATTCCTACGCCCCTGTGAGAAAATAGTCCCTAGTCTCACTTTTGGCATTGTTGTGTGAGAAATTTTCCCATGCAGCAATAGCCATAAAGTGAGACCAGTGAACTCTAGTAACCTCTCAGTGATGCACTGCAGGAGCCATTGTTTCCTGTCAGTGTGTCACTGAGGGTCCTATATAGCAGTGACATCACCCAATGTCACTGTTCTATAGGGGAGATTGTCGGGGGACCCTCATTATTAATTGAACTACGGCAGACAGGTAGTATACGGTTTATTATTTTACGTTTTTTAACGTTTTTTGCAGTATGGTAAGTATGGTTAAATGAAGAATATCAAAATACTTTTTTCCTAATGTGTGTGTGTTTTATTAACCCTTTACTAGTATTGGATTAATAATGGATAGGCGTCTTATTGACACCTCTCCTTTATTAACCCGGCTTAATGTCACCTTACAATAACAAGGTGACATTAACCCCTTATTACCCCATATCCCACCGCTACATGGGAGTGGGAAGAGAGGGGCTAAGTGCTGGAAATAGCGCCATTTCAGGGGCGGCTGCGGACTAGTATTTGTAGCCGGGGGGGGCAATATCCATGGCCCCTCTCTAGGCTATGAATATCAGCCCGCAGCTGTCTGCGTAGCCTTTCTGGCTATAAAATATAGGGGGACCCCACGTTATTTTTTTTGGGGGGTCCCTCTATTTTAGTAGCCAGTAAAGGCTACGCAGACAGCTGCGGGCTGATATTCATAGCCTAGAGAGGGGCCATGGGTATTACCCCCTTCCCAGGCTAAAAATATTGGCCCCCGGCCATCGGCTTTCCCCCTCTGGCGCAGAAAATTGCGTAGGAGCTATTTTTTTTTTTCCGTTTTTTTTACTGAAACATATAGTTCATTAACCCCTTTCTGCCAGCTGACGGAATAATACGTCAGCTGGCAGTATCCCCCGCTTTGAGGTGGGCTTCGGCGGTGAACCCACTTCAAAGCCGCAACATGTCAGCTGTTTTCAATACAACAAAAAACATTTACATGATCGCTAAACGGCGTAGCAAGAAAAAAAAATCAAAAGCCAAAATTATGTTTTTTTGGTCGCTGCGACATTGCATTAAAATACAATAACGGGCGATCAAAAGAACGTATCTGCACAAAAGTGGTATCATTAAAAACGTCAGCTTGGGTCGCAAAAAATTAGCCCTCAACTGACCCGATATCTCAGAAAATATAGACGCTACGGGTATCAGAAAATGGCGCAATTATTTTATTTCTTTTTAGCAAACTTTGGAATTTTTTTTTCACCACTTAGATTAAAAATAACCTAAACGTGTTTGGTGTCTATGAACTCGTAATGACCTGGAGAATCATAATGGCAGGTCAGTTTTAGGCTGTGTGCACACGTTGCAGATTTGGGTGCAGAATTTTCTGCACAAAATCTGCATCTCCTTGCAGAAAATGCAGCTGCGTTTTTTATGCATTTTTTTCACGTTTTTTTCACGGTTTTTGCGTGGATTTGATGCTGTTTTTAAGTGTGGTTTTGATGCAGTTCTTGGTGCAGTTTTCAGTGCGTTTTTTTGCGTGGTTTTGATTCAGGTTTTTTATGCTTTTTTAATGCAGTTTTTGGTGACGTTTTTATGCCTTTTTGGTGCGGTATTGATGCAGTTTTTGGTGCAGTTTTGATGCAGTTTTGATGCGTATTTGGTGGTTTTGATGCAGTTTTTAGTGCGGTTTTCATGCAGTTTTGATGCAGTTTTTGGTGCGGTTTTGATGCAGTTTTTGGTGCAGTTTTAATGTCTTTTTGATGCAGTATTTGGTGCGGTTTTGTTGCAGTTTTTGCTGCGGTTTTGATGCACTTTTTGGTGCATTTTTTATGCAGTTTTTTTGGGGGGTGCAGTTTCTGTGCATTATTGTATGTGTTTTTGAAAGCTAAATAAAGATATATTATTGAACAAAAAAAAAGATTTGTGATGTCATTATTGTCCAACCTCCTCTTTTATATTTGTTCAACCCACACTCAATTACACACAGATAGACAGATAGATGAAATGGATGGACAGATCTACATATAGATAGATCTATAGATGCATACATCTATCTATTCATATATCTATCTATAGATATATCTGGATAGATATATCGATTGATAGATGTATGGATAGTGTAGGGTGCGTGTCCACTGTCTGGATTAGGCTACTTTCACACTTCCGTCTTCTGGGCTCCGTCGCAATCCGTCGTTATGGGCAAAAAACGGATCCTGCAAATGTGCTTGCAGGATGCGCTTTTTGCCCATAGACTTGTATTAGCGACGCATCGCGACGGATGGGCACACGTCGCATCCGTCGTGCAACGGATCTGTCATGTTTTGGCGGACGCGACGCACAAAAAAAGTTCAATGTAACTTTTTTGTGCGACGTGTCCGCCGATTCCGACCCCTCCTCCTCGATCATCACAATGGGCAGGGGATGCGTTGTAAAACTGCATCCGCTGCCCACGTTGTGCTAAATTTAGCACAACGTCTGTCGGTATGCCGGGCCGACGGTTTGCGACGGCCCCGTACCGACGGAAGTGTGAAAGTAGCCTTACATCCGAAGTAGCTGCAGATTGGATGCTGCGTATTTGTAGTCCTATCGGATGATGCCTGCACACACACCCCAAAAGACCCCCCGCACAGCCCCGCACACACCCAAACAGCCCCGCACACACCCGAACAGCTCCGCACACACCCGAACAGCCCACAGACCCCGCCCGCACACACATACACGCACACAGTCACCTCCCACACACTTCCCTCCTCCCGAACTGCAACATTTCTCAGACCCACATCCGCAGCAAAACTGCAGATCTTTTTTACATCTGCGGTTTTGTGGCGGATGTGCCCGACTCAATGACAGTCTAAGGCCCGAGGCATACTACAGCGAGATACGACCGAGTCTCGCAGGTTAAAACAAACTCTGGCACCGGAACTCCAGAGCGGAGCGTGCGGCTCCATGTATTGCTATGCGGCTGCACGCTCCACTCTGGAGTGCCGGCGCCAGAGCTTGGTTTTAACCTGCGAGACTCGGCCGTATCTCGCTGTGTGTGATCCCAGCCTAAGGGTGCAGAAACGCTGCAGTTCGGCACAAAAGAAGTGATATGCTGTGGGGAAAAAAAGCTGCGTTTCGGTGCGGCCTTTTCCGCAGCATGTGCACAACAAGTCTGCGGCTCCCAAAGACTTACATTGGTTGTGCACTACACTGTGGATTTGATGCAATTCTGTGCAGCAAAAAAACCTGTGGATCTGCAATCAAATCCGCAACTGCCTTAGCATTTAGTGAACCTAGCCTCTCCTTCAAACCACATATCCAAGCCCTTTCCACTTCCTGCCGACTTCAACTCAAAAATATTTCACGAATCTGTACATTCCTCAACCAAGAATCTGCAAAAACCCTAGTCCATGCCCTCATCATCTCTCGCCTTGACTACTGCAACCTCCTGCACTGTGGCCTCCCCTCTAACACTCTCGCACCCCTCCAATCTATTCTAAACTCTGCTGCCCGACTAATCCACCTGTCCCCCCGCTAATCCCCGGCCTCCCCCCTCTGTCAATCCCTTCACTGGCTCCCCATTTCCCAGTTTCCCAGATACTCCAGTACAAAACCCTAACCATGATGTACAAAGCCATCCACAACCTGTCTCCTCCATACATCTGTGCCTCGTCTCCCGTTACTTACCTGCACGCAACCACCGATCCTCACAAGATCTCCTTCTCTCCTCTTCCCACAATCGTATACAAGATTTCTCTCGCGTATCACCCCTACTCTGGAACCCTCTATCACAACACATCAGACTCTCGCCTACTATCGAAACCTTCAAAAAGAGCCTGAAGACCCACCTCTTCTGACAAGCCTACAACCTGCAGTAACCACCGATCGACCAAACCGCTGCATGACCAGCTCTATCCTCACCTACTGTATTCTCACCCAGCCCTTGTAGATTTTGAGCCTTCGCGGGCAGGGTCCTCTCTCCTCCTGTATCAGTTGTGACTTGTATTGTTTAAGATTATTGTACTTGTTTTTATTATGTATACCCTCCTCACATGTAAAGCGCCATGGAATAAATGGCGCTATAACAATAAATAATAATAATAACCTAGCAAAAAAGCCAAGCAAAAACAAGTGTGGGATTTGCACTTTTTTTGCAATTTCATCGCACTTTGAATTTTTTTCACATTTTCTGTTACACGACATGGTAAAACCAATGGTGTCGTTCAAAAGTAGAACTTGTCCCACAAAAGATAAACCCTCACATGGCCATATTGACGGAAAATTTATGGCTCTGGAAAGAAGGGGAGAGATAAACGAAAAAAGCTGAAGGGGTTTAGAAACATGGATATGGACATATCTATGGAAATAGACATAGATATATCTGTATGTATCTATCTATCTATATATCTATCTATCTGTGTGTAATGGAGTGTGGGTTGGACAAATGTAAAAGAGGAGGTTGGACAGAAATGACATCACAAATCTTTTTGAAGCTAGAGGAGGGAGAGGAGGGAGGGGTTTGGGTGTGTTTTG
Source organism: Ranitomeya variabilis (assembly GCF_051348905.1). NCBI lineage: Eukaryota > Metazoa > Chordata > Amphibia > Anura > Dendrobatidae > Ranitomeya > Ranitomeya variabilis. Next base: position 662,407,515 of record NC_135234.1, read on the forward strand.
GAGTGGGTGTGGTAGGTTCGTGCTTAGTGGCCAGTGCAATGCATCATGGAACTTGTAGTATTAGAGCACAAAAACTCAGGAGAAAGGAAGTTGTCGATTAACCCCATGAGAGCTGGATCCAGCACTGAAAATGTGCTGCTACAGCATGATAAAAGGTAATATTGCTAAAATAAACACAGTGGATGTTTTCAGTGGCACATAATAGCAAGATTTATGAAAAGAAAAAAAAAATTATTGTAATGGACAACTTCTTTAATGACACCTCCTTTTACTTCTGTAGAACATGGAAATTCTTCATCTTAACTGGATTTGTTTTTCCCTTGGTAGAAAGGATGTCTGCTCCTGAGAATCTAGTACAATATCTAGAAGGTCTTTTGGGTAGAAGGAATGAAGTTTGATTTTTAAGGTTTCATTAGCCACAGTAGACATGTAAAAAAAAAAATGGGAGCGTTCTAAGTATCCTCTGAGGAATAATCAAAAAAATCATTTATTATGCAGATGCCTTGTTTCCTTATGAACTCCACCACGTCTGCCATGATTTTTGTACAAATACATGGTGCTGTCGAGATTCCGAATGGTAGGACATTGGAAGAGTGGAGAGGCACACAATCCAAGCTGCTTGAAGTCTAGTGTGAAATTTCCACAATCAGTGATGGTTTTGAGAGCCATGTCATCTGCTGGTGTAGGTCCACTGCGTCAAGACCAAAGTCACTGCAGCCATCTATAAGGAAGTTTTAGAGCACTTCATTAGTGATGAGCGAATATACTCGTTGCTCAGGTGACCTCTGAGTATTTATGACTGCTCGGAGATTTAGTTTTCATCACGGCAGCGGAATGATTTACAGCTATTAGCCAGGCTGAGTACATGTGGGGGTTGCCTGGTTGCTAGGGAATCCCCTCATGTAATCAAGCTGGCTAATAGCTGTAAATCATTCACCTGCCGCGATGAAAACTAAATCTCCGAGCAGTCATAAATACTCGGAGGTCACCCGAGCAACGAGTACACTCGCTCATCATTACACTTCATACTTCTCTCTGCCGACAAGCTTTTTGGAGATGGAAATTTAATTCTCCAGCAGGACTTGGCACCTGTCTACACTGCCAAAAGTACCAATACTGGTTTAAAAACAACAGTATCACTGTGCTTGATTGGCCAGCAAACTCTCCTGTCCTTAACTCCATAGAGAATCTATGGGGTATTGTCAAGAGGAAGATGAGAGACACCAGACCCAACAATGCAGACGAACTGAAGGCTGCTATCAAAACAACCTGGGCTTCCATAACTCCTCAGCAGTGCCACAGTCTGATCGCTTTCATGCCACGCCGTATTGATGCAGTAATTGATGTAAACGGAGCCCAGACCAAGTATTTAGTGCATTTACTGAACATACATTTCAGTAGACCAATATTTCGGATTTTAAAATCATTTTACAAGCTGGTGTTATAAAGTATTCTAATTTACTGAGATAACTACTTTTGGGTTTTCATTGGCTGTAAGCCATAATCATCAACATTAATAGAAATAAACACTTGAAATAGATGACTGTTTGTAATGACTCTATATAATATATGAATTTCACTTTTTGTATTGAAGAACGGAAATAAATTAACTTTTTGATGATATTCTAATTTTGTGATGCCACTCCATAGCTTGTCTAATTTAGGAGTTTTGGTGTATCTTAAGTAGACATGAGCGAATATCTTCGGCTCCCTCCTTATTCGGCAAGCTATAGCGCTTACCAAAGAAGCTACAGTGGGAACCCAGATACCTGGAGCCCTCCCGATAATCAGGTGTCCGGCGCCGCAGCTACACGTGTCGCAACTGTGTGATAGTCACAATACATGCATGGAGAGCCTGTGTGTTGGGTTCTCTATGCATGGGTTGTGACTGTCACACAACCCCAACACATGCAGCTGCAGAGCCAAACAGCTGATCAGCCGACGCACCCCATATATCCGGGTTCCCTCTGCAGCTTATTCAGTAAGCGCTATAGCTTGCCGAATAAGCAGGGATCCGAGCAAATTCGCTCAACTCTACTGAAGAGGACACAGAGTGGTATGTAAAGGTATGTGCAGTGTGTGTATAAATGTTTTTTTCATTTCACCCATGACAGCAACTGAGTGGGATCCGCCTCTATCACTGGACAGGAAGCCAAGAGCTTCTATTAAACAACAAGGATGGGTCTTAATGTGGAGTGGTAAGATGAAATTGGTTGTGCCAAGTCAGGCAGCACTATACCAGTCTGCCCTCTTAATGGAGGTGCAAGCTGACCTCACCGGTATGGGGCTGATAAACCACCAATATCCTAGTCTATCCTACTAATTGGCATTACACGACAGACACGATTATACCAGATCTGGTATACCAAGACCAGTGTATCCTCCTGGTAGAAGTCGAAAAATGGACTAATTGTAAATTAAAAACAATAATTAAGGGCGCTGCATAAAAAAATATCTTTATATAAATGAACCTGCTGCGGCAAATACCTGGACACAACTACCAGAATTGTCCAAAAATTTAGCCCAAAAAGAAAGGGAGGTGGGAAAGGGGAAGGGGGGGGGGGGCCTTGATCAGCAGTATCTATGTATGTATTTGCGCTGGAGGTATCATTGATTCCTCATAATGTTCCAAAAGAAAAAGACCAGAATTTTTTAGAGAATTGCATAGAAAGTTACACAGAAAAGTATTATGTCATTCCTCGTGCACACCATTACCTTCCTCAAAATGTGTCCTGCATTCCTCATAGAACGCTACAGTACATCCACAGGTCCTTGTAAGTAACTGAATCCAAATGTCCAAAGAGTTATGTCCCCTCGATAAACGTGCAAGAGTTAGTCCACAATGATTCCGGGGCTACAGGGAAGGGGTATCCACCTGTCCCGGCCGGTGACAGGAGCCCCTTTACCCTATAAATGAATCCCGACTCCTTAAAAATAACACACGCTTCTAGGTGCAGATTGCCGGCGAGGTGCAGTAAGACTGCAGGACCTCGCGTGACGTAACAAACACGTGATACCTTACGTGATCGGCTTGCAAGGCTTTACAGAGCGCACCTTGGACCAAAATTCATCCAACGCGTTTCGGAGTCATCAGACTCCTTCCTCCGAAACGCGTTGGATGAATTTGCCGGCGTCATTCCCGTGGTATCGGCACTCGCTCTCACCCGGGGCTGTGATGAGGTTTTGTGACACCGGTGTCCAATCAGCGCAGGTGTCAGTCTCCACCTTCAGACAAACTGAACAGGAAGCCGGGGATCAGCTGCAGCCCGAACCTCCTGTTCATGTTCAGTTTGTCCGCTGATTGGGCGCTGGCGTCATGTGTCACAACACTGCATCACAGCCCTGGGTAGAGCGAGTGCAGACACCGCGGTAATGGAGTTGACCTGGCAGGGGAATATAGGCTTTATTATTTTATTAGGGCATAACATTCGGTTTAATTCTCTGTCCTCCAGAGCACATGCCAGCGCAAGGCAATATTGCCTTGCGCAGGCGTGTACTCCGGAGGACAGAGAATGAACTTCAATTCAATATTGCAGCCAGCATGCAGCCAGCGGGTAAGGAAAGGGTGAATCAAACACCTGAAAACCCCGCCCATATGACCCAAAACTGGTCCCGCCAAATTCAGGTGACAGGTTCCCTTTAAGAAGTGGTTGTCCTAGTAGTGGACAACCCCCTAAAGCACTAGCCATTGAATTACATATTCTTGGGATCTTTCTTTAGGTGTAAGCTCTTACAGGGGTGCTCTCTTCCTATCAAGAGAATTCCTTGGTCATAGTCTCAGGTGCTGTCATGGGTTAGGGGGAAAAATAATTACTTACCGGTAATTGGATTTTCCTCAAACCCATGACAGCACCCCTATTTATGACCACCTGTGGCGTATGGTTGATGGTGGTTCTCAATCTTCTCACAATGAAGAATGGGCTTGAGTGAGTCTATCAGTACCAAGAATAATGATCATAATTTGGTTGACTCCTACTTGACTTGTCGGAAACCACATTGAAGGAGGAAGTTGGAGTTGCCTTTTTATTTTGTGCTCTTGGCTTCCTGTCCAGTGATAGGGGTGGATCACACTCTCTCAGGTCACGTCATAGGTTTCAGGAAGATCAAATCACTGGTTAGTAATTATTTTTTTGGTGTTCAAGAATATATGTGGATTGTTGTTCATGGAAAAAAAATAAGACATCTGATGGAAAAAAAAAAAAAGCCCAACCCATCTTTTGGAGCAAAAAATAATACAAAACCCGCTCTTATTTTTGAGGAAACATGCAATGTAGTAGTTCTGGAATAGTCAAGTAAAAAGTCACACAGCGTCACTGAGTAGCCCTAATGCTGCTACTGTGACATAGGGAGTGCTTATTAATTGCAGTAGGAATAAAGAGCCTAATTCCAAAGTATGGCTTTCTTACCTGCACTTCTCCCTATCTGTATATGTCCTGATGGAAGAAGTGTTGTTATCTGTAACTGCAGGACGCTACATTACCAGAATGGTTCACATTCCTGAGCAGATCATACATTTTGCATTACAGCACCACATTCTACAGTTTAATGTGAAGGATCCAAGGGCTCACGCTTAATAGGCAATAGCATGTAAAGAACATTTAGTAGACAAATGTGTTTTTCGAAGAATGCATCAGTCATTGGGAATATTGTTTCAAAATGTATGAAGGCAATCTGAATATACCTAAAGTAATTATACCTAAACTAAAGATTTCACCAATCTTTAACCCCTTCACCCCCCAAAGCTTTTTCCGTTTTTCGCTCCCCTCCTTCCCAGAGCCATAACTTTTTTATTTTTCCGTCAATATGGCCATGTGAGCACTTATTTTTTGCGGGATGAGATGTACTTTTGAACGATACCATTGGTTTTACCATGCCTTGTAACAGAAAACGGAAAAAAAATTCCAAGTGTGATGAAATTGCAAAAAAAGTGCAATCTCACACTTGTTTTTTGTTTGGGTTTTTTGCTAGGTTCACCAAATGCTAAAACTAACCTGCCATTATGATTCTCCAGGTCATTACGAGTTAATAGACACCAAACATGTCTAGGTTATTTTTTATCTAAGTGGTGAAAAAAAATTCCAAAGTTTGTGAATAAAAAAAACAAAAACAAATTGCGCGATTTTCCGATACCCGTAGCGTCTACAATTTTCGTGATCTGGGGTTGGGTGAGGGCTTATTTTTTGCGTGTCGAGCTGGCGTTTTTAATGATACCATGTTGGTGCAGAAACGTTCTTTTGATCGCCCGTTATTGCATTTTAATGCAATGTTGCGGCGACCAAAAAAATGTAATTTTGGCGTTTTTTTTTTCTCGCTACACCATTTAGCAATCAGGTTAATCCTTTGTTTTTATTGATAGATCGGGCGATTCTGAACGCGGCGATACCAAATATGTGTATTTTTTTTTAAATTGTTTTATTTTGATTGGGGCGAAAGGGGGGTGATTTGAACTTTTATATATTTTTTACTTTTTTTATATTTTTAAACACTTTTAAAAAATGTTGGCATGCTTCAATAGCCTCCATAGGAGGCTAGAAGCTGGCACTACACGATCGGCTGCTACATAGAGGTGAAGCACAGATCACCTCTATGTAGCAGAAATGCAGGTGCGCTTTGAACGCCGACCACAGGGTGGCGCTCAAAGCAATCGGCCATCAACAACCATAGAGGTCTCAAGGAGACCTCTGGTTGTTATGGCAATGCACCGATGACCCCCCGATCATGTGACGGGGTCAGCGGTGCGAGCACTTCCGGCCGGGAGCGCTAGTTAAATGCCGCTGTCAGCGGCATTTAACTAGTTAATGGGCGCGGGCGGATCGTGATTCCGCTCGCGCTCATTGCACGCACATGTCAGCTGTACAAAACAGCTGACATGTCGTGATGTCGCGGCTTTGAGGTGGGCTCACCGCCGGAGCCCACCTCAAAGCGGGGGTTCTACCAGCTGACGTACTATTCCGTCAGCTGGCAGAAAGGGGTTAAAGACTAAAGATCACCAGTAAAGGGAATGAGTTAGTAGGATCAACCCTCTCAAGCAGTCTATATGGGTCATGTGTCACAACAACCATAAGACAGCCCTGGGACCGTGAATGCTGACACTGCCGGAATGGCACCAGCAAAGGAGGCGAGTATAAGCTTTAATTATTTTACTATATGGTGGCCCGATTCTAACGCATCGGGTATTCTAGAATCTGCATGTCCACGTAGTATATTGCCCTGTCACGTAGTATTTTGCCCAGTCACGTAGTATAATGCTCCATGCAGTTATGGCCCCATAGATGCTCCATATAATGCTCCATGCAGCTATGGACCCAATAGATGCACCATATAATGCTCCATGCACTTATGGCCCCATAGATGCCCCATATAATGCTCCATGCAGTTCTTTATGGCCCCATAGATGCCCCATATAATGCTCCATGCACTTATGGCCCCATAGATGCCCCATATAATGCTCCATGCAGTTCTTTGTGGCCCCATAGATGCCCCATATAATGCTCCATGCACTTATGGCCCCATAGATGCCCCATATAATGCCCCATGCAGTTATGTCCTCATAGATGCTCCATATAATGCTCCATGCAGTTATGGCCCCATAGATGCTCCATATAATGCTCCATGCAGTTATGGCCACATAGATGCCCCATATAATGCTCCATGCACTTATGGCCCCATAGATGCCCCATATAATGCTCCATGCAGTTCTTTATGGCCCCATAGATGCCCCATATAATGTTCCATGCACTTATGGCCCCATAGATGCTCCATATAATTATGGTCCCATAGATGCCCCATATAATGCTCCATGCACTTATGGCCCCATAGATGCTCCATATAATGCTCCATGCAGTTATGGCCCCATAGATGCTCCATATAATGCTCCATGCAGTTATGGCCCCATAGATGCTCCATGCAGTTATGGCCCCATAGATGCTCCATATAATGCTCCATGCAGTTATGGCCACATAGATGCTCCATATAATGCTCCATGCAGTTATGGCCCCATAGATTCCCCATATAATGTTCCATGCAGTTATGGTCCCATAGATGCCCCATATAATGCTCCATGCAGTTATGGCTCCATATAATGCTCCATGCAGTTATGGCCCCATAGATGCTCCATGCAGTTATGGCCCCATAGATGGCCAATATAATGCTCCATGCAGTTATGGCCCCATAGATGCCCCATATAATGCTCCATGCAGTTCATTATGGCCCCATATAATGCTCCATGCAGTTCTTTATGGCTCCATAGACGCTTCATACAGCATTGTGCCACATGTAATGCTGCTGCAATAAAAAAAAATGACATACTCACCTCTCGTCGCTGCTCCTCAACGTCTCGTCTCTCCGCACTGACTGTTCAGGCAGAGGGCGGCGCGCACACTAATACATCATCGCGCCCTCTGACCTGCAGTCACTGCAAGAGGACGGAGCGGCGCCCGGCGGGTGGAACGCGGACAGGTGACTATGAAATACTCACCTGCTCCTGGCGCTCCTGACGCTGTCCCTGCCTGTCCCATGGTACCGCAGCTTCTTCGCGCCTGCGCGAGAAGGACCTGCCATGACGTCACGGTCACATGACCGTGACGTCATGGCAGGTCCTTCTCGCGCAGGGCCTGTGATGATGTCGCGGTCACATGACCGTGACATCATGGCAGGTCCTAAGCGCATACCATCCTTGCCACCAAAACCTGCCGGGGGAAGGTGGGTATATAATGATTTTTTATTTATTATTATTTTTAACATTAGATTTTTTTACTATTGACGCTGCATAGGGAGCATCAATAGTAAAAACTTGGTCGCACAGGGTTAATAGCGGCGGTAACGGAGTGAGTTACCCACGGCATAACGCGGTCCATTACCGCTGGCATTAACCCTGTGTGAGCGGTGACTGCGGGGAGTATGGAGTGGGCACTGACTGCAGGGAAGTAGGGAGGGACTAATCGGACTATGGCCGTCGCTGATTGGTCGCGGCAGCCATGACAGGCAGCTGGCGAGACCAATCAGCAACTTGGATTCCATGACAGACAGAGGTCGCGACCAATGAATATCCGTGACAGACGGACAGACAGACGTGACCCTTAGACAATTATATAGTAGATAGCAGCCAAACATTTAGATCAAGAAGGGATTGTCCAAGTAATGGACAACCCCTTTAGTATGCAAATGACTGTTCAGGACTATGGGTTGGACAGTCATCTGCACGAGAATCTGTCTACAGAGATCATTTTAAATAAATGGGGGCTGTGAGACATGTACAGAACAGCAGAACTGATCTTTTGTCTCCTTACAAACACATTTGCTGCAGCTCTCACAGCTCTGCTGTTTTACACTTTTTAGAAGCAGATTCTCATGCAGATCAGTGTCCAACCTTAAGGTACCTTCACATTAAGCGACGCTGCAGCGATCCGAGCGGCCCTGCGCTTAGTAACCCGATGTTTACCCTGGTTACCAGTGTAAAACATCGCTGGTATCGTTGCTTTTGGTGTCAAACACGACGATAAACGCCGGTCTGACGACCAAATAAAGTTCTGAACTTTGTTCAACGACCAGCGATATCACAGCAGGATCCTGATCGCTGCTGCGTGTCAAACTAAACGATATCGCTAGCCAGGACGCTGCAACGTCACGGATCGCTAGCGATATCGTTTAGTGTGAAGGTACCTTTAGGCAGGAACAGCTCATTTACATATAGGAAAAATGTGGCTTTCTTTGGAATGAGAAATCAGATTGCAGATATTAAGTTATCATTTTATTCAACTTTCTATGACCTACATGCCCATACAGATGGAGTAGAAGGCTTGATCCTACCGACATATACCCTTCAAATGGGACAAAATATGTTTTTCGTGATAAATTTATCTTCCGTTATATTGTTTGCCAAGCAAAGACCTGAACATGCTCACTCTGTTGCTTAGTAAAACAGAAACCAATATCAGATTTCCAGGACACCAGCACTTCTAGACACCGAGTGAGATAAATAAAGGCCCACTACTGTATTTTCCCAAAAATAAGACTGGGTTTTACTGTATATACTTGAGTATAAGCTGAGGCACATACTTTTGCCACGGAAACTGGGTAAGCTTATTGATGCGGTATGCATTGTCCCCTCATCCCTGTGCTGTGCATGGCTCCCCCTCCCCAGCCCTGTCATTGTATGTAAGCCTCCCCTCTTCATTGTCCTGGTATGAATGCCTCCCCATCCCTGTCTGTATGCTTCCCACTTCCGTCCCTATATACATGCCTCCTTATTCCCTATCCCTGTGTGCATGTTTCCTATTGAAAAAAACCCCCATCACACTCACCTACCTGCGCGCCCTGGATGTTGGCACTGCATCTTGTTCTGGCCACCGGCCCCTGCCTGAAGCTCTTCCTTTGCTCAGCGGCCACGTGGTACCGCTCACTAAGGTGATGAATATGCGCTCCAACCCTATGAGAGTGGAGACGCGTCCATATTCATCACCTTAATGAGCGGTACCACGTGACCGCTGAGCACAGGAAGAGCTGCAGGCAGGGGCCGGAATGAGATGCAGTGCCAGCACCGAGGGTGAGCAGGTAGGTGAGTATGATGTTTGCACCGGCTCCTGTCACCCGCTGCTCCGCCGGCTTTTTATTCCGTGACTCATGTATAAGCCAAGGGGGGCGTTTTCAGCACAAAAAATGTGCTGAAAAACTCAGCTTATACATGAGTATATACAGTATATTATTTTTGTTCCGAAAGTTGGATTAGGGCTTATTTTCAGGGAATGTCTTATTTTTTTTAATTTCTATGAATAATCCATATTTATTCTTGAACAAATTTTTTTAAAAATCAGCATTTATTCAAATATAACCATTATCACACATACCAAAGGTCCTTAAAGGGCCACTGTCACCCCCCCCAGCCGTTATAAACTAAAAGAGCCACCTTGTGCAGCAGTAATGCTGCAGTCTAACAAGGTGGTTCTTTTAGTTTTTGATTCATTTATTACCTCAATAAAGTGTTTTAAAAATTGGCCACAAAGACCAGATATTGTACCAGGAGGCGGTCCGAATCGTCCTCTATGAATCCACCAACTGCCGTCACTCTTCTCTTCAGGGGCGATGGTCGCCGCCCCCTTAACGTTGTTGCTTCTTAAATCCGGCGCCTGCGCTGTGCGTGCCTGCCTGGGGCCTGCGCAGTCTTCATTGTCAGTCACAGCTCAGACGCAGGGTGCCTGACTGCGCCTGTGCGGGCAGTGCGGCCACCCTGTTGCTGAATCCCCGCCCCGCACTGTGTTATTCATTATGCACAGGGCGGGGCTGGCATTCCTGGGCATGCGCACTGCGCTGTTCAGGCGCTCCCCATCTCGGACGCTCCCCCATCTCTGACGCTCCCCCTGCACCCTGCGTCTGTGCTGTGACTGACAATGAAGACTGCGCCTGCCCCAGGCAGGCACGCACAGCGCAGGCGCCGGATTTAAGAAGCAACAACGCTAAGGGGGCGGCGACCATCGCCCCTGAAGAGAAGAGTGACGGCAGTTGGTGGATTCATAGAGGACGATTCGGACCGCCTCCCGGTACAATATCTGGTCTTTGTGGCCAATTTTTAAAACGCTTTATTGAGGTAATAAATGAATCAAAAACTAAAAGAGCCACCTTGTTAGACTGCAGCATTACTGCTGCACAAGGTGGCTCTTTTAGTTTATAACGGCTGGAGGGGGTGACAGTGGCCCTTTAAAGGGAATCTGTCAGCAGGTTTTTGCTATGTAATCTGCAGGAGGTAGGGCTTAAACCACAGATCTCAGCAATGCCTCTCTTATCAAGCTCCCTGGTTTTGTTTGCTTACAAAGATTGTTTTGGTACCAGGAGCTTCTTGCTCAGACACAGCAGGCCATGCCTCCTGGTCCTCCTGTCACAGGCACCTGTCTATGGACATTCTACATACAGAGCCTGGTGTGGGCAGGGGCAGCTTCTTCAGCTCTGCTGTATTGCCAAGTCTAAAATCTCTGTGCCAGAATGGCTGCACCCAGTAAACTAAGTAATACATCCTTGGATTAAGCTTCACTTTGCGAACATTACTCTGCCCTCAGTTAAGGTAGCAAAAACCTGGTGACAGATTCTCTTTGAGCAGTCAACCTCAGAATAGAAAATCTGAAGAGGGGGGGGGGGGGGGTGTGTGCTAAGGGAGCCGAGGCCCTGGAATTGTCGACTTTGCCCCCCCCATACACACGTAATGCCGCCCTGACTAACTAGGGCATATTTTTGGAGTTGAGTTTATATTTGAAGCATACTCAAAAGCATGAAGAATCTTGCTGGGACTTATTTTCAGAGGTCTTTGTTTCGAGGAAACACAATAGTTACTTGGATTGTGGTGTAGTTTCTAGGTAAGCAAATGCTTATGCAGATGTAATTTTTTATTTACGTAAGTGTTCTCTCTATACCCATCTTAGTCTTTTGGGATGTTCACATATCCATTTTTTGGTATGCAGATTGTCCTTAAAAAAAAAAAGAAGGAAACATCCAAAGAATGGATAGCACACTAATATCATCTGAATCCTGTCTGTTTTTTAGAGTGTAATGGGTTGGAGAAACTTGGATTTTTTTTTTACACTCAAGAATAACAGATAAACACACGGAGCAAAAAAAGCATGAGAACAACATCCAGTAAACAGAATTAGGTCTACGGCCCTCAAATCGGACATCCATTTTTCACATATGTTTTTCAAAATTTTTTATTAAAAAGTCTATGGTGCTATTTTTATGGGCCTCATGTCCAATCAAAAACAGTCTGATCATTTTTTTTTTGTGAAGTCATGGGTCACAATTACACATCCAAGTTGATGGGTCCTTGAAAGATCATGAACAGCACACAGGCAAGCCATCCACGGCTGCAATTAAAATTGTAGTGGATAGGAGAAACTATGTAATTTTTTTTTTTTTTCAGGGGTGAAAAATTACAGATGAAACACTGATGGCAAAAACTGACACATGAACCACTCACTGATGAAAATAGGATCCAAAACTCTGATGAAAAATTGGGATGTTTTCTGTGTATGTGAAAAATCACGGATGTCTGAATGAGGCCCAAGATATCGACAAGTTTGGCAGAGTGATGGTTAGGGAAGAAGTTGTGCCTTTCTAATTCCAGGCTGACAATCACATTGTACTCCCCCGAGATAATCCGCCAGTCAACATGTCAGCCGGCAGATTTCTCCTAGAGAACACAGGAGAGCTGGGCTGAACAAGTGCTACTGTGTATGGGAGAGATGGCTGAGATGGCCGTCAACCCAACATTCCGCCAAAGCATCGTTTGGCCGACAGCCATTGTAATGTCTATGTCCGGCTTACGGGTGTGTGTTTGTGATCTATCTGATAAGCATATCCTTAAATTTCCATTAACCTAACAAAGAATGTCCTATTTCTCTGGCAGACCTTGCTTGTTGGCTAATAGAGGGGATGCCAACCACAAGACCCCCCCATTTCTATGATGTTCATATGCCCTTAAAGATATATTAAGAGATATAGCCTATAATTGCGGTCCAGCTCAATACTGAATTGGCGCTGTGCTGTCATCAGTACATTACCCATCAGGGACGGGTCCACTGCAGGAAAGAATGGCAAATATAGTGGTATTACATATTTTATATCAATATTTTGAAGATCTGTTAAACAATTTTAGTAATGAAAAACAAAGAGGTCAATGGGATTAATTTCTCTTCCAAATTACCAAAACCCAACGGTTAAAAAATAGCAGAATTTTCCCATTGCTTGACACCTAGTGAAATGATCAGATAAAGCACAAACTAGTTTTATTTACATATGATCTGTATAAAGACAATATGACATCCGTAAAGCAAACAGTAATGGAAATGTTCCAAGTGGTAAAACCATGCGGCACACATAGGATACAAAAGGTTCAAGTTTGCTCGTCTTTTATAATCTGTAAACAAGTGTTAACATTTAATGAAAAAAAAAAAAGACTTGGATGGACGTCCCTGCACATAGCATAATGTAACAAGAATTTCCAAACTTATGTAATCTTTACTAAATATGATTCATAGTGATTGTAACCATTTAAATAAGATAAAGTAAAGTTTGTCAGGAATGTATATCAGGAATAGCCAAGTACTAAACATAGAAGACAAAAAGTAACCTATACCTATAGTAGCCCCGATCAAATGTCACCACTGCGGCCATAGCTCAGCCAGTAGATGGCCTCCGCTGACCTCGCTCAGTAACCATCTAAATGGCTTATGTGGCTCACATACTTCTTACATGGAATCGGACATGAGTTTTATACTGCCCAAATCTCGGAGCATGTAAAATCCTGATCCTGCAGAGTTTAAATGGGAATAAAGAGAGGGGATTTATTAAATAATTTAAAAGTTTTCTGCAGTAAATTTATTTATTTTTTTAAATGTATAACTTTATTTGTTATTCAGCTTTAGAAGTGGTAGCAAAAGTGGGGCCCATATTCGAAAATTTGCTATGAATTATGTAAAAAGTTCTAAAAAATTAAATTGCTCAATACACAAGGAAACGTACATTTCGGGCCAAAAATGTGTCAAATTTCTAACAAGGTTCGCATCTCTTAGTAAATTTGGCATCTTTTACTCCAACGTACCTGAGTTGAAGTATTGGTAAATTTAACCCAGGTTTTATAAAATGAGCAGGGTTCAATGACCGGATTCTTCATATACAGAAAAATGGACAAACCGGGCAGGGAGAGGCCGAGCGGGGCAGGGAGAGGCCAGAGGGGAGCTGCGCAGGGAAAAGCCAGAAGGGAGCAGCGCAGGGAGAAGCCAGAAGGGAGCAGCGCAGGGAGAAGCCAGAAGGGAGCAGCGCAGGGAGAAGCCAGAAGGGAGCAGCACAGGGAGAAGCAGGAAGGGAGCAGCGCAGGAAGAAGCCAGAAGGGAGCAGCGCAGGGAGAAGCCAGAAGGGAGCAGCGCAGGGAGAGGACGACCGAGCCGGGCGAGGCCAGAGGGGAGCCACTGGCTACACATGGTTTGGGCAGAATAAAACTGAGGTTTTAGCTCTCATTAGTCTTGTTTTTGTCTATTGTAGAATTTTGAACTATTTCCTAATAATAAATCTAGTTGCAGTGAAAAGCTGGTGGCACGTGCTCCGTTGAAATGAATGAAAGTTATGTGATTCTATGAGCACTTTCACTGGGTAACATTTCCCTAGCAGACCAGTTTCCATGCAGGAAATGTAATAAGGCTACGTTCACATTTGCGTTGTGCGCCGCAGCGTCGGCGCCGCAGCGCACAACGCAAACAAAAACGCAGCAAAACGCACGCTAAAACGCTGCGTTTTGCGCCGCATGCGTCCTTTTTGGCCGAAAGTTGGACGCAAAAAAAATGCAACTTGATGCGTTTCTTGCGTCCAACGCTTGCGGCCATGCGGCGCAAAACGCAGCACAACGCATGTCCATGCGCCCCCATGTTAAATATAGGGGCGCATGACGCATGCGGCGACGCTGCGGCGCCCGACGCTGCGGCGCTGACCGCAAATGTGAAAGTAGCCTAACGGCGCTGTTAACCATGCCAGTCTAACCACATGTACCCATCAGCAGGAAGCTCCCAATGATAGCATTTACCTGCACTAGGCAGTAAAGATGAGCTCTTATCAGGTCCTGCCGAACTTATATACTGTACTAAATTAGGACTTAGGCCATGTTCACATGTCCAGTAATGATCCCTTTGAACGGATCCAGCAGAAATCTGTTAGGCTAGGGTCACATTGCGTTAGGGCAGTCCGTTTAGCGCATAGCGCTACGGACTGCGCTAACGCAATGTTCCAAAAGGGATCGCGTTATCCGATCCCGCTAGAGCAGATCCCCGATCTGCGCTAGCGAGGAACAGACCGCGAACGCTGCAAGCAGCGTTCGCGGGCCGTCACTCACATGACGGCACATTGCTAGCGCACGCCCAATGTGGGCGGGCGCTAGCGATGTGTTCGCCATTACAGGCAATGGCGGCGTTAACGGACTATGTTACACCGCGTTATGCCGCGGTGTAACGTAGTCCGTTAAACGCGGTCACATAACGCAATGTGACCCTAGCCTTAGGAAAAAAGTTGTGCTGACAACTTTTTAGTCCGTCATTCGGTGATCTCTACTGGAACCGTGTTTTTTTTTTAAATGATCTTTTTTTTAACATTGGAGTCAATGGAGCCCATTTGTATCTAATCCAGCAAGAAAAAGGCTTTTCTTGACTAATCTGTTACAAATAAATGACAATGGATGCCACATTAATGTGTTTTTTTTCCCATTGACTTCAGTGTTAAAAAACAAAACAAAAAAACCCGGTTCCAGTAGAGATCAGTTAGTGAGTAACGAGCTAAATCGATGTCAGCACAACTTTTCCTAACAGGTTTCTGCTGAATCCGTTCGAATGGATCATTTCCGGGTATGTGAATATGGCCTTATATGCAGCGTTGGAAAAAAAGTGCTCATCCAGAATTTATCTGACCTGGGAGAAAGCGGAGTGCCTACAAATCCCTGAATGTCTCCGGAGTAAGAGGCTGCCTGCCTGGAGTGAGATAAAGCGGCACATTATAATGCACTGTATGGGGAAGAAAATCTAATTAAGGGTCTGTTGAGAATCTCACAGAATTTTTGCTCCTATGAACTAGCACTTCTGAACTATGACTTAAGATTATTCCTTTGCTACATGTAGAGAATGATTAATAGGCTAAAAACCTGTAAAAACAAGCAACATATAATACAGGAATAAAATAAAATGACATCTGTGTATGTTATAATCGTGAAACCAGTTGCTACGCTCCTTTTATTTACAAGGTGGATTTAAACCAAGTCATTGATCTGTACTATAAAACACAAAATGGGAAGCGCACTGATGTCCGATCGGATGAATCTGCTACAATGATATGATGGGGACATACAACAAAGTAGTTAAAACCTAGTGAGAATTACTGTTTACCAGTGGGGAAAAAAAAAAATCTGGATAATTTATCATCTGCATGATTTACAGAAAAAAATAACTTCAATTGTTAAAACCCTGCCATCTAAAATGCTGGTTAAAAAAGACCCCCTCCCCCACATTGGTACCACCTGCCAACCCTCCCCTGAGACTACAGTATGCGGCAATAAGAAAATAGATGAAGTGAAGGATTTCTTTAATATATTTTGTAAAAATCTTTAAACTTGTGCAAATTATTCCACCATTAGTGGTCCTCGCGTTTACTGTACATTCACTCCTTAGGTCCTTAGCAATGTGCAGACAAGCCCCCCACCATGTATGAATGTCTAGATCATCTCGGCAAAGCAAATGGTTTTATTCACACTGGTATTTGGATGTGTGCAGTTTAGCACCAGTTGGGAATTTGATGTGAAGCCAATGACACACGTAAAAGCAGATACTAAATATTTGCTCATTAATATATGGCCAACAGCTCCGAACATGTGAGCTTGCCCAATAGTATGTTAGTTCGAAGGGCTGCTATCAAATGTAGATGGGTGGTCTAGTCTGATTGTTAATGGGGTCTGAAAAATATCTAATGTCTGATGACAACTTTGATATTGGCTCCTTATGTGTTCACCTGTGATTGACCACCATGTGGCGATTTGCTAGGAATGTGGTTTATACCAATGAACGCTACTGGAATGCTTCACATGATGACACCAAACACACTGTGGTATCGCTTGCATTCATATATCAGAATAAAACTATGTGCTTTTGTCTTTGGAGAGATGATTTCTAATATTATAAAAAAAAAAAGATCTGTCATGTTTAAAAAAAAAAAAAGTAAAAATCTAATAATTTCTATCGAGCCTGTAAGTTCTCATGTGGTGTTGTATTTCACATATCATAGGTCTGCTTAAAAGAAAAGAAAATGGTTTTGGTACCGTATTGGCCAGTTGAAAAAAAAATGTTGACTGTTCTCAGAGCGAGAAACTAATAATCTTGTAGTTACGATACCTTTTATTGGCTACCAAAACTAAAATAAGTGACGTTACGAAGCAAGCTGTCGGGACTTCTTAGAACCACAAAT
Source organism: Ranitomeya variabilis (assembly GCF_051348905.1). Classification (NCBI taxonomy): domain Eukaryota; kingdom Metazoa; phylum Chordata; class Amphibia; order Anura; family Dendrobatidae; genus Ranitomeya; species Ranitomeya variabilis. Next base: position 662,424,489 of record NC_135234.1, read on the forward strand.
CTATGTCAGTGTCATGTCTCTGCTCTTTTTGTGCATAGAATATATATAATGTTTCTTCAGATACTTTGTTATAGAATGCCTGAGGAAAAAACCTAAGAAGACTGGAAAGCTTGCTTATTTTATTTATTTTTTTATCATAAGTACAAGATTATTATTTGTTTCTCCCAGGGAGAACAATCAATCATAGGTCTGATTCACATTGTGTTTTCCACAAATAATGAGAGTCAGACATGCGCTGATGGAGCCATTATTTTCAATAAGGCAGATTCCAAAATATTCACGAAGAAAGTTCAGGAGGCCTGGATGCTTTTCTTGATAAATAGAATATCACAGGTTATGGGTACTAGACTCAGTGATGGGACATTAATCCTGGGAACTTGTCTGATGAGGAGTCAGGAAATAATTTTTTCTCCTCATTTGGAGCAATTCGCATCGGCCTCATGGGGTTTTTGTTTTTCTCTTTATCAATGTGTTAAGTTCTATAGGTTGAACTCTATGAACTTATGTCTACTTTCAACCTTAGAAACTATAAAACGTGACCTCCTTTCTGGTGGTATACGCCCTTTAAGGCAGACACAATAGCATACGATGGATGAAAGTCCCTGATATTTTCAGGAATGGGCAGACAAATTCTCATCTTCATAGATGGATATTGCTGGACACAGCCTGGAAAAACATGCAGTTTGGCAATGTACTGTTCATTAAAATTTGAAGCAATCCTTTAGATATTAACAATTTCCCTTACAGCCGATTGTCTATAAGTCCAACTACCGCCGCTGTATATCCTATAAGCACTATAAGCATGGCACCGAGACTGGCCAGATTCAAAAAAGTGCTTATAAGCTCAATAGAAAAGAGCTTTTAAGCACTGTGCACGTTCTGTTGTCTAGCAGCCGGTGTCGATCTCCAGTAAATGGTAAAATTGCTTGTATCTCCAACAATGTCCAAAAAGATCCATTTAAGAAGATTTCAATCCTTTTTCAATCCTCGTTTTCCCTGACGCCTGAGGAGTAGAACGTTACTGAAGATCTGCCCTTTTGGCGAGTTAGGAGGCTTCAACTATTTAGTGAGATCCTTTTGACCGGAAAACGGAAAATGAGAACTGCCGGCTACTAGAAGATGAAGAAGACACGTTTCCCTAGCATGATATATTACAAAGTTTCATAAATTCTACTTGTTAATATAACAATAGGTATGGTTTGTGTTCCACAGAACGTCTTTACCTATCTACTATCATCTAGGATTCACAGCTTTTGGGTGGTCCAATTCAATATTCACATCTAAAAACATAACTACGGAATCCTAACGATATAAAAGAAAACGGCTAATGATACAGATCAGAGAGTGTAAAACGTGACACTTACCTGTAACTTTGCAAGAGAACTTACTTGTGGACCATGAAATTAGATAAACCCTAGCAAATATGACCAAGTCACAGACATTCATATGGGAGAACATACTGATGTATGACGTAACGCTTTACAGTGTGCTACTAAGTCAGTGATTACATATATGCCCAGGTTACGGTGCCAAGCGCGGCACGCACCCCTGCTGCCAATCACGTAGGTGGATGCGGCATGCAGCTTAGTAGATCTATTGGACTTGAACCACTTGCATGTGCATAGTGCTACTCCTAATCTTGGATACTGCTGTCTGGCAAGTGACTAGAATAAGAAATACAGCTGACATTAGCAGTAGTAACCAGTGTAAATATAGAAAAGTAGCATTCTAGTTGCCAGCATAATGTACAATCGCTGTGACAGAGGCCATCTCCGAACCCTATTGAGAGTCGTCCTGGGAGCAGAGTGCATATATGACTATTGCAGATCAGCCAGGTAGTATGACGGCGGAGTATATGGAAAGCTGGGGATGAATAATGACAATCCAGATCATAGCCATCGAAGAGAATCGCTTACTCCCTTGCCACAATGGAAAGAAGGCAGTAATGAAAAAGTGCATCGATATCGAGTTCTGTTTTGTTTGTGTTTTTTTTACCTGCTGGCAATACAGTTGAGTAGTTAGCAAATTTCCAAAAGACAAATTCATTAAAACATTCAGCATATATTTAACAACATATATTAGTAGGCAACAAAATACTTCTGTATGGATCAGGACGATCGTTCTATCACTTGCATTGTCTATGACAGGGGCAGGTAAACGATAGCTTGACTGCGGCGTATGAACAGGGGCTTGTCTGGTCACTCGGCCGGTAAGCTACAGCTGGCGCGCCCCTGTACTCTATATACTCAAAACCTAGTAAAAATGCTAAACCCTCTGCGATTGCCATAGAACAATTCAACATCACCTCCATATTTACCACGAGCGGATCTGAATGGTGATAATTGTTATATTAATATTTACATATTTAAAATATAGGCAGAATATTTTACATTTAAGACCTATCTAAATGAAAAATCTAAATTCTACACAGTTTGTTTTTTTTTTCCTAAGTTGAACGCCCCACCTTAGTAGCATCCAGGCTCAGCAGACGGTGGGCTCTGTCGCACTGTAGCAGGGCACTCATGGCACCATTATGAAGAAGCAGTTTTACTACCTAATTTTAATTTAATAAGACAATACAAAGCTACCGCTGCAAATATCAAGGATTTAAAAAAAATAAATCCTTTCAATATTAAATAAATCTCCACTGAAGAACTATGTAAGCGTACATGCAGAGTGCCCAGTATGCGCTGGCACCACAGATGCTGTACCCCCACCAACCGTTCTGTAGCTAAAATACATTAACGTCCAGTGACTTGCTTTTTAATACTACCGTAGCACAGTGTTCCCTTTCATAAAATTATGCAGACAGACCATGATCTACTAGAGGTTATGCTAAAAGATAACACACGTTTTAAACTATTATCAAGCATTGGAATTTTGTACGTGAAATTTTGACAAAAATAAGAGCCCGGTGGCATGTCTTGAATGGTCAAGTTCAGTCTATTGTCTTTACATGTTGTACGCAACATAGATCGGATCTAAATGATCCGCTAAGAAACTGTCCCGTAGATGCATCCTCTGTTTTTCCCCTCGAGAGTTGATAGGGATGACTCCAGGATCCACCACCACCACCACTCCCACGATCAAGTAATGTTCTTCCAGCACAACGTTGGTCACAAGAGGAACCAGGTCCAGAGCTTCTTGTTCAGAGCCACAAAGCTCAACCACGACCACCAACAGGTTGGTCCATGTGAACACAGCACTGTTTTCAAAGAAAGGAACACCAAAGAAGAAAATGTTTCAGCCATATAAAAGTGACACTGCAAAATTGTAAGCTCTTTTGACAAATTGTATTAATTTACTATATTTTTCAGACTATGGGACACACGATAAAAAGGCTCACCCCAGTTTTACATATTAAAAAACTGAAACAGTACTTCCTAATCAGTGGGACCCCCCTGGTGGTGTAAATAAGTAGAAGAGCCAATAGCATCAGGGGTCAATAATGTGCTCTAGGGTGTTCTACAGGGTCTGCCATGTTAACCATCAGATCCCATTAGTGCTTCTCTGCAGCATTCACATTATACACACAACACTGCTGTATGCACAGTAGACTCACAGCACTGCTGCACGAACAGTATATACACACACAGCACTGCTGCACGAACAGTATATACACACACAGCACTGCTGCACGAACAGTATATACACACACAGCACTGCTGCACTAATAGTATATACACACACAACTCTGCAGCACTAACAGTATACATACAACTCTGCAGCACACACAGCACTGCAGCCCTAACAGTACATACACACAGCACTAATAGTACACAACTGTGCACTAACAGTACATTCACACAGCACACACTGCACTAACCGTACGTACACACACAACTCTGCAGCACACACTGCACTAAGTACATTAACACAGCACTGGAGAACTAACAGTACATTCACACAGCACTGCTGCTCAGTACATATACACAGCACTGCTGCACTAACAGTATATACACACACAACTCTGCAGCACACACTGCACTAACAGTACATACACACTGCACTAATAGTACATACGCACTGCTGCACTAACAATACATACACAACTCTGCAGCACAGTAAAAACATGAACTGGATTTCTGCATATAAACATATATACACACACCACTGCTGTGGGAATCCTACAATGATTTTAATAAGTAGCTTAGTGCAGGTATAACCCCCCAAACTTTCCCACTTTCTCAAGACTTGATTGATATCCTAGAAGGTCTTTCAGGTCCAGTGTTCACTGGTGTGCGATTTCAGGACCTGCAGTATAGTGAGGACTGTGCCGGTCCCCCTTGAGCTTTAGTGATGTGCAGGTTCTGCTTCCTCTTCTGCCCTGCACAGATCAGATAGATCAGTGTCGGGCAGGAGGAGAGAGAATTGTGCCGCTGCATAGTTCTCTCACTGATCAGTAATAAAGCTATAGGAGCACTCCTCTCCATCCACAGAGAAAGCTGCCCCCTGAATTTCTGATTTCTTTTTGCCCTGTAGTCAGAGAAATACAGTAATTTAAATGTATGTATCTGATCCTAAGTGGTAAAAGCATATTTTTATTTTGCAGAGCTGCATTTAGTGTTCTGTTTTCTGCCTGAAATTTCCCGATACCCCTTGCTTATTCAGTGACTGCAGAAGGCTTGCTATGGAGTTTTGGTAAGTACGGGCTTCACACCAAGGACTATGCAGTAATCTGATGCAGAAAACAACTAAAGAACATTGCTTATAAATGTCAGCATACTGGTAAGGGTGTATAGGTGTGCGCGTCACAGACTAATTGGACGGTCAAATACAGCTCTGTAGAATAGAACGTAACTCAGATAAGACATTTGCATTGTTGCTCTTTATGAAGATTATATCTACCTCCTTTTCACGTATAACCATATGTCTCCATACTTACACACGTGTATTAATTCACGTGTCATACGTACCACTCAGCAATGCTCCGGTGTGTGCGTGACACTGAGGTTTCAATGTCTATGGGATGGTAGCGCAGTCCCCTCAGCTCCAGTGTTTCATCCAGTGCTCCAACAACAAATAAGGCATCATGCCGTTCTACAGATGGAAACAAATAACTGAGCAAAACTTATATTGTGGGAGAAAAAAGCCAAACTGGATCACATAAAGCATTTGCAGCACGTGTTCTCAGTGTCATCGCAACAGCGGGGGTGGGGATCCAGTGACTAAGTGAAATAGTCCAATCAGGGAGATATTAGATTTGGGACCACACTACAAGCCTAGAGATCAGACCATTTGTCCACCCTTGTTAAATATAAGTTAGTCCCGAAAAACCCTTTTAAAGTGAAGACTGTGGTTACAAGTGTACAGTTAAACAAATAAATCTCTAGACGACTTCCGTACCTCCACTTGCATCCGTCAGTTCTGTCCTACGAACAAAGCCAAGGTATCCAGTTCTTGCCCAAAGGGTCTGAGTGTCCCCGAAGCTGAGTTTGGTGTTAAAGTGATCAGCCTGCAGACTTTCACTGTCGTATATAGTGTAGTATCCACTGGCCGTGTGCGGACTGTTCACCCATATCTATGGCAAGAGAAGCAGACAATTAATAGCTGGAAATCCACACTGTAGTTAGATCAAAATGGGAGGTCTGGAATGGAGCTAAGCAATAAGTGAGGACAACGCAACAAGCACACAACCCTACAAGTGACGTAGTCACATATGGTGGCCTCATTTCCTCTTTTGAAGGTACGTATAGGGAAACTAGGCAAAAATTGGCAGTTGGACATCTTAGCAAGCAAACCCAGTGCCATCTTATAGTTTATTAAGACCTGCCATTTTTGATCAGCTGGAGAGATGTCTTAAAGTGATGGCTATATTTACACTCAGGATTAGTCTGTCATAGAAACTACACGACTACTGGTTCATATAGGAAGGCAACGTATTTATTTGAAACACTATTAAAAGTAATAGAAAATAAGTAATTCCAGAATCCTCAGTGATTACACAAATGTCACCTATTTTACAGCGAGCACCTACCTCACCAAGATGGGAATCTCCCAGGGGTCCTTTGGTCTCTGGATTAACAATAATCACTGTGACTCCAGGTAAAATCTGAAATAATCGAATAAATCGAACCATAACAGTAGTAAAGGAAGATAAACACCAGGAGCTCCATACGGATTCAACTTAATATACACTGCTCAAAAAACATAAAGGGAACACTTAAACAATACAATGTAACTCCATGTCAATCACACTTCTGTGAAATCAACCTGTCCAGTTATGAAGCAACACAGATTGTGAATCAGTTTCTCCTGTTGTGCAAATGGAACAGACAACAGGTAGAAATTATAGGAAATTATCAAGAAAACCCCTATATAGGAGTGGTTCTGTGGGAGTTGACCACAGACCATTTCTCTGTTGTCATCCTTTTTGGCTGTTTTGGTCAGTTTTGCATTTTGTCATTGCTGTCACCCATAGAGGTACTGTGCAATAACATGAGAAGATGTCTACAGTACAACCAACAGAAGTTGCTCAGGTAGTGCAGATCATCCAGGTTGGCACATCAGTGCGAGCTGTGACTAGAAGGGTAGCTGTTTCTGTCAGCACAGTGTCCAGAGCATGGAGCAGATTTGGTACCAGGAGACAGAACAGTACACCAGGAGATGTGTAGGGGGTTAACTCCTCATTGTGCAAGGAGGAATAGGAGTAGCAGTGCGAAAGCCCTGAAAAATGACCTCCAGCAGTCCACTAACATCCATTTGTTTTCATTCAAAAGTTTAGAGATGGTTGCATTAAGTTCACCTGAAAAGGTTAAGAGTGCATTTTAGGATCATCCTGAAATTTTTCTAGGAAGCCAAATATCCCTATCTTTTTGTGAGTAGTGTATATGAGACCGCCTGTTTTCATAAAACTGATCAGCCAAGTAATGTGTATCGGGGCATCTCGATCCCCCTCCGACAACAGATGTAAACAAAGACAAGAAGTGGGCTACTGGATCTAATCTGCCCAATTCTTTTGTTCTTGAGCAGATAAGCCCAAAGGAAGGACTCTGCAAGCAGCTTACCCTCTTCTTTCTACAGAGGGCACATGCATGTGTTTGGCTGTCAGCTACCTAATGTGTTTGGCCAGCCAAAGTGGCTACGTACATTAACCCTGCTGTTCTGTTCGTTTCCACTATACACTTTTACTGCTCCGGTCATTTTTGACCGGACCTATTAAAATGCTGTTTTAGCTACTTAAAAATTTTTTTTTGAATACCTGTTGCATTATTATACTGTATGTGAACATGGTTGGTCATTATAAAAAAAAAATACGCAAAAAAACGCAATTTTTTTTATTTATTTTGTGTTTATAAAGGTTACAAGGGCTTATTGAATTCTGCACAGAAATTACAAATTTGAGCTTAACTAACTAACTATAACAACTACTACTACTACTACTATAACAACAACTATAACTAACTGTAACTATAACTAAAATTAACTATAGTATAAAATTTAACTGCGTGCAAACATTTTGAAAAAAATAGTAATAGTAAAAATAATAAAAAAAAACACTGTTGTGTCTTGAGTGAAATAAAACATGGAACTATGTACACCACCTCTTTTGCTGAGAATACCTTGTGGAAGCTCAGGCTTGTTTTTTCAACAAAGGAGTCTAATATATCCTGGACCTCTATATGCCTCCCTTCCCCACTCTGGTGTTTTTACCATATGCTTTGTGTACTTAAGGCCCCGTCTCACATAGCGAGATCGCTAGCGAGATCGCTGCTGAGTCACAAGTTTTGTGACGCAACAGCGACCTCAGTAGCGATCTCGCTATGTGTGACACGTACCAGCGATCAGGCCCCTGCTGCGAGATCGCTGGTCGTGTCAGAATGGCCTGGACCTTTTTTTGATCGTTGAGGTCCCGCTGACATCGCTGAATCGGTGTGTGTGACACCGATCCAGCGATGTCTTCACTGGTAACCAGGGTAAACATCGGGTTACTAAGCGCAGGGCCGCGCTTAGTAACCCGATGTTTACCCTGGTTACCAGCGTAAATGTAAAAAAAAACAAACAGTACATACTCACCATCTGATGTCCGTCAGATCCCTTGGCGTCTGCTTCCTGCTCTGACTGAGCGCCGCAAAGTGAGAGCACAGCAGTGACGTCACCGCTGCGCTCTGCTCTCAGCTCTCACTGTACGGCGGCTCAGTCAGAGCAGGAAGCAGACGCCAAGGGACCTGACGGGCAACAGATGGTGAGTATGTACTGTTTGGTTTTTTTTACATTTACGCTGGTAACCAGGGTAAACATCGGGTTACTAAGCGCGGCCCTGCGCTTAGTAACCCGATGTTTACCCTGGTTACCCGGGTGCTGCAGGGGGACTTCGGCATCGTTGAAGACAGTTTCAACGATGCCGAAGTCGTTCCCCTGATCGTTGGTCGCTGGAGAGAGCGGTCTGTGTGACAGCTCCCCAGCGACCACACAGCGACTTACCAACGATCACGGCCAGGTCGTATCGCTGGTCGTGATCGTTGGTAAATCGCTTAGTGAGACGGGGCCTTTAGTCCTGCCAATAAAGCTCATTTGCATTTGAATTTGAAATGGCTGGCTGAACTGCTTACTTACTGTTAAGAAAAAAAAAAAACACCAGACACCACCCCCTGGGCTCCAACACCACAAGGTCTGCTTTGCACAGAGAACCAGCATAAGGAAAATTAAAAAAAAAGCAGGGTAAATACCGTATTTTTCAGACTACAAGACGCACTTTTTCCCCCCCAAAAAAAGGGGGGGGGGGAAAAAGGGGGTGCGTCTAATAGTCGTAATGCAGGCTTACCCGCAGAGGTGTGGTGGCGGCGGCAGAGGTGCGGCGGCAGAGGTGCGGGGATGAGGAGGCGCAGTAAGCGGGGTCCCTTTCACCGGTGAGATGATGCAGCAGCCCGGTAAGCAGCAGAGCCGGGTGAATCATGTTGTTATCAGTGGTGGCGGCCATCTTCCTGAGGCCGCGCATGCGCAGATGGAGTGCTCTGCTTCCCGGGGCTTCAGGAAAATGGCCGCGGGAGGCCGCGCGTGCGCAGATGGAGATCGCGGTGGCCATTTTCCTGAAGCCGAGTTCACAGATTTAGCTCTTGGCTTCAGGAAAATGGCAGCCGCGATCTCATCTGCGCACGCGCGGCCATTTTCCTGAAGCCCCGGGAAGCAGAGCACTCCATCTGCGCACGTGCGGCCTCAGGAAGATGGCCGCCACCACCGATAACAACATGATTCACCCGGCTCTGCTGCTTACCGGGCTGCTGCATCACCTCACCGGTGAAAGGGACCCCGCTCACTGAGCCTCCTCATCCCTGCACCTCTGCCGGTAACCACTGCTGCAACCCTCCCATGGACACCAGGCTGTGGCGTCGCCCACCTAAGCAGGAAGGGACCCTGCTCAGGTGCACGCCGTACCGCATCACCCCTCCTCTGCCGACACCATGCCTCCTGTGACCCTGCTCTGCCACTGCTAGCCCTCAGGTAAAATACTATAAATTCGAACAATAAGACAGACCCCCATCTTATAAAAAAATCTTTTTTTCTGCAGTTTTCACCCCAAATTTGGGGTGCATCTTATGGTCCGGTGCGTCTTATAGTCCGAAAAATACGGTAACATACAGAGAAAAAAAATTGCACAGAACTGTGCTGAAAGCCAATGCGTATGGTTTGTACTGAAAGCATGTGTAAATCTGCACCTAAAGCAACTGTTTACTTCATAAACAATAGTAGATGCAATAAGTAGTCTCAAAAGAAATTATGACTCATTTGTTTTACTCAAAAAATGGCTGAAATAGCATAAAATGCTATTCAGTCATTTTTGACCGGGAACAGTACAAGTGTAAAAAAAAATGTGGCGCAAAAACTAAACCAAAAAAAAAAAGTGCCCTTAGAAAGAACCCCTCTAATTAGGAAAATAGAAGTAACCATAAGTTTCAGAACCGCATAATGAATTTTTAAAAAATATCAACGTTCAAAAACGGTCATTTTTGACCGAACAGAACAGCAGGGTTAAGAATACACCACTCCTTTACCATAGCTTATTAAAAGGGCCGCATGTAATTCAGCCTGTATGAGATAATTGATTTATTGGGTATAAAGAAGACTTTAAAGCAGCAAACGCACATTATAAAATATAGATGTAGCAGAGGTTATTATGGTCATGGTCTAGAAGCTCACCTTTCCAGACTCCAGGAGAAGCAAACTCTGAGGAGACCCTCTTTCTACCAAGCGTACCCTTAAAATGGATAAGAACAAAATGGTCATTACATAACTTACTGATCTATTGGATCCAAATGATAAAGAATTTAGATGACGAATAAAACAACATACAAGCCATATTTTATATTATACAGTATGTACTATACAGTATATATTTATAAGACTAATGACACATCCTCGGAGTGATGAGGTTACTGATGGTGACGGGCCAGCACACGTGACCTGCCGCGGAGCAGCTGGAGAAATGTAATTAACCCTGATAGAAAATATAGCCTTGACTTTATCTGTCATCATGTGAGTTTATTTTGAAAGAACATTTAAAGTAAAAGAATAATTCCAGAAATTCCAGAAAGTGATTATACAAATATATTGTACAGTGCGCGCGAGGAGCGGAGGATTGGCCATGAACATGTAGTCACACATAAAATGTCCAGGACGGGGTTATAACTAATGCCAGCCCTCCTGACTAGGGTCAGGCGAAACTTCCAATATTGGCTGACGGTCTAACATGTATGGGGGCCTCCCAACTCTCCCAGATGATGATGTTGGGGAAGGAAAGGGTCTGGCTTTATGTTTTCCAGGGAAAAAAAAGCAGCTGTCAGAGCCATTTGAAAGCAGCTTTCTCTGCTCTCCCCGGTGAAAACACACAAACATTCATGTGTATGAGTAAGTGAGTAAGTTTTGCGAGCTGGTGATGGTCGAATGAGCGCTCGGCCACCAGCTATCGTACGTGTAAGGCCAAATTCCAGTCCACCATACACATTAGACTGCTTTCTGCCGAACAGCAGCAACCATCTCTGCCAAACACAGAAGTGCTCGTTCAGCCGAGGATATATTTGTGAGGTGACAAATTCCTTAAATTAGAGCCCCTGAGCTACCAGAAGATTAGAGAGACTCTGTCACGGTCTCTGACCCTGGGAGAGAACGTCTCCCGCACATCACATACTTTTCACAAGCCTCAAAAAAAAATAAAAAAATCTATCAACAGAAATTATCAATTGTTACTATCAGATTTTAGTGATTCATGTTCTTTTGGCAATTCAATTTTTTCATGATCTTTACTAAAAAACAAAATTGCAATTTTTAAAACTGGCCATTGGGGTTATTGCACACACAGACGTCATGTGTTTAGAAATGTTACGAAGAGTTTTCATCAGGCTCCTTATCATCAGAGGCAGGATTGCAAGGACATGTAAGATCTCTATACACAACTGATAATACAGGATCCACCATTCATAGAAGGTGATGTCACATCTGACATTGCTCCCCCTCTTCAAAATGATTTTTGTGGGGGCTCATTGGATGCTTTAATACAAAAGATAGGGTCAGTTCATTGTTTCTACTGTACATGTGGATTTCCTGAAACAGCGGGAATTTAGTCAAAAAAAGACTGTCGCCATTATGGAAATTTTAAGATTTCTATTTCTTTATTTTTAATACAAATTGTGGAACAGAAGAAAAGTAATTGCTAACATTTTTTTAAAATATAGTACTTATCAAAAGTTTGGACACACGTTGCATTGGTTTTCCTTGTTCTTATTGGAATGTGTACATTGTAGGATAAGAATGAAAGCAGCAAAACCACAAAGAAACAATAATGTGAAGAAGTTAGAAACATTTTACTCTGATGACAGATTTACACAACCTTGGCATTCTCTCAAGCAGCCAGGTAGTCAAGAGTAATGGCTACCAGTTAACAGGTGTGCCTCGTCAAGAGTTTGTCATTTGTGGAATCAGAGTCGTCAGAAAGGGTTTATGAATATCAGGTGTGTTTTGTAGAGGCAGTAATGGTACACAGCTCCATACAGTGGAGAGCCATATTTCACTGTTCCAAGTCAGAACATAGCAAGAACCACTCAACAACTTAGAGAGAAATGGCAGTGCATCATTCCTTTAAGACCTAAAGGTCAGTCAATCCCAGAAATGCCTAGAACCTCAAAGGTATCTTCACGTGCAGTCATGAAAACAATCAATCGCTATGGTGCAACTGGCTCTCATCAGGCCCCAGGAAAGAAAGACCAAGAATTACCTCTGCTGCAGAGGATAAGTTTGTCAGAGTAACAAGCCTCAGAAACTGCAAAGTGACAACACCTCATATAACCAACATCGTAAATGATGCATGCACATCAAGTAGCAGACACATCTCAACATCAACTGTCTAGAGTAGACTGTGAGAACAAGCCTCTCTAATCGAATTGCTGCAAAAAAGCCACTACTGGAGACTGCCAACATGAAGAAGAGTCTTAGGGACAAACAACACAGAGAATGGACATTAGATTAGTGAAAATCTGTAATGTGGGTCGGATGAGTCAAAATGTGAGATTTATGATACCAACCACCATGTCTTTGTGAAATTTGAAAATACAAGGCACACATACTCAGCATGGCTAACACAGCATTCTGCAATGACATGCCATCTCATCTGGTTTTTAGTCAGTGAAACCATCATGAGTGTTGCAACAGGGTCATGACCCAAAACACATCTTCAGATTATGGAACAGTTGTGTAACCAAGAAAGAGAGGAATGGAGTGCTGTGACAGATGACATGACCTTCAGAATCAAGATGGAGTGCTGTGACAGATGACATGACCTTCAGAATCAAGATGGAGTGCTGTGACAGATGACATGACCTTCAGAATCAAGATGGAGTGCTGTGACAGATGACATGACCTTCAGAATCAAGATGGAGTCCTGTGACAGATGACAGGACCTTCACAATCAACCGACCTCAACCCAATGGAGATGACTTGGGATGAGTTGGACTGAGTAGTGAAAGTAATGCAGCCAACAAATGCAAAGCACCTCTGTAAACGCCTTCAAGACTGTTGGAAAGCCGATCCAGGTAGCTAAAGTTATTTGAGAGAATGCCGTGGGGGTATAAAGTGGTCACCAGAGGTAAAAGAGTAATCTAATTTCTGGTTTGTTTCACACGTTTCGTTACTTCTTGTTTCCTTACGATTACCTTTGAGGTTTTGCCGCCTTCAGTCTGAATCTTAATGTGCACATTCCAATAAAAACTAGGAAAACTATTGCATGAACAGGTTTGTCCAAACTATTGGCTGGTAATGTACATTTATCACAAAAACCTGATTTAAACAATATGTCACTTAATGATAACACATTCTTTTTAAAAAGGACATATTAAAAAGCTATTTCATGGGGAAAATCATAACCAATGTTGTGGAAAAAAACAATTCTGAAGGCTGATTGATGTATAGACTTGGCAATAATAATAGTTACTTGCTGAATTCTATGAATTTTTGTCATCAGATTGTAATAAGTAACAATGCCATCTGGTCTCCAGCTATAATCAAGATGTCCAGTTCATGTAAAAACATTGACTACAGGAAGCAGCGGATGAGCTACTGGGAGGTTACGAAGGTCATGGCAGAAGGTTTTATCCGGTCACTTGTCAGACAGCCGGAGGTCGCAGAAATGACAGCATCCACAGCGATACCCTGACATTGGCATCCCAGCAGATCCTGGCAAGGATAACCATTATAGCCAGCATGACTAATCTGATGTGTGATGACAATCTGGTATAATGAGGAAGATATTTAACCATTTCACACCATTCAGGAATATACTCCAAAGACATACTGTTGGGGAATCTAGATTGTGAGCCCCAATGAGGACAGTGATGACAATATCTGTAAAGCGCTGCGGAATATGATGGCGCTGTATAAGCAAACCACAATAAATGATTAATTAGTCTGCTTTGCATATTTGTATGGCCACATACTTCTACTATTTCATCATGATTGACACTGCACATGCTGCACTTCACCTCAAAGTGACAAGAAACAATGGCCCCTATGCATGAAAGCCTTACACCAGAAAACTGGCGTAAAAAGGGTTTAAAAGTCGCAACATGAGGCAGCGCAAACATTTTTGACTTGGCATTTTCACACCATTTTTGCCCAGCTCCTACAAAGTGGGCAGAGCTTAGGCGGGATGGGATGTGGTGTCTCCTGCTCGTCAAATTCACGACGCACAATGGTGTTCCTTACTCTAGTCCCTGATTGGCATAAGATTTGTGGTGAGGGGCACACTTTACACCATGACCCTGTTAATGAATCAGGCCCATCGCACTCCACCCCGTCCTCTAACACCGGTGTGAAAAACGCCAGTTTTGATGATTTGGGGACAGTGTATTAATTATAACTTTACTAATTAATATTAATTGCAGCAAAATCATCAATATTTAAAAATTAATTAACTTATAACTTGAACTATAACTAGCTAACATTAAGCATTGGAGGTTTTTCAGCTTTCCAGAAAATGGCAGTATTATAAAACTGAATACCTGTCATGTCGAAGAGATTTGAGATCCACATACACCGTTGTAGGATCTGGCCCTGAGGTTCCCTGGGAAATAAATGAAAAAACAACATCAACATATATAAATGGAAGAAGTTTTCTATACACAGGGATTTTACGACAAAATGCATCTTGTCATAAATTCTAAGATGATTAAAAGTTAAAGGCGTTGTCCAGGACTACAATATTCAAGACTCATCCTTAGAATACCTCATCAATATCAGATGAGTGGGGGTCGGATATCCATCACCAGCCAGTGAACAGCAGGTTCCACAATGGTTCATCACCTGCCAGTGATCAGCAGGTTCCACAATGGTCCATCACCAGCCAGTGATTAGCAGGTTCCACAATGGTCTATCACCAGCCAGTGATCAGCAGTTTCCACAATGGTCCATCACCTGCCAGTGATCAGCAGGTTCCACAATGGTCTATCACCAGCCAGTGATCAGCAGGTTCCACAATGGTCCATCACCTGCCAGTGATCAGCAGGTTCCACAATGGTCCATCACCAGCCAGTGATCAGCAGGTTCCACGATGGTCCATCACCTGCCAGTGATCAGCAGGTTCCACAATGGTCCATCACCAGCCAGTGATCAGCAGGTTCCACTATGGTCCATCAGCAACCAGTGATCAGCAGGTTCCACAATGGTCCATCACCAGCCAGTGATCAGCAGGTTCCACAATGGTCCATCACCTGCCAATGATCAGCAGGTTCCACAATGGTCCATCACCAGCCAGTGGTTAGCAGGTTCCACAATGGTCCATCACCAGCCAGTGATCAGCAGGTTCCACAATGGTCCATCACCCGTCACTGATCAGCAGGTTCCACAATGGTCCATCACCAGCCAGTGATCAGCAGGTTCCACAATGGTCCATCACCAGCCAGTGATCAGCAGGTTCCACAATGGTTCATCACCTGCCAGTGATCAGCAGGTTCCACAATGGTCCATCACCCGCCAGTGTTCAGCAGGTTCCACAATGGTCCATCACCAACCAGTGATCAGCAGGTTCCAGAATGGTCCATCACTAGTCACTGATCAGCAGGTTCCACAGTGGCCAGATGTAAAGAACGTACAGAGTGGAACAGTACAGCCCCGTACTCTGAGTAGTGGCCAATCTCAGGTACCAAAACCCTGCTCCTATGAAGGTGAATAGGAGTGAGCCACAGTAATTGAGAAAGGCCCCTACACAGTGTACGGAGCTAAGCTGCTCCACTCTGCATACTACTGTCATCAACGTACCTGCTAAGAACTCATCGTGGAGACGCCGGGTGTTGGATCTACACAAATATTGTTGTCTGATTCTATGTATAGGTTATCCATATCACAGACCTAGACAACTCCATTAATAACAAGTGAAATTTCTTTTTTTTTCTCTTTTTTAAAAGGGGTTGTCCACTACTGGACAAAATAAAATCAATATATACTCACCTTCTACATAGCTGCCATTCAAGTGATGTCAGTGCTGCTATTCTCAGGGGGGCAATGTAACAATATGACTGCTGTATACTGTGACCGCTGCAACAAATTGCTGGTCATCTGAGTGGATATCCACTCTAACAAAATAGTAAAGTCTGCAGTCGGTCAGCGTCCACTGATAGCAATCAAGTGACACAACAGTGTCATGTCACCCGCTGTAAGAGCAGCACTGGAACGGCGCCACTGCAGGAGGAGAATAGACGTTGTTTTTATTTCAGTGGGGCCTTGAATTAAATCAGAAGTTGTCCAGTAGTGGACAATCCCTTTTAGTAGTTTGGGTGTACCTGCAATGAAAGCTAAAAACATCATTGCACTCTTTGATCCTTATGGCTGAATGTCTCTCGGCTGTTTAATAGTCACAACACATGCAGGGAGGATTGCCTACCAAACAGACATGCAGCCGCGGGGACTCAGATATTTTTCAAGCACGCTAAAGACACTTGGTTAGCACACGAGCGTGCTCAGATAACACCTTATCCGAGTATGTTCGCTCCTCACTATTCACTAACAGAACGTTGCTAGGATAGTCAGCCATGCTGCAGATCCTCTGATGCTGGTCATGGTCACGGTTTCTACAAGTGTGTAACTCATATTACATCTCTCCTCCCTACTATACCATAACGCAGTCTCTTCATTTCTAATTACCTGTAAACATATTGCAGTATTCACTCTTGATCCAAAGGTAGTACTAACAGCACGTGGAGACAGACCAAGGTCTTTGAAAAGTTTGGAGAACGAGTACGTGAGGGCAACTCTTGGACGTTCTTCTGCCACCACAACACAAGTTCGTACATAAGATAGATTTATTCCTCTGGTCTGTAAAAGAAAATATCAGATGAGTGAAATCCAATCAGAGTATAAGGACACAGCCGGGACGTAGGAATAGCTGTTTGTTCATCAGACTTTATACACCAAGAACTCATCCCACAGTGTTTTGTAGTCACATTATGTGTAATTCAGGTTATAGAAGTTTCTTGTCCAAATTCCAAAACTAAGTTAAGGTGTATACAGAACAATTGATGGCGCCGTGTCAGGCATCTACTTCCTTCTATTGGAAAGAAACCATTATGTGCAAAACGTTTAAAGCGAAGTACACGTTAAGAATGGACTTCACTAATGTGGAGTCACCTGCATTAAGCGCAAGACTACAAAGAGCAAGGTCTGCTGAAAATGCTGTGCACCAACCCCATCATCCTATTACTGCCCATGAGTGAGACAAGAACATCTGTGGAAAGTACAAAGGACCCTAAAAACATGGGAGAAGGTCCAGACTCTGGCAACGTCTTGGACATTTGGTGGACATTTTGATGTTTCTTTGTAGGCTCTGTGGTCTGGAAGCCGGCAGAATGATACAATAACAAAAATAATTGAAGAAACCTTATAATGAGCGTCTCTGATCTAGACCAAACGCCTTTAGAAGACAAATCTTACCTTCAACACCTCAATCTGGTTCCCAAGTCCCTTGGAGCACATCTCCATGACAGAATAGGAACAGAAAGTGTCTCTTATCTTGTACTGACTTACTGCAGACAGCCAAAGGAATAAGTTGGATTCCAACTCCATAGGAGGAATTAATATAGACTGGTGACCAGAGTAAACACTGTGTGCAAAGGGAGATGTAGAAATGATAATATTAGAGGACAGCATAGTCACTGTAAAAGAATAGGGAGAAAACCGTTGTACACAAGGGTAGACAACTTTATGATCCCTATAGGATAGGTTTTTATTATAAGTAATATAATCAATACAAAATCCCATCTAACTGCGCAAAGTAAAAATCTGTTCTATCCAATGATCCAAAACTGTCAATGTTTCCCCAGACATATTATAATGTGCTCTCAGTCCATATTTGTGGACTTGCCAAAGTAAGCAGAGCGAGAACATACAAAGTCAATGTAGATGTCGTCCTTGGTTGGATTCAAATCCAGGACCCCAGCGCTGCAAGTCAACAGTGCTAACCACTGAGCCACCGCATTGCCATCCTAACAATCATTATGCAGCTACATAATCTATATTTATGTACATGAAGCTGTCAGCTTTTTTATTTTTTCTTGATTTTATTATTTTAATACCAACCTGCAAAGGCACCAAAGTACAAAACCAAGTCCACAATAAGGATCCAGACATATGGCAATCTGGCGTGTAGAGTACAGTTCACACTGTAATTTTATCGCCCGGCAAAGTGCATTTACGGATCCATGGGACATCTGCAATTGAATGGAGAATTAAATTAATCAGGATCCTGACCATAAACACTCATCGTATACAAATAGAAATGTGGAAATAGTAGAAGATTTTGGTCTATTTAATATGGAATGAATAACTATCGAAAAATGAAAGATCATTTTCTACCTGAAGTTCGTTCATAGTTTAGGAATTTCTTCTTTTTAATGAAAACCCAAAGTAAGTATTAGGGAAGAAAAAGTAATATCACAAATACCTTTTCAAGCTCAGATTTATATAGCAGCAATGTGTCCTAAACTGCAATTATTGCCACCAGAATTTATAACCTACCATATTTTTCGGAATATAAGACGCACTTTTTTCCTCCAAAAATTTGGAGGACAATGGGCGAAATTGTCTTATAGTCCAGATGTACCTGCGTGAGTGGGGAGGTGGGGGAGCGGCAGCAGCAGAGCAGTGGGTCACAGGAGGAAGGAACAGGCTGCTGCGGCTAACCAGTGCCCGCAGCTAAAAAAATGAATATTCACTGCTTCCCACGCCCATAGTCCTTCCCATCTCTATTCACAGATGCAGTCACGGAGAGGTGGGAGGGGGACTATGGGCGTGGGGAGCAGTGGCTATTCATTGATCTTTAATAGTGGGCACAGTCGCCGCAGCCGCCAGCTTTCTACAGCAATTGGGAGATCACGTGTACCCGCTATTAGAGAATTAATATTCACTGCTCCCTACACGCATGGGAGTGGAGAGCAGTGAATATTCACTCTTTAGTAGCATGCACACATGATCGCCCAGCTGCGGCATGAAGAGGACTTCTCCACACGCTCATAGTCCTGGGTGTGGAGAGCAGTGAGTATTTTGGCAGCTGTCCTCTGCTTGCAAAACGCACATGGCGTCACTGACATAACCTGCTTACAAGCATAAAGAGCTACAGGTATCAGAGCAGGACGCAGCGAGGGAGTGCAGTAAAAATAAGCAGAATGGTTTTTCTTATGGGAGCATGCCTACCAGGATGGGGATGAGAGGGCCATGCGTACCAGGATTAGGACGAGGGGCCATGTGTACCAGGATAGGGATGAGGGGGCCATGCATACCAGGATGGGAGTGGGGGGGGAAACATTTACCAACATGGTGATGAGGGGGCCATGTATACCAGGATGGGAGTGGGAGGGGGGAACATATTTAACGGTATGGATATGAGGGGGCCATGTGTACCAGGATAGGGATGAGGGGGCCATGCATACCAGGATGGGAGTGGGGGGGGGAACATATTTACCGGTATGGATATGAGGGGGCCATGTGTACCAGGATAGGGATGAGGGGGCCATGCATACCAGGATGGGAGTTGGGGGGGGGGGGGGGCGGGGGAACATATTTACCGGCATGGTGATGAGGGGGCCATGTATACCAGGATGGGAGTGGGGGGGACATATTTACCAGCATGGTGATGAGGGGGCCATGTATACCAGGATGGGAGTGGCGGGGGGAACATATTTACCGGCATGGTGATGAGGGGGCCATGCATACCAGGATGGGAGTGGGAGGAAACATATTTACCGGCATGGTGATGAGGGGGCTATGTATACCAGGATAGGGATGAGGGGGCCATGTATACCAGGATAGGGATTAGAGGGCCATGCATACCAGGATGGGGGGACCATATTTACCAGAATGGTGTTGAGGGGGACATGTATACCTGGATTGGGAACATATATACACCAGGATGGGGGATATTAGTAAAGAATTTTTTTGCTTCAGTTTTTTTTCTATTTTCCTCCTCTAAAAGCTAGGTGTGTCTTATGGTCTGGTGCGCCTTCTAGTCCGAAAAATACATAAATTTTCCCATCTCAGGTACAGACCACTTATAATCTGAGAGAAGTAAATCACCCTATGGCTTTGGGCTACAGGAGAAGAATGGGGAAATGAAGACTTCGAGCTCAGATTACACAAAGTCCAAGTAGGTGTTTCCCTTGCTTAGACTGAACCTCGGGACCCAGTGCTGTAAGGTAATAATGCAGAACACAAAGCTGAAATTAAACTTTGGCTAAAAGACATCTACATAGAAAAAGTCATTGAAGGGAAATGTGCTATCAAAAAAGAAGCCATTGTTTAAATCAGGTTTTCATGTAAAATGTATGTTTTTTTTCCCCCCATATCACTATCTACATGCCTCCACATCAAAACACCAGATCACTAAACGTACCTTTACCCCTGTGAGCATGCCAGTGGTGCTAACACTGAAGTCGAGGTAGGCCAACATTTCGGGAGTAGGTGGCTTATATATCTGAAATGATCGCTTTCTGGGCAAATCATCTGAAGTCAAAGAAAATGTGCAAATTAATATACGGTTGAGTAGGCGAATAAACTCCATGTCATTACTGCAATATTTCCACATTTAAGATTCTATAAAGACTTTATCCCATGAATCAAGTTCAAATGAGAAGTCTCAAAAGTATAAAAATTTTATAGTAAACTTTGCACAACTTCACGGCACAGAATATCTTAGTTTTTTTCTTTGTCTAAGACGCTCTTGGCGCCACCGGTACTATTGTGAGAGAGTTGCATGAGCAGTGTCACGCGTTTCACTTCTCTGTTCTTACTCCTACAAGCCCTCCTGTGCACTCTATGGCCCGATTCATCAGTTTGTGCCAGAAATCTGACGGAAAACAATTTTAAGCACCACAAACTGAACAAATTTTGCAACTTTCAGTTTTTGCACCCCAGCTCCGGCAACTTTCTGCAAAATGAGTGGGGTTTAGCAAGGAAGGTTGTGGCCAAGCAAATGAAAGATTTTCCCAAATTATGAGGAAAATATGCTGGGCTCCGTAGGTGGATGTGCACTTTGAACCATAGATGGTGGCATACTAGGCAATGAATTGTAATAACTCTTCAGTGAATTATTTTCATCCATTTCTTTAAGCAAGTTAACAGAGAATATCGGTATTTTTTTCATAAACTGTGCAATAAAAATAATATTAACTGGGGAGTAAGGGGTGTGGACAACCCCTTTAAATACTAAGCTTGTATTTTTGTTGATCTGGTTGTAACTGCAAAAATTCAGAGAGAAGGGTGTTTTATGAACATCAAAGACTGACTGTCACTTCCGAACAGAAAACCAGGTGTGAACAGGTGCAAGCTAAGAGAGCCACCTCCATGTGTAACTAACAAATTAAAGCTGCACTCTGTAACACTATAGTATGCAAACATGGAATATAGGAAATTGGAAATGCCAGGCTGCTCTAGGAAAAACAAA
Source organism: Ranitomeya variabilis (assembly GCF_051348905.1). NCBI lineage: Eukaryota > Metazoa > Chordata > Amphibia > Anura > Dendrobatidae > Ranitomeya > Ranitomeya variabilis. The sequence continues at coordinate 662,445,901 of NC_135234.1, forward strand.
ATTAAAATTAAGATACTTAGCGAATAAATTGGCCAATTTATGTGTGCCCAACAGCCATCGACAAGGCGACCTTCCTTGCTGGGAACCTAACATAATAGAGGTATCATTTTAGGTTAGGTTCCCAGCAAAGAGAGGTCGCCTTGTCGATGGCTGTTGGGAACACATGAATTGGCCAATTTATGCGCTAAGTATCTTACTTTTAACTAGAGCAGTAATTCAATTCCAATTTCCTATATTTCATGTTTGCATACTATAGCGTTACAGCTAGAGTGCAGCATTTGTTAGCAGCATATTTTAGATATTCTTACTATGGAGAATGGTTTTGTTTCCTGTCCCGTGTACAAAGCATCACATTGTCACGATCTGCTGCGATATGTACTTGACATTGGCGGTAATAACAGTCAGCTTATAGGTGCACGCTAAGCGGCATCATGCGAGTACACAGCCCTCCAGCTGAGCAGGAGCGCAGGATTGGGAGCTACATCAGGGATCCAGCAGGTCTGAGAATATACAGCATCATAGCATACAGCCTGCTTTAGGAAATCTCCCTTTACTTGCCGTATTTCACTGCTACAACTAAGAAAGCACATGGAGTTAGAAATGAGTAAGGGTACTGTCACACAGTGGCACTTTTGTCGCTACGACGGTACGATCCGTGACGTTCCAGCGATATCCATACGATATCGCAGTGTCTGACACGCAGCAGCGATCAGGGACCCTGCTGAGAATCGTACGTCGTAGCAGATCGTTTGGAACTTTCTTTCGTCGCTGGATCTCCTGCTGTCATCGCTGGATCGTTGTGTGAGACAGCGATCCAGCGATGCGTTCGCTTGTAACCAGGGTAAACATCGGGTTACTAAGCGCAGGGCCGCGCTTAGTAACCCGATGTTTACCGTGGTTACCAGCGTAAAAGTTAAAAAAAACAAACAGTACATACTCACATTCCGGTGTCTGTCCCCCGGCGTTCTGCTTCTCTGCACTGTGAGCGCCGGCCGGCCGGAAAGCGAGCACGGCGGTGACGTCTGACGTCACCGCTGTGCTTTCCGGCTGGCGCAGACACAGTGGAGAGAAGCAGAACGCCGGGGGACAGACACCGGAATGTAAGTATGTACGTTTTTTATTTTTTTACTTTTACGCTGGTAACCACGGTAAACATCGGGTTACTAAGCGCGGCCCTGCACTTAGTAACCCGATGTTTACCCTGGTTACCCGGGGCCTTCGGCATCGTTGGTCGCTGGAGAGCTGTCTGTGTGACAGCTCCCCAGCGACCACACAACGACTTACCAACGATCACGGCCAGGTCGTATCGCTGGTCGTGATCGTTGGTAAATCGTATAGTGTGACAGTACCCTAAGCGTTGCGGTTGTGTGAAGAGGTAAGGGCATGGTTTAGTTTTAACATGATTTTTTTTTTTTTTTAAAGAGGATTTTTTTTTTAATCTCTGAAATCTGAAGTTGGTGCAAGATTAACATATACAATTTTGCCAAAAAGTACCGTTAGCAGAGTCAATATTCACCTGTGTCTATGATGGTTGGCCATGTTTTCACATCCACCGCAGCTGCTGCCTCTTTGGACTTTAGCAATCTCAATAAGGTTTGCGTTGTGAGAATGCAGGAAGTTTTACTGACCTAATAAAAAGGACAGCTATGTTATACTGCAATGTCAAAAATACACAGAAGATCCACTGTAAAGATAACAAGCAGGGAGCGACGCCAGGATGTGTATACTGCGCCTCGCTAGAGATGGCGGCACTATATTAATATATAAGAGAAGGGTGGACAAGCAAAGGATGACCCAATGCAATCCTCAGAAATACAATTTTCCTATTTTTCCTGACCTCAACCCCTTCCCTGACATATTATTACCGTACATCATATGTTGGGTCCAGTGTTGGATGGAGACTGACGTGCTGAGCCTGCATCACTGCCGGCAGATCGTGGCTGTGTTATACAGCCATCACCTGCCTCTAACAGCAGCAAGCAGAGCCAAGACTGCATCACTATCGGCAGATCGTGGCTGTGTTATACAGCCATCACCTGCCTCTAACAGCAGCAAGCAGAGCCAAGACTGTATCACTGCCGGCAGATCGTGGCTGTGTTATACAGCCATCACCTGCCTCTAACAGCAGCAAGCAGAGCCAAGACTGCATCACTGCCGGCAGATCGTGGCTGTTTTATACAGCCATCACCTGCCTCTAACAGCAAGCAGAGCCAAGACTGCGCCTGGTCACCCCTTAAATGTTGCTGTGAATCTCTTGACAGCAGCATTTCAAGTTCTACACACCTATTATGAGGTGCCGAAGAGCTGCCCTGCCAGCCAAGGGGCCCGCTGAAGACCTCCGCATCTGCCATTATATTCTTGGAAAGACCATCTTGTCTCTGGCATTCATAGTAGACTGTGATTTTTACTATATACTGCAGTATATAGCATAAGTTATCGGACTGTTATAGGTTCAAGGAAAAAAAAAACGTTTTTAGAAATATAAAAATTCAAATCACTCTTTCTCCCATTAGAAATATAGAAAAATTAATCAAAAAGTAAAAAACATCTGCTATGATAGCATCCATAAAAGCTTGATCTATCAAAACAGAAAACTGATTAATCCAATCAGTAAACAGGGAAAAAAAAACCTGAAACTTTTTTTGGTCACCGCAAGAGAAACGCAATAACAAGCAATCAATGCGTCGCATCCATCCCTGATTGGTAAAAATAAAATGACCGCTCAACATGCAAAAATCAAGTCTTCATAGAGCTCCAGCTAATAAAAATGTAACCGCTACAGGCTTTAGAAATTGGCGACACAAGCGATTTCCGATTTATGTTTTTTAACACTTAAAAAAAAAAAAACCCACAAAAAAAATCTCTAAAAGTTTGGCATTGTAATCGCACTGACCCGGGAAATCATTTTAACCCATTAATGAATACAGTAAAGACAATCCCCCCCCCCCCTCCAAAAAAAACCAAAAAACTGGTAAAATTGCATTTTTATTTTCTTCACAATTTTGGATTTTTTTTCCACAGGCATTATTCAAGACTGCAAATCTGCCCAGCAAAAAAGAAAAAGAAAAACAACAAACCCTCCTGTCGACTAAAAAAAAAAACCAAAACCAAAAAAAAAACACTGTGGCTCTTAGAAGGGAGGAAAGATGAAGGTGCAAAAAAGGAAAAAGCCCTTGTCCAGATGGGGATAAAGGGGTTTTCCTATCTCCAAAATCCTATCTACCTATCTAATAGGTGTGATGACAATAACAACATTAGCAAATACCTCCAATTACAATATTTTCATAGTAGTTCTGATTAGCTATGTCACTTACCCCATGTGCAGGGCATTGCAGTAGATTAGGTATACATGGTTACGGCCACTCATATAGTGACAATTAGTTAGTTGTTAGTGGTCGTATCCAAGGATACCTAAGCTACTGCAATTCCCTGTACATGGGGTTAACTGCATAGCAAATCAGAAGAACTACACTACAGTTCTAATTGGAGGTATTTGCTATTATTATTACACCTAGTACACATTGAGATAGGATCTTGGAGATGTTAATACCCCTTGAATCCAGTTACAAGTTACCAGTGCACAGGATAAGTGATAAGAAGTAGAATAGTTGTGGTCCAACATTGAACAAACCCACCGATTGCCAGAAGAGGGGACTTGTGTCTTGTGTTTCAATGAAGCATGATCTGCTCATGTGCTCTTCCATTCAGTCTCTATAAGACCACCAAATATAGGGGAGTCCCGTATACTGGTGATCAGGGGGTGTCTCAGTAGATGGGCACCCACCGACCTAGTTACCATCTACCCTGTGAGTAGGTCTATCTTTTAGTAATTGGAATGATCTCTTAATTCTCGGATACCAATAAAGGAGAGGCTTACAGGGTCCGACATTCATCATGTGAAACTTAGGTGACCAGCGACTTACATCTACAATCATCCGGACTGTGGGTAAGGTGGCCGAGAGGTTCTGGGCGTGAGGCGGCCGGACAGTAACGGGAATGCAACCAGCATATAGACAGCCATAAAATGCAGCAATCAGCTCAATGCCTGAAAGTCATGAAACAGAGAGGAAGCACGTGCATGTGACCAGGAGCTTCACTGTCACAAATGTTACGAATCACAGTAATCAGAGTAACGGTCATCTTAATAGAAATAAAAAATCTATTCACATAATTAAAAACTGGTAATTAAAAATTAAAACGATGGTTCCTCTTTAAGGAAGGGTTAAAGGGACGTTTTAGTGAAAAGATGTGATCGCCTATCTTTGGGATTGCCAGATTGGGTCACTGTGATCCCGGATATAATGCAGCGGCATTGTGTAGGACTGACCACCACCTTTCATGCCCTATGGGGACGGCTGAAAAAAAATCCTACATGTTTGGCAGTCCCTTAAAAAATTAATAGGACGGTGGTCAACACCATGTACACGTTCTGGAGATCTGTGGGGCCTCAGCGGTGAGACCCCCTCTATCCAATGGAATGGTGATAACTTCTTTTTACTGCACAACCCCTTTAAGTTGTAGTTTATTACAAGCAGAAATCCTGTGTGATCTGCTGACAGCCTATAGGAAGAGCAAAGCCAACATAACACCTCATGGGTTGGGTGAGAAAAATTACTGGAAAGCAAAGTCATTTCTCATGATAAATACAGGAATAGCTCGAAGAAGAAGCAGCAATGTTCTTCACAGAAGGGTTAATGAAGTATTCAGTGTTATACAATTCCTGCTAATCTACAAACATAATCCCAGTGCAAGATCACCAAGAAATTGGACAAAGCGTGCCCGGGGCCAGAAATGCCCAGACAGGGGGAACCATCAAACTGGTACTTGGCTCATCCTGAATCATTTTACTGCATCTTTAACAAGGTGATTGTAGACCGAGGGAATAAACCTTGCCCTAGTTAACTACATAAATTGTGCCGCCACATGAAGCCATGAACAAATGTGGTATGCAGAATAGATACCTGCAATGGGACTAGACACATACCAGGAGGATAGAGGAGTACCACGTTATCCCCAGCGTTTAGGTGACCTTTTTCCACCAGGGTGGCAGCTATTTTCTCGGCTCTCTTATGTAGCTGTAAACAGGAAGCGGTACACACGGCCGTCCCCTAAAAATGGAGTTATAGGTCAGTATCAAAGAATTAGACTTGCAGTTTTATACCAAAAACTAAACCCAAACCACAAGAGAAGGGCTTCAGGAATACCTTTGCGTTGAGTAGTATAAATAGAATGTGCTCTGGTGTGGTCTGCGCTCTCCACTGGAGTATTTCTGACAAATATTGGTGCTGTTAACGGCAAAATATAGCAGGTCAAAAAGGAGTTTTACACATGTATTTCACACTCTACTTCTAGACCTGAGCTCTGCAACATGCGCGAGAGCCGGCAGGTACCAACCCTACATCACTGGAATGGTGCCGTCCAAGAGGCAAGTATCGCTGGAACGGTGCCAGTCCAGGAGCCGAGTATCACTGGAACGGTGCCAGTCCAAGAGGCAAGTATCACTGGAACGGTGCCAGTCCAAGAGGCAAGTATCACTGGAACGGTGCCGGTCCATGAGCCAAATATCACTGGAATGGTGCCGTTCCAGGAGGTGAGTATCACTGGAACGGAGCCTGTCCAAGAGGCAAGAATCACTGGAACGGTGCCAGTCCAAGAGGCAAGTATCACTGAACTACCTCTTGAAGCTCATCAAGAGAATGCCAAGAGTGTGCAAAGCAGTCGTCAAAGCAAAAGGTGGCTACTTTGAAGAACGTAGAATATAAGACATATTTTCAGTTGTTTCACACTTTTTTGTTAAGTATATAATTCCACATGTGTTAATTCATAGTTTTGATGCCTTCAGTGTGAGGCTATGTGCACACGTCAGGATTTTCTGCAGAATTTTCCTGAACAAAACCGGACTTTTTCTGCAGGAAATCCGCATGCGGTTTTTTCGAGTTTCTGACACATTTTTTGCGCGTTTTTGACGCTTTTTTTCCCGGAGCTTACCAATGCATTAAATAGCGGGAAAAACGCGAAAAATCTGCAAAATTAATGAACATGCTGCGTTTTTTACCGCGATGCGTTTTTTTCGTGGAAAAAAAGGCATCATGTGCACAAAAATTGCAGAATGCATGAAAAATGATGGGATGCTTATGTATGCGTTTTTTAAGTGTTTTTTCCAGTGGAAAACGGCCGAAAAAATGCGAAAAAAACGTGAGAAATCCTGAACGTGTGCACATCGCCTAAATGTACAATTTTCATAGTCATGAAAATACAGAAAAATCTTTAAATGAGAAGGTGTGTCCAAACTTTTGGTCTGTACTGTATGTATCATAACAATCGCACAAGAGTCCTGGGACCGCGAGTGAAAAACACCTCTAGAACGGCGCCAGAGTGGAAGACGAGTATAAGCTTTTTTAATTTTATCGGCGCCAAACATTTAGATGAAGAAGAGGTTGTCCTACTAGTGGATAACCCCTTTATCATTGACTATTGAGAATGTTGAGTGCTGTATTTTCTATTGAACATAGAGGTGTTCCTTGTCATTGGAATATTGTGATGATAATGAGAATGCTGAAAAGTTTTTTGCACAGAAAATGAAGTTCACTTCCAGTGTAAGGTCCAGAGGTTAGAGTGAAAATGACAAGACTTCTAATGACACGTGATATGATATGTGATGGGCTGTATACCCTGTGACATGGAATAAGGAGGGTCGCTATGTGTTAATTTCTTCCAACCAGCAACCAATCTTTTACCTTTTTCACCAAGTCATTTTCTTCTATCTGTCCAAGATCTCTACCCGATGCCTGAGCAATTCTCTTCCCCGCAACCAGATTACCGACCATAACGGATGCTGGGCCAACTCCTTCAATGTAGAGGAAAGAATTTAGTAAGTTTATAAAGACGTGTGCACAATGCCCTCACATACAGAACGTTAGACGAGTGCGGTGGAGGATTCTCGCCTCCTGGAACCTTGTAAGAGGTTCCCCAAAATACAGCAGCATCAAGATCTGATAGGGATGGAAAACAAAGCCTGGAGACCAATGTGTTTCACACGTCAATGAGCATTTTCAGGGGTGCCCACATTGTAATAAGACAATTACTGGCCTAAAAGCCGTTCTACAGGAGAAAACAAAATAACACTTTGTCCCAAAGAACATGGTGCCCACTTGCTGCTTGGACTTGTATCCATGGTTTATAAGCGGGCCAACACGGCACCACAATATCATCACTGTACATCATAGTGTATAGGAGGACATTCTTCATATTTACCGGGCTGTTTCTGCCGTGGCTTTGGCAGGTTGGTCACACACGTGTGAGGACACATGAGTATATTGCACGGGTGTAAGGTGCCTTCCAAAAAGTGCTGCTTTGTTTGAGATAAGTGAATTCCTCCAAGAGGCGTTTTTGGCAATGAGTTTGCAGGAACAAGAGCGAGGCAGTAAACCCCGACCTGATGGATACTATCGATGGCCTGCATGAAAGAGACAAAACCATTCGGAAATGGCATAAGAATTTGACAATAAATATATATATTTAAATGGCATAAGAATTTGACATTAAATATATATATATATATATATATAGATATATATTTATATATATATATATATATATATATATATATATATATATATATATAGATATATATATATATATATATATATATAGTATTTAGTAATCTTATAGTAAGTAATCCAATAGAAAAATACCCCTAATCATTGCTCACACTTTTCTGCATCAATAACCAGAGTGTTAGCAGGAAAAACAGTGTAAAATATGGGTCACGTCGCGTTTTGATGAGTTGTTTCCATGCACTACAATGAGTAAAAACGATACAAAAATGCTGAAAAAATGTGACATCCTGCAGACTTGTAAAAACGTATCAACGTATGCATGAGATTTCAGAGATTTCTTCGCTTTGCTGGTACACTAAAGCGCAGATTTTTATACTATTGTAAAAATGCAGAGAGTGTGAACAAGCCCTTACTGGAATAAAATGATGTGGACACTTATGGTCATATTTTTTTGCTTGGCCTAAATGCATGTATTTGGGATTAAACGTCATTTTTGCAATTGAATTTCATTAAAAATGTTGCGTCGTTTGCTTTGTATAGAGTCTGTAAGAATCTGTCAGTGTGCTTGCTCTGACGGAGAGGTTTCAGCTCTTATTTGTCTTTTTCTCAGTTCTTCTATGAGAGAGATGCTCAGAAGAAGACAAGAAAAAGAGCCACAAATGTTCCCCTGGACGAGCTCATATTCTGCAGCCAGCAATGTGCAGGGAAACAAAGAGTCCATAAAAGCCAAATGGGGCAACATTTATAATAAAACTCACTTGTAAAACAACTACGGTAAGTCCAAAATGTATATATTAAAGAAAAAAGAAATGTCTCTGAAGGGATCCATATTCTTAAACTTTGAGAAGAAGACCGAAACTCAAACATTTAAGCCATCAAAAGGAAAGGACCCATATAAGAACCATGTAACCCTTTACCTGCAGGACACGACTCATCCACTGGAAGGAATCCTCCTCGGAGGCATCGGGACGCTGCTCCGCCACCACCACGATGCGTTCATCATAGAAGACCGTCACTGAGAATACAGCAATCCTGACAAATACAACACAACATAAATGCACCATCTTCATTACGATCGATGAGGGGCTCACCTCTGGGACCCCACTAATACTGAGAATAAAGAGGCGGCAGCCCTAATTCACACTCTGGCTACTTCACCATTTTCTCCACACAGCGCTGAGACACTCAGAACCACCGGATGAGTAGGAAACTGCTTGGGTTGGGATGGTTGCAGGTCCTGTGTACAGCGGGGGGCTAGTGAAAGTGTATTCAGGAGCTGTAGCTCGGAATTGGGCACAGACTCTTCATTCTCAGGATGGATTGTTGGGGTGGGGGAGGTCATAGGGATGGGACCGATCATAAAGTAATCGCGTATTCTAGTGATAAATCACTTTAGGAGATGAGAATGCCAGTTAAACTAAATAGCAATAGTGTTTGTTGGGGATACTAATATTTCACAGTTAAGGGGTAGTGAGGTCATTACTATATGCTTCAGACTATACACAGTACCTCTACATGTACAGTACATGCGTGCACACACACAGCTCTGCTGTCTACATACACACATCACTTTGCTACACTCATTCACACCGCTCTGCTACATTACATACACACAACTCTGCTACATCAACACACACAAACACATATTACTACATTCCCAGGTAAGTCAATGACCACATGACGTGAAAGGTCCGTCAGCTACTCAAAGCCTGCAGTATGAGTGCTGGTTCTGGTGGTTCCTCTCCAGCCTTTCAGTGATCAAAGTGATCAATGTCGAGTAGGAGGGGAGACAGCAGATCCTCAGTGATCGGGAAGGACAAGGTGTCAGTGTTCTCCTTCATTATAAGAAACTCTGCACACACTTTTTTGGCCAGATTTTTCAGTGCTATAAAGTAGGTCTTCTAGTCCAAAAACACAGTATGTTTTATTCAATGGGTGGGTAAGCTGAACATGTAATAAACAGGGATTTCATTTCCATGTGCTTATTACCAATATCTGTATCCATAGGTGACATAAAGTTGTCATTACATTTGGTTCTAGAGAATTTATACCTAGATCCGCTTCTTTTAGGCACTGATTTTTTTGCTTCATTTATTGTCAAAAACATACACAATTTTGTTCAGTGCTGAAGGCGATTGGTGAAAAAAGATCACAAAATGCAAAGACAAAGGAAACTGAAATTACACTTCCACACGCTATACCCCATTAACACATGACAACAGAGTATGTCCTACCTTCCTCTGTACAAGGTTTTAATCGATTCCACGGCTAATGCAGTTGCTACAATGTCATCTGCATTGTGCCGCCTTCCGCTAACCACCAACGTCCCATCCATTTTTCCTACCACAAACACAAGGTTCCCCTGGAAAAAGGAAAAACAAGATCAAATAGATAAAAAAAAACTCCTGCAATTTACATGGATACATATGACGTGGCTCAATCACTGCAGGGGAATGAGGGTCCCCCCAGCTCCACCATACACATGCACTCAGCAGAGGAGGGGCTTCGGATGTCTTTTCTCTCTCGAGGGTACGGCAGCGGGCAGTCCATTCAATTATCGGTTTTACAGGTCATTCACTGTACATGTTACCTTTTAAAATGGAACAAAATTGGTTGTGGTTTTAACTGCACCTCAACTGCAATGTCTGAATGTACCTTGCGTCCAGTGGCCACATCGGTGGTCCAGTGGTCACATCGGTGGTCCATATAGCCATATTAACCGCCTCTTATCTGCCAACGCCTCCGCTGGTTAGTGGACTCGACACAACATCACCGTTGCAAAGTGATGCACGCATTACATGGCGCTACTAACCAAGAGACAGCGGAGATGCCGGCAGGTAGGAGGTTTGCAGGACTCTGATTCAGCGGCCATGGACTACCGATACGATCGCCAGACCAAGGTTCTGCAAATCTTTTGGGCTCAAATCTGGGAGTTGCTTTTTCTTTTTTAATCTATGCTTTTAAATAAAAATGTTCAACAGCATAAAATCACAAACAGTACAAACCCCTTTGAACTCAATGACCCTCATTAGAATAATAAAAATCCCCCCAAACAGGGTTATATACTGACTGTGCACCTTTACAGTAAGGAGTGTTTTATTTATGAAGAATTATAAAGTGCATACAGTAGTAAGGACCGACAGAGGAAAAAAGGGGGTAATCACTCCTCCTCTGCTCTCATCTCTCCAAAACACTTGGAATATCTGGAAGGCGTCAGCAAGCTTCTATATTCTGCATCCCATCTCGCTAGGAGTGGTCTTTTCTTAGAACCCCTTCTCGAAATGATGACTTGCTAATAATCAATGATGGTCTAGCAGCTGCCAAATAAAATTATACTTAACGGCCCCTATTTAAATAAAGGAATAATACATAGCAGACGGAGCAGATTTCCGCTTAGGTTTTTAAAGAAGGCTTCTTCTTGTAAATTTCATCTAAAACTAAAGATAAACTTAAAGGGATTTTTCCACAATGTTGATTTTAATCACTAGATCTTGGAATAATAATAATTTCCACAATTGGATGTGTTTAAAAAAATGTTCCTGTGCTGAGATAATCGCATAAATGTGCCCCTGCTGTGTACTGTGTAATGGCTGTGTCTGACCGTACAGGGACATGGCCGGATCATACCACAGCTCCTGGGCAGGGGAGGAAGAAAGAGAGGATACAGACATTACAGCTGGGGATCACAGTGGATTCTTTTTGTGAAGCAAAGTTTTTCCCTGCCTGGTTTTAAAAAAATGTTTTACCTCAATGAAAAAATTATTGGCGATCCCATGCGGTCCTGTCTGCATACTCTTTAGCTTCCTCCCTGCCCAGGAGCTGTGGTATGATCAGACCATGTTCCTGTACGGTCAGACACAGCCATTACATAGTATACAGCAGGGGGACATTTATAAGATTATCTCAGCACAGGAACATTATATTTAAACACATCCAATTGTGGAAGATATTATTATTACAAGATCTATTGACTAAAATTAACTTTGTTCGTGGGACAACCCCTTTAAGGTAAAAGACAAAAATCAATTATAGAATGAGGAAAGGAAGAGACTGAATTAAATTATAAAAGGGATAAGGTCGTATTTTGTACATCAAGTTACCGTATATACTCGAGTATAAGCCGAGATTTTCAGCCCATTTTTTTAGGCTGAAAGTGCCCCTCTCGGCTTATACTCGAGTCATTGTCCCTGGGGGGTCGGCGGGGCAGCAGCTGTGACATACTCACCTGCTCCTGGTGCGGTCCCTGCATCTCCGGGCGCTGACAGCTTCTTCCAGCGTTGAGCGGTCACATGGTACCGCTCATTACGGTAATGAATATGGACCCGACTCCACACCCATAGGGGTGGAGCCGCATACTCATTACTGTAATGAGCGGTAATGGTGACCGCTCAACGCTGGAAGAAGCTGTCAGCGCCCGGAGACCGGAGATGCAGGGACAGCGCCACAAGCAGGTGAGTATAATGGGGAGGGGGAGTAGTGCGCGATAGTCATCTGTCCCACGTTCCGGTGCCGCTCCGTCTTCCGTGTCCTCTGCAGTGACGCTCAGGTCAGAGGGTGCGATAATGTGCTTAGTCTGCACCCCCTGCCTGAACGTTAGTGCAGAGGACGTGGAAGACACAGCAACGCCGGAACGAGAAGAGGTGAATATAGCAAGTGCCGGGGGCCTGAGCGACGAGAGGTGAGTATGTGATTTTTTTTTTTTAATCGCAGCAACACAATATGGGGCAAATGTCTCTATGGAGCATCTTATGGGGCCATAATCAACATTTGTGCAGCATTGTATGGGGCAAATATCTCTATGGAGTATCTTATGGGGCCCATATTAACCTTAATTTTACTTTTATTGGTATGTATTTTTATTTTTGAAATTTACTGGTAGCGGCTGCATTTCCCACCCTAGGCTTATACTCGAGTCATTAAGTTTTCCCAGTTTTTTGAGGCGAAATTAGGGGTCTCGGCTTATACTCGGGTCACTTATACTCGAGTATATACGGTAACTTTAATAGCAGCCAATTAAATTCAGCACTTACAGGTCCTACAAATCCCAGTAAGCCCGTCCTGGTAAATGGGGTTTCCCCAATTGGAGTTCCTGTGGCACCAAATGGTAAAACCTGGAGAGAAAAAAACAACACACAACTAAGTGATTTGCTGCTTGCAAAAGTACAAGAAAGAGGGATGCAGGGATCGTACATGTAGGATGAAACTCTGAAGTGAGGCAGTCAGGGATTTGAAAAGCTATATGTGAGGGACACCACAGGTACCATATTCACACAGCAATCGGAGAGCATGAACAGATGTCTATTTGTAGACAATCCAGGCAGGGAATGGAGAATATTGTACTCCTTCCAAATACAGGCAGGTATCACCTGTGCTCGCACTGCAGACCTGTCCAGATCACAGTAGTATACACAGATTTACATGAAGACTCCCTCAGATCTTAGTTTTTATCTAATGTACAATTCCACAGTGAGGAAACTGAATATAAAAATGTGAAAAATCATGGACAGAGGTTATGGACTTTGCTTGGAAGTGATAGACAATGTAAAGGAAGTCCCAAGACAATTCCTGCCAGTTAGACAGGACCCATAAAGGGAAGGTACCATCGGAAAAATAACTATTGTTTAAATCAGGTTTTTGTGATGGATGTATTTTTTTTTTATTTGGCAATTTTGTTTTTCTCATCACAATCTTTATTAAAAAAAATTGTAATCTTGCACTTTTCACACTGGCCACTAAGGCTTTTTTAGACTCATACTACCTTTTCGGGAAAAGTTTTCAGCAGGTTCTTTATCAGCAGAGGCAGGATTACAATGACAGGTTAACACCTCTATACACAACTGATACCAAAGACTCCCCCAATGACATTAGGCGATGCCACAGCTCTCCCTGCTTCCCCTCCATTACCAAGGAGCTTTTCACACGCTCATTTGCTGCAGCAATACATAAGATCGAGGCGGATTCTGTTTATTGTGGCTATATACATGTGTTGTTTCCTGAAACAACAGGAAATTAAAAGTCTAAAAAAAACCCCTAGTGGCTAATGTGAAAATTGCAAAATTTAGATTTTTTTTTTATTTTTAACACAGATTGTGATAGGTACAAAAAAAATTGTCAAAAATATTTAAGAAAAAATAAATTTAGCACAAAAATAGGATTTAAACAATAGGACATTAAAAATGTTACCAAAAACGTCTTAAAACTAAGTAATAGGTCATTTTGGTCATTTTATGAGGATAGTTTTTAACAATAAGCTGATCACAAAGTGTTGCCCCTGCTGGTACCCAGAAAGATCAGCTGTAATCTTTGAGGAAACCTATAGCATATGATAAGTATTCCTGCAGCGCCACCATTGGGAAACATTAAGCATTAGACAGTACACATTCAAATCAAATCCATTATGTGTAATGCAGGACAGGACAGGTCCTCCGGGGAAGGTGACACTTTCTGCAACCACATTACAGTTTGGACCAAAGAAGAGACCATGACCCTGAACAGAGGGCCACCAGTAGTAACTAAGTATTACTTGAAGGGTTTATTCAGGTGTAGGGTTTTTTTTTTTTTTTACTAGTTGTGCACTACCTGTCTGTTATAACCCGGCATCAACAGTCGACACATAGCGGTAACTAACTGCTCCTGTTATTATTTCAGCTGCTCAACGTCAACAGAGCAGCTCCTTTTCTTCCGGGCTGCTCTACTGACAGGGGGTGACTACCAACTTCATGCGGATTGACAGCTGGCTCTCCACAGTTAGGCAGCGGAGAGCCAGCTGTCAATCAGCATGTCATCTGCAGTCACCACTTGACAACAGAACAAAATAGAAGAGAAGAAGCTGTTCTGTCAATGTGATGTCAGTGGAAGCCACTGAATCTCTGGTAGAAGTGCTCCGTGCCGGCAAAGATGGGCGCTGGGTACAACAAGTATAATCACAATGAAACGTCTTGTCTTGGGGCGTGCAAGCAATTAGACATATGTTTTATATGCATACACACCTCAAATGTATTCTTCGTCACTCCTGACAGTCCGTAATAACTTATCCCCCCTCCTTTGTAACTCACGCAGATTTCACCAATCTCATCTGTTTTACATAACTGTGGCACAGCTTCCGGTTTTACGATACACATCACCCCTGAAAAGGCAGGCGAGCTGGAATCAGCAACAGACTGTGACTTTATACTTATACAGTCAGTGTTCAATGCTGGACCAAAAGTAAAAAGATTGATTAAGATGTTATCTATGGACCTCCTGTTCATTTTTGAACATTTTTCTTGGCCGCAGGAGGATAAAGCGTAATATTTAGATGTGCGGTCCAGGTATCTTTTCTCTACAACTGTGGTGTATTTAGGTCTTATTTTTTATTTCTTCACTTATTTGGACCAGGTATTTTCTCTCACTTGTAAAAGTGAGTTTTGAGATCAGTTCTCTTTGTGGTGGTGCTGTGTCTCCGGAGATGTTGTGGCCCAGAAACCTGAGAGCTTTTCCTAGCAGCACGGGTGATATTTGCCACTTAGGTCAACCCTTTTGTGGGTGCAGAGTTGGGGTTGTCGCCATGTGGCACGCTACTAATAATGTAAGTAATAACTTAAAGAGGTAGTCATGAGTTGGAGGTGGGCTTCTATACACAGGATAGAAGATAATTTTCTAATTGCTGGAGGTCCAACTGCTGGAATCCCCACATCTGAAAAGCCTCATTCTGAAAGAGCGGGCTTCAAGCATGCACAGCCAGGCTTCATTAATTCTCAATGGAAGTGCCGAAGACTAGCGGATTGCTGTGCTTGGTTACTCTGATGTTCTCATTGAGAATGAATAGAGCGGAGGTGTTCACTCTTGACCTTGGCTCCATGCAGACAATGTTATTCAGAGATCCATTCTTGGGATCAGTGGGGGTCCCATTAGTTAACTCCTATTCCAAGGAAAAGGACAAACTTCAAAGCTTGCTACAACTACTTCACGCAAAAATCTTGAGTTCATTTATGAAAATTTTGATTTGCCGCAATAGATCAACATATAATATTTGCATATGAGGTCCAGGTCCTTCTTCTCCATAGCTGTGGTGCATTTACAGAATTAAAAGTAATGGAGATTATTTACAAGACTAACAGAGATTTTGTACAAGCTATACTTGTAGAAAATGTCATATAATCTTAAAACAATTCCATTTTATCCATGAATAACCTATTAATCAATTAATGACTTGGCCATTTACTCCCCTTCTCTCCCAGGCATATTTTCGGGGTTTTATTGTACACGTGCTTTTAACAGCTCTATCATTTTTTCTCATTTAGTTATTGAACTAATTTTATTTTATTTTTTAGCGATGCATGGGGCTTTTTATGTCATATCAATTTTTTTTCCTTTGCTGATATTGGGGGAAAATGTTAAGAGAGATAGGCAATATAGGTCTATGTTTAATATTTATTTTATTTTTATGATCGCAAAAAAACAGCTAAAAACATTTTAAATGGTCTCCGCCTTTCCGCTGAAATTATTTTAATATATTGAACATGTTTCTACGATGGGAAGTGGGGCTAGAAACAGCGATGCAGACTGGCAATGTCTCTTTATGTTTGTTTTTTTTTAAATTTATGCTATTTTCATCTATTTTTCTCATTTATTTTATACACTATGCCCCTCAAAGGTATATCATACATATGTATGATTTGTATACATCAATACAATCATAGAACATATCAATACATTGTTTGTTTGTTTCCTGCTTTCCTTTGTAATTGGGGCTGGTATATTAGCCCCAGCCACAGGGAAATGTCAGCCTCCGAGATGCATAATAGAGCTTTCTGTGTTTCCTAGGACATAGCAACTCATTTTCCTTTCCTACACCAAGTGACCAAATGTTCACTGGGTTCGGAGGAGGAAGCAGGGTAAGTGCTTCCTAACTGATATACCGTATTTACTCGAGTATAAGCCGAGATTTTCAGCCCACTTTTTTGGGCTGAAAGTGACCCTCTTGGCTTATACTCGAGTCAGTGTCGGCGGTGAGGGGGAGCGGCGCAGCGACATACTCACCTGCTCCTGGCGCGGTCCCTGCATGTCCGAAGGTCTCCGGGCAGCTCTTCCTGTGTTCAGCGGTCACGTGGTACCGCTCATTAAAGTAATGAATATGGACGCATATTCGTTACTTTAATGAGCGGTATGTGACCGCTGAACACAGGAAGATGCCGCCGGCTCCCGGAGACCATCTGACACTGAGATGCTGCCAGGGACCGTGCCGGGAGCAGGTGAGTATATCGGGGAGGTGACATTGCGCGATAGTCACCTTCCTCGTTCCACCGCTGCGCGCTGCTCTGTCTTCCATCCTCTGCACTTACTGTTCAAGTCAGAGGGCGAGATGACGTGATTAGTGTGCGCGCTGCCCTCTGCCTGAACAGTCAGTGCAGAGGATGGAAGACAGAGCGGCGCGTGGAATGAGGAAGGTGACTATCGCAAGTGCCGGGGGCCTGAGCGAAGAGAGGTGAGTATGTGATTTTTTTTATTTTAATCGCAGCAACAGCATATGGGGCAAATGTGTGGAGCAGCATATGAGGCCATAATGTATGGAGCATCGTATGGGGCCACAATGTATGGAGCATCGTATGGGGCCACAATGTATGGAGCATCATATGGGGCCACAATGTATGGAGCATTATATGGGGCCACAATGTATGGAGCATCGAATGGGGCCACAATGTATGGAGCATCGTATGGGGCCACAATGTATGGAGCATCTTATGGGGCCACAATGAATGGAGCATCATATGGGGCATAATGTATGGAGCATAATGTGTTAATGTGTGGAGTATCTTTTGGGGTATAATGTGTGGAGCATCTTATGGGGCCATTATTAACCTTTGTGCAGCATTATATGGGGCATATTTTAATATGGAGCATTATATGGGGCGTATTTTGTATGGAGCATCTTATGGGGCCCATCATGAACTGTATGGAGCATTATATGGGGCTCCTGATTCAATATGGATATTCAAAAACACGTAACCTACTGATGTCTCAATTAATTTTACTTTTATTGGTATCTATTTTTATTTTTGACATATACTGGTAGCTGCTGCATTTCCCACCCTAGGCTTATACTCGAGTCATTAAGTTTTCCCAGTTTTGTGGCAAAATTAGGGGGGTCGGCTTATACTCGGGTCGGCTTATACTCGAGTATATACGGTACACACAGTTTTATAAATAGGTGCAGAAATAATTGTGGACTAGCCGGACGAATAAACTCTATAGACAGTTTAAAAGCAGTTAAAACATCACAACATACTGGTATACATTTCACAGAAAGTATATTGAGATGATGGGAGTCGCCTAAAGAACTGATAAAAACAACAAAAATCAGCTAATCATTTTTAGCAAATGCTGTATATGACAAGTTTACATCACACATTGAGACAACAAAAATGTCCTCTTATACCTCCAGGCATCACGTGACCAACATCTTGCACCGTTAAAGCAGAGTTCTTGTCTTCAGTGTTTACACGGATAACACCATAACTTAACCCATTCATGGACAGAATAGCTCTTCCAGGCAGTGGGGCCCCAGGGATCCCAGGTCTTAATAAAGAATAATTCTTATCATGACATTGCACATTGTAACATTATCATATGTGTAATTACTAAGCGTAACACAGACAGATACAAGAAGGGCACGAGACTATACTATACAAAGCGGATATAGAAAACTGCTGCAAGCTTCAATGTACCGACCCAGTATCCTCCATATAGATAGATGGATAGAGATATATTTAACCCCTTTCATTCCCATGATATAGTAGATGAAAAAGAAACACAGGAAAAAAAATTAAGGCCGTCTCTAAGGCTACGTTCACATTTGCGTTGTGCGCCGCAGCGTCGGCGCCGCAGCGCACAACGCAAACAAAAACGCGGCAAAACGCACGCTAAAACGCTGCGTTTTGCGCCGCATGCGTCCTTTTTGGCCGAAAGTTGGACGCAAAAAAAATGCAACTTGAAGCGTTTCTTGCGTCCAACGCTTGCGGCCATGCGGCGCAAAACGCAGCACAACGCATGTCCATGCGCCCCCATGTTAAATATAGGGGCGCATGACGCATGCGGCGCCGCTGCGGCGCTGACCGCAAATGTGAACGTAGCCTAAACGCAAGTAGTATGCCGATAGTTTATTTTCTTACTATACCTTCGGATGGCTACGGTCATGGCTTCTGGAGATGTGGCACATGGACAAATCGCTTCAGGCTTAAGACCATAATTTTGAAATAAACTCAGGAAAGCGTCACAGGATGAAACAGACCCTGTGTAAAATCGGAGAAAAACACAGAAATTAAGTGCATTCTAGAGTTATGAAATAAAAAGGGTTAATAGAGGAGCGATATTACACTGCAAGGGTTCCAGATTGTGTAACCTACCACTACGTGTAAAAATGCTATAATTATGACAGGTAAGCTAAAGTAGGACATAGCTTCAAAATATCCTCGCATGATGGTAGACTAGAGGCTCTGGATATATCAACTATAAAATGAAGAGCTGAAGACTTAAGTGTACGCAGCGTATATAAATGGTAATGGAAATGATGGTACATCTGGAGAAATTCCCTTCATTCTTTTATCACATCCCATCCTGCGCACACAGAGGTCTAAGCATGGAGAACATATCATGATAGGAAGCATTTGTGCATTATACATAGGCTGTGATAAAAAGCCAATGATCACTGGCAGACTCCAGGTTGGTGTGAAGAATTCTAAGGTGGCCATCAACAACTGCTGACTTTGGTCAACCTTTAGGATGCGATGACTCAATCGATGGGCAGGACCCTGGTCCAGCAGCCACATCAATGCCACCAAGATGGTGACACACCGGACCTACAAATCACAAAAGGAGCAGGGCATGCAAATGGGACGTGGGTTACTGGGTTCCCATCCAGCCGCTGAAGACGTCTGACATGTCTGCTGAACCAGGGCTCTGCAAATCGATTCGTTAATCTCTAATAATGAGCAATTCTGACTTTCCCGTACTGGCAGGTATTGGGGGGGAAGGAGGCTCGGCCTGTAGGATGTTAACATGCCCAACAGCTTTGTTCTGGCACAGCCTTACTCCCCTCTCCCGATTTGGTCAGTATTTTGCATCAGGATTTGCAAGCCAAAACTAAGTGTGTTTACGACACAGGGGACATAACAGATTTAGGCTACTTGTCTTTTTTGCATCTATTCCTGGTTTAGGTTTTAAAATATTGATGTAAAATATTGACCAAATCTGCAATGTATGAGTAAGGATCCATTCATAAGAACGCTCATTCTTGATGATAAGCCCCCATTAAACCTACCGTAGATCAGCCAGAAAATGAGTGGAACACATAACGCACATACTCTATGGGTCTATAGTATTAACGAATGTTCAGCATGTGTCAGATATTAAACAGTGTGTTTCCTGTGTCCCCCAATGAAGCGAGAGAGAAATAGGTTTATTAAAAGGATGGTAAATGGCACAGGTATTGTTACTTGGCCGACTGGGGCATACAGACACCATAGTTTCTTACTCGATGTCATCCTCGTTTTGTTAAAGTGACTACAATTGAGTGCTTTTGTTGTGCCTGGGTATTGAATGGCTGCCCACTCCTCCGAACAGGCAAGATGTAATACTAGATTTTCCCATGCAACCTACTGAGAAATGGCTTTGATTTGAGGAAATGATTGTGCTGATGATCCAACTCTATTAAATACAGAACATGAACATGCATTTTAAGCAGCAAGTAAAATTGACACAAAACAACTGTCCACATTCTTATTGAGTGTTGCAGTTTTGTCCTTTACAATCTGGTTATCATAATCATTAATCATAAACTACAAGGACGCTTACAAGGATTGGCTCCATCTGTTACAATGAGCATGCGAAGTGAGGCCAAACTGATATCCTTCTGTTCTCGGTGTGCAATCATTGCCCAGTGCAAGTCCCGGCACTTTACTACCGCAACCCTGGCTGAGAGACAAGAAAAAAACAAAGAGGTATTCATGACTTTATCTCAGTGCTGTAGGATATCCATTTCCTTCACTTCTTGTTTCCAACGGAAGAAAAATCAACTTAAATGCCAAGATCTCAGCACCACGTCATTTACACAATTGTGGGCTTTGGCACTGATCTAACTAGAAATAAACCCTCACGATAAAGAATAGAATTTGCTCAAAACTGGCAGTGATCTCACTCAGGTTTCAAGATAATATACTGATAAGAGTTCTGTCCATCAATATGGCACAATCGAATTGGTGAAGTTACAGCTGCTGTTCACTTTTCATTTTGTTTGATATCTTCTACTATTTTTAAAGGGGTTCTCGCAAAGTGTAATAAAATGTCCCTCATCACAAAATTCTCACAGCAGCCTCTGCTAGTCACGTGTTAGGACGGGCTGCAGTCTGAAGAAACACAGCTTTCAAGTCCTGTGTCTCAACTGACAGAGGAGCTGTATTGTAAGCACAAATATCGAAGCTGCAGGAGCAGGGTTGTGACATGAAAAGAAATAAATCTTCTCCTAGGCTGACAGGACTTAGGCTGGAGAAAAAAAATTGTCAGGGAGAAGAAGATATATTGCATCAATTACGTCACGGGGCCTATTTTATTACACGCAGATCTTTTTCACATGTTAGTTTTTTTGGTATTTGCATAGTAATTGTAGACCAAAATCAGTAGAACCTACAGAGTGAAAACCTATAATTGAAAGATTTTTTATCTAGGTGTCAGATGTCCTAAAAATGCATTGACAGCACTTCATTCACCTCACAGCCAACAAGGCAGCACTAAGGGCCCTTTGACACTGTGTTCTTCCTCAGACTCAATAGTCCCATTGGGGCTTTGAAACCCCCTCACACCCTGCAAAACGGGATTTGGACATATGCGCCGATGGGGCTATTGACTATAATGGTGCCAATGGAGTCAATGTGTGCTCTGTCGTGCATCATTTTTAGAAGAATACGCCTACTCGAGGCGAACACCCAGATGTAGTAGACTGTCTGAGTGTCCACGTCACAAGTTGACTGTCAGCACTATTATTGTCAATGGCCCCATCGGCGCATACATCTGAATCCCATTTTGCAGGGGGTTCAGACATTAGCCCCAACGGGACCACGGAGATTGGAGAAGAACACAAAGTGAAAGCACCTTAAGGGTATGTGCACACGTTAAGTATCTGCTGCAGACGTTTCTGCAGGGAATCCTAAAGGTTTTGGCAGGAAAACACAGCATCAAATAAGTGTATTTGAAGTGTTTTTTTTCCCCAGTCATTAGAATAAGTTAAAAACACTGCAAAAATGATGAAAGAATCGATATGCTGCAGATTCTAAACTGCTTCACATTTGCAAGGAAAAAATAAGCAATGTGTGCATGGGACTTCATGAATCTCATTCACCCTTCTGGTATTCGGAAATCCCTTCGTTTTGTGACAAAGCTGGGCTGAAAAAAATGCTACAAAAATGCAGCAAATACTTAACATGTGCATGTACCCATGCTAGACAGATTGCTTGTGTCGCTGCAGCCTTGGCCTCAAGAGTCAATGTGTCTATGCCAACATGATGTAGTTGGTGATAATCACTGACACAGATGAATGCGGATCAATGGTTGACTGCAAGTATCTCCAGCTTAAAGCAGCTCCAAAATCATTTACGCACATGTAATGAGTGAGTGTTCATAGAGCTGACCCGTTGGGCAGGTAATACAACACTTGACAGTAATTATGAAGGAACGTTTATTCTTTTGAACCGGTGCACTTATCACCATGTAGGACATTACCTTTATTTGCATGGACTCGTTGGACCCAAGATAAAGGACACGCTTTCATCACCGCATACGGAACACTGATTGTATGCATTTTATTCACTACATTCTAAAGGAAAATGATAGAACATATGAGAACATTTATAAACTGTAGTCATTTTTTATAGATGAGGGGCATGGGACATACGCCAGCTCACACACTGCTGGTGCCAATGATGGGGCAGAACTCTGATACTACACAGAATGGGCATCATGTTTGGGATTTCCCTGCAGTGACTAATCAGGGAAAGCTTCACACAATATTAGAGAAGCATCTACCATTACAATGGAGCTTCCAAAAATATCTCCAACAGTTTTAGGGCGCATGCATATATCCGTATTAGCGGCCATTTTGTGCCTCTACTGAACCTCCAGGCAGAAGCATAACCCACTGCTGGGTGCACGGTATTATCAAGCCACATTATCCGAGGGTACAAAATGAGAGTCTCACCGTTAGTATGCCATGCCAGAGACCAGCATCCCTCTTAAAATCGAGGACATTTACCATGGTTTCACCTACGCAAAGGACACAATTTTACATGAATGGCCATACTGTTTAATCATGTGATAGTATACAAGTTATTCTCATTTATATCATATAATAGAGGGTTTATCCAGAATTGACATTTATCACCAATCCAGAGGATCTAAATATGACGGCAGCCAAAATACTACAAATGCACAGAGAGCATGAACGCTATTTGGATTTCACCCACCTTCTGTATAATTACAAGACTGAGAAAGAGCCTGACAATGAGAAAGCATTGCTATTCGAGAAACTGCGACCCCCATCACGCTGCCTTCTTTACTAGTTTTATACTGCAAAACAAATGTATGAGATTATTAATACACAAGACAGGCACACGGCTCAACTTATCCAGAAACACGGATATCGGTCTAGTCCTGGACTCCCGTAAAGGACAAGTCGTAATAACAGGATTGTGTAGGCGATTTTATTATTGTTCTAGTACAAGCAACCATCATGTAGAATCTCCTACCGTTATCGGACTACAGCTCCTAAGTAGGCCTATATGTGTCTATGGTAACAGACTACAAACTGTAGTCTGGTCTTGTAGTCATATTGTCATTCATCTCCTCTCCCCTACCAAATGTACAGTGGGTATGGTAAGTATTCATTTAGACCCCTTTACATTTTTTACTTTTTGTTTCATTGCAGCCATTTGGTAAGTTAAAAAAGTTCATTTTTTCACATTAATGTACACTCTGCACCCCATATTGACTGAAAAAAAACAGTAATGTAGATATTTTTGAAAATTTATTAAAAAAGGAAAACTGAAATATCACATGCTCATACGTATTCAGATCCTTTGCTCAGACACTCATATTTAAGTCACATGCTGTCCATTTCCTTGTGATCCTCCTTTAGATAGTTCTACTCCTTCATTGGAGGCCAGCTGTGTTTAACTAAACTGATAGGACTTGATTTGGAAAGGCACACACCTGTGTATATAAGGGTACTGTCACACAGTGCAATTTTGATCGCTACGACGGTACGATTCGTGACGTTCTAGCGATATCCATACGATATCGCAGTGTCTGACACGTAGCAGCGATCAGGGATCCTGCTGAGAATCGTACGTCGTAGCAGATCGTTTGGAACTTTCTTTCGTCGCTTGATCACCCGCTGACATCGCTGGATCGTTGTGTGTGACACCGATCCAGCGATGTGTTCGCTTGTAACCAGGGTAAACATCGGGTAACTAAGCGCAGGGCCGCGCTTAGTAACCCGATGTTTACCGTGGTTACCAGCGTAAACGTAAAAAAAACAAACAGTACATACTTACATTCCGGTGTCTGTCCCCGGCGTCTCAGCTTCTCTGCACTGTGAGCACCGGCCGGCCGGAAAGCGAGCACAGCGGTGACGTCTGACGTCACCGCTCTGCTTTCCGGCCGCTGTGCTACACAGTGCAGAGAAGCTGAGACGCCGGAGGACAGACACCGGAATGTGAGTATGTACTGTTTGTTTTTTTTACGTTTACGCTGGTAACCAGGGTAAACATCGGGTTACTAAGCGCGGCCCTGCGCTTAGTAACCCGATGTTTACCCTGGTTACCCGGGGACTTCGGCATCGCTCCAGCGCCGTGATTGCAACGTGTGACCGCAGTCTACGACGCTGGAGCGATAATCATACGATCGCTGCGACGTCACGGATCGTGCCGTCGTAGCGATCAAAATTGCTCTGTGTGACAGTACCCTAAGACCTCACAGCGCATGTCAGACCAAATGAGAATCATGAGATCAAAGGAACTGGCCAAGGAGCTCAGAGACAGAATTGTGGCAAGTCACAGATCTGGCCAAGGTTACAAAAGAATTTCTGCAGTACTCAAGGTTCCTAAGAGCACAGTGGCCACCATAATATTTAAATGGAAGAAGTTTGGGACCACCAGAAGTCTTCCTAGACCTGAACGTCCAGCCAAACTGAGCAATCATGGGAGAAGAGCCTTGGTGAGAGAGGTAAAGAAGAACCCCCAGATCACTGTGGCTGAGCTCCAGAGATGCAGTGGGGAGATGGGTGAAAGTTCCACAAAGTCAACTATCACTGCAGCCCTCCACCAGTCGGGCAGAGTGGCCCGACGGAAGCCTCTCCTCAGTGCAAGACATATGAAAGCCTGCATAGAGGTAGCTAAAACACACATGAAGGACTCCGAGACTATGAGAAAGATGAGATGAAGATAGACCTTTTTGGTGATAATTCTAAGCGGTATGTGTGGAGAAAACCAGGCACTGCTCATCACCTGCCCAATACAATCCCAACAGTGAAACATGGTGGTGGCAGTATCATGCTATGGGGGTGTTTTTCAGCTGCAGGGACAGGATGACTGGTTGCCACTGAAGAAAACATGAATGCGGCCAAGTACAGAAATATCCTGGATGACAACCTCTTCCAGAGTGCTCTGGACCTCAGACTTGGCCGAAGGTTCACCTTCCAACAAGACAATGACCCTAATCACACAGCTAAAATAACAAAGGAGTGGCTTCAGAACAACTCTGTGACTATTCTTGACTGGCGCAGCCAGAGCCCTGACCTAAACCCAACAGCGCATCTCTGGAGAGACCTGAAAATGGCTGTCCACCAATGTTCACCATCCAACTTGACGGGACTGGAGAGGATCTGCAAGGAAGAATGGCAGAGGATCCCCAAATCCAGGTGTGAAAAACTTGTTGCATCATTCCCAAGACGACTCATGGCTGTGCTAGCTCAAAAGGTGCTTCTACTCAATACTGAGCAGGGTCTGAATACTTATGATCATGTGATATTTCAATTTTTCTTTTTTAATAAATTTGCAAAAATTACATTTGTTTTTTCAGTCAAGATGGGGTGCAGAGTGTACATTAATGAGATCAAAATTAACTTTTTTGAATGAAACAAAGAGTGAAAAATGTAAAAGGGTCTGAATACTTTAGGTACCCACTGTATAATACCATTTATTTTATGCACTTACAGTATATAGCGCCATTAATTCCACAGCGCTTTACAGTCATTATGAGCTCTGTCCCCATTGGGACTGACAATCTAAATTTCAGATCAGTATGTCTTTTGGAAAAAAACTAGGGGAAAAAATAAAACTGTGCAGATAACCACTGAGCCACCCTGCTGCCCCAATTAGCAAACAATAGATTACTAATGTAAGGCAGTAAAACTGTCGATTTGTTGACTTTTACCTTGGAGACACATAGGTTTACATAGGAGCTGTGAACACAAAACAATAGGAGATTTGTAATGACTATTTGCAAAACAGTCTTCGTTTTCCATTTTGGTTGCATCAGCCTCAAATAAAATAATTTTTCACCTGCTGGCTTCATTTAGTTTCCTTGGACAAGGTCTACTTATAATTTTGTGCCAATCTACAATTTAGTGATATTCATGTCTTACTTCTACAATATTACAGAACAATTATTAAAGATTTAAAAGGGTGGAAAAAAGGGAAGTGAATTTAGAGAGGCAAAGCGAAAACTTCCATAATTGTAAATTATAATAATGCTGAAAAAATTAGATAATTCATCTTGGCTATTGACAACGACTTAAGACAAGCCCGGCCAAGTCATGGAGATTCATAAGAGATAGATATAATTGCCAAATATTTGCAGAGGTTGCAGAGCGTAACCATAGAAATGATTCTCCCTTTATCAATGGCAGCTGTAAATGAGGCGGATGATTTTTTTAGGAACACTTTGCAGCCTACGGGTGGGAAGTAACCTTACCGGCTCATCTCTCTAATAAGCAGCAAATTGTAATTATTCAGGGATGGTCTAATTCTAGCCTAGCTTAAAGGGAATCTGTTGCCAGGTTTTTGATACATAACCTGAGCACAGCATGAGGTAGGGGTTAAAACACTGAATTCAGCGATGTATCACTTATCCATCTGTGTGCTGTTGTTTACTTACAGTGAAGGTTTTATCACTAGGATACTGTAGTTGCTTAGTCTAGTTGGTGCGCGCTTGCTAGTCGAACTCCGCCCCCTCCTGTGATAAGCGGCTCACTGTCCATAGACTACGTACATAGAGAGCTGATGTGGGCGGGGTTAACTTTCTCAGCAATGTTGCATCTAAAAACTCTGATTGTGTCAGTAAACTAAGTGATACATTGTTGGATTCAGGGTCTCTTTGCCTATATTACGCTGCTCTCAGATGAGGTAGCAACAACCTGCTGACAGATTCCTTTTAAGGCATTAAGATTTTAAAAAAATCTTTTTTGCTTAATTATTCTTAGGAAAATTCTGACGTGCAACTAAGTTCACAAAAAAACGCCTATCCATCTGATGGCCAGTAGTAGATCAGGCACAGAGACAAGCATTTAGCATTCTGGGCTGTACAACTGATACGGCAATTTTACACAGCACAAGTAGTCTCACGCACGGGTCCTATTGATTCAATTATGGCCCCTATTTGAGACTGGCCATACACATGATAAAGCTGTTGTCGAAATGATTGGTCAGCTGACCGCTACCTTCCCCAGACACAGGCTCCAAGTGTTCCTGACTTTTCTGAGCAGATGCCAGAATTATCTGGCAGCGGCTTATCTCACTGCCAAACAAAAGGATAGGAGGACTGAATTCCAGCTGTCCAGTCTTTATGTTCCCCACTATTATCTGTTGGGGGATGGTTGGGAGGCCCTCGTACACATTAGATGGGCAGCCTATCGTTGTATGGTTGCCTCAGTAACTCTACAGCCCAATGTGCTACCTGCAGCTCTCAATTCCTCATGTAAAATGGGGGAGAAAAGTGCAAGTAATGTGGCATTTTAATTTAGTATTTCAGGGTAGAAGATATTATTGGTGCATCATATATGAAAACAATTAGATTTAAAGGGAACCTGTCTTGTTGAAAATGGTATCTGATCTGCAGGCCGGATGTTAGAGACCAAGAGAAGCTGATCAGATTGATGCACATTTTTGTGGGAAAACTTTCAGTAAACCTTGGATTCTCTTCCTTTAAATCCCTGGTGTTTGTATGCATATGAGTCCAGTGGGCGGTCCTATCGGTGATTGACAGTCAGTGATTGATGCAGCTGTCAATCACTAGTAGGCCCGTCCACTGGACGTAAAAGCATACAAACACCAGAGGTCTCAATAAAATACAAGTTATACTAAATCTTAATCTACAAACCTATATATCATTCTGCACAGCTTCTCCTCGTTTACACCATGTTGTTCACAGCTCAGACTTCATGTACAATGTGACAAGTTCCCTTTAATGATTTTACCAGCCCGTTTACCTCAATATAAGCAGGTTCTATGCCCGCTACGGTGATGTGTGGTTGCCAGTCCTTTGGTGCCTTGGTCAGGTATCTGGAATCAGTCACAACCCACTTCAGCTTTGGCCACCCTATAGAAACATACCTAAATTGTGAGCCCATGGTCTTTAATATTTAGAGGTTAACATAAGCCCCCGGAACAAAAGTAATATGCAACAGGTAAAGGCTACCAAGTCATATTTTACCAATTTTAAAGGGGTTGGCCAAAAGATCTTTGGCAAAACTCTCTTTGTGAAGCACAGCCTGTTAGTTCCTCATAGATCTTCTCTCAAAAATGACGGTTAATTTAGGAGACATGGGACCAGTCCTGTCGACCAGCCTCCTCCAATTAAAATACACTACGCATTAGAAAGCGGCTTTTCAATTGGAGGCGGCTGATGGACAGGTCCCTCCACTAGCTGTCATTTTGACAGCAGATCTATGAGGAACTAACAGGCTGTGCTTCACAAGAAAGGAGAGTCTGTAATACTTCCTTTTGTGGCCCTTACCAATATTTATGTCTCCAACAGATTTGTTAAAATGAAATGGCCACCGGCTTTAAAAGGTAACCTGACAGACGCTTCACGATTTCAGCCGGGTATGTTTGACTCTGAAACGTCACCGGGACTCGAGCTGCACAGGCGACTAGCTGCACAGGCATATCCCTGGCGGCCTCTCCCTGCCTTCTACCAATGTCTGACAGGTCTCTCCCTGTACACACATGCATGGAGGGACCCATCACTCCAGGGGCGAGAGGTGGAAAGATGCCCCAGGAGACCTGCCTTTCCAACTTATCTCACTGGCAGGATGGTACATAGCAACAATTCAGAGTCAAACATACTAAATTTATAGACAGGATTCCTATGATAAAACACAAATATATTTATGACAATACATTATTTCTAGTACAAGTGCATTGAAAAAAGGTCAAAAATACAAATTTCTTCATAAATAGACATATTGTGGTGGCACATCCCATTTAGCTGAATATATAAACTTACAAAATGTTGCTGGAAAATGTGTACATGCAGACCTAGAATTGGGGGGGTGCAATTATGTGACGAGAACCCCATTAAGGAAACCATAAAAGAAAAAAAAAAAAAAATATATATATATATATATATATATATATAGAGAGACATATCTCTTCCTCTTTCTATCTATCTACACTCACCGGCCACTTTATTAGGTACACCTGTCCAACTTCTTGTTAACACTTAATTTCTAATCAGCCAATCACATGGCGGCAACTCAGTGCATTTAGGCATGTAGACATGGTCAAGACAATCTCCTGCAGTTCAAACCGAGCATCAGTATGGGGAAGAAAGGTGATTTGAGTGCCTTTGAACGTGGCATGGTTGTTGGTGCCAGAAGGGCTGGTCTGAGTATTTCAGAAACTGCTGATCTACTGGGATTTTCACGCACAACCATCTCTAGGGTTTACAGAGAATGGTCCGAAAAAGAAAAAAAATCCAGTGAGCGGCAGTTCTGTGGGCGGAAATGCCTTGTTGATGCCAGAGGTCAGAGGAGAATGGGCAGACTGGTTCGAGCTGATAGAAAGGCAACAGTGACTCAAATCGCCACCCGTTACAACCAAGGTAGGCCTAAGAGCATCTCTGAACGCACAGTGCGTCGAACTTTGAGGCAGATGGGCTACAGCAGCAGAAGACCACACCGGGTACCACTCCTTTCAGCTAAGAACAGGAAACTGAGGCTACAATTTGTACAAGCTCATCGAAATTGGACAGTAGAAGATTGGAAAAACGTTGCTTGGTCTGATGAGTCTCGATTTCTGCTGCGACATTCGGATGGTAGGGTCAGAATTTGGCGTAAACAACATGAAAGCATGGATCCATCCTGCCTTGTATGGAGCATCTTTGGGATGTGCAGCCGACAAATCTGCGGCAACTGTGTGATGCCATCATGTCAATATGGACCAAAATCTCTGAGGAATGCTTCCAGCACCTTGTTGAATCTATGCCACGAAGAATTGAGGCAGTTCTGAAGGCAAAAGGGGTCCAACCCGTTACTAGCATGGTGTACCTAATAAAGTGGCCGGTGAGTGTATATACACACACACATCTCAAGTTATATAAAATGAAAATGTGTCTTCCACAAATAACACCCAGAAATAGACTAATTAAAAACATCATTTTAATTTAATTGGCAGACAATAAAACCGCAGACACTACTTCGCAAAAAAAGATGATTTTCCACAGTGACAGTGCGACTAAAGAATGTAATTACAAACTATATATCATTGTTATATTCTATTAATTTCACCGCTCCATGAATTCCAAGTAAAAATATCAACACAAGATACTGGGAAAAATATATTCTAGGCAGGAAAATAATCGAGTGGCTTACCCTTGAATTGCACAATTTCTCCATTCTGCGTTTTTGGCAGTCCTTTCAGGCAAACCTCGGTGGTAAGAGCAAGCTTCACACCACAGCTTCCCAGCAGGAAACCAATCTGATGCCCACCAGCATCCTGTTTATGAAGAGGAGAGGAGGAAAGTCAAATGGGCAGAAGAAGGCAATGGTGAGGCTCACTGATATTACTGGGATTTTAGCCAGTCAATGTGGAACAAAAATGGATGCTCTTGGAAAAGGAGAGCGCTCCGCTATATATTGTAGTATAATAGCTTGCTCTATAGGTCTGTATGACTGGGTCCAATGGCTACGTTCCACCGGCTACTGAGAACTTTGTATCAGAGGGGATCTATGAACATGTTTTTCCAGTGACCTTCAAATCAAAGAAGCCTCAGACTAGAACTATGAATGAAGTTGAGCACAATGTTCAACGTTCACCAGAACCTATAAATTGGTTGTGAAGATCCTCAGCACGGAAAGGAAAAGCCCTGCTTCGCTTAAAGGGAATCTGTCAGCAAGTTTTCACAATGTAATCTGAGAGCAGCAGAATAAAAGGCAGGAGAGCCGGATTGTGTCACTTACTGGGCTGCCTAGTGCATTTTTCATAGAATCCCCATCATATCTGTTGCAGATGTAGTAGCGGTCAGAGTGCTAATCTGGGTATAACCCCGCACACACCCCTGATTGGCAGCTTCCTGTGTACAGGAACATTACCAGGAAGATGCCAATCAGTGGTGGAGGCGGGGTTATACAGATTAGCTGGACTGCAGTACACATGAGAACTAGTCAAGCAGTGATAATCACCTGCTGATTAAACACTGATTGTATGGAAACTACAACACACAGCCCAGTAAGTGACACATCCTTGGAATCAGCCTCACTTGCCCTATATTATGCTGCTCTGAAATAGCAAAACCTGCTGACAGATTCCCATTAAGATGCAGAGAAAAGAAAAATACATCCAGTCATTTGGATATAAAACCACCAATTTACTAGTATATCTTAAAAGGTTTCAAGTACTTTAAAAATACTGCATTAAAGGCATAAAGTGACGCGTTTGGAACCTAGAATTGTCCAAGTCATGGTATCATGGAAAGGGGCACTGAACTGCTGCTCAGCCACATCAAGGCTTCAGAGTGCCTGCGATTACTTTCTACAGTCATTTTTTGCAGACATACTCTCTTTAATTTAAAGGCTGAGTGGAGATTGTGTACAGCCCCAGCCCCCATTCACTTTCTATATCTTTATACATTTGTCTGTTTAGCATGGTTAGGTTTTTTTTAGTTTTTTTTTTTTACTATGGAAAGTCTGAGCGATAACTGCGCACCCTGATTAGATGACATACTCTTGGGGCGCCATCACATCAGTAACAGTGTATTACATAGGATACTGCTCAGTTGTGATGACCGTGTACATTTCCAAAAAAATGCTTGTGCTGCAATTAGGCCTTGCTATAATAAAATGGCCCAGACTACATTATATATTCAATTATTCAAGAAAAAAGTCATGAACATAAATTATGAATAGCTTTGCTTTCACTCTACGTCACGCTCTCATTTGCTGGAATTACATTTTTAGGTACAATTACTAGCAAACGTCAAAGGGCCAAGAGGAGTCTGCAATCGGAATAGTCACCGGAGATTGAAGGCCTGAGAATGTGTCCAACATTACTCTAAATTTTATTGTTACCTTTCTAGTAAGAGGTACCTCAATCGGCACTGGAATGACTTCTGCCAGGAGACAGCCGTAAAAAGCAACCATAAACATGACTGGATCATTATTGGGATAGACCAGGGCCACCTGAAAGAAGACAATTCATGAGAAGATTGGCAGAACAAGAAATCAATTATTAACTGGATACAATACTGCAAGCGTAGCATCTATTTATACAAATCAATAGTTTAAAAGAGAAAATAGTAAGTTTTCAAAAGTGAATTTCCAGGCAAAGGCTCAGTTAAGATCAATATCCCATTACCAACAATCTTAGGATGTCCTACACCTTTGATAGTGGTCAGCTGAACACCATTCTTCCCAAATTCCTCATACATCTGGGGCTAAGCTAGACCAAGTGTGAATATGTTCTCAATAAGAAGCGGTGACTAACCTAGCACCAGACTAACAGAGTGACTAACCTCTGAGATCAAAAGGATCAGTCATGAAAATTCAGCCTGCCCAATCCTTCTGACCTCCAACATTACACACATTAGAAGGTTGGCTAGTCCTCATGAAATCGGTGGGTCTTGGTGTTTTCCTGTCAACGCAAATGGGTACAATTGCAAAGTGATCTTCAGACAAGCAACTTTGCAATTAAAAATCCTCAACGTTCTTAAGAATGAAAGGATTTTTTTCCAACTTTATTGTTTACATCTCATTGCCTAGGTTACCAGCCACAGCTGCAGATCTATAAGAAGTGGCCAGTGTCCTAAGTAAGATGCGAGCACAGTGTTTCCAAGCTTGGTCTAGAGCTGGCTGGTTAGCTGGATCTATCCAGCTTCAGTGCCACTGATGTGCTCCTCCAATGTTGCAGAGACAAAACGGCTTCTGTTTGCATCATTGGACAGCGCACAGCACAGATCAATCTATCTGCCAATGTATCAGGAACGCACTCCAATCGTGACAAGCAGGAATCCGGGAGGCAGGGGAGCGGAGTGTTCTACACACAATCTGATGAGAACAGCCTCTTATCTGTATGACTCGAATCGTTTGTTTTTCTTTTATAGAGCAGGACAGCCAATGTTGACAGCCCTGAAGAAGTTGACCCCGGGATACTTTCCAGTGTCGATCATATTGGACCTGCAATGCTTCAGCATTTAAAGAGGGGCTGTCACAGGTCTAAAGTGGCCAGCTTTGGCTCTTCTTTTAGTCCCACTGATCCGAGCCTTATGGTTTCAGAGATATGATCCTTCATGTTTAGTGCTAAATTTCATATTCTTTACAAAGGGGAGTGGCTCACAGGATTCTCTGGGGTGTGTCTTTAGGCTCCTCTATATTTTTACCCTGTGAGAACTGTCCCCTTGTAAAAAAAAAAACATAATAGTAAGCACTAAATTAAAAGCCCCCATCTCTAGATCTGTATGGCGGACCGAAAAAACAACTGAAAACTTAAGGAGGCAGGAAGAATAAAATAAGAACAAAAACTGGCAGCTTCTGACATTGTGACGTTTTTTTTTTAAGCTCTATAAATGGGAGCGATGGCTGTGATTTATAACTATTTTATTCTGCATCCACAACAAGTTTGTGCAAAGGAGCATTGCGTCATGCGACGGACATATCACTGGATTAATGCATACATTCAATGATAAAAAATGTAATTATATTACAAGAACCGAATAGTGACAAAATGAATGTATAGTGGGGGGACACAAAAATGTCACACTGGTACAATGAATTGGACATGCCAAATGAAAATGATGGAAGACAACAGTTAAAGGGGATTTCCAGTTTCAGAAAAGTTCGGTTCCCAGGCATAGTTTGCTGTAAAAAACAAAAAAACAAAAACCTGACCCTTACCTACCCATGCTGGGGTCTGGGCTGAGTCTCTGCTGCGGTCTTTGTTGTTTGTCTGCAGCGCTGACATTACTTCGACAGAGGTGCAGTCAATCATGCTGAGCTCAGTGACTGGTTGCAGAGCTGTTTTCTTAACGTTAGTACGGGGAAGCGGCGGAAACGCAGGCTGTTTTTTTTTACATTAAACTGTGCCTGAGAACAGAACTTTTCTGAAACCGGAGGACCCCTTTATTGTAAACCTTACATTAGAGCATTTTAGAATACTGAGGGGGGAACAACAGAACCCACTTATCGCCTCCTACTTAATTTGTGTTTTATGTGCATAAAAGTGGTATTCACACAAATAAAAAACATATACAATGCATACAACAGTTTTAGACAAGTGTCTAAAAAGAAAATACTCATCCAATGGATGTACATGCCAGCAGTGATAAGACAAGAAGACAGACATAAAAAACCATAAAACACATTATCACATGTGACGAAACACAACAAATAACAAAGATTAAGAAAATAAATAAAATCCAGAAATATCATATTGAGGTACCGTATTTTTCGGACTATAAGACGCACCGGACTATAAGGCGCACCCAGGTTTTAGAGGTGGAAAATAGGGGAAAAAATATTTGAAGCAAAAAAGTGGGGTAAAATATTTAATAACATACTATTATATGTGGTGTTATTATATATAATAGTATGTTATTATGTTGGAAGCTAAGGGGACCAGTGTGGTGGCTGTAAAGTAGTATATGAAGATGCTGGAGGGTGAGTATAAGAATGGGGGCACAGGGCTTATATTGAAAGCACCACTCCAGCACTGCAAAATAACACTGGAGTGCTGCTTTAAAATCCCATAGGAGAACTATAACTCCCAGCATGTCCTGCAGATCCTATGACATGCTGGGAGTTATAGTTCACTAAAGGAGTGGCAGAGTGCTTTATTGTGTTTTGGAAAAACTAACCTCTTAATTGTGGCAGCCAGCCTGTAGTGAGGTAAAAGCATCCCATGACTGCACACACAGAGCCCTCCCTCTTGTTGCCTTTCCACAGCACAGGTAATGGAAGCCAGCAGATTCTATTGTTGGAGTCTGAAGGACCTGTAATGATGTCAAGAAGAGGGAGGGCTCTGTGCTGCCATGT
This sequence comes from Ranitomeya variabilis, assembly GCF_051348905.1. NCBI lineage: Eukaryota > Metazoa > Chordata > Amphibia > Anura > Dendrobatidae > Ranitomeya > Ranitomeya variabilis. Next base: position 662,481,010 of record NC_135234.1, read on the forward strand.
GATGCTACAGCCTGCCCACTTCTCACATCATCACAGGTCCTCCTTGTGCACACTGCACAGCACTCAGCTCCAGCCCAGGAAGGTACCAGCGTACTCCTCTCCCCCGGACCCTGCTGCTGCTGCTGCCTCCTCCTCCCCCGGACACATGGATCTCCCCAGCTGCTGCAGGAATCAGCGCTGAGGAAACCATGTGTGTCCCTGCTTAAGCGCAGTATTCATTTGCTGCTCCCGGCTCACCGCTCAGCTGATAGGTGTAGCTAATGAATATTCACTGCACTTAATCATCGGGACCATGTAGTTTCCCCAGTACTGATTCCCGGCAGTGGGGACATTTTTCTGCCTCCTGAAGTGGGATAACAGTGTGATCCCACTCGCTGCTGCCCCCCTCCCCACATGCTACATCCCTACCATAAGACGCACCCACACTTTCCTCCCAAATTTGGAGGAAAAAAAGTGCGTCTTATGGTCAGAAAAATACGGTAGGTCTAATGCCACAGCGCAAGCTTTATGGGGATTTGGGACAACAACACAAGTAGCAATTCTCAGACTTCTTGACAGTTTTGTAGAAAAACCTCCAGACAGAAGTCTAGATCACCTCCTTATAGGACTTTAGGTCGAATAGAATAATTTTTAGACCATAATATAGCAACTGATAACCTAATTTATAGGGTTGTCATATTGAACAAGGTGGTCTTTTTTTTTAATTTTCACTGGATTCATTGATACGAGAGAGACAGTCACTGAGTCTAAATGTAACCGGCTGGATACCATTATCTTGGTATAGCTTGAAAATGGGACTCTGTTGGGCTCTGGGTACACTACAAAGTAGCATAACATTGCATTACACAAGAAATAGGCTTTAGATACATAAAAACAAGAGAAACCCTATAGACTGAACATTTTTTTCTCTTAGGGTACCGTCTCACAGTGGCACTTTGGTCGCTACGACGGTACGATCCGTGACGTTCCAGCGATATCCATACGATCTCGCTGTGTCTGACACGCAGCAGCGATCAGGGACCCCGCTGAGAATCGTACGTCGTAGCAGATCGTTTGAAACTTTATTTCGTCGCTGGATCTCCCGCTGTCATCGCTGGATCGGTGTGTGTGACACCGATCCAGCGATGTGTTCGCTTGTAACCAGGGTAAACATCGGGTTACTAAGCGCAGGGCCGCGCTTAGTAACCCGATGTTTACCCTGGTTACCATTGTAAATGTAAAAAAAACCACTACATACTCACATTCCGATGTCTGTCACGTCCCTCGCCGTCAGCTTCCCGCACTGACTGAGTGCCGGCCGTAAAGTAAAAGCAGAGCACAGCGGTGACGTCACCGCTGTGCTGTGCTTTACGGCCGGCACTGACACAGTCAGTGCGGGAAGCTGACGGCGAGGGACGTGACAGACACTGGAATGTAAGTATGTAGTGTTTTTTTTTTTTTTTTACATTTACAATGGTAACCAGGGTAAACATCGGGTTACTAAGCGCGGCCCTGCGCTTAGTAACCCGATGTTTACCCTGGTTACCCGGGGACTTCGGCATCGTTGGTCGCTGGAGAGCTGTCTGTGTGACAGCTCTCCAGCGACCACACAACGACTTACCAACGATCACGGCCAGGTCGTATCACTGGTCGTGATCGTTGGTAAATCGTTTAGTGTAACGGTACCCTTAATGTAATAAAGTTAGTATATCAGCACCAAAGAAATATATCCTAAGTGGTGCGATTATTGGGTGATCGGGGCTGATGGCGGTCGGATCCCACTGATCTCTCCGTCCATGCACCGATAACACAGGTCATCTGTCACTCTCAATTAACATGTAATTGCTTTATTGCTGAGTCGGGCATTGTTGTTTTTTTCTTTCTACACCTCTCTGTACTTGAGATATGGCCCCTCTACCCTTTATAGAAATCTAATCCTTATTAATTAAGGCTAAAATAATTCATTTACAGATAAGGAACAGGGGGAGAAAATCTCAGGACCATAGAGGTGCAGGAACAAAAGAAAGTAAACTACTGATTAATTAGAACCACGATATTTAGACCAGGTAAACAAATATATACATACATATTTATGGCAAGTAACTGGTCCTCTTATACAGTAACCGCCAATTTTTTTTTTTATACATCAATAGAAAACATGAAAGTAAGAAACGCTGTAATATCTTATGCTTCTTTCTCCTCATGGACTGAACTCTCATTCTCCAAATTCTCATTTCTCAAATACAATCTGGCAGGAGTGCTCATTCTATGAAGAACTGTCATTTCTGTATCTGTCTGCTGCCTCTATCTCCTCCCTCCTCCATCGAATCTTCTAAGCACCAACTGTCGCCTTGTATCTCAGTAATGGTGAAGTCTGTCTTCACTGAATACAGATTTTACGCTTTGAGGGTGAAAGATCAAGGTGGAGAAAGCAGCATTCTCTATATGGTATATTACAAAACTTGTTTATTTGCATGTGCACTAATTACACGGTTACTCTTCCAGTGTATTTCTTCAATTCAAAGGGAATCACTTTCCACAGGAATATAAATCCCTAAGTTTGCCATCAAGTTACGATGGATCCGCCATCCAATAGACCCAAATGGCAGCGACGGGCTGTACTGGTCTTAATGAGGTATATCAAGGTTTCAGATTTTTATCCCAGAGACTGGTGGTGTTAAAGGCTTAAAGGGTGGTAATTTACATATGTCATTTATATGCAGATAAAATCTCTCTCTGCCCTAAAGCTGTGAAAGGTAAGTCATCTGTGATATCTAAAGGTCACCAACGGACCATATTGATTTTAATAGTGTCATTTTTCGACTTTTTTTTTTTTTTTTAAGACCCTCCAAAAGAGACTGACAACACAAATGTTAATTGAGCCGTAGATAGTGCCAAATTAACCTAAAAATATATCACTTATAAACAGATAATCAAATTCATTGCTTTCAATAAAAAAAACAACGAAAAGTAAATAAAAAACAAAATGTAAATAAAATAGCGCATAAAATACATGCAAATACAAAAAAGTCTGACTTTACCCTATCACCTGGCTTCAGCCCCTGCTCATTTTTGGTCCCCAATTTATTAAGAAGGGTGTAAGCCAGTCTCACGCTTCTGGTCCACAATTTTCCTGAAATAAAAAAAAGTTATTTTACAGTCAAGTCTCAAAACTGCCACCACATACAACGGGTCATTAGTTTGTGTGCACCAAGCTCCCCGCTGTGGTGGCTGCAGGGTGACAACATTTGTTTAAAGGGTATGCTCCCACGTCTTTAAGACGCCAGAGGAACCAGCGGTCGTTTTCCTGAAGCGGCTTCGCTTGTGTCCTTTCCTTTGGTTTTTCGGCAGCTCTACCGCCGGGGTCTCTGCTTTTTCCTTTTAAGTCTATCAGAGGAGGCAGATTTCAAGCAAAGCCGCCAGAAGAATGAGTATGTCACTTCTTAAAACCATTTCTGCATCATGAAGTGGTTACCAGACGTGACATAAGGCTGAACATGTGCACAGCAAAGTCGTTTTCACATTGCTGTGCACTATGTTCTTTTAACGGCGATTTTGCAGAGAGTTTTCAGGTGGATTCCACAAGAAATCCACCTAAAAAAGACAACGAGCGCACATACCCCAACTGTTTATGAAAGTGAAGGACTTATGCATCAGAAAAAAGGAAAATCCAACTAGTATAAAAACACATTATTAAGTGAATCTATACAAACCATAGTATTGAAAGATAGAGATTCACTTTCAAACTGGCAATTGTGATCAAATTCAGCTTACAAATGTCCACAGGGGGTAATTACTTTTCATTTTGAATATCACAAGCTACATTTTAAATAATTAGAAATCTTGCATTTTTCACATCGGCCACTTGAGCTTTTTTTTTTCTTTTTAGCCTTTAATGTCCTGTGATTTCAGAAAATCCACATGTACATTAGTACTAACAGGCCACCTCACACCCTATCTTGTATTTTGAAGCATCTACTGAGCGTAAGCAAACGTAATTGTGAAGCGAGGGGGAGCAGGTCAGCTGTGACATCGTCTATTGTCATTGGTGGATCCTGTGTTATAACCTAGACGAGTTACCTGTCATTCTAATCCTGCCTGTGATGATAATGAGACCCCTGAAAAGTCTTCTATAAAGTGAAAATGACAAGATTTCATTTTTTTTTTCAATATAGATTGTGATATGAAAAACAAACATTGTCAAAACTTAAAAAAAAATCGAAACACAAAAACTTGATTTCAATAAAAGGTCATTGTCTGATTCCTCTTAAGTAGAAGTATCAGTAGATCGATGTAATACAGAACAAGAGGGCAAAGGATTTTTTTAGGCAGTACCAGCTCTGAAACAGAAAAATAAGAACATTGCTCTACAACTGACAGCAAGCACGGTACTCTGGGTTCTCTAAAGCATGAAACATTGTAGAAGACATTATGTTCTGGGTCACTGTACCATAGGTCAGCGTATAGACCGGTTTCCCAGTCACGTCCAGGGCGGTGAGACATGAACATTTTGCTTGTGTTGTTCCCCATCGCTGCAGAGCTGCTTCTACTGAAGGCGGCCAATTACACACCACTCCTAACGGCTCTCCCTTTACAGGGGTCATCTGGCGACCCTCTGGTTTTGGTTGGTTAGGGTCTGGCCTAGGAACTGTACAGTAAAAACATAACATGTAAATTCCATGCAATAATGTAAATCCCCCAGTATGTCAAAGAGGCCATAAAATCTGGCTTCATGGGACAATTCCCAATTTTTCTTTGCAAATCAATATGAACCAGGGAACCACTAATTATGAGCGAGTGTGCTAATACAGTATTCTCGGTGTGCTCGAATACTATGCTCGAGTCCCGCAGCTGCATGTGTTGTGGATGTCAAACAGCTGCAAGACATGCAGCTGCGGGGACTCGAACATAGTATTCGAGCACGCCGAGGATACTCTATTAGCACAGGAGCATGGCAGATAACACCTTACCCAAGCACGTTCGCTCATCACTAGCAACCACTCTATAGCCCTATATGTCAACTAAAATCAAGAAAAAATGTACAGGTGCATCTCACAAAATTAGAATATCATAAAAAAACAGGGATTTTTGTGTGAGTAAAATCCTTTTCTCCGAGCCAATCATTGGGGGACACAGGACAGGTGAGCGGGAAATGGAGCTCGCAGATGCCGAGGCACGAGAGTGCCTGGGGGGACGGGCTATGAAGTCGTTTTCTAGAAGTTTGCATGTTCCTTGTTCTGTGACAGCTCCCATCAGAGGATGTCTCTCGCATGGCTGAAGGACTTTCTGCGCTAGGCAAGCAGATGCCCTGGCTTGAGGAGGAATGCTGGTCCTGTGTCCCCCAATGAGGCGACGGAGAAAGTTAAATTAATTCAGTTCTTCAATACAAAAAGTGACCCTCATATTATATAGAGTCATTACAAACAGTGATCTATTTCAAGTGTTTATTTGTGTTAATGTTGATGATTATGGCTTACAGCCAATGAAAACCCAAAAGTCATTATCTCAGTAAATTAGAATACTTTATAACACCAGCTTGAAAAAAGATTAAATTCCGAAATGTTGGCCTCCTGAAATGTATGTTCAGTAAATGCACTCAATACTTGGTCGGGGCTCCTTTTGCATCAATTACTGCATCAATGCTGTGTGGCATGGAGGCGATCAGCCTGAGGCACTGCTGAGGTGTTATGGAAGCCCAAGTTGCTTTGATAGCAGCCTTCAGCTCGTCTGCATTGTTGGGTCTGGTGTTTCTCATCTTCCTCTTGACAATACCCCATAGATTCTCTATGGGGTTAAGATCAGGAGAGTTTGCTGGCCAATCAAGCACAGTGATACTGTTGTTTTTAAACCGGGAATTGATATTTTTGGCAGTGTGGACAGGTGCAAAGTCCTGCTGGAGAATGAAATTTCCATCTCCAAAAAGGTTATCATTAGAGGGAAGCATGAAGTGCTTTAAATTTTCCTGGTAGAGGGCTACGCTGACTTTGGTCTTGATAAAACACAGTGGACCTACACCAGCAGATGTCATGGCTCCCAAAACCATCATTGATTGTGGATACTTCACACTAGACTTTGGAAATCAAGGTCTCAGAGTCTGGAGAAAGAGTGGAGAGGCCACAATCCAAGCTGCTGGAGGTCTAGTGTGAAGTTTCCACAATCAGTGATGGTTTGGGGAGCTATGTCATCTGCTGGTAAAGGTCCACAGTATTTTATCAAGACCAAAGTTAGCGCAGCCGTCTACCAGGAAATTTTAGAGCCCTTCATGCTTCCCTCTGCTGAGAAGCTTTTAGGAGATGGAAATTTCATTCTCCAGCAAGACTTGGCACCTTTCCACACTGCCAAAAGTACCAATACCTGGTTTAAAAACAACAGTATCACTGCTTGATTGGGCAGAAAACTCGCCTGACCTTAACCCCATAGAGAATCTATGGGATAATGTCAAGAGGAAGATGAGAGACACCAGACCGAACAATACAAATAAGCTGAAGTCTGCTATCAAAGCAACCTGGGCTTCCATAACACCTCAGCAGTGCCACAGGCTGATCGCCTCCATACCACGCCGCACTGATGCAGTAATTGCAATGATGCCAAAAGAGCCCCGACCAAGTATTTAGTGCATTTACTGAATATACATTTCAGTAGGCCAACATTTCAGATTTTAAAATCATTTTTTCAAGCTGGTGTTATAAAGTATTCTAATTTACTGAGATAATGACGTTTGAATTTTCATTGGCTGTAATCCATAATCATCAACATTAACAGAAATAAACACATGAAACAGATCACTCCGTGTGTAATGACTCTATATAATATATGAGTATCACTTTTTGTACTTAAGAACTGAAATAAATTAACTTTCTGATGATATTCTAATTTTGTGAGAGACACCTGTACCTAGTGCAAATATTCAATGTGACTAGATGTCTGGAAATCATTTATGACAACTGACAGCTAAATGATACCTTCCACAATCTCTTCGAAATCGTCCACAAAGAATTCTTTTAATGGTGGTCTTTTTGGTCGCTTGAGTGTATTCAGTAGTTGTTGGATCTTTGTAGACACTCGGCTATTGACGGCAACGCCTGTAACAGCAAAACAAGACGGTAATAAATCAGCACAAATTTGATGGGCAAATTTGTAGCATTTCACTATATGGTGTCAGAAAGAGAAATAAAAATATCTCCAAGCTCCAACCATGAAAAAAAGTGACGGACTCCAACTAGGGCAATGGAGCCATTTTTAAACTATAAATCAACTGACATTTCCTGACAACCGGAAATTTTTAGAGTATATGATTTTTTTAAATTTGTCGATTTGTTGTGGAATTTACCTTTTTGTTTCAAAGACATTGTCTGACATATAAAAAAAATTGGCATGGTATTAAAGCACTTAAATGAGGCATAGGCACCCCCTGTGGATTCCGTAGCGGCTACTCCAGTGGTCTGCACTAGGACAGGAATTGACGAGGTCCCGTTCTTTTGTCACCTGACTAATGAGACCTGTGATTGTCTGCAGCTCCCAGACTGGAATGTGATATCATACGCAGAAAAAAAAAAGTGGCACAGTCAGCACACTGCACTAAGTTGTATTTTCCATGCATGGACAACTCAAGACCCAGTCAAGCAGCCAGCAGGAGAGGCACATCTGATGACATCACATTCCAGTTACTCGACCCGCTGCAGACAATCACATGCCCCAGCAGTCAGATGACTGAGGAAGGGAACATGCATCCCAATGCAGACCACAGGAGCAGCCTGTGCTAGATCTAAAGGGGACTCATTCTATTGTTTTAAAACCAATCCTTCCAAGTCCAAAATTATGTAATATATAATTAATCCCTATAATATAGAATAAATCTTTTACATACTGAAAAATAGAGCATGATAATAAAAGATAAATAAATTGTTATATAAAAGTGTCAAATGTAGTAAACCTGTGGTTTAATTTGCTCTTTAAAGCCCATGAAATAAGTGGAAAGGCCAAATAACGTCCTGGTGGCTAGAGATACATGAATGGAGTTACCATCTGCAGTGTCCATCAGGCTGGACCTTCTTGCAGCTTTGTGCACCCCCTTTACCAGACCGGAGGGCGGCAGGTCAATATTTGCTGGGCGGACAGAGGACAAGGATGAGGAGGAGGACGAGGATGTGGTTGTGGTGCTTGTGACATCAGGAGGAGCCGATAGACTTTCTGTAAATAAGTAATGACAGATCGCATCAGTATAAATGGAGGGTAAAACTATATTTAAACTGCCCAAATCCTCTAATAACACTTCATGAATGTGTAACCAAGCAAAATTATGGTGATGACGTCTTTGATGGCCCTGTATAAAATACAGGCTATGAATTACACCCCCGTCTGGCCTCCAGAGTGAAAATATTTATTATGCACCTACAAGAAATTCCTCTGTACTCTCTTAGTTCCTGCTATTTTTTTTTTACTGTTCGGTCTTTCTATTCCTATCCTTCCCTACATATAACAAGGTAGTTTATGTTTTTACAGATCCCCAAAACATAACGATAACTGCACGACCCCTGCAAACTTTGTGAATTATTTCCTGTTAAAATAATCATTTTTTTTTTCACAATTCATACAATTTTGAAATATATTATTTTTTATTAATTGTTTATGGGTTGGAGATTTCTTATGGACACAAACCTGTCCTGGTCATGTAATGGGCGCAGAGGAGCACGGTTCATGCCTTTCTAGGGGCGCTCAGCATTCTCATCATAAGACAGATTTTTATCACCTTGTAGTACAGGTTTATATTCAATTTTGCAAGTATTTTGGAAAATTTTGTAACTTTTGACCACATTTTTCCTCTTTTTGCTGAAACACCAATTTCCTCTTTACTAGAAGAAAGAAAACTATCATCTATTAGGCAAACCAGGCACCCATTTGTGGCTACTATGCAATAAGTCTTCTCCTTACTGGAGGAACTAGTTTAGATACTGTTTCCCATAGAGTACTGCCTATGTCTCCATACTCCAGGTGGATCTGTTCAGTGAGAAACAGTTATCTTCCCCTTTGCTGAAACCTCCACCTCCCTACCCACCCACAAAGAAAAAAATAGAGGTTTTGCTACTAACAGTATTTATCACAAGATCGTGCAAGTCTGACAGCTGTGGTCTCCACTGATCCCGAGAATGGAGTTCCGTGTCCTCCATGTGAATGGAACAGTAGTGATCATTCATGGACACCACTCTATTCACTGCATCTCAGAGGTTTCATAAATCCATAGAAGTGAATAGGTCTGTGGGCATTAGTTTGCACTACTGCTCCATTCACAAGAGGCCACGGGACCCCATTCTCATGATCGGTGGGGATCTCAATGATGGATGCATGATAGCTGTGGCTCCTATCACTTATCTTGTGGACTTTCTACTAATAATTTTAATACATTCCTAACATATTAAATAATTCAGGAGGAGTCATTTTGCAAACATTGCAGGAAAAGCTAACCACAGTCACCGATGCAGCACCATGGCTTGGAGCACAAGGGTCCAGGGTTCAAATCTCACAAAGAATGACATCTATAAAGAGTTTGTGCCCCCCAGTGTTTGCGTGGGTTTCCTTAAGTTTCTTCCAACACTACGACAGGCACCCTGGTAGGGATATAAATGACCATAACTAACCAGAGATCTGTACTACTTGCTAATGTCCATTTCCTCAACCAAGGTGAGACCGATGTTGCAATGAGATTCCTCGGTGCTCTTGCATGGAATCTTCTTGTCGTATTTGGAGGAGACTTCAGTTTCCAAATGGAAGCTAACCTATACATTTTTAACCAGTAAGTCATCTTTGTCTGTTGAGGCAGTTTGTAGAGTCTGACAACAATTTACCCGTCTGATATTTGGAGAGTTCTCCATCCTAGAGAGAAGAATTTCAGCGTTTTCTCTGCCTCTCACGATTCATATCACTATGATTCACTCTATTTAGCCAGAGTTTCGTGAACCCCTGGACAGCCCAACGTCGTCTATTAAATTAGAAGGATAAACATGCTAGGGACAAACGCTATTATGAATCTGGGGAGAATAAAGGGAAATAACTGGCCAGGGCACTCTACCCACGTCAAAATTCCTCATATATTATATCTCTAAATTCGTGACAAAGAGGAAAACTTAATTCCACAGAAGACATCCTGGGGTCGTTCAAGGCATATTATGAAAATCTATTGAATATTAAAAGTAGATACAACTTTCTTTCAGACTCGAACAGTTACTTGGAAATGAAGGAATATCTTACAAAACATATTTCTCCCTCTATCCCTAAAGAGAATAATGAGTAGATAGACTCCTAGATAAATGTCCTGGCCCAGATAGATGTATCCCAGAATTTTATAAATTATTGTCACAATCCATGGAACCACCCCTGCTGAGAGCTTTTAACTCCATAACCGAAGGTGCCCATTTCCCTATACAATCTCTTCTGGCTCACATTTGCGTGATTCCTATGCCAGGTAAAGATCCATTGGTCTGTGGTAATTACAGTCCAATAAGCTTAATAAATATTGAAGTTAAACTATTCTCCAAAATGACGTCCAACCATCTTAAACCTCAAATTCCCCTTCTGCTTTACGAGGATCAAGTTGCGTTTGTCCTCAGAAGGAAAGCGAGAGACAGAACAAAATTATATAAACTCTGTCCTTGATCTCCTAACCTAAACACAAGGGGATCCATTTATGTCTCCCATTAGTGGATGCTGAAAAGGCCTTGGAAAGGGTCCAGTGGGACTTTTTATGCTTGGTCTTAACCTACGCAGGTCTAGGTCAGCATACAATAGTGCGCTTAAAGGGTCTCTATACAACTCCAGTAGCACAGGTCAGAGTTAACAGAAATCTCTCAGCCATTTCCTATTTGAATGGGAATAGACGGGGTGCCCTCTGTCCCCATTACTTTATATACTTTTTATGGAATGTTTGCCAACAACTATTAGAGGAAATATTTCTATTTAGGGACTGTTAATATGCGGCACAAGTTGAAAATCAGCTACTTATGCAGATGACCTGTTTCTCTACAGGTCTAACCTGAAAATAAAGTTTCCCCAATATTGTAGTAAAATTTCAGACCTTTGGGGACTTCAGCAATTATAAAGTAGACACCCATAAATCTAAGGTCCATAATATTAATATTCTCAGTCCAGTTTCATTTCACATGAATGACTCATTCCCTTTTAAATGGACCTACTAGACTATTACAAATATTACCGTACATATATGTCAGCAAATCACGAAGCCCTCTATTCCCTAAACTTTTTTCTTCTCCATATAAAAAATTACCGTAAATCAAACTTGACTACTTGCAGTAAGCTTCCTTTGTCATGGTTTGGGAGAATATATTCATTAAAAATGAATATCCACCAAGTGCCCTCTATCTGAGGCAAGATCTCCCTATCCACAAACCCAGACTTTTCTTCATACAGATGATCTATGTTCATCTACTTCCTTTGGGCAGGCTGTAAACTTGGACTTAAACTTAAAGCCATGGTAGGGATGGGATTACCGGACATTATATTGTTCTACAAGGCTTCCCTACTGACATGTATTCTTAACTGGTGGGAAGTACTGGTTGACCCTTGAAACGGAAGCCAGACCCCCCTACTCTGGTTGACCCCTTTACAACAGCTTCCTATACTATTTTCTCTCCCCAAAACCTCTACAGTGCTCAAGTACTGGGACAGAATTTCAGCCCTTTTAGGTTTATTTTCTAACGCAAGCCCTCTTTCTCCTAGTTTCTAATAACATGTCTTTCTATGAAAGGTTGGAACAGCCACACATTCTGGGTCTTTCTTAATTATCTATCTATGTTAGACAATTAATGCATGGAAGTAGGGTGATGCCCCTTGATGCTATCTTAGGCTTACAGGTCAAGGGAGCTTAGCTCCTACACTATTAATTATCTCCCTCTCTAAATTATCCCCAAGTTCATTTTTCTCGACAGACCGTACACTATCTGAAATTATATACACACAATTATCTCCTCCTTCCCATTTAGTGTCGCTACTCTACGAGCTTCCGCTAGGAGGAGAATATTGGAACATCCTTTTCATTTACAACTGCTTGGAAAACACAGAAAATACAACAGTTATCCTCCCCAGATTGATGTAAAGCTTTGACCTTTATTCACAAATTCTTCATTAGAAAAATAATACAATTCTCTCTTGGTGGAACAGAACTGTGTGAACATGCCACATACAGTTGATTTGTCTGCACTGGTGTGCCAAGTGGCCAATTCCTGATTGTAGGCTGGCCGCCTCATCGGTATTATTGCACCTGTGTAGTTGCCATCTTACCTTGGGTCCGCTGCACCTTGATAGTGCATTTGTTTGGAGGCCGCGACAGGTAAGCACCTTTACCTGTGTACTGTTTTTTTTTTATTTTTTTTTGGAACAGAACCCCAGCCTGCTCCACTAGCTTTATACTCTGTGCTCCGCTGGAGATGTGGAAAGCGATAGGTACTGATACACATATATATGGTGGCGATGTGAAAAAAAATTGTTCCTTTGTGGTCAGCTATTAATGATCTTTATAATAAAGTTTGTTCAGACTCGGGCAGATGGTCCCCGATAATCAAATATTCCTGGCTCACTCTCTTCACTGAAAAAAAGTCTAATGCGTTTCTTAATATAATCAAATAAATAAGGCAGCACACTGTATCGCCAAAATTTGCAAACATAAAATATGAAAATTGAATTGCATTACTGAACTAGAAATATGAAAAATTGAGAAAGTTTAGAAAATAAATTGGCCAACTCATGTGTACCTGGTAGGAACGATAAGGCATTTCTCGTTTACCAGGACCTAACAATGCCTTTCCTCTCTGAGAATAAAAATTCTTCTTCATCTTAATACAAGCAGCTCGTTTGGTTATCCCATGTCACCAGAAGACCTCAGAAGTACCCTCTTTGGGAGTGGCTAATCATCTTCATCTATATATATATATATTTATATTTATGTAAGATGAAGGAGATGGTTGCCTGGGACCACGTCAGAACCGACCAGTTTTTCAGAACATGGAGCTCTTGGTTTCTGTTTAAGGAATCTGAAGAATTCCAGTCTTGGCCACATACTCAAACCAATTCAAGACTATAAGTATGGACCATCGCCGCCTCACCTTTGCTTTTTTCCCCAAGCTTTTTTTTTTCTTCTTCTATCTTCATACTATTTTTAAAATAAAAATACTAGTATATTGTTATTAATTTCAGCTTGGCTTGCTGGTTTATCCATTGTTCGGTATTTCTAGCATATTTCTTTTATGATGTGGTTTAATAAAAAATAATTGAATCATAATTGAATAACTAAGCAGACAGGCACAAATAAGTATTTGGTATATAAATGATGACTCCATTAGACCCCATATTGCTGACCGATACTTTCAGACTTTACCAGAATTATTTCCCAAAGTGCTGAACTGTAAAATCATTAATTACATAAATATATTATGACTGCTTAAAGGATAAGCATTAGAAAGCAGCAATAGGATTTTTTTTTTTTCTTTTTACCTATGTGAGTATTGGAAAGCACATCGGCTAAGGATCCACTGGTGCTCTTCACGTCCCCGTGTGACAATGTAGATGATGCTGAAGATGACGTGGACGAGCCCTGAATAGACTTATTTATCCAGGAATCCGTATTCTGTAAACTTTGATTGAGTACAGCAGAAAGAGCAGCCTGACGTCTCAGAGAGCCTTCATCTTCGGAGGCGGATGAAGTGTCTGTGAGGGAGGATATACAAAGCTTACATACCATGCCAGGAGACAGAGGATTTAGATCTGGACTGAAGATGGAAATACAAACTGGTCAGTGGTCACGGTCACCCGCTGCAGCCTACATCTCACCATAGATATGGGATATTAGTGGTACGTTCAAGCCAAATTTGGCAGCACGTACACAAAATCCTATTGTGAGGCCACATGTATCAAACCCTACAAACAATAATACCATGAAGTGCAACACTTAAGCTTTTTGTCACCTAATCTTTTATGGAAAAGTTTACTTGTAAAAAAAAACAACCTCAAAACTTGCATTTCAAAATTGCACTCAGAAAATTTGAGAAGGTTGAGAATTAGTCTGAGTTTCAATGATAGACAATCATATGAACCGTTACCAATTCAGTACTGTAATGAAGGAGCCATGGTGCTCCAAGGCCATCGTTCTACAGATTGGTGAGGAATTAATAATGACTCACACATTGACAGACTATCAAACCAAACCTTGTTAGGTTTACACTAAAAAGGCAACATAAAAATTACAATTATCACAACAAACAGAACATTAAAAAATTAACCCGAAACAGTAAACTAAAATGTTACCATTTATAGTAGGTTTTCATAAGAAAGACAGAAATCTTTAGCCAAAATACAGAGTTTAGACCAAAAATAAGACCTAGCATGATACTACAGGTTTTGGGGTTTAGAGTATGCTTGAAATTACAGTCAGGATCAGCGTTTGGGGAGGGATGACAAACTGTTCAATTGCCCAGGGCCCACAAGGCCCCCATCATTTCTATTCTGAGGTTATAACTGCTTATGGACCTTTGGTGGCATCATGGTCACCAAAAGTCCTTTAACTGCATGAGTCTAGCGGAACTAAAGAGGAGACAGACTGGTATGTAGAATGAGTGTCAGGGGGAAGGGGGAGGCAAACTGGGCAATATCTCAGGGCTCCCATTCTCTTAGGGCCCCCAGCATATCTATTCTGAGGTTAAAAATGCTTATGGACCTTTGGTGGCATCATGGTCACCTAAAGTCCTTTAATCCAGCAGTCTAGCAGAACTAAGGAGGAGACAGGATGGTATGTAGGGCGAGTGTTAGGAGGACGGGGCAAACTGGGCAATTTCTCAGGGCCCCCAGTCACCATGATGTCAACTGCAGGAGTCTAGAGGACTAGACAGGTTGGTATGTTCTGATACTGTTCCACATAACAGCCTTATACTGAAGTGACAAAGCAGGGATGGGGGGGGAAACTATATGCAGATGGGTTAGGAATTGGCTAAAAGACAAAAAAACAAAGTTGTCATAAAAGGTATGTTCTCTAAATGGGGTATAGTAAGCAGTGGGGACCACAGGGATCGGTGCTAGGACTGATTCTTTTCACTTTTTTTTTTATTAATGACCTTGTGGATGGGATTGAGAGTAAAGTGTCGGTCTTTGCTGATGACACCAAACTATGTAGAATACTAAAATCTGACCTTGACTTTACAAAATGATCTGGATAAGATGTCTGAATGGGCAAACACTTGGCAGATGAGATGTAATGTAGATAAATGTAGAGTAATGCACCAAGGATGGAGTAATCCCATTGCTGCATATACATTAAGTGGGACCTTACTTGGGACTACAGAACAGGAGAAGGACTTGGGTGTTCTGGTTACAAGTAAGCACAGCAGCAGTACTCAATGTCAAGCAGTAGCCGCAAAAGCAAACTAAATTTTATAGTGTATAAAAAGAGAGATAAAATATTGTTATCCCAACGTACTGTTACCCCTTTATAAATCACTGGTGAGGCCACATCTAGAAAATGATTACTACATGGGATGGTAGGACTCTCATATGACAGGTTGGAAAATTTGGGCTTGTTTAGCTTAGAAAAAAAAGAAGATATTTATATGTATACAGTATATGTGTGGTCAATACAATGGACTGGCACATGACTTACTCTTTCCAAAGACCATAGTAAGCACCTGGGGGCACTCATTACCGTTGAAAGAAATGGGATTCTGGCAGCTAAATAGGAAAAGGTTCTTTACAGTTAGAGCAGTCAGACTGCGGAATGCCGACCACAGAGATAGTAATGGCAGACACTAGAACAGCTTTTAAAAAAGGGCTAGAAGATTTCCTCAGTACAAATAATATTGTGGTTTATAGTTAGTGACAAAATGTACAATTGGTGGAGAACGGTTGAGCTTGATGGACCTAGGTCTTTTTTCAATCTATGCAACTATCTGTACCGTATGTGCCGTGTGTGTATATTTACTTGTATACTGTGTGTAATATATATATGTACCGTAAGTGCAGTATGTGTATATTCACATATATATGTGCAGTGTGTGTATAGTTGCCGAGATTGAAAAAAGACCTAGGTCCATAAAGCTCAATAAAAGTGTGTGATAACATGATCATGTTTGAATAAATGTTGATCTCGTTGTTCAACAATAAATGTGGATTGTTGTTCATGGAAAAAAAAAAAGACATCCCTTGAACATAAGCCCTAACCAATGTTTCGGAACAAACGACAATAGAAGCCCCAGTCTTATTTTCGGAAAAACACAGTGCTATGTCCTCAGATGAACACCTAATCAAAGATTTTCTTGACATTCCTAGTATTTTATAATGACTATACTGTAATTTAAAAGGGTTGTCTATTACTTTAATATCGTGACCTATTACAGAGCCAAGGAAAGATAATCAATATCAAAGTAATGGACAACCTAAAAAAAAATAAAATAAAAAAAAAATGGAGAAACATAATACCTGGAGGAGTGCATGCATCTGCAGGAGACTGCACAAAGGTGGACCTCCTTTTGGTTGGCATAGGCAAAGCCATCTTCTGTTCTTTATGCTTTGCCAGGGCAGCTTGGACCGCTTCTGTATGGATATCTGGAAGGTAAAATGTCTGTTATGCCATGGCTAGTTTGCAGGTAGAAACCACACTGAACGCTCGGGTTTTCCTCTATATTTCAAAATAGACATCAAAACAGTAGCACCTCTGCTTACACAGCTACATATTTTCATTGGAACTGACAGTATACTAAAAACCGAGCAAATTCATCTTTTATCTTTTTATGAAATGAAAGTAGTAGAAAGAAAAGTTAATGGATTTTATGTTAAATTATGAAAACAGAGTGGAGGCTCATTAAATAAGGAAATGTTTTTTAGAACTTTTTCAGGCGAGCAAATGGCCGTGCATAACGTCAACATCACAAAATCAGAACTAAATAATACATGAAGAGAAATCCTTAATGAAGAGAGGAGACTTCCAAGGTAAAAAGACAAACCAAAGCAACTAAAACTAAATAACAGAAAAAAAGACTCTAAAAATAAAGGCCCTAAATAAATTCTCACAGAACTGAAACATTATCCAAAAGAAAAGTCAAAAGAGCAATTGGGAAAGGAGACACTGTTCCTCACAGGCAGGAGAACTGACAGGTGACACATTTCTGGTGTCCTCTTTGTTACAGGTTTAGTTGTGTGATGACTTCCATGTCCAGCAAAACTAGGCGAAGGGCCTTCCCTCTGCAATAAATGCTCCATAGACCTGGACAGCAGTGGTGGTGGTCCGAATACAGACTATAGTCCAAAAGGTGGAAAAAGGGAAAATACCAGTAGCTCCACTTTGTGGTACCAGTAGGGATGTATTCAAGTAAGTACGAACATAAAAGTAAATATTCGACCCATTCAGAAGACCTACTGAGGGAAAAACAAAGGTTCCTGCCCCACCGAATGCAGAGTATACAGAAGAGAGCAGGATTTCTTACCTGAGCGATACCGTTCATCTCTGGCTCCTCCAGATCTGGCTCTATGGTACTTGGAGGATGATTGTGCAGGAACAGCCGATGACCCACTTGTTTGGTTTCGATGGTCTTTCTGCAGGGCTGGATCAACAGCTGTAATGGGAAAAAAATCATTTTACACATTTAATAAGAGTAGATTACATAGGCAGAGCCAATATTATTTAAAGTGGTTAGAACATAAAAAATGACAATAACTAGAAGAATAAGAAGTGGAGATGTCACTTTTATCCACACAACTTTCACCACAAAAGTTGAAACTAGTCACTCTTACAACACAAAATTGCCGAAAGTGAAAATGACTTTACCATCTACTCTGACGGTCACGGCGTTTAGAAATGGACGATGCACTTATTAAACTCTACTGACATGGACAGCAAATGCTCTCCAGCCAAAATGGAGACCAAGAGGTGCCATACATGTTGGAAGAATGTCATCAGTATTCGATTATGGTGGGACCGGCAGACCACCTGAAGTATACAGGGGTGTCCCATCTTTCCCCCACTGGCCGATGTCAGCAAAAAGAAGGGTTGGGTGTTTTAGATCTCAATATGACCAATACTTTTTTTTCTCACAGCAAAATAGCTGCTGTTATAGGGCCCGGTAGTGGCTTACTTCTCTTTCCCCCATGTAGAACACATGTAAGATCAGTCAGGACAAGCAGGCACGTGGATGGGGGATTGGGAGGAATAGCTCCCGAATGTATATGGCCATCTTTAGGATGCCTTGCTTGCAGCAATTGTGGGGTTGCAGGAGTTGGACTCCCACCCCAATTGTGCTTTGAAACCAGCATTGGCCATCAGCCGATTACCACAGGTCCTGCCCCTGGGGCCAACAAAATCTTAACCTTGGGTCAGGCACATCTCTGGCACTCCCAAATTCATAGGGCTGTACTAAAATAGAGCACACAATCAGATGCAAAAAAACACAAACATTAATCAAACGTAATAAGAAAAAAGTACCCACATTTCGCAACTACAGCCAAAACCCTCTTATTTGTAAGGAAACCATACTTATTTCTATGAAATATCCACAAACTTTACATTATTCAGTCACAAAACGAACAAAATAATTGTGATAAAAAAAAATAAAAACAAAGTACAAACCTTCGAAAGTGAGAACCTTCAGGCCCAAAGAGCCTGAGAAGCCACCTTCTCTTCGTAAGGACAGCAGAGTGGGAGGGTTTCAAGCAGCACCAAAAAAGTAGGAAGGTACTAGGAATGGCAGGAGCCCCTGCCGCCTTCGAGAGGAGTGGGGAAACAGAAAAGTGTGGGGTGTCCATGTCAGGCCTATTGCACCTGACGCAGGGTTAAAGGGGCTGTCCACTACTCGGACAATCCCTTCTAAAACTAAATGCTCGGCCCCATCAAAATAATAAATCTATTCTCCTCTCCCGTGCCAGCTCCGTTCCAGCAGTGCCGGCAATCGCAGATCTGGGGCTGTGATATGACATGTGATGCAAGGCGTCCAATCAGAGCTGGGGTCACAGTCTCTGCCTCCTGTCGAATTGCGCGTGATGAAGAAGTCTGAGATCAGCTGCAGCCTGGACTTCTGCTTCATGCTCACTTTGTCCGAAGGCTGGGGCCCAACATTTAGCTTAAGAAGGGGTTCTCCTAGGATAACCTCTTTAAGGAATTCTGAAGGAGGTTCATTTCTGACGCCTTCGCCTCTTTTCAGGGAAGAGGAGACATCACATAAAAACCAGATGTGTTAGCCCAAAATTAATTGGAATGATTCAAATTATTAATCTATCCATTAATGGTAGCGTAGCATACAATTAATCAGAAGGACTGTTCCCACTGGAATTTCCAAAGTCTAATCCGCAACTATATACGGCAAAAAAAAAGAACTGCAACACAACAGGCTGACAAGGCAAACCACTAATATATATATATATCTATAGATTCTGACCGCACATTTATCATACGTGTTCTCCCATCGCATGCACACGAGACAAGCATTTTAATTAATCAGTACGTTATTACAGAGCCTCAGGCGCTCATTAATAATAGATGAACACTGGAAATAGCTTCACATCTCTAGTTACCTAGATGTATGGAGAGCACAGAAATATTGCAAGGCATCACTGCCTGCCGCTCATCTGTGCAGAGCATTTACACTACAGTTTTCAAGTAGTGATAAGCGAGTGTGCTCCGATAAGGTGTTATATTCAAGCACGCTAGCGTCCTAATCGAGTAATTTCAGCGTGCTCGATAAAAAATGCTCAAGTGGCCGCAGCTGCATGTCTCGCGGCTTCTCAACAGAGCAACACATGCAGGTATTGCCTGTTTTTTAGGATATATATATATATTCCAGTTGCAAATCTTTACTCATTACATAGTGGAATGTGTCGAGAACAATAAAACTTAAAAATGATTAATGTAAATGAAAAGTAATATCCCATGGAGGTGAAGTGAAAAATGAAATTACAGGCTCATCAAACTTCAGTGGAAATGCCTCAAGACAAGGAAATGATGCTCAGTAGTGTGTGGGGCCTCCAAGTGACAATATGACCTCCCTACAATGCCTAGGCATGGTACTGATGAGGCGTCAGATGTACTTCTGAGGGATCTCCTCCCAGACCTGGACTAAAGCATGCGCCAACTCCTGTACAGTCTGTGGTGCAACGTGGCGTTGGTGGATGGAACAAGACATGATGTCCCAGATGTGCTCGATTGTATTCAGGTCTGGGGAACGGTCAGGCCAGTCCATAGCTTCAACGCCTTCATCATGCAGGAACTGCTGACACACTTCAGCCACATGAGACCTAGCATAGTCAAGCATCAGAAGGAACCCAGGGCCCACTGCACCTGCATAGAGTATCATAATGGTTCTGAGAATCTCATCACGGTACGTAACGGCAGTCAAGGTCCCTCTGGCGAGCACATGGAGGGCTGTGCGGCCCTCCAAAGAAATGCCTTTCCACACCATTACTGACCCACTGCCAAACCGGTCATGCTGGAGATAGCTGCAAGCAGCAGAACGTTTGCCATGGTGTCTCCAGACTGTCACATGTGCTCAGTGTGAACCTGCTCTCATCCATAAAGAGCACAGGGTGTCAATGTTTTTTTTTTTTAACCAATAGATTTTTATTAAGTTTTAAACCGATACAAGTCATACAGTCAGCACAGAGATAGTAGAATCAGTAATAGGTACATCACATATGACTTGGTTCCTAGAAAAAAGGAAGAACCAAGGAGAACTGTAGTACAAAAAATAGGGATCATATGAACTAAGGGGGAGGGAAGGGGGGTGAGAGGGAAAGGTATATATTGGTCCACGAAACATTAACTGATTTTGATAATGCGGTAATTATTCAGTTTCAAATGCATCTTAATGCCATAAATAGGAGGGGTATTGTGTCTAAGGTTGCGTGTGTAACTGTCATGATCTCTAAACATTAGAATAGTGTTTAGGTCAATTGCTGATGGTTAGATGTGGTTTAAGTTATAATGTGTGTCTGATAGCTTGCCAAGGACCCAACCTTTGTCAAAGGGTGCCAATGTTGAGTCTGCCAATCTTGGTGCTCTCTGGCAAATGCCACTCACCCTGCACAGTGTTAGGCTGTAAGCACAACACCCACTTGTGGACATCGGGCTCTCATACCACCCACAGGAAGTCTGTTTCTGACATTTTGAGCAGACACATGAATGTTACTGGTCTGCTGGAGGTCATCTTGCAGGGCTCTGGCAGTGCTCCTCCTGTTGCAGAATTTATGTAGCCTAAAATATCAATCAGTATTAGCTACCTCTTATATTCCAAATCATAAAAGGGGTCAAATTCTGCAGCAGGATGGTGCTCCATCTCATACATCCATCTCTACAACAAAGTTCCTCCAGGAAAAAAAGATCAAGGAGCTGAAGGACTGGCCAGCCCAGTCACCAGACATGAACATCGTTGAGCATGTTTGGGGTAGGATGAAAGAGGAAGCTTGGAAGACAAAACAAAAGAATCTAGATGAACTCTGGGAGGCATGTAAGACTGCATTCTTTGCTATTCCTGATGACTTCATTAATACATTGTATGAACCATTGTTGAACCGCATGGATGCAGTCCTTCAAGCTCATGGAAGTCACACGAAATATTAAATATGACTCTAATAGCACCACAACTTCATTCACCAATTTTATGCAACATATATTTGTATTTTAAGTTAATTATTTGTTTGAATATCACATTTCTTTCTGTGGGCGACAAAACTTTTGCCTTGCCAAAATCTGACCATTCTGTGTCCATTAACTGATCAATAATTCTGCATTGATGCCAATTTAATTTTCTTAACCTAAACCACATTTTGGAGGGTTTCAGCTTTCAAAAGAATAATTTATACAACCAATGGATGAATTTAACGTCAGGTTATAAGCTTTTATTTACATAACATGGATAAGCGACATAACTTCTGTGAGGGAGTGTATGAATATTCCATTTCCCAATAGTTTCTAGTTGGTTTTCTGTTTTTTTGGGGGGGTATCACGAGAAAAAAAAGTTTACCATCCCAAACAGGGTGTGAAATGCAGAGACCCTTGTGGGTCTGTGTGATCTGACCCTTCTGGATGTAGCTAGTGCCCCCACCCTACAATTAACGAGCTTGATTCAAGCATTACGACGGCTGCAAATACTGTGCAGTAAAATATGTTGATTTTAATAGAAACGGATTATTTTACCTAATGACACATTTTGGAGACTGACCTTTTGCTTCCTTTTGTTTCACCTCTCGGATCATCGTTCTCTGCACGCTCCTCTGATGTGGCGTGTTTGAGGAAGTGCTAGAATGGGACGGTACAGGGCACATGAACTTCCTTCCGCAGCCCTGTGTGTTGATCAATATACAAGACGTGCGCTATCCTGAAATGCTACATCAGGCGACACATAACCCCAGCGACAGAGTATGCGGCATCTGCACTGTTTTCACTGCATAATAGACTAATTTGCCTCCTTCCTGCGGCTCTGCGGTCAGATCACTAATAAATTAGGACTGTTGTGGCAAAAAGGTGTGAGCCAGACACAAATTTAGGTTTTCGGTTTTGCTACTATCGTGGCAATTTGCATTCATTTTAGATTGCTGTGAAGAATAATCAGACGAAATGCAAAAGAATGCTAAGCAATTCCTTGCCATGAAAATTAAATAAGTCGTCCACCAATTGGATAACCCGTCATTAGAGGGAATCTGTCATCAGGTTTTTACTACCTCATCTGAGAGCAGCATAATGTAGGGAAACAGACCCTGACTCCAGTGATGTATCACTAAAAAAAAATAAAATACAAACATTTGGTATTGCTGCATCCTATGCATCAAAAAATATATAATAATAATAATATTAGAATCCAATCGGTAAACGGCATGAAGAGAAAACTGAATTTTTCAATGTAAGTACACCAGTCTTATCAGGTCTAAGAGACTTATTTAATACTGTATATAGTTTGCATCCAGAAATCTAGAGAGAGAAATACTTTAAAAAGGTATAGAAGGACACAGCCCACGCAATAAAGTTATGGGAGGACAAATATTCCTTAAAGCAATTTCCTTAAGGGGTAATCTGCAAACTACAGTTTAATAGTTGGAGACAGGTTGGGAGCCATGCCTCTGGGGGAAGAACAGAACCGCCTCCAAGCAATTTCTTTCATGATCAAAGCTGTGGCTGTCACCATCTTCCTAGCTGTTAGCAATGATTCTAAACTCAAAATGATCATCTAAAGATATAGTCGAGGCGTCCTGCTCCCTGCCTTGCACTGATACTAGAGATGATTGAATCAATTCAACGCAAATTAAACTCAATCTCATTTTATGATACTTGCAGGTCCTGATGAAACAACTGGCAATTTGGGTGAAGCACCAAAAAAATGCCCACCACCAATTTTCACATTGCAGAGGACTGCATCAACCACAGAAGGCTGGTATGACCTTGAGCGTGACCATGCGCGCCTTCTCATAATGCTTTGCAGTTATCAAATCACCGGATATAGCACAGCCTATCAAGAAAGACTAGTATGCATAAAAGCTGAGGCAGGGAATGCAGCATTTATCTTATGGCCATTTTAGAATAGTGAGAAGACATTGGAGCTCACAGCCAGCAATAAAGATAGGAAGAGAAAGTCCGAAGACATTATACAAACATTCTAGACACTAATTTGTTGAATAACTGCAGTAGTCTTCAAATAATACAAAGATGCAAACGATAAGGCGAGTAATATGAGAGATGCCAGCAGTGGCAGACAAAATATAGGACTGATCAGTGATACGGTGCTTTTTTTCTGCCTTTCTTAATTCACTAGAAAGCAGTAGAAAGGCAACACAATAGTTTTTACAGAAAAAAAAAATGAAATTAGTGTCAGTGACTGATGACCGCACATAATTTTTCGGATTTCATGTGCAGTCGTTTTGTGATGGGGGGAATCATTGGTGGGGTTTGTTTTAAATACAAAAGAAAACTCCCCAAAATCCAGACATTTAACTGCGACACACATCTCTCTTTTTCACCATATTTTCACTTCCCATTTTTGCTCATCCATTGAGGCCTTTCTCTCTCCCCATGTATTTTCTCTGTCCCTAGCCTATGCACCCCATACACAGATTATACATGAGTATTTTCTAGCTAGTCATTCCCCCCTTTTTTTTAGGATTCTTTAAAGCAGGGACAGTAACGCCAGCGCAGATTGGGCGCCGGGCATACGTGTCATAACACGTACACGAGAGCCAAGGGAATGCAAATGCTGACACCGCTGAAACAGCACCGACACTGGAAGGGAGTATAATTGGTTTTATTTTATCAGGGGCAAAAATGGGAAATGAGAAGGGGTTGTCCAAATAGTGGACAACCCCTTTAAGAGAAATATGCGCAATGGCAATGGACAAGAAGTGTGAAAGCAAAAAAAAACATAACATAGCCAAGAATGTGGAAGCATCACCACCACTGGCACCAGCTTTTCAGACAGAAGTACCACCAAGTACATGCCATAGTTGGCTTCCTTTGCCTCTGGCAAGAGAAACAATGGGGTCACAGCAGAATGAGCTTACCTCTAACAGTGACACTGACAGTTTGTGTCGGTAGTTTACAAAGAAAAGTCTCTTGCTTGATCACAAAAAAGAAGAGTGATAATTTTTGGACCTTTTTTTAATGTTTAAAATGATGACCAGAGTGTCAGTATGCGGTGTTATTACATGAGCTGTTGGTTACTACCAGGTCATCAGTCTCTATAGTGAGATCACTGACAGTACAAAAGCTAGGTCTGTGTTACAGAAAGTGAAAGGGGATGGACACAATTCTAGGAAAGCTCATAGTATTTTTCACAACTTTTCAGGGCCCTTGGTGTAACTGTGATTTTGGGAAAAATCTAAAGCTTTGGTCATCTCTGATTGGACAACTAGCCGCTATAAATATTGGCCATATACAGAATAATAATCCATTGCTATGGCAGGCTATTCATCAGCCTAAAACACAAATACTTAGCAATCATTGAACTTCTTGCAGAACCAGCAGAATATTACAAGCGCGGTGACACAATCGGGTAAGAATGTGAGCACCGCAGGCGGCTCCCCAGTCTCCTGGTTATATCCATCGCACAAGTTGGATGATTTGAGAGGGACTATAAAACTGATTCACTGCTTTCTATCGTGAGTGTGATGACAAGCTAACTGATCAGAAGCCGCCCCATGAGGATTGCAATTAGATCATTGTGCAGGAGAAGACCAACTCCAGATGCTCCAGTGCAAACCCAAAAAAGGTGACGTGATTTCATGATAGTGAATTTATTTCTGGATGGCGAGTGGACAGGACGCAGGGGTGAAACAGCCGATAAGTCTCGCAGTAAGGCCCTATGAAGTATGGGATTCATTACAAGGTTTTCTGCACAGAGCTGCTAGAAGCAAAATGTAAGTATTCTGCTGGGACGCTCCAAGCCGTCCTACAGCCAGTATTGCACAAAACACTAGTGACATGAAAATTTAGGTCTTTTTTTTCTGCTAGTACCATATGGCTAGAAATTCCCTCAGCGTAACTGGGCTCTTATTGTATCACATCTGAAGAACTCAATAAGAAAGCTGTGCAGTAAATTATAGCACTTCCAAAGCATGGGTCTAGGGTAGAAACTGCAAAATAATTATGTGTCAGTCCACAGAAAGCCGCTCCAACACAGGTTCTTGGAAATAGTTTCTATCTTAGAACCACAGGGAGAAGTGATTTTTTTTTTTTAATGTTTAAAATGATGACCAGAGTGTCAGTATGCTGTGTTATTACATGAGCTGTTGGTTACTACCAGGTCATCAGCTTCTATAGCGAGATCACTGACCGTAGAAAAGCTAGGTTTGTGTTAGGCCCCTTTCACACATCAGTCGCAATCTGTCGAATTTTGACTGATTGATGCTGCCGGATCCGTTTTTTTTCTCATAGACTTGTATTCGCAAAGGATTGCGACGGATGGACTCATGTTTCATCCGTTGTTCGCCGGATCAGTCGAAAATGGTTTGCCCGGCGTCCGGAGACAACGGACAAAGTAATGTTTTTTGTGTATGTCGAAACAATGGACAGCGAAGGATCTGTCGCTGTCGTTTGCTCGAATGGAAGCCTATGGGCGCCGGTTCCGTCAAATGACGGAATCCAGCGACGGATTCCGTTTTGTTTTTTTTTTAACTAAGCATGCTCCTATCTATATTACATTAACACCAAAAGACGGAGTACAAAAAACACCAATAAGGTAAAATAAAAACAAAAATAGTTTATTACATCAAATACACATACAAAAAATGATAGCCAAATAACAGGGCTATAAATAGGAGAGGGGAGTAAGTAAAGGGAACCTGCTGGCACAGCAGGAGGAGCGACGAGTAATACAGGTAAAGTAGCCAAGAAACATCTACGCGAAACGCGTGTCAAGGGGTCACAGAGGGAGGACCTATACACTATTGGCTATTATGGGTGAGTTGTAGCTAACCTCTGGGATATGTGGGGTTCTCGGGGACTTGCCACATCAGGCAGTGTCTATGGTATCTATTTATAGTATCTTTACTTTTCACCTATTAGGGTTTCATGACCCCACATTTACCCGTTTGATTAGGGTTGCTATTCTCACCCTTGGCTACTTTACCTGTATTACTCGTCGCTCCTCCTGCTGTGCCAGCAGGTTCCCTATACTTACTCCCCTCTCCTATTTATAGCCCTGCTATTTGGCTATCATTTTTTGTATGGGTATTTGATGTAATAAACTATTTTGGTTTTTATTTTATCTTATGTTTTTTGTACTCCATGTCTTTTGGTGTTGGTATATTGTAGGAGTATTACACTAGCTCATATACTTTGTTGCATATATGCATTTATGTAGGGAGCAGGGCTCTTGCCTTTCTCGGCCTTGGTATTTTTCTGTGCTTATTCTGATTTTTGTTTTAATATCTATATTACATGGTCTTCTCCACTGCACTCAACAGGTTACAAAAAAAAAAAAAAAAAAAAAGAGTAACATGCATTGTGCAAATGCCTTTTATTTTTTTTTCTTTAAATCCTATACAATACAAAATTAAACCCAGGTCCTAGGACACGTTGTACTAAACGAGACAACATTCTTTATGGTCATACGTGTAACAGAGGTGCTCAGAGCAACTTTAGAGGCCAAGCAGCCCAAAGCACAATTATTCCCGCAGCTTCACATCCAAGCTCAGTGCTGTCAATCAATGCAGCAGGGGTGGAGTTACAAGGTGAAAATGTTGGAGAAAAAGTGTACAGGACCACATGGCTCTGCCTGTGGCGCTCCAAGCACTTAATCTGCATACCCACCAGATTTTTAAAAATTTAGTCCATGTTCAGTATTTGGTCAGTATTTTACCTCAGTATTTATAAGCCAAAACCAGGAGTGGGTGATAAATACAGAAGTGGTGCATATGTTTCTATTATACGTTTCCTCTAATTGTTCCGCTCCTGGTTTTGGCTTACAAATACTGATTGAAAATAATGGCTAAATACTGAACGTGTGAACGTGGCCTCCAGCTAGGGCTCATTTCAGTGCAAGGCATGTGCTCCCTTGAATACTGATTGCGGAGCTGACAATCTGAACACTGGTCAGCCATTTTAAAGAAATACACACTGGCAGTATTCTTCAGTAACAGCAGATTTTCATAGATTTCTTGTCATGCACATATGTGCCAGGCCGCCAGCTAGGCTGAGGTCTATTACAACCCTAGAGGAGAAGATCAGGCCAATCAGCGAAAGGAATGTTCTCACCATGTATGACAGAGAGGGAGGAGGTGACCAAGTGACAGGACAAGCAGCTCCATGGTAGCTTTCAGACAGCTACTTTCTGTCCAGAAACTGAAGTCAGGAGTAGTGATGAGAGAACGTGCTCGGATACGGTGTTATCTGACCATGCTTGGGTGCTAACCGGGTGATTTTGATGTGCTCGAATAATATGTTCAAGACCCTGCGCTCTATGTCTCATGGCTGTTTGACAGCCGCAACACAAGCAGGCCTGTAGAACAGCCATTGAGACATTATTATTATAGCGACATTTATTCCATGACGCTTTACATGTGAGGAGGGGTATACTTAATAAAAACAAGTACAATAATCTTAAACAATACAAGTCACGACTGGTACAGGAGGAGAGAGGACCCTGCCCGCCAAGGCTCACAATCTACAAGGGATGGGTGAGAATACAGTAGGTGAGGGTAGAGCTGGTCATGCAGCGGTTTGGCGGATCAGTGGTTACTGCAGGTTGTAGGCTTGTCGGAAGAGGTAGGACTTCAGGTTCCTTTTGAAGGTTTCCACTGTAGTCGAGAGTCTGATATGTTGGGTAGAGAGTTCCAGAATAGGGGGGACACATTTTTCGAGCACCTGAGCATGCTCACATAACTCCTTGTGGGAGCACGTTCGCTCATCACCAGGAGCTGTCAGGAGCAGACATAAGTGAATAGGAGAGAGTGTATAGAAATTAGATTTTGACTAATTATCGATCGGTCAAATAAAAAAATGAATAAAGTCTGCCCATAAGTAAAGAGGATTCACAAAAATGACTATGAAATGACAAATTTCACTGCAATTTTATCCTCTGCGAACAGTGGGGGATTATAAAACTTTGCAGATTATCACAAATCAACATTTCCAAAAAGCAAACTAGCTGCGCAGCAGTCGGTCCGAGCTCAGATTCTACACTCCACACACCAATACATGCTACTTTTATAATCCGATTCTAAATCTTCGTATTTATGTATTAACGGATTACACACACCATACGGTCTGACCCAGAAATGAACTTCTTTTCTCAGCTAGAAATCAAATTAGTTCAGCAAGTCGGAAGGTGATGAGGCGCTGTGTGACACCGCCATGGACTAAGGAGCCATTCTCACCAATTTCAGGCTTATTATTCTGAAGACAAATCGTTCGGCAGAAAAAATAAAACAGGAACAGAAACTGTATCTACTTGCAGGAGAGTCGCTCCATGACAGTCAGTCTGAGCTGGAGAACAAAAGCAGACAGACCCA
This sequence comes from Ranitomeya variabilis, assembly GCF_051348905.1. Lineage (NCBI taxonomy): Eukaryota > Metazoa > Chordata > Amphibia > Anura > Dendrobatidae > Ranitomeya > Ranitomeya variabilis. The sequence continues at coordinate 662,509,960 of NC_135234.1, forward strand.
ACTTGTTTCCAGGCCATCAAAATTTTACCAATTTCTCAAAGAATTGGCTCAGATGGTCACATGGAAATTCCATAGCAATTTACAACATCGACCCCACGGGGCAAAAACAAGCCACGAATTTCACACATTGCAATGCTTTATAGCGAAATTCAGAGAGAAAATCTGCTGCTGTGTGTGAATATAAGTCAACACCGCTCCGGTCTGGTGTATGTGACTACTGAAGGAGAGCGGACACATACAGTGGTAAATTCATCTAGCTAACTGTGCCAGAACCCTGCCGTAGTTTGTCCAAACGCAATATCTTTAATGACTTGCACCATATGATGTGTTTTACACACAATTTTTTTTTACAACTTTTACAATGAGTTGGTGGCCACCCTAACATATGACATGATGGCCAAAAAAAGGGCACAGAATTGAGACGCCCATTTCTGACACAAAGTAATCCAATGGATGGTGTAAACTTAAGACTGGACAGCCGTAATATTAGATAGATTTACAAAACAGCACAAATATACGGACATATGTGGCACATCTTAAAGTTTAAGGCCTCCAAAAGTCATTAGGCCAATGTTGGCCCAGCTCAACGATAAGGATGTGTACGGCCGACAGCCTACTGTGGATGGGAGCCCCGGAGGAAATATTGATCCGCCATGTCCGATCTTAGACTGATGAGCGTATTCTGCTCCCAGAGATATGTCTGGCAGTGGCTTTCTTATAAAGAACATAGGGACAACTGGCCAAACAAATCCTGTGTATGAGCGTGCCGGCTGAGATGGCTGCCGGCCTAATGATCCGCTGAACCACCGTTCAGCTGATAGCCATGTAATGTGTATGGCATAAGATTAAGAATTAGACAGTTGTGATAAATATACCCCAGTGTACAGATTCTTCCACTAATAGAGAAGTATTAGTAAAGAACACAGCTCACAGGTCTTCACAAGGAAACATAACCTAAGCTGTGTGAACAAGGATCTCCAGACACATACTTCAGACAAGGGCTGCAACATCTGCCTATAACCACTGTCTCCAATAGAGTCCTTTCACAGGAAAAATAAGATATGTTGCTGCATATCAGCCCAGGGTATGCTTTACAAAAAAAAAAAAAAAAAGGCTTGAGACCATATAGATATTTTGACCTCTGAGTCAGACACATACACAGAAGGTAGTTTACAAATGTAATATGAACCATGACCAACGCCGACTTGCTCTTGCTTCTGCAATGCTGAGAAGCATGATAGTTAGCAAGAAGCATTCGGCTATGTTCACATATTGCTTTTGCTGCCTTTTTTTATATGGTTTCACTGTGTTTTTTTTTTTACTTCGGTTTTGTCAGGGCACATTTGTCTCTAGTGCATGCTCATTAAGTTTAGCGTAAAAAAAATAAATAAATCAAATTCAACAGGTTTTGCAACCTAAAACGCAGTAAAACCTGATGCCTGCCTATTTTTTGCTTAGTTTTTGCGCTACCCAATAGGTGACAAAAGCTGCAAAAATACCGAAAGTATTGACATGCTGTATTTTCCAAAAACCAATGTCTTATGGAAAAAGAGTCAGGAAAAAAAAAAACAAGCTGTGTGCATGAGATTTCCGAAATCTCAGACTTTGTATTGTGAAACGCAGCTGAAAATTTGAATAAAAAACGCTGAAAAGAAAAAAAAACAGAGCAAAAATGCAATGTGTGAACACAGCCATGGAGTGAAACTCTTCTAAAGGATCAGACTATATATAGGGTTTGCTTTTAGTCTGTAACTAGAAGCAGCAATAATCAGGTGCACACAGGACTCCACAGACTTACATTGTAAGGCCACGTTCACACGTTCATTATTTGGTCAGTATTTTACCTCAGTATTTCTAAGCCAAAACCAGGAGTGGAACAATCAGAGGAAAAATAGAATTAGACTCACCGGTAATTCGGTTTCTAGGAACCTTCCACAACGGCATACGGAGGTTGCCTCTTTGCCCTGATGGGGAACAGGAAATAAGGAGAGGTTAAAAGGCCCTCCCACCTCCCACTTACCAGTGACTTATAACTGAAAACCATAGCACCGGTTTACCTTTGAATCCCAGATTTTTGTCCAGGAATATAGGGAGGGAACTAGCGCAGTCGTGGAAGGTTCCTAGAAACCGAATTACCGGTAAGTCTAATTCTATTTTCTCTAGTCACCTTCCACGACGGCATACGGAGGAATACCAACTAATTTGGCGCTAGGGAGGGACAACGGCCTGGAGAACTTTCCGGCCGAAGACTAAGTCTTTGTTGGGCAAGATGTCCAATCTATAATGCTTGGAGAAAGTATATAACGAAGACCATGTAGCTGCCCTGCAGATCTGTTCTGTTGATGCACCTGCTCTTTTTGCCCAGGAGACCGAAGTGGATCTAGTTGAGTGGGCCTTGATCCCCACTGGGGGAGTTTTGTTTTGAGCGAGATATGCTTCTGCTATAGTCCCCTTAATCCAGTTAGAAATAGTGCTTTTGGCTACTTTTTTCCCTTTATTCTGTCCAGAGAGATGGACAAATAGATTTTGATCGATTCTGCAAGAGCTGGATTGCTCTAAATAATGTAGTACAATACGTCTGACATCAAGAGTATGGAATCTTTCTTCTTTTGCATTTGCTGGATTTTGGCAGAAAGAAGGTAGGATAATTTCCTGAGAGCGGTGGAACTTGGAGACTACCTTTGGAAGAAAGGAAGGGTCGAGACGAAGAACTAAGGAGTCATCCCTAATAGACAAGTAGGGCTCTCTTATTGATAGGGCTTGAAGTTCTCCTACTCTTCTTGCCGTGGTTATAGCCACCAAAAAGATTGTTTTGTAGATAAGATTTTGCGGAGAACAAGAGGATAAGGGCTCAAATGGTGGACCTGTAAGCCCCTGGAGTACTAAATTAAGGTCCCATAAGGGAATCAGTGACTGCGTTTTAGGGTTCATTCTGCAGGCTGACGTCATCAACCTCTTAATCCAGCGATGACCTGCCAGATCCCGGTCGAAAATAGAATTGAGAGCGGAGACCTGGACTTTTAATGTGCTAGGCTTGAGGCCTATCTCTAAGCCTTTCTGTAGAAAATCTAGAATTTGCGACAAATTTGGACAGAGGGGATCTGGTAGATTAGGAAAGCAGAAAGATGAAAATTTCTTCCAGACCTTATTATAAATAGCATTGGTTACTGGTTTTCTTGATCTCTGAAGTGTAGCAACTACTGGGTCCGATAGCCCTTTAGCTCTCAGCACCTGGGCTTCAGTAACCATGCCGCTAGATTCCATTTCTGGGGATCCTGATGATAAATGGGTCCTTGCAAAAGTAGGTCATTCTCTACTGGCAATTGGATCGGGCCGTCTACCTGTAGATCGATGATCAGGTTGTACCAACTCCTTTTTGGCCACAACGGGGCTACTAATATAGTCGGAGTTTGTTCTTCTCGGATTTTCGGTAAAACCTCCGCCAAAATTGGGACTGGTGGAAACGCATAGGCCAGGCGAAAATTCCACTTCTGGACTAGAGCATCTACTCCTCTGGAGCTGTCCCTGGGATTTAGAGAGAAGAAGGTTTCGACCTGAGTGTTCTGACGAGATGCGAAGAGGTCGATTTCCGGTAGACCCCATCTGTCCACAAGCATCTTGAAGCTTCGACTGATCAGGCTCCATTCCCCTGGCTGTATATCTTGACGACTCAGATAGTCTGCCTGGGTATTGGAGGAGCCTTTCAAGTGGACCGCTGTCAGGAGACAGTAGGTATTTCTCTGCCCAGGAGTTTATTCAGGTGGAGACATTTTTTAAGTTGTTGAACTTTGTACTGCCCTGGTGTCGGATATGAGCAACTGCAGTCATAGTGTCCGAATATACCCGAACATGTTGTCTCATGATAATTCGACCTGCTGCTAGAAGGGTCTCCTCTACACCTTTTAGTTCTCTGTAGTTGGACGACTTCCTGATGGTCCCAGAGTCCTTGGAAAGGAATGTTGTTTACCATCGCTCCCCAGCCCCTCTTGCTGGCATCTGTTGTGATTGTAGTTAGCGGGATTTGAGTCCAGCTGACACCTTTGTGGAGATTTCTTAGGCTTACCCACCGCGCTAGGGAGGCTCTGACTCGACCCGGAGTTTGTAGCCTTTTGTTTAAAGAGCTGGGATGGCCGTTCCAGTTCTCTAGAATGAGCTTGAAGGATCTTTTTTTCTTGTCTGTGGCCTTCTCCAAGATTTCGTCTAGAGAAGGTCCAAAGACATAGTCTCCTTTAAAGGGTATAGCACATAATTTGGCTTTGGAGGTGATGTCACCAGAACACATCTTGAGCCAGGGAGCTCTCCTAGCCGAATTAGTTTGTACCAGGGACCTAGCAGCAACTCTGATGAGTTCCATGGAGGCATCAGCCAAAAACCCAGTAGCCGTAAGGAGGCTAGGTAGAGAGTCCAGCAGTTCACCTCTGGAGGTACCCTGAGATATGTGGGACTCTAGTTCCCCTAACCAGCGGGATAGAGCTCTAGCTACACAATATTAGCTTTTAAGGCTACCGTAGAAGTATCCCAGGATTTTTTCAAGAGACTTTCAATTTTCCTGTCCATCGGATCCTTCAACTGTGAAGAATCTTCAAAAAGAAGGGCGGTTCTTTTCACAACTCTCGCCACTTGTGAGTCTACCTTGGGAACGTCCCATTTAACAGAATCACCTTCTATGGGGAATCTGTGTTTCATCTCAGAGGGAATACTAAGGCGTTTCTCCGGAGATTCCCACTCTTTGAGAGATCATGTAGAGTATATTAGAGTGTACAGGGAACCCCACACGTTTACCCTTTGTTATCCAGCCAAACATCTGGTCTTGAATGGACTGAGGTTCTGACTCCTCCTCCAACCCCATAGTGCTGCGTACTGAAGATACTAGATCCTCAATCCAATCCGAGGAAAAGAGATATTTCCTGGTTTCAGAGGCTATAGGTGACATGGGTTCTTCTCGTCTACCAGAGGATGAAGCATAGGAGAGGTCTGATTCTGATTCAGAGTCCTCAACCTGAATCTTCCTTTTCTTCCCTAGAGAAGCTGGTGGAGGGGTAGGGGTAAAAGCTGCCAGGGAAGACTGCACTTCTTGCTTAACAAGTGAGCGGATCTCTTCCAATAGGGAGGGTTGCTCTGCTCGGACTATTTTATCAGTACATGATTGGCAGAGTTTTTTTGTCCCATAACGAGGGCAATTTAATATTGCAGATGGCACACTTCCTCTTTATAGCAGTTTTAGGGGTAGACTTGTCTCCCTGGAACGAGAGGGAGAGTAGTGTCAGAAAAAATAGGGAGACCCCTTAGGCTATCTATGTAAGGACCCATCCCTGCACACTTACTGTGGCAGGGGCAGCGCTGGGCTCTGCAGGCGCAAGGCAGGTATTGCCTTCCATACCGAAGCACAGTCTTACCTGCAACGTTTTCAGGCAGGTTTTATACTAAAAAAGTAGGTCCCTGCCCCCCAGCGACAATCATGTTCCCTCCTCCCCTCCTGGTCCGAGAGCAGAGGAACAGCGTCTTGCACGAGGCGCTGCCGGTGGAAGTGTTGCGCTCCATGGAACAGATTGACCCGGAAGTAACGCGCGCGACCACTTCCTGGACGCCGGCTGGGCGCGAGGAGGGAGAGGAGACCAGAGAACTCAGGGAGGACTCCGGTCGGGATCACTGGCCTGCTTTACCCTCAAGGGGGTGCGGGAAGGCCAGGAGGAGGTCCTGAGGTTACCGCCGAGCGGAACGACAGGAGCAGCAAGAAGGGGAGGCGGAAGCAACCACATGCTGCCCGGCTTAGGAGAGGCAAAGCCTAGAAAAAAGGTACTGTGGTTGCCGGCCACCACAGCACACGGAACCTCTCTCTGTCCCATGGGGAACAGGAAAGACACTGGTAAGTGGGAGGTGGGAGGGCCTTTTAACCTCTCCTTATTTCCTGTTCCCCATCAGGGCAAAGAGGCAACCTCCGTATGCATTCGTGGAAGGTGACTAGAGAAAGTATAATAGAAACACGTCATCACTTCTGTATTTTTGACCTGCTCTTGGTTTTGGCTTACATATACTGAGGTAAAACACTGACCAAATACTGATCATGTGAACGACTTCATACAGAAAGCCCAGTGTGATCCAGTGAGTCAAAAATGAAGTCAGACGACTGAAGAGGAGCGGAGCACTGAAAACCAGGCCTGTGGAGTCAGTGTCCATTTAGGTGGAGTCTGAGTCGGTGTCATGGAAACTGAGGCGTCCGAGGTTTGGCTTACCGACTGCACAGCCCTGCAGGGCAGCGCTTGAAACTGGAGAAAGCGGTGACTGAAAAGTATTTTCATGAACTTACACTGCACTACACACACATATTTAGAGGGGTTTAGGGAATGACATCTTAGTTATCAGCGCTTCTTTATTAAAGGCTCAATGCAAAGTTGTGTCAACGAGTTCAAGCTGAATGTAGCCTGTACCAGCAAGAAAACCGGCAGAGAATGATCTCCTGAAAGCTCCGTGTCTAATAAATCCATTCACACTTATCAAGCCAAAGAGAAGACAGTTTACAAGAAGCCGACCACAAGACTAATAGCCGGCGTGTTCCAGTCCATAAACAGCATTATCAGCATGGCACGCAGAATTTCCTATAGACATCAAGCAACTGTTCACCTTTTATGATGATGACCATTTGTTTTACATAACGAGAATGAACTGATAAGATCACATGATGGTGGAGCCGCTGAAGGAAACACGGTGAAAGAAAACGTCCCTTTTCCAAAGCGCATCTTCCACCTGTTCTACCTATAAGGGAATGGGAGAAAGGAACTAAAAATGACTAAGCAGGACTTCATCTTCCCTCTCGCTGTTTGTTAGTCTGCGGGAAACCAGCAGAGAACACAGGGGTTAATCTGCAGATGATTCCTTCCATTTCCGCCAAGCCAAGGTGTGGGATTAGTGATCTTTGATCATTCTGTAAGCAAAGTGGAGGGGGGAGGCTCCTGCTGCAGCTCATTGATTTATATTCATGCCCAAGATAGCAAAGAGGAGGACACTGGAATTGGCTGAAACCCTGGGACAAACAGACAACTTTTTTTGTAAGTTTGGAAATGTCCAAGTAATAATAGAAAGAAAGAAGATAAAAAGGAAACAAGAAAAAAAGATGTCTTTGGTGTGTATTTTTTATATTTTTGTTATTTCCTAGCTTTAAAACATTATTCCGAGACTTTAAATCTGCTGACCAGTGTAGGGCTGACAGCCTGGGATCGGACCCCCACAGATCACCTAGTCATCAGCTATCCTGTACATAAGTCATAACGTTTCAATGTTGGGATTACATGGAGATACCTCCGTTGTTCCCAAATTCAGGAAATATAAAGTAATACAACCTTTCGGATCATTTCCAGACATCATTGACTTTAGTCAGGAGGATAGTACACTGGTGAGTGAGAGTGTGTACACAACAAATATGCATTATTTTTGTGAGACCCCTCAATATGGGTTTACCAACCACACTATAAGGATATAATACCTGCACATCAGTCAGATACAGCAGTGCGGGTAATTCTCTGCTAATGTGATCAAAACGCGCTATTTACGGTCATCCTTATGGTCTTGAAAAAGATTGAATGTACTGTGTTCCACTCTTGTATATTTTGGAAAAAGTAACATTATTGGCTTTCTGCATCCTTGGGTACATTGATAACAGGTGGTAGGAAGGCTAAAAACCCACCAACGCTGGCATCAAGCAAATACAACATATACACTACTGCTCAAAAGTTTAGGGTCACTTAGAAATTTCCTTATTTTTTAAAGAAAAACAGTTTTTTCCAATGAAGCCAACAATAAATGATTCAAAAATACACTCTATACATTGTTAATGTGGTAAATGACTATTCTAGCTGCAAACGTCTGGTTTGTAATGGAATATCTTCATAGGAGGCTCATTTCCAACAATCATCACTCCAGTGTTCTTATGGTACTTTGTGTTTGCTAACTGTGTTAGAAGGCTAATGGATGGTTAGAATACCCTTGAAAACCCGTCTGCAAGTATGTTAGCACAGCTGAAAACAATTTGGCTGATTAGAGAACCTATAAACCTGACCTTCATTTGAGCTAGCTGAGAATCTGGAACATTACATTTGTTGGTCCCATTAAACTCTCAAAATGGCCAGAAAAAAAGTACTTTCATGTGAAACTCGACTGTCTATTCTTGTTCTTAACAATTTCTCGCATGGAATAGCCTTCATTTCTAAGAAACTGAAGATTTTCTACAACGGTGTGTACTACTCCCTTCAGAGGAGAGCAGAAACAGGCTCTAACCAGAGTAGAAAGAGAAGTGGGAGGCCCCACTGCACAACTGAGCAACAAGACAAGTACATTAGAGTCTGTAGCTTGAGAAATCGACGCCTCACTGGTCCTCAACTGGCAGCTTCATTAAATAGTACACGCAAAACGCCAGTGTCAACGTCTACTGTGAAGAGGCGACTCCGGGATGCTGGCCTTCAGGGCAGAGTGGCAAAGAAAAAGCCATATCTGAGACTGGCTAATTAAAGTAAAAGATTAATATGGGCACAGAACACAGACATTGGACAGAGGTAGATTGGAAAAAAGTGTTATGGACAGACAAATCCAAGTTTGAGGTGTTTGGATCACACAGAAGAACACTTGTGAGATGCAGAACAACTGAAAAGATGCTGGAAGAGTGTCTTGCCATCTGTCAAGCATGGTGGAGGTAATGTGATGGTCTGGGGTTGCTTTGGTGCTGGTAAAGTGGGAGATTTGTACAAGGTAAAAGGGATTTTGAATAAGGAAGGCTATCACTCCATTTTGCAATGCCATGCCATACCCTGTGGACAGCGCTTCATTGGAGCCAATTTCATCCTACAACAGGACAATGACCCAAAGCACACCTCCAAATTATGCAAGAACTATTTAGGGAAGAAGCAGGCAGCTGGTATTCTATCTGTAATGGAGTGGCCAGCGCAGTCACCAGATCTCAACCCCATTGAGCTGTTGTGGGAGCAGCTTGACCGTATGGTACGCAAAAAGTGCCCATCAAGCCAAACCAACTAGTGGGAGGGACTTCTGGAAGCATGGGGTGAAATTTCTCCAGATTACCTCAGCAAATTAACTGCTAGAATGCCAAAGGTCTGCAATGCTGTAATTGCTGCAAAGGGAGCCTTCTTTGACGAAAGCAAAGATTGAAGGAGAAAATTATTATTTCAAATAAAAATCTTTTTTTTTCGAACCTTGCCAATGTCTGGACTAGATTTTCAATTCATTTGGCAACTCATTTGATTAATAAAAGTATGAGTTTTCATGGAAAACACAAAATTGTCCGGGTGACCCTAAACATTTGAACGGTAGTGTGTATATAAGAAAAAAAAAAAAAAAAAACAACGCGTTCCCATCAAACACGGAGTATTACATGCAGTAAGTGTGTACAGATCATAACTAATAAGGAAATCATTCATGCCCCTGTCTATATTGAGGACGTGGGGAGATTTATGGTCCATCCTGATTGGGGTACACCTTGTCGCGGTGGGATGGCTTTTTTTTGCCTTTTTTGATCAAAATGGTGCCAACTAAGCACCCTATATTATTTACATGTATTATCACTATTTACTTATATACTTACCGCAGGGTATTGGCTCCTTTTGTTTTCATCCTAGGCTTTGTCTGGTGAATGGCCACAGTGTGAACGTTCTCCCTACACACTGTACTTCTACCAACATGTGTCCCGGCTCATTTGTTTGGTTTTGCTCTGTTCCACTCGTTTATGATTTGGAAGATCTAACATTATTGCCTGTCTGCATCCTTGGGAAACATGATAATAGGCGGTAGGAAGGCTGAGAAACCACTAACGCTTGCATCATAAGCAAATATTGATACAAGAAATAGGAAGAAAATACCCCCGCGAGTTAGCAGCAGGAAAGCAAACACGGAGTATTACTATAAGCAGCGTGCGGTAAACATGAGCACATGTAACAAATAAGGAGATCGTTCATGTTAGCTGCGGGATGAATGTTTATAGACCAAAAAAGGGAAACCAAAATTAACCCAACATTCCTTATGATAACTTCAGTGAATAGAAAGAAAAATTCTTGTTTATATCCAGAGGCAGAAAAATAAGTTAATACTTTGTTTCAATGCATCTGGTACAGGCAATTCGCAATTAATGGGTTTTGTATTTTATTTTATGCAGATTTTGGTGCGGGTTTAGATCTACGCTATGACAAAAATGCTGTAACTGTTACATAACTACAGCACAAGACAACTGCAGCCAATCACTGGGCTCATTGCTTTAGTGCCATCTACATTGGCATGACTGATGAGCCCAGTGATTGGCTGCAGTGGTCACATAGCATAGTGGTGACATGACCGCTGCAGCCACATCAATGACAGCTGGGTCCGCGGCAGAAAGGAGCATCAATGGGTAAGTAAGAATATATACCGTATATATATTTTTTACACCGAGGATTAGTAGAACAGGCTCCAGACATACGGTACATTGTATCTACACTGACACATTGTAGCAGATCAGGACATAGAGGTTGTATGGGAAGAGCTCATAAGGGACTGACTACCCTGGAAACGCAGGCCAAAGCTATCCGCCATGAAAATGATTATTACTGGACAGTTTTCAGCCACAGTAAGAAAGCACGCTTGTGACCTTTCACTGACAGCAAGCAGAGAGCTTGAAAAGTATAAAGAAATCCAACAAAGTGCATTAAAAAGTTCCAAATATTTTCTTATACAATAATTAGGCTTTAATCACACAAGAGGAGCACAACGTAGGTCTGATCAAATGGCCCGTACCCCTAAACCTTTACAGACCTGCTAATAACAGTATCACAAACGTGTGTCCAAGTCAAGCTTGCAGTTTAAGTGCTTTATAAAACAAAACTTCAAACTAAAGACCACAGGTAATAGAAGGGGAGAATTAAATGATTCACTTTTTTTTTTTTTTAGCCACTGAATCCACTGCAGGGTTTAGAGAATAAAAGCAAAGCGGTCGGGTGTGGTGCAGGCTGTAACGGACACAAAGACTGTCCTTTAGTGCGACAATATCATGAAGCACATACCACCAATGGCCACAAGGTGGCAGAGTGAGAGCTGTATTGTTCCGCGGCAGCAGGATTTCACAGAATTTATAAAGAATCTTAACCCAGAATGCACTCACTGCAGCCCAGGTCTACATGGAGGAAGGGCAAGCTACTTTACATACATAGCCTGTGGTAGGAAGAGCACAATCAGCTGCATGTAAGCCCCACCTAGTCATGCTCCTGTCTGATACATAAGTGGTGCTTTAATGGGCAGCTTCACTGAAGTTGGTTTGTAAATGAGAATTTCATTGTGAAAAAAACCATAATATGATTAACTACTTTTTCACATAATCCATAGCAGGAAATGATTTTTCATATGAGAGAGATCCTCTAAATGACAGAGGAGCCAGAGTTCAGAATAAGCCCAGTCACACAATGCGGCATGGCGGTGACCTCCTGTTTCAGGGATTTCCAGGTGAAAAGTCTTTGTGAGCTAAGCCAGGCCACAGCCACAATCAATAACACCCCATCGTGCTGTGGTGAGGATCAGACATAAATCAGTGGCTAGAAGAAATCTGTGACGCTGGAGGGAAGTGTTCAGTCCTGGTGTGATCTCCAAAGCAGAAGTCAGCTTCTTCATTTCTTACTGGTCCGGAATGATAGAATATTCTTCTACACTATATGTAAAATGTATCCCTAGGGTTTAATTCTCTCGATGGAAGCCTAAACAGAGTACTGTCGGGTGGACTGCACTAGCGTGCTCTTCTTTCTACTGTAAGGACGGCCTTTCCCATACTTTGGACCTGTGACCTTGGTGTCCTTAAGTAAAGGTCATGTGAAACAAAATCGTGGAAAACCCTGTTAATATTAAAGGGCTATTCTCAATAAAGTAAGTATCCGCTAGCCTTAGGATCCAACTGCTGGGACCCCCAGTGATCCCAAGGAGGAGACTCTGGAATCAGGGAGCAGGGCTCTAGATGCTCGGCCTCGGCTCCATTCATTGTTTAGAGGACTGCCGGAGATAACAAATAGTAAATGAATGGAGCGGAGGCTGAGCATGCAGATGGTGCTCTATACAGTACGGTGCCAGGTAACCAGAGCTCAGTTACCTGGCTCCAGTAGAAATGCCTTTTGCAATCCTCACAGTCCTGAGCCTGGGATTTCCCGCTCACTCCAGTCCTTGCTGGCTATCTGCTGCTGTTCCCGATTACTGCCTATTCTCAGCTTCACATCTTTCTACAGATTACTACCGTAAGTCTTCTCCCTAACCTTTTAAGCATTGGGCGATTTTTTTATTTTGCCACTTTTATTTTTTCTTCCCCTTCATCCAAGAGCCATATTTTTTAAACACCTTTTTTGGTTAACGTAGGTTTGTTTTTTTGCCATTTTTTGTTGCATCATTTACTGGTGCTTTTCTTATTTATTTTATTTTATCTTACATTCAATAAGCAATGAATAAGCCACTTGCAAAAACGCTCAAAAACAGAAGTCCTGGTGTCTTCCAGGTGTTTTTTGGCCTTGCCATTGATTTCTATGGTAAAGTATGGAGCATCTTCCTAGCGGAATATGGCCGAAGACACGTCACGTCTCCAAAACACTTGGCAAATTTTGAAAGTATTTAAAAGACGCTCTAAAGCTTTTTATGAGATAATAAAAACAGAAATAAAACGTTCCAGTATTGGATCCATTTATTTAAATGGGAGTGAATGTGTCATAAAATCTATTCTATTTTTTTAGCTGGAGCAAAAAAAAAAAAATGTACAATTTTGCCTGGCCAGCAATATGGATGACAACTGAATACGGTATTTGTTGTGGCTTTTTGGTGTGTGTGTATGGGTTTTTTTTTTTGTTTTTTTTTAACATTGAAGTCTATAGGAAATGGATCATAACAAGTAGTTTCCATTTTGCATCCAATTTTGTTCTGTTTAACACTTTTTTTTTATTTTTTTTTTTAATGCTGGACCTGTTACAGACAGATGACAACCAGACATTGGAACAAAGCCTTACACCGTCTTGTTCTATTAATCTGTCACATTACAGTATTATAGCCAGGCACAGGCTTGGACTGGATCACCGGAGAACAGGAAGATCGTCTGGTGGGCCCCCATGCAGGGATGGGGTCTCCACCCCACCTATAAGAGATGTAAGAGGCACAATACATGTTTCACTATGTACAGACAAGGGCATAGTCTCAACATTCATTTATCAAACTACCCCATTTATTACAACATAGAAATCAATGAATGTAGCTGAATAGTGGGCCACCAGTCGCAATGTTACTGGTGGGTCCTTGGCACCCCAGTCCGGACACATACAAAAACTACAGGCGCTGTCCAACTTCCACCACCTATGGCCTTTTCTACCCCCTGTACTAGGCATAGAGGATCAGCTCACAGTGTGTACGGACTGGGGCTGAAATTCAGCCCTGGCATTTGAAATCACACAGGTCCATGCTGTCCTTGTCCCCAGCACCAGACGGGATATATTACTAATATTACCCTGGAAGGAGGAAAGCAAGATTTACTACGAGACCAATATTTCTAATGATATCGGTGGCCTGCTGGGATAAGTGATGGATTCAGCGACTTTGTGCTCTGTTACAACTCTTAACAGTATTGGCGTCTTGAGAAAACCGATTCTGTTAACAACGTAGCAGACAAGGCGGCCCATGATCAGACAGGCCCTTCTGGAATTAGCCAGAGTTGCCAGATGGCCAGTCCGGCCCTGGCTCACACTACAGAGCCATCCTTGCCATGATGACCGCTTGGCATATTATAAGATGGCCGTTAGAGAAGAGGAGACCATGAAGGGTGTAAATATTTACACCGCCCGAAAGTGCCAACCGTTCTGGCAATTGCCAAGGTAAGAACTGTTACTGCATCCATTGCCAGGTGATTCCGAGTACAGTTATGTCCCAGGCTCTAGATCCACAGATAAGACGGACCGGTCACTGCTGCGCCATCAGTACAACAGGCCTGAAGACCCCAATCACTAGAGCCAGCAATCTGCGTCAGAGCACCTAGGAATAGAAGGTCAGAAGTGACAGGAAATGGGAAAAAGAGAAATTCTTACATATGTATTATTAGGAAACGTTCATTGTAGTGCACGTTCCTATCAGAGCAGATTGCAATATTCAATTGTTATTGTAAGGCCGAATTTCTCCGTTTCCGTGGCTTCAAGATTAGTTTTCTTATCCCTCAACTGTTCACAACAGAATCAGGTGTCTTCCGGGTTCTCTCATTTGTTTCTTCTGCAAAACTGGCGAGTGAGATCCAAATACACAAGAACGGATGCGGCCAATGACTGGGAACAATCCCATAGAGCACAATGGGGTCACCCGATGGGTGGAAGCCAGGCTCCCCTCCAACAACTACATCTTCTGGTATGTTGGCCTATCTCTGGTTATTCTGGACGCCGTCAGGCCATTCACCATAATCTTGTAACAATGTCACTCACCAATCAGACCAAGAAATGATGACAGAAGTAATAAAATAAAAAACAGCAAAGTACATTCAAGTGGTGTCAGGAGCAAGATCCTCACTACAATTATCTTCTGATCTGTAAGATCAACCCTCCACACCTCTTATATGGGTGTGCTAGTGATTGAAATGTAAATCCATCAACGCCTTTATATCTCTTATCTGCTGCTGCATTCCTGAGAAGTTAGCATGTTAGTTCAGATGCAAATGAGGCATTCTATCCTCAAACAGCATGCATGGGGGGGAAAAAAAACAGATCACACTCAGACAAATGTTATTCAATGAGGCTCTGCAGATGAGCAATTTTTTCACTGACCATAGCCGTAAAAAAAATAAATAAATAAATTTAAAAAAATTCCATAAATCGGATGACACCCATTCAAGGCTGTGGGTGAGAAAAAAAAAATAGATGGCGTACGGAGGCACAGTATAACTACAGATTTTTATGGATACATTGCAGTTCTGTAAGATAGGAAACTGGAAATGGTCTTGTAAATGATTACGGTAATAGCTGCTGTAAAAAAAAGGACAAGGGTGGAAAAAATCATTTGAGTTTTCTGGATCCAAGAAGCATCGTTTCTCCTTGCGGAGAGTGACATGATAAGCATGTCGAGGTGAGGAGACTTAAAGCCGCAATGCTCCTCTGGGAAATATGCAAATTGTCTCTTCAGAGAGGAAGAGGACTAGAACTCTAGTGCCACCTATTGGAAGTAGCAATCCTAACAGTCAATGTCGACCCTTTAACGAGCCTTGTCACATGACTTAGGATAATAGCCAAACCAGAATCTCAATTTGCAGACACTGTTTCGGGGAACTGCCCCTCGTCAGTGCAAAGTGGAGATCTGATTTGGCTGATTGAGAGGCGTCTGACCGGGATCCAAGAAGTATAATTTCTCCTTGCGGAGAGTGACATGTTAAAAGCATGTCGAGATGAGGAGTACCCCGAAACACAGTGTGCAAATTGAGATTCTGGTTTGGATATTATCCTAAGTCATGTGACAAGGCTCGTTAAAGGGTCGACATTGACTGTTAGTTTTGCTACTTCCAATAGGTGGCACTAGAGTTCTAGTCCTCTTCCTCTCAGAAGAGACAATTTGCATATTTCCCAGAGGAGCATTGCGGCTTTAAGTCTCCTCACCTCGACATGCTTATTATGTCACTCTCCGCAAGGAGAAACGATACTTCTTGGATCCCGGTCAGACGCCTCTCAATCAGCCAAACCAGATCTCCACTTTGCACTGACGAGGGGCAGTACTCCGAAACACACTGTCTGCAAATTGAGATTCTGGTTTGGCTTTTATCCGAAGGCATGTAACAAGGCTCGTTAAAGGGTCGACATTGACTGTTAGGATTGTTACTTCCAATAGGTGGCACTATTAGGATTGTTACTTCCAATAGGTGGCACTAGAGTTCTAGTCCTCTTCCTCTCTGAAGAGACAATTTGCGAGTTTTCTGGATGAAACCCTGGACATTTTGTTGTTTTTTTTACGCTCGTGTGAACCTTCCCTTTAGCTGTGAGGTTTCAGATCAGAAACTCTCTAAGGCTAGGTTCACATTGCGTTAGGGCAATCCGTTAAGCGCATAGCGCTAGCGGATTGCGCTAGCGCAATGTTTCTCTAGGGTCCGCGTTCGCCGTCCCCGCTAGCGCAGGAATGGACCTCGGGCGCACCTCGGACGCTGCAAGCAGCGTCCGAGGTCCGTCACAAAAGAACGGCACATCGCTAGCGCGTGCCGAAAATGGCATGCGCTAGCAATGCGCTACAGGCAAAAATAACATTGCTGTCAATGGGTGCGCTAACGGACCCGTTGCACGGCGTTAATTGCGACATTTTCGCCGTGCAACGCAGTCCGTTAGCGTTAACCCATTAACGCAATGTGAACCTAGCCTAATTCTCACATAAATCTTTGCAGTATTTGATCTCCTTGTGTTTTTATGGAGAAATTCTGCTCCAAAACCTCAGGAAAAAACAACTCCTGTTGTACTTGGCAAATATTTTGCCAGAATTGGTCATTCCCTTTATATACACTCTCTAGTTTCACAGTTTTGGCTCTATTAACTTAAAATTCTTTATTATGTTATTCAAAAATGTTTTTTTTAATAAAATCCCTGTAAGCAGGCAGATCAGCATTATCTGTATGTGGAGTGTGTCAGGATGGGAAGCTCCTCTGATCGCTCCGATCAGTGTGGGCATTAATCACAGCGGCCTTCCAATGGGGGATCATGGAAACCCTTTTCCCTGCATTAGTTATGATAAATGCCCCCCATGTGTGCACACTTTGTGACTTATTCCGTGCAGAAATCTGATCCTGTAAAGCAGATTTCCAGGACTACAGCTGCTCCTGTAACTTGTCACTGCGAGGACTTCCACTGAAGAACGAGGGCTTCCACCAAAGAACGAGGGCTTCCACCAAAGAACGAGGGCTTCCACCAAAGAACGAGGGCTTCCACCAAAGAACGAGGGCTTCCACCAAAGAACTAGGGCTTCCACCAAAGAACGAGGGCTTCCACCAAAGAAAGAGGGCTTCCACCAAAGAACGAGGGCTTCCACCAAAGAACGAGGGCTTCCACCAAAGAACGAGGGCTTCCACCAAAGAACGAGGGCTTCCACCAAAGAACGAGGGCTTCCACCAAAGAACGAGGGCTTCCACCAAAGAACGAGGGCTTCCACCAAAGAACGAGGGCTTCCACCAAAGAACGAGGGCTTCCACCAAAGAACGAGGGCTTCCACCAAAGAACGAGGGCTTCCACCAAAGAACGAGGGCTTCCACCAAAGAACGAGGGCTTCCACCAATGAACGAGGGCTTCCACCAATGAACGAGGGCTTCCACCAAAGAACGAGGGCTTCCACCAATGAACGAGGGCTTCCACCAAAGAACGAGGGCTTCCACCAAAGAACGAGGGCTTCCACCAAAGAACGAGGGCTTCCACCAAAGAACGAGGGCTTCCACCAATGAACGAGGGCTTCCACCAATGAACGAGGGCTTCCACCAAAGAACGAGGGCTTCCACCAAAGAACGAGGGCTTCCACCAAAGAACGAGGGCTTCCACCAAAGAACGAGGGCTTCCACCAAAGAATTAGGGGTTCCACCAAAGAAAGAGGGGTTCCACCAAAGAAAGAGGGGTTCCACCGAAGAACGAGGGCTTCCACCAAAGAACAAGGGCTTCCACCAAAGAACGAGGGCTTCCACCAAAGAATTAGGGGTTCCACCAAAGAAAGAGGGGTTCCACCGAAGAACGAGCACGTATTTGAGACGTCATAAACCCGCGCTGCCTGTGAGATATGTGTTGCACCGTGATATTTTACTAGACTGGCTACTTCCACCGAATCATTCCTATGGGAATCACAATGTAAATTCAATTTCATCGTCCTACTAGGGAAAAATATGGACGGGCTCCACCAATGGGCAAGCTGGAGAGATGAGCTGAAGTGTAAAGCGATACAGTAGTATGAAAGGATGTTCAAAATACATAAAAGACGTTCCCCAAAAATCTACATTCAAGTGACCGGTGACCGTAGAAAACACCATCAAGAACTACCGTATTCAGTTATAAAGTTGCACTGAAGACTAGAAGTCAAGAAAACAGCTTCAGATGCACAGAAGTTAATAGGAGGAAATGTATCCAACAAATGCTATTTTTAAGACATATAAATAGCTTTTCCCACCATATGCTGAATCGCTGGAGGGAAGTGGCAAATAGGATGACAAATACCTGTACATTTATAGTGTAGAGCAGAGCAGCAGGAAGCCGCAGTGAGTAGCGGATGATGTATGTCTGTACAATGGATGCGGCCCATTAAAGTCACCAGGACCAGCACGTAGAAGAGCAGATAACGCCCCCCTGCAATGCTCCGTACATAGCGGAGACCCCGGTAATAACCCGCCCGCTCCTTTCATATAGTCAGACGTTAGATACGTCACATTTATTGAGCCACATGCAAATACACAAGAGAAATCTATTGTTGAGCCCCTTTACCGTGCAATTTCTAGCATTCGAGCTAATGGTATCATGGAAGGAACAAGCACACCAGAAACTGAGGGGCACCAAGTAGGGATTCATCATTTTTTAATTTTAAGTGACTTTTCTTTTTTGTCTTGTGACACATTTGTACAAAACTGCGCAAAATCAACCAAGCTCTTTTTTTCTTGCCTTTTATATTTTTTGTGCCTTTTGAAGACCAAAAGTCCTTTAAAATGTCACATATAAGTCTCCAACTGCACAAAAATGAAAGAAGACAGTTTTTTTTTAATCTACTGGAATACAATAGCGTAAAAAATAATGAATAATGAATAATAAGAATAATAAGAATACTAATAATAAATAATAATAATAATAATGAACAATAATAATTATAAATATTGAAATGCAAATAAAAAAGTCACCGTTAGTGTAGAGTGACACTGGGTGTTATTCGAGCATGCTCGGGTGCCAACCGAGTGTCTTCAGGGTGCTCGATTACTATGCTCGAGTCCCCGCGGCTCTTTGACAGTCACAGCACAAGCATGGATTCCCTGTTTGTTAGACAATCCCTGCATTTGTGGCGGCTGTCGAACAGCCGGGAGACATGCAGCCACAGGGACTATGAATGGGCTGCAATACTAACCCCAGAGCACAGGCCTGCTACAGCCTGACCCCACAGATCAGACCAGGTCACCAACATCTCAAATCGCAATAAATCACAAAATCCTAAAACACTGACATAAATAAAACAGTTTGTAATGGGCATAATTCTATTTATGTCTCCTACCAAATAAGTTTTTCCATATTTAAAATTAAAAAAAAATAAAAAAAGTTTGTCATGGTCAATTACCATCATCTATGACCAGTATAACTGGGTCACAAATCCAATTATTGGTAATGAATGCACAAATAAGGATCTCTGGCACAGGACAAATGGATATATCATGGCATGCAACAACCTACATATAAACCTACCGCAGAGATTACATGCACTAACTATGAAAATGGAGAAGGCTCCCAGCCGCAGGCGCCCGGCTTCAGGGTTAACATTTCCAGTAGTGATCTGCTCTCTTGCTCCTGGCTGTATTCCAGGGTTTATAGAAATGAAGAAGCTGAACTATACAAGGGAAGGGCAATTCCACAACTAAAAATACTTTAAGAAGCAATTTGCTAATCCACAATGTGAATTTCCCTTTTAGGCCAGAGAATCCATGGCCCCTATTAAGCCCCAGGGGTGCTGAGATCAAAGGTGGCCCACATCTGTGTCAGGCTTCCCTCCCCTCAACACCAGGAAGGTTGGGGGTGCAGGGGATGCGATAGGGCCGAGAAGGCTAATCCCACATTCTGCTAAGTAAGGGGCTACCAGGGTCTTTTTTATTTCTGTGTTGGGACATCACCTTGTGCATGTTAGCAGTGTCACCACTATGCACACTCCTCCTATACTGTGACATCACTATGTGCAAAAACACTTTCTCATGATCTCATAATATTTATTAGACCTGCTTTGTCTCCTACGGATACATTTTACAATACAAGCACGCATTACTAAATAGACCTGACAATGTTGGTGTATTTACTTTCATGTCAGAATGGCGGCGTAATCAATTTTCAAAGTTTAATTTCAATCTCTTAGCACGACTGACAGTGTCTCAGGGTGCCTCCTGCTGCAAAGTCCTCACTCTGCTCAGTACAAGCTGCTGCTGTCAGTCAGGCTGGGTGGCGGAAACTGAATACACCTGGATTCATGGGCTCTTTCACGCTTCTGTTGGACTCCAGCAATTATGACATGGAATTAAAAAAAGAACACTAATCTTCTCAGGATCAACATCTATCTAATAATGTATACAGTTTGTATTGTGAAATCAGGTGACAAAAACTGTAAAGGGGTTGCCTGATCTCAAACTACTGCTTGTACGCTCAGCTAGAAGTAATGAAACAAACTGAGCTTTAGGTTCCTTCTCCGGGTCCAGTGTTGGGTCTCCACCACTGCCCTAGTCTGTTTGGCTGCAGAAGTGACATCACGTCAACAGGGCTACAACCAATCACTGAGGAGGCAGCGAGGGGGTCAGAGAGAAGGCGGTGAGAGGGTCAGAGAGAAGGCGGTGAGGGGGTCAGAGAGGAGGCGGTGAGGGGGTCAGAGAGAAGGCGACGAGGGGGTCAGAGAGGAGGCGGCGAGGGGGTCAGAGAGGAGGCGGCGAGGGGGTCAGAGAGGAGGCGGCGAGGGCGCCAGAGAGGAGGCGGCGAGGGGGTCAGAGAGGAGGCGGTGAGGGGGTCAGAGAGGAGGCGGCGAGGGCGGCAGAGAGGAGGCGGCGAGGGCGGCAGAGAGGAGGCGGCGAGGGGGTCAGAGAGGAGGCGGAGAGGGGGTCAGAGAGGAGGCGGCGAGGGCGCCAGAGAGGAGGCGGCGAGGGGGTCAGAGAGAAGGCGGCGAGGGGGTCAGAGAGAAGGCGACGAGGGGGTCAGAGAGGAGGCGGCGAGGGGGTCAGAGAGGAGGCGGTGAGGGGGTCAGAGAGGAGGCGGCGAGGGCGCCAGAGAGGAGGCGGCGAGGGGGTCAGAGAGGAGGCGGTGAGGGGGTCAGAGAGGAGGCGGCGAGGGCGGCAGAGAGGAGGCGGCGAGGGCGGCAGAGAGGAGGCGGCGAGGGGGTCAGAGAGGAGGCGGTGAGGGGGTCAGAGAGGAGGCGGTGAGCGGGTCAGAGAGAAGGCAGCGAGAGGGTCAGAGAGGAGGCGGCGAGGGCGTCAGAGAGGAGGCGGCAAGGGGGTCAGAGAGGAGGCGGCGAGGGCGTCAGAGAGGAGGCGGCGAGGGCGTCAGAGAGGAGGCGGCGAGGGGGTCAGAGAGGAGGCGGTGAGGGGGTCAGAGAGAAGGCGGCAAGAGGGTCAGAGAGGAGGCGGTGAGGGGGTCAGAGAGGAGGCGGCGAGGGCGGCAGAGAGGAGGCGGCGAGGGCGGCAGAGAGGAGACGCTGGATCGTTGACAGGTAAGGTTTCCTTATGGATGTCTACTATGTATGAAATAACTTAATGCAAATATGGATACAAACAAACAGAAAAACATTTTTGACACTTTTACCGCTTTTCGATCAGGGGAGAAGGATAAATACTTCATAATCAGCCAGTGGTGAATTAGGCTACTTTCACATTAGCGCCGTGCACTGCACGTCTATATGCGACGTTGTGGCGCACCGACGCATACTGTGGAAGCGCCGCACAACGGGGGCAGCGGATGCTGTTTTTCAACGCATCCGCTGCCCCAATGTGAGGTGCGGGGAGGCGGGGGTGGAGTTCCGGCCGCGCATGCACGGTCAGAAATGCTGGACACGACGCACCAAAAAACGTTACATGCAACGTTTTTTGGTGGCGACGGTCCGACGCAACACAACGCAACCGTCGCACGATGGTTGCGACGTGTGGCAATGCGTCACACTGCGTCGCTAATGTTAGTCTATGGAGAAAAAACGCATCAGCAAGCACTTTTGCAGGATGCGTTTTTTCTACAAAACGACGCATAGCGACATGCAGTGCACGACGCTAGTGTGAAAGAGGCCTTAGATGTCACTCAGTGTGATGATATTTTATACCACAAAAATGAATTCTAGCCTTACCTTGGGTCTGAGGGATGTAAGGAGCCAGCACTTTTGCCCTTTTCTTCTCATAGCCCTTCTGTGTAATATCTCCTGTAAGCAGAAGCACAGGATGTAGGTAAATTGCATATCAATGTAAAATGTCCATCAATCACATGGGAAAAAACCGCACACCTACAGAATACAAAGAAGAGATTACCATAGCAGACGTATCGCCACATCTACATCAGTGTAAATGGGAACCCCGGACTACAGGATGGAAGCCGGATTGGCAGCCGGTGCGAAAGCTCTAATACCACAAGCGCTCCTCCCGCCTCTGGGCATTGGGGCGTCATCTGCTGCACGCTCACATACAAGACGACGCGCTGTGCTCCTTACAGGCAGTTTCAAGTGTAACATTTCTTACTAGATTACATTTAGGGTATGTGCACACGTATTTTTGAGGGCTGCGGATTTCATAAAACCGCAGGTAAAAGGCACTGCGTTTTACCTGCGGATTTACCGCGGTTTTTATGCAGATTCCACCTGCGGTTTTACACCTGCGGATTCCTATAGAGGAGCAGGTGTAAACCGCTGCCGAATCCGCACAAAGAATTGACATGCTGCGGAATGTAAACCGCAGCGTTTCCGCGCGTTTTCTTCCGCAGCATGGGCACTGCGGATTTTTTTTTTTCCATAGGTTTACATTGTACTGTACACCGCATGGAAAGCGCTGCGGATCTGCAAAGTGTGCACATAGCGTAAAAGGGCTTCAACTTCACCAACAAACGACTATGGACCCAGCTCAATGCAAATCATCAGTCCACCGAAACTCTGAACCCAATCTCAACCCAACAACAATGCGTAAAATCCAACACAAAGCTCAACAACATGCATACAAATGTCAATGTGCACGCACACCTCATCTACTCCTGGAATTGCTTCTATAATATAGGTAGTAATCTACACCCATATGCGGAGGTGGAGTATGTCTCCTATGCGCTCTATTTGTAGTCGCACATCCTCGGGGTCACAGTAGTTTCTGAGGTTTGGGATCTTAGGCATTGTATTCGTGAAACAGCATGCTCAGGATGAACAGAGCAATAGGCTCCTCAGAGGATTAATAAAAGAGCAAGTCACAGATCCGCTGATAATTTGCGATTTTAGAGACTCACAACCTTGGACTGAAGTGACACCAAGGCCCTGAAACTCTGATTCAGTGGCCACTTATTGAGCCCTTGACATTATTAATACACATTGACCCTTTAAAAACGGTTTAAAGAGCAAATGTTTAATTACATAGAAAAAAAAAGTAAAACTCAAATGTGTCAATTTCTAAGTATACAATCCCGAATACATAGTTGTAATCTTATCGCGACATCCCAGAATTTCCACCGTCACTTATTACGGTAATTTAGGTGATAAAGTCCATTTGATTACAGGGTGCGATGACGCCGGTGCCCTACAATGAGCAGTAACTGAGCGAGGGAATAGGAACTGGTGCTGCAGTATTTCCGGTTTCCTGAGCTTTTTATCATAGTAGAACACAGATAAGTGGGAGGAATATGACATCATTAGAAGTAGCAGTGAGTAATCAGACAGATCAACTTTCACTTCCTCAGCACTAGTAGGGCGGCACTAATCTGCAGCACTAATCTGCGGCACACAGGGATGAGCTACCAGTGAATGTATGGCAGAGGGGGTCCATGTCCAGGGAGTGAAATCCTTCTCCTCCAGGATACTGTGCGCTTTCTGCCTCCCGCGTGATGATCCATAACACTTCCCATATTCAACAGTCATGGCCAGTGCTTGTCCGGCAGCCACCCAGCAGGCCCAGAATTACTCCTGGGCATGCACAAGAGCTGTCAATCAACAGCTGGGGGTGCATCAGCAACACTTGTCGCCCCCCGATGTGGCATGGGACGCGCTGGATACCCATTTATTCTGGCCATACAGATTACATGACAGGCGGCCAAACAGCGACTTCATGGGGATGGTCAGAATATGCATGTGCAGGGGGGCTTCCATCTCTCTGAATGGCAGATGTGCACACTGGATTTCAACATGCCAGATTTGGTCCTGGGTTTAGTCGGCAGCGGCTTACACCCACCTATCTTTATAGACATGGAATACACACGTGGTTTAGTCTGGAGGAATATCTGACAGCCATGTAAACTTTATGGGCAGCTTCAGAGTCTCCAATCCTGCGCCTGATGCAACATATTCTGTCTGGTAGGGTTCACACTCCGCAGACTCTAATGGATGCATGCTTTGTGCACGCCCAGCAAATTCAGACATGCTGTCAAGGTATCGTATGCCTGCGAGTTACTAAGAAAGATGTTGCCCATAGGAATCCAAAAGCAAAGAGGGGAAAGCATCAGACACCCCCTTACTGAGGCTTCAGTGAGTCTAGGATGTACCCGTATCTATTCAGTAAGAAATGTCCGCCCCGACAGTACCTAATTCCTGCTTCTTGGCAATCATTTCCCCTCATCAATTACCGTAGACCTTAATCCTGAAACACCTGAAAGATATGGGGCAAGTGGCCTGATAACATATGTGTGACTTCTGCTCTTGCAGAGTTGACATTTGGGCACCCAAGTTTTCTTTTAATGATATATCACCTCAAAGGGAATGAGGGTGTTCAAGCAGATGATCCTTGTCAAGTGCAGCACGGTGGCTCAGTGGTTAGCACTGCAGTCTTGCAGCCCTGGGTTCAAATCTCACCAAGGACAACATCTGCAAGGAGTTTGTATGTTCTACCCGTGTTTGTGTGGGTTTCCTCCAGGTTCTCCGGTTTCCTCCCACATTCCAAAGACATACTGATAGGGAATTTAGATTGTGAGCCCCAATAGAGACAGCAATGATAATGTGTGCAAAACTGTAAAGCGTATGTTGGCGCTATATAAAAATAATAAAGAAGATAAAGAAGTGTATGAAACATTACAAGAACATTAGATTTTAGCCTGTGCACCAATATGAGGTCTGTGAAGCCTGCAGGACAGTCCCCATCTGCTATCATTGACCAGAAAGACAGGATTGCATGGTCACACCATCCCCCCCCCAGAGATAAGGAGCTCCAGAGGTGTCTGACATGCTTATCTCATGTCTTCACCAAGTGACAGCAAACAGCTATTGGCTTATAGATTTCCTATCTGACTGCTATCTGCTGTCTATGGCCAGGAGAGATCTAACCCAATGCAAAGTGACACAGCATAATAAAGGTAGAAGCAATATGTGGACCTACCACTTACAGGAGGACAGCATCACAAACAGATCAATGTGTTGTCATAAAACACAACTCCAGACACAATACCAGGGAAACAGAAGACGACACCATATGAGTCAGGGCACATGACGCGATACAGGCTGGAAGACTAGTCTAAATAATGAGGCTGCAATATGTAACCGGCCAACCACGTATCTGGCATCTGTCTATGATCACAGGACTCTTCCCCGAACACTAGGAGTTGGGCCTACAGGCTCCAACTAGATGTTCCCTCAACCCACAGCATCACTTGAAGAAATATCACCTTTCCGAGTCATGATTGGACTTCAAACCCAATTAAAGGCATGATAGTCCTACTCTGCCATAGAGATGACACCTACAGTACCTGTCCTGGTGACCATAGCCCCATGACCGCGCTTTCATTTCCAAGTGTGCCCACTATGGCTGTACCCAGCGTTGGACATTACTTTACACATACTTGAGTCAATGGCAATAAATGCCAGAGATTTCTAGATTTCACATCTATCACCCCTACTACACCCAAGAGACTAGGATCCACACTGCTCATGCACTAGTCGTCGGAGACGTGGGGAGGGAACCAGGCACTACGGGGATTCCATGTGGGTCTTCAATGCACTACACTCAGTTCAGACAATTTTCATTCCATGTGTGAACAGACCCTACACGGACCAATGTTAATCCATGTGCCACTCCACAAGTGGCATTTTCACATGGACCTCAGGTCCACCAGGAAAAATGGTCACAACATGCACTAGGCAGGCCCAATTTACAGAGCAGACTAGTGCCTGCCAATAAGGCATCGATGTCCTGCACCATTTCCCTATGCTGATGAGCACGTGGAGTCGGGTACGGAGCCGGGCACGTACGCAATTGCAGCCGTAATTGGCTTAAAGTGACATAAGTTCAGCCCAGTCTGAGACACGAATTGGTGGCCACACTGGCTCAGGCAGATATATAGTTAATTCGGAGCTTGTTGGCAGAACCCAATTGTCAGTCTGTCTTAGAATTTATTTGGTCAAGATCTGCCATGCTTTTTTCAAGAGAAATCACAAATATTGCAGTGTACATGAGCTCTATATACCTAAGTATCCGCGACCAGACAGTTTCTCCATAACCATGCCCATCACAGTGCTCCCCATAAAGCTGCACCCACACATCCGTGCGCCACGGTCTGAGAATGAACCGACTGCAGGCCAAGCTCGGGTCATGAGACCCATAGGCAATCTGTGCACGCACCGTATAGGTGACATGCACACTAACCTCTGCAGAAGATTTCTTTTTGAACATTTTTGTCTAAAATTGTATGAATGGCTAAGTGCACAATGCTCCTGTCCACCCAACTGGACAGATACAGTTAGGTCCATATATATTTGGACAGAGACAACATTTTTCTAATTTTGGTTATAAACATTACCACAATGAATTTTAAACAAAACAGTTCAGATGCAGTTGAAGTTCAGACTTTCAGCTTTCATTTGAGGGTATCCGCATTAAAATTGGATGAAGGGTTTAGGAGTTTCAGCTCCTAAACATGTGACACCGTGTTTTTAAAGGGACCAAAAATAATTGGACAATTGACTCCAAGGCTATT
Source organism: Ranitomeya variabilis (assembly GCF_051348905.1). NCBI lineage: Eukaryota > Metazoa > Chordata > Amphibia > Anura > Dendrobatidae > Ranitomeya > Ranitomeya variabilis. The sequence goes on from NC_135234.1 coordinate 662,536,788, forward strand.
TCATGGACAGGTGTGGGCAATCCCTTCGTTATGTCATTCTCAATTAATCAGATAAAAGGCCTGGAGTTGATTTGAGGTGTGGTGCTTGCATTTGGAAGGTTTTGCTGTGAAGTAAACATGCGGTCAAAGGAGCTCTTCATGCAGGAGAAACAAGCCATCCTTAAGCTGCGAAAACAGAAAAAACCCATCCAAGAAATTGCTACAATATTAGGAGTGGCAAAATATACAGTTTGGTACATCCTGAGAAAGAAAGAAAGCACTGGTGAACTCATCAATGCAAAAAGACCTGGGCGCCCACGGAAGACAACAGTGGTGGATGATCGCAGAATTATCTCCATGGTGAAGAGAAACCCCTTCACAGCAGCCAACCAAGTGAACAACACTATCCAGGAGGTAGGCGTATCAATATCCAAATCTACCATAAAGAGAAGACTGCATGAAAGTAAATACAGAGGGTTCACTGCACGGTGCAAGCCACTCATAAGCATCAACAATAAAAAGGCTAGACTGGACTTTGCTAAAAAACATCTAAAAAGCCAGCACAGTTCTGGAAGAACATTCTTTGGACAGATGAAACCAAGATCAACCTCTACCAGAATGATGGAAGGAGAAAAGTATGGCGAAGGCGTGGTCCAGCTCATGATCCAAAGCATACCACATCATCTGTAAAACACGGCGGAGGCAGTGTGATGGCTTGGGCATGCATGGCTGCCAGTGGCACCGGGTCACTAGTGTTTATTGATGATGTGACACAGGACAGAAGCAGCCGAATGAATTCTGAGGTATTCAGAGCCGCCATACTGTGTGCTCAGATCCAGCCAAATGCAGCCAAACTGATTGGTCGTCGTTTCATACTACAGATGGACAATGACCCAAAACATAAAGCCAAAGCAACCCAGGAGTTTATTAAAGCAAAGAAGTGGAATATTCTTGAATGGCCAAGTCAGTCACCTGATCTCGAACCAATTGAGCATGCATTTCACTTGTTAAAGACTAAACTTCAGACAGAAAGGCCCACAAACAAACAGCAACTGAAGACCACCGCAATGAAGGCCTGACAGAGCATCAAAAAGGAGGAAACACAGCGTCTGGTGATGTCCATGAGTTCAAGACTTCAGGCAGTCATTGCCAACAAAGGGTTTTCAACCAAGTACTAGAAATGAACATTTTATTTACAATTATTTAATCTGTCCAATTACTTTTGGTCCCTTTAAAAACAGGGTGGCACATGTTAAGGAGCTGAAACTCCTAATCCCTTCATCCAGTTTTAATGTGGATACCCTCAAATGGAAGCTGAAAGTCTGAACTTCAACTGCATCTGAATTGTTTTGTTTAAAATTCATTGTGGTAATGTCTATAACCAAAATTAGAAAAATGTTGTCTCTGTCCAAATATATATGGACCTAACTGTATGTTGGAAGAAAAGTCTTGGTGAATACATGCTATAGATTGCCCCCGCTCAACAGATGGAAACCAAAGTGTGCTTTTGGCCTCTATCTAGCTCAGAGGTGGGCAACTAATTTTCCCAAAGGGCTAAATGAGAAACAGTGAATGTTGTGGAGGGCCGAACTAACATGCTGACATCAATATTAACACATTAAATATAATTATTTTATATTAATATTGTATCAATTAATATTGACCAGAATTAAGTATACTGACAACCTCTATATACCGTACAAGCCCCATAAATACAGTATGAGCCCATAAATAGCCCCCATACAGAGTAGGAGAACACAGACAGCCCCCCTATACAGTATGAGCCCACACAGGGTCCACCTATATACAGGTGGTGAAGGCGGGTGTGTCCCGGGAGCCGAGGTTTTCAGCCCTCTGGCTGTCTTCTATCTGTAGGACGTACTGGACCAGGCAGAGGGATGGATGTGGCCCGCGGGCGGTACTTTGCCCTGGTCTGATCTAGCTAGTATACATTCCCATACAGTCATTCAGTGCAGCAGGCCGCTCTTTCCAATACAGAGGGCTACCACAAAGCACACACCATGCAGTATATACACCATGCAGTATATACACCATGCAGTACATATGTCTTTTCATCCAACAAAATGATGGTCACTGTCCGACATATAAATAGACAGTGGCCGCTAATGCAGAAGAGCGGGGGATTACCTCTGTCTCTATATTGGAGGAATATATTCGGGCTATGGGCAGCACGGTGGCTCAGTAGTTAGCACTGCAGTGCTGGGGTCCTGGGTTCAAATCCCACCAAGGACGACATCTGCAAGGAGTTTGTATGTTCTCCCTGTGTTTGTGTGGGTTTCCTCCGGGTTCTCCGGTTTCCTCCCACATTCCAAAGACATACTGATAGGGAATCTAGATTGTGATCCCCATCGGGGACAGCGATGATAATGTCTGTAAAGTGCTGTGGAATTAATGGCGCTATATAAGTGAGTAAAATAAACTGCAAGCTGTAGTAATTAGCAATTGTCTAATATAACATTCCTGTAGCATCGGGAGTGTCCAGATAATGTGCTGGGCTCCAGTGTATTCCCTCACAGCCACGTCTCTCGCCCCCCACAGCCCCTTATTATTAGCGCTGTGCTTGTGATGGGGGCAATCATAGAGAAGTGCATGAGAACGCGTCCCCTCGTGTATAATCAGCAGACGTGTCAGTGTTATTTTCACATGAGGTGAAGTATGCCGGGGGATAAAAGCTAAAATGCGTCTTATTCGGAGTTTCCTGCTCTGTCAGAAACCAAAGAAAGAAACCCCACTATTATCAGAAGGTAAACACGGAAATCCTGCCAGAATCACTAGCTGTAAATGGCAGCGACAGGAAATAAAACTGACAAGAACAACCAATGCTTAGAAGATTACTGCGAAGAAAGGCAGCACATGTCCACTGCACCGCTACAGAGGTCCACGGCGGAGAGTGAATGCTGCAGAGCGTGAATGCGGCAGAGCGTGAATGCGGCAGAGCGTGAATCAGGCAGAGCGTGAATGCGGCAGAGCGTGAATGCGGCAGAGCGTGAATGCGGCAGAGCGTGAATGCGGCAGAGCGTGAATGCGGCAGAGGTCCGCGGCGAAGCGTGAATGCTACAGAGGTCCGCGGCGGAGAGTGAATGCTGCAGAGCGCGAATGCGGCAGAGCGTGAATGCTACAGAGGTCCGCGGCGAAGCGTGAATGCTGCAGAGGTCCGCGGTGGAGTGTGAATGCGGCAGAGCGTGAATGCTGCAGAGGTCCGCGGCGGAGTGTGAATGCGGCAGAGCGTGAATGCTACAGAGGTCCGCGGTGGAGTGTGAATGCTGCGGAGCATGAATGCTACAGAGGTCCGCGGGGAAGTGTGAATGCTGCGGAGCGTAAATGCTGCAGAGCGTGAATGCTGCAGAGCGTGAATGCTGCAGAGCGTGAATGCTGCAGAGCGTGAATGCTGCAGAGCGTGAATGCTGCAGAGCGTGAATGCTGCAGAGGTCCGCGGGGAAGTGTGAATGCTGCAGAGCATGAATGCTGCAGATGTCAGCTGCAGAGCGTGAATGCTGCAGAGCGTGAATGCTGCAGAGCGTGAATGCTGCAGAGCGTGAATGCTGCAGAGGTCCACGGGGAAGTGTGAATGCTGCAGATGTCAGCTGCAGAGCGTGAATGCTGCAGAGCGTGAATGCTGCAGGGCGTGAATGCTGCAGGGCGTGAATGCTGCAGGGCGTGAATGCTGCAGGGCGTGAATGCTGCAGGGCGTGAAAGCTGCAGGGCGTGAATGCTGCAGGGCGTGAATGCTGCAGGGCGTGAATGCTGCAGAGGTCCGCGGCGGAGCGCGAATGCTGCAGAGCGTGAATGCTGCAGAGCGCGAATGCTGCAGAGCGCGAATGCTGCAGACCGTGAATGCTGCAGACCGTGAATGCTGCAGAGGTCGGCGGCGGAGCTTGAATGCTGCGGAGCGTGAATGCTACAGAGGTCCGCGGGGAAGTGTGAATCCTGTGGAGCGTGAATGCTGCAGAGCGTGAATGCTACAGAGGTCGGCGGCGGAGCGTGAATGCTGCGGTGCGTGAATGCTACAGAGGTCAGCGGGGAAGTGTGAATCCTGTGGAGCCTGAATGCTGCAGAGCGTGAATGCTGCAGAGCGTGAATGCTGCAGAGGTCCGCGGCGGAGCGCGAATGCTGCAGAGCGCGAATGCAGCAGAGCGCGAATGCAGCAGAGCGTGAATGCTGCAGAGCGTGAATGCTGCAGAGCGCGAATGCAGCAGAGCGTGAATGCTGCAGAGCGTGAATGCTGCAGAGCGTGAATGCTGCAGAGCGCGAATGCTGCAGAGCGTGAATGCTGCAGAGGTCTGTGGCGGAGCAAGAATGCTACAGAGGTCCGCGGCGGAGCGTGAATGCTACAGAGGTCCGTGGTGGAGTATGAATGCTACAGAGGTCCGCGGCGGAGCGTGAATGCTGCAGAGGTCTGTGGCGGAGCAAGAATGCTACAGAGGTCCGCGGCGGAGCGTGAATGCTACAGAGGTCCGTGGTGGAGTATGAATGCTGCGGAGTGTGAATGCTACAGAGGTCCGCGGGGAAGTGTGAATGCTGTGGAGCGTGAATGCTGCGGAGCGTGAATGCTGCGGAGGTCAGCGGCGGAGCGCGAATGCTGCAGAGCGTGAATGCTGCAGAGGTCTGTGGCGGAGCAAGAATGCTACAGAGGTCTGTGGCGGAGCGTGAATGCTACAGAGGTCCGTGGTGGAGTGTGAATGCTGCAGAGTGTGAATGCTACAGAGGTCCATGGGGAAGTGTGAATGCTGCAGAGCATGAATGCTGCAGATGCCCGCGGTGGAGCGTGAATGCGGCGGAGCATGAATGCGGCTGAGTGTCACATTCCCTTTAAACGGGCCAACTATCCAGGCTCTCATTTCTGCTAAACTGTGGGCTTACCAGGGATGGACCCTCATTTACAGTCTGCAGGCGATCAATATCTTTGCTAGCAGTCACTGAATAGGGGATCTACCAAACAATCTGAAGATCACATAGATTGGTGACTCCCTACAACAGATCTGATGACTGTAAAGTCTCACGAGTTGATCATGATGTGCCCAGGACAGGACAGATTGTCATCCTATTATGCTATATATAAAATTTCTTTTAAAATGTTATTAAACATACTAAAGTGTGATTTCATACTAAAATGTAAAATCCTACAAACATATACATAAAAAAAATAAATAAATAAAACAACGAAAAAAAAAAAACAAACAAAAAAAAAAAACTCCCTTTTTTCATATTGGGACTATTTCCAAATGCCAAATACAAATTTTCGAAATTTCATTCATATCAAAACTGAAAAAACTAATATGCAATTTTGTACCTGTCAATTTATTTGCTTTGTACATCATATACCTTCTATAACATCATTTAATCCATCCAAAATGGCTTTTTAAAACAGAGCTTATCCCGGCATTTATGTTTGAAGCATAATAAAACATTCAATATTTCTGTAACCCCGTTGGAGCAAATACCTGTGAAGTGTACTAATAGAGTACAAAAGTTAAACTGGAAAGAATCATATTGGATCTTCCGTCTGGGTACATTATACCCAGATGGATTAAATGATGTTATAGAAGGTATATGATGTACAAAGCAAATAAATTGACAGGTACAAAATTGCATATTAGTTTTTTCAGTTTTGATATGAATGAAATTTCGAAAATTTGTATTTGGCATTTGGAAATAGTCCCAATATGAAAAAAGGGAGTTTTTTTTTCTTTTTTTTTTTTCGTTGTTTTATTTTGTTTTTTTTTTTATTATGTATATGTTTGTAGGATTTTACATTTTAGTATGAAATCACACTTTAGTATGTTTAATAACATTTTAAAAGAAATTTTATATATAGCATAATTATATTTATAGTGTTTTTAGAAAAGAAAAAATCATTTTAGTGAAGAATTTGTGGGTACATTTTTTTTTTTTTTTTTTTTTGTTTACGTTTTTTTCCAGTGTGGAGTTTTTTAACACTTTTTTTCCTCCTTGTGTGAGAAAAAAAAAATAAAAAAAAAAAATTTGTCAGTCCCCACCCAAATTGACATGCAGGGATATCTGCTATAAAATGTGTTCAGATAGATCTGTTTATATGCATGACATTATACCTGAGGAAGACTCTAAGAAGTCGAAACCGGTTGTATTTTAGTTTGAAATAAAAATCATCTTTGAATCAGAATATCGAGTTCCATCATCATCCTTCAGGAGCGCATATTGCTGGGAAAAACATTCACAAAGTGTTATCGCCTATGAAAGCACTGCTCAGTGCGCTCATCAGTTCCCAGATCTTTGCAGCAAACTGAGTGGAAAGAGGAATGGAGTGATCCATGGATTGGATCTATACACAGTATATCAAGACACCAAAAAGGTGAGTGGATTCACACTGAGTACACACCTTTGGAAACTAACTACTACACTCAGAAGTCTGCGCATCCTATTTCTCTCCCTATAATCCCCTCTTGTATTACACAATCCATATCCAGAAGAGACGTCACGATGGTTTACAGGAAGAAGGACTGTGCCTTTGCCTCTGCGGTTCTGCTCTCCTGCCTGTATAACTGTGTACAACTGTAAAATGGAAGATGGGCTTTCAGGGCAAGTGAAAGTTCTGCACCTATAGTGCTGACAGAACAAGTAACTGATTCACTCAAAAAATTGTGTACGGCAAGTTACAGAGATTACGAAAGAGGACCATTCCTGGACATATGACACAAAGAATTTTTTTTATCTTGTTGAGAGGGACGAGGGGAGAAAGCCCAAGCTTTTACTAGTGTGAAAGGACGGGATAGACATGCCATAAAGCAAACAATAACAAGTATTTCTAAAAGTTGATGAATATATTTATTAACTCTGATCTGTCCTAACTTTGAACAGCTGCCACATGTTCTGGTCCCGGGATGAGGTTTTACATCACTAATCCCCAGTAGCAAGTTGCCCTTCAATCTGGCACTTTGCCTGATCCCTAAAACCATTTCATCTGTAGGCTGCAGCCATATAATACATAACAGATAGTAAAGCAAATAAAGAAAAAATAGACGCATTTGCAGTTCTACAATTGAAAATTGCAGAATTTTATGATCTCCCTTGTTAAGGCTACGTACTTAATAGACTGTGAAATGAGCGCTATTTCTACAATGGCATTTAGAGGCCGGGCTCTCCTGGTCGCTGCACCCAGTCTCTGGTGGAGGCCTGGACTGTATTCTGGAGGGTCGGACACTGCAGGACTGCCTATAGCCAAAACTGGCGCACATTAATGCTGGGCAAAAACGATTGTAAGAAAAGCCAAACTCAGGAGCTGATACACATGAGAAAAGTATTGGCCTTTCTTCTGTATTTTAGCCATCTTTGTTGCACCCACTTCTGGCCTTATGGGATTCCAGCCTTATCCATATTCTGGTGTCTGAGTGCGGCCGGTTTCTCACGGCCATAAAACTAGCAAACGTTAGTGTCTATTTCCTGGAACAAAACACCCCAACTCCCAGTGGTCTAAGAGAACTGAACTTTGATCACAATAGGGTTCCATGATGATCGGCCGTGTGGTCCTCATATGCACGATAAAATACATCCTGTTTATGGCAATCTGGAGCCAACCTTAGGGCCATAGCATTGGGAAAATAGTGAAAAACACAAACAAGGAATTTATTCCGTATAATTTACGTCCATTTATAATCCAGTTTGTATGTGGACTGACTTCACTCTAAAAATGCCCATAAAGCAGAAATAGTGATCGGCCGAACATTCCCCCATAGACAAGAACGCTCCGCTCAGCAAAGCATTCGCGTGTCTTCAATAGAGAGGAGAAAGCCGCCAAACACCTGACAAACTTTTAATCTGGATCTACTACTATCCTTATCTCGACCCAACATTATCTGTCAGGGAATAGTCAGACAGCCCCATACACACAACTATTTATATGAGAGTTTAGTTCTTTCAAAGAAAAATGCAACCTTGAAAATTATTGCACGTTTTGTTATACGCACGTTTAGTTCCTTTGTGTGCATTGGAAGAACAAAAAATAAATAAATTGAGAATAAAAGGCAAACTGGACATCATTTCACACAAAACCCCAAAAATGGGCAGGACAGAATTGTTGGCACCTTTCCAAAATTGTGGTTAAACAACTTTAAGTTATGGTAACTCAATCTTTGCATTGTGAGTCTGTGTGAGCCACACTAAGCATGGAGAACAGAAAGAGGAGAGGAGAACTGTCTGAGGACATGAGAACCATGATTGTTGAAGAATATCAACAATCTGAAGGTTCCAAGCCCATCTCCAGAGATTTTGATGTTCTTTTGTCCATAGTGCGCAACATAATAAAGACGTTTACAACCCATGGCACAGTAACTAATCTCCCTGGATGTGGACGGCATAGAAAAATTGATGAAAGGTTACAACGCACGATAGTCAAGATGGTGGATAAGCACACCCATCAATTTCCAAAGAAATTCAAGCTGTCCTGCAGGCTCAAGGTGCATCAGTGTCAGAGCGAACTATTCATCGACATTTAGATGAAATTAAATTCTATGACCCAGGAGGACTCCACTGCTGACACAGAGACATAAAAAAGCTAGGCTACAGTTTGCAAAAATGTACATCTGAAATCCTTCTGGGAAAGTGTCTTGTGGACAGATGACACCAAGATAGAGCTTTTTGGTGAAACACATGATTCTACTTTTTACCAAAAATGGTATGAGGCCTACAAAAAAAAAAAAGAACACAGTACCTACAGTCAAACATGGTGGAGGTTCAAATATGTTTTGGGGTAGTTATACTGCCTCTGGCACTGCGTGCCTTGACTGTGTGCAACTCATCATGAAATCTGAAGATTACCAAAGGATTTTGGGTCACAATGTAGGGCCCAGTGTCAGAAAGCTGGGTGCTACTGTAGGTCAAGGGTCTACCAGCATTACAATGATCCCAAACATACTTCAAGAAGCACTGGAAAGTTTTAAGTGGCCAGCAAGGAGTCCGCATCTAAGTCCCATTGAACACCTGTGGAGAGATCTTAAAATTGCTGTTGGGAAAAGGCACCTTCAAATATGAGAGACCTGAAGCAGTATGCAAAAAAAGAGTGGTCCAAAATTCCAGTTGAAAAGTGTAAAACGGTTGCTGATGGCTATAGGAAGAGATTGATTGTAGTTATTTATTCCAAAGGGTGTGCAACCAAATATTAAGTTGAGAGAGCCAACAATTTTGTGTGGCCGATTTTGGGGGTTTTGTGTGAAAGGATATCCAATAATTTTCTGGGAGAAATACTTAATTTTCTGGAACAATTTCAAGGGTTCCAACACTTTCAGTCATGACTGTGTATGTAGATCTGAAGAATCTGTCACTCCAGCTCTATTACCCACTCAGCCTCGCCACCTCCTTAACTGACTGCTCCTCTTAACTGAAGTTGCACAGAATAGAGGCTGTTAGTCAAACAGGAGAAGGCGGTGCTAAGTGAGGAATAGAGCTGGAGTGACAGAGGATTCAGATCTACAAATAGCTCTTCAGCCTCATTTACATATTCATTCAAATAACTGATTTCTCAGTAATGGAGGAGCAGACTGGCCATGAAAAGGTATTGCTGGATTTGTCTAGGAGAGAGCTACATGCACATATAGTCTGGGATGAGAGATCCTGCTGCTAGATTAAATATTACCTCCATTATAACATATTGAATAAGGATGTGGAATGCGGTTACCATATGTTAATTAGGGCGAGAGACTTCTATACCGTCCAGTATATACCGGACCCAGGAGTCCTCCTCCTCTCAGACATGACCGGATGGCTGGTGTAGAGGCAGGAATAACCCCGTCATGTCTCTGAAGATCAGCTTTGTAATGAAGCAATGTCACAAATGTTTTAGACATCGGTCTGCCGCACCGTTACAAAAGATACTGGACCGCGGTTGCTGAGGGATATACAGTACATCGGGAAGCTTCCCACAGAGCCAAATATATCCAAGCCTGCAGCTGTCCCGGCTCACCGCTTCCATGGGCCCAGCATCTAATTGATTGGTATCTGCTGCAGCTCCAGGGAATGGAAATCTCCATTATTCCAGATATTTATCTCAGGCTTGTTAGGCTGCATGTGTCATGTCATACAAAACATCTCATCTAATGGCGGCACCGCGCAGCGCTGCACCAGAAAGGCGACCATGTCAGGAGAAGGTGGAACACGGGTCCAAATCACAAAATTACAGTCTGGGCGTGATTACCATGTGCGAGGACCACCAGTAGGACCAGTCATTGCCGCCTGTATGGCAGGAAATATCAGCGGGGCCGTATCATCTGGGTTATCGAGTCTCCACCCATGAATACAGCTCACGCTCACTTTGAGTCGCTCATTCACTGGATTTTCAGCTCCGTAGGTGCCAGAGTCTGGTCATGAATGATGCCAACCTGGCAATGAGATGTGTGGCAGGAGGAAAGAAATCCTATTTAGATTTTGAGCCCCAATGGGGACAGTGATGATGATGTAAAGCGCTGTAGAATATGACGGTGCTATATAAGCAAAGCATAATAAATAAATCAGAAATTAAAGGGTTACCTCTCAAAGAAAACTCCACATCATTTCCCCGTCTTTTATTTTGCCCCTATGAGGCTATGTGCACACGTATTCTTGGGCTCTGCGGATTTTTCCGCAGCGGATTTGAGAAATCCACAGGTAAAAGGCCCTGTGTTTTACCTGCGGATTTACCGCGGATTTAGTGCGGATTCCGCCTGCGGTTTTCCACCTGCGGATTCCTATAGAGGAGCAGGTGTAAACCGCTGCGGAATCCGAACAAAGAATTGACATGCTGCGGAATGTAAACCGCAGTGTTTCCGCGCTTTTTTTTCCGCAGCATGGGCACTGCGGATATTGTTTTCCGTAGGTTTACATTGTACTGTAAACTCATGGAAAACTGCTGCGGATCCGCAGCTGCAGGATCCGCAGCAAAATCCGCAACGTGTGCACATAGCCTAAATCTGCTGAATGACATGGGTCTGGAATAAAAACTAGTAGTAGCATTTTATAGAGGGAGCTCAAGTGAACTGCTGACCACGGAATCAATTGACAGCATAGGTCTCTGCTCTCCACTACGAGAGGGACCACAAGTAGGACACCACCTCTCTAACATATCCAGAAAACCTAATAAGAAAAAGGGAATCTGTCAATGCGTTTTTACTATGTATTCTGAGAGCAGCATAATGTAAGAGTAGAGACCGTGATGTGTCACTTATTAGGCTTTGTGCTGCTGTTTCAATACAATCAATGTTTTATTAGCAGGAGATTATCAATATAGGACAACTTGGCACGTGCAGAGTAGTCCAACCAGAGTGTCCCCCCCACTATACAGTGTACATAAAGCAACCAATCAGTGATGTGGATGTAGCTATACAGGGCAAAATAACTGAGCTCAGCTTAATCTGCAGCAGAGAAAACAGACTATCATAACTGCTGTATACTAAGTGATACATCGCTGGAATCAGGGTCTCTGTCCCAACCTCATGCTACTGTCAGATTACATATGAAAAACCTGCTGAGAAATTCTCTTTAATAAAAAGAGGTTTTAAAAAGATAACGTAGACAAGTTTATGGTGGATTTGTGCGAGATAACCATTATTTCATGTCTATGGTGTGTGTGTGTGTGTGTGTGTGTGTGTGTGTGTGTGTGTGTGTGTGTGTGTGTGTGTGTGTGTGTGTGTGTGTGTGTGTGTATATATTTTTTTTTATTTATTTATTTTTTTTTTCATTCACATATGCTTTTTATTATTATTAATATATTAAACATTCAATAAACAAACTTTTTTATGTTTCTATTTAATACAGAATGATATATACAATAGGTCATTTCTGACGATCTCGCCTCATTAAGCCGGCCACACTATGTAAATTTGTATATCTGGGAAAGATTTGACTTCATTTCTAGTTGACAAGCACAATGTATCTTCCAGGCTATTGGATATGACAGAGCTGGATTTTTACGTTTTAATCAATGAGACATTTTCTGCCATTTGTCTCATTTTAGCATGTAAAGTAATACAGACGTGCTCCAACACTGTCTGCTCAGCTGTCCGTGTCATATTATTGAGGACAGCGAGACTCGTGGAGATTAATAGCCCAATCTGAGACGATATCTGGCCGGTCTGTGTAACATGGCCTTTACCCGAGCCCAGGATCGCATAGTCACATAACGATCTGAGGGAATGTGATCTATGAAAGCACAAGCCCTAATTGTTACACAAATATCAAATATCTTTTACAAGCCTGTGGCATACTGATTACCACCGCATTTACCCTATCTCCACAATGGCTTTACACTCGCACATACATTGTCCCCAAGGGACGTGAAATATCTTCTACAGCACAAAATGGCGAACGCAGGCAAGCGAGGCGTTATGGAACGTGGCACAGCACGCGAGGAAATTCACAGGAAACTTAATACAGAAGACAGATTATCCAAACCTATATATGGCAGGATTAGGATTGGCAACTAACTTCATGAGTGCAAAAGGCAGGAAGACAAATGTCTGCCCATACGGGGTGATCAAGGTTATTCCCATCTTTGTGTATAGATAAAACTGCAAAGTGCTTGTATGAATAAGGACTTGTCATTAAAAATCCTCTCCTTCCTCAAGAACAGGACGATTTTTACATTTTACTGTTTACAGTTCATTGCCAATGTTCGCGACCACCTCTGAACATGCGCAGTGCTTACAAGCTCTTTCCAATAGAACTTTTAGCACTGCACAGAAGCACAATGGAATCGCTGGAGCACACTTAGCTCTCAATCCAGATAGCTTTAGTGTCCCTGTACTGTTCAGATTGTTTAGGGGGTAAAGATGAATTATCCAGCAAAACTGAAGAGTGATTTTGGGGTGTTATATCCCTTTAAAGACTAAGCTAGAATATAGCATCGTTTTCTGAGCAGTGAAGATTTAACGTCTAGAAAGCTCAAAAAGAAAGTCCAACCCAATAAAAAGTCCCACCCACCCCCAAAAAAATCCTAAGCCCCCCCAAAAAGCTCCAACAAAAAAAAGCCCCCCACACACCCAAAAGACCCATACACGCCCACAACAGGCCCAAACACACCAACAAAAAAATGCCCAATCAAAAAAAAAAAGGTTCAACCCAAAAAAAGGCCCAAGCCAAAAGAAAGCCCAACCCAAAAAAGGCCCAATATCCCAAAACAAGGTCCAACCAAGAAAAGGTCCAACCAAGAAAAGGTCCAACCAAGAAAAGGTCCAACCAAGAAAAGGTCCAACCAAGAAAAGGCCCAACCAAGAAAAGGCCCAACCAAGAAAAGGCCCAACCAAGAAAAGGCCCAACCAAGAAAAGGCCCAACCAAGAAAAGGCCCAACCAAGAAAAGGCCCAACCAAGAAAAGGCCCAACCAAAGAATCCTGAAAATGAAGGGTTAAAGTTGTTTTCAAATTCTCCTGTGAAATACGAAAGGTGTATAATTTCTGAATGTTGGTGTTTTTATGTCGACCCTGTTACTGTTAGTAAGAGCAGGTGGGATTTGGTGGAATGCTCCGACATATCAGATTAACCATCACATATGCAGAAAAAGCCGTAAATTAAAGCAGAAAAAGATTTCAGGTTTTGGCGCACGAGTCGCTCCAAGATTTGCCAAATTTCTTACCAGGCGTGACTCAAGTTTTGTGCATCTTACTCTTGTTGACTTTTCTTTCTTGCATTTCTCGGCCTCGTATTTTATGATTGGACGATCGCCTCCACTTGCAGGAATAATTCTACATAGATGTGCTGACGATTCTACATATACACTCGTCAGTGCGCACAGAAACATGTAACCACGGGTCTGGTACAAGTGAGCGCACTCTACACCATAGGAAGCGTGCAATGATTCCTGGAGCATCAACCAAAGGTGAAAGCACAAAGCGTGTGCACATCCATTCATCCGCCGAGAAACTGCACAGACGACACACACTACCTGTGGAGGCTGTTACTGCAGTCTGCGGTGTAAGGTCTGAAAGCCATCAGGTCACACAATGCATTACTAATTGCAATAGATTGGGCAGGCAAGGGAATTTTATTAGGTCACTCCCATGAAGTCATTTGTAGAAAGGTATCCAGCGGCTGAGATGCAATTTGAGTACAAGTAACCAATAATTAAATACTTATAGTTATGGCTGATCCTGGAGAGCAGTAGTCCTATAGCCTCCACCACATGGCGCAAGGCTCCTACTGTAACAGGGGATTTAAATGGGAGGCTTGTGTGAGGACACATAGCATCAAATATTAAACGACAGGTGTCAGTAGCATCAACCCTCCTAAGCCGTCTGTATGGGCATGTAGGCCATAGGAAGCTGAATAAAATGATACCTGGATATTTACGATTCATTGTCTTATTCCTGAGAAATCCAGGTTTTTCTTAATATGTAAATGAGCTGGTAAGATCTATGGACCGGACACAGATCGGCCTCCAGAGCTTATGAAACATGAGAGGAGGGGTTACCAGTGTGAGACATGTAGGGAAGGAGAGCAGACTGTCAGTCATTACAAGTCTCACACTGGTAACTTCCTCTTTCACTTGAAACAATCTCTGGAGGCAGACTCTCAGGGAGAGCTATGTCCCACCCATAGCTCTTAACAGATCATTTATATATTACGATGTGGATTTTACTGGAATAAGACATCAGATTGCAGATATAAAATATCACTTTATTCAGCCTCCTAAGACTTACGTGCCCATATAGACGGCTATGGAGGGTTGATCCACTGACAAATTACGGTGCATTTGTCACGAGATAGCCTAGTGCAATGTTATCGTCACTGTGTAATGATGTGCCAGGCCGGCCAATCAGAAGAAGAGCCACGGATGCCAGGAGGCCATTCTCAGGGTCCCCGCCAAGCAGCCACAGATTACAGATATGGGGGCTATGCAACCATCCGCTCCAACTCCATCACCAAGTGTTCTTCTTACTGTAGTAGATTAATGCTGAGATCACCCTGTAGTCTTGGTGTACTCCTTCGGATGGCTCTTTTGTACTTTCGTCATGTTTTTATTTAGACCAAAAAGCAAGCTGTATTGCCAGATCCATGGTATGACACATATAGAAAGCACCTATAAACCCTATTGACTTAAAAAAATAATCTTTGTTTAATCTGAAAATACCAAGAACAGTTTTACGAATGCGAGTTTCACTGTTCATGTATGAGCCACAAGTCTAGCCTGATTGCCAACTCCTGAGTGTTCCTCCTCCCTGCTGAGCACTCCTACTGCTCAGTACAAGCTGCAGCTGGGTGGGTGAAGACTGAATACACATGGACTCCTGAGCTCTCTCATAAAATGCGGATAACAATCAGGATTATACAGCAACTCTGACAAGGATTGTAAGCATAACAGTCTCATCTGGTCTAAGATCTATTTAACAACGTATCAAGTGATTACTGTGAAATCTGTTATCAGATCCTCCTTAAAATTCAACAAGCCCAGTCATCCACCCCTTGCACGGGCATCTGCCACTGTGAAAAAGCTCCGACATCTAAATACAAAATTATACACATAGCTTTTACGTCCAATGTTCGTCTAAGGTGTCTGACCACCTGAAGTGTCTTCAATGAAATTCCTATAAATATTAGATGGGTGAGAACTCTCAGCACTTTGCAGGAATGGGGCTTTCCTTTAAAAAAAGAAAAAAAAATAATTTACGAAGCACCGCTCTGGTGGTGCGTAGGGAAAAGGGGATCAAACAGCAATACCAAGTGCAACCACTGCTAAAAATATGGCGCTGTGCTGTACAGAGACACTGCACATACAGGAGTAGCCCTTCAATCAGCTGATCGGGGGAGTGGCAGGTGTGGGAACCCCACAAATTAAGGTGGTTTATCTAGAGGATAAGCAATCAATTTTAAATTATTGGAATACCCCTTTAAAACAGTATTGTTCTGACATTGACTACCCCATAGCAGGGATTAGGCTACGTTCACATTTGCGTTGTGCGCCGCAGCGTCGGCGCCGCAGCGCACAACGCAAACGAAAACGCGGCAAAACGCACGCTAAAACGCTGCGTTTTGCGCCGCATGCGTCGTTTTTGGCCGAAAGTTGGACGCAAAAAAAATGCAACTTGAAGCGTTTCTTGCGTCCAACGCTTGCGGCCACGCGGCGCAAAACGCAGCACAACGCATGTCCATGCGCCCCCATGTTAAATATAGGGGCGCATGACGCATGCGGCGCCGCTGCGGCGCCCGACGCTGCGGCGCTGACCGCAAATGTGAACGTAGCCTAAGTTCTGCCTTTCTTGATATGAGTCAGCACAGGACAAAGAGGACACACAAATGCAATGAGTCATTGTAAAATAAGCACAGTGGCCACAGATCACGTGGTTAACCCTGTACCTGCCGGGGAAGCCACTGACTGTATGTATACAGAGACTAAGAGGTCAACAAGCCCATGAGCCTCCAGCATGACCTCATCCTCAGTCCCTATACAAAGAGATGGGTTACAGCTTTTGTCACGGCCGGGATGAGGAACACAACATCCCTTATTGTCCACATAATGTTCCGTAAACAGTGGAAACATTTCAGCAGATGCGGAGGGACAATATATCACAGGCAGGGCCTGGAACACACTGAGGTCATTGATGGAGACCAATACTACGAAACCACAAAGAACAAAAAGAAAACTTAAAAATGGATTTAATCTGTTAAATGTTTTCACCTATAAAGCAAATGTACAGTATTACAACATCAGACGGGGAAAAAGTGCATGAAGAAGCTGCAACATGGACCTGGAGTATGCCCCAAAATGGAGTGTTCTGTACCCCCAGACCTCATGGCGGGCGCATACACTAAGGCTGTGTGCACACGATGCAGATTTAGTCCAGATCTGCAGCGGTTTTTTCTGCTGCAGAAACGCTGCAGATCTGCACTGTGATTTACAGTACAATGTAAATCAATGTAAAAAAAAAAAAAAAAGCTGTGCACATGGTACAGAAAAATCCGTGCAGAAACCCTGCAGATTTCAAAGAAGTGCATGTCACTTCTTTTGTGCGTTTCTGCAGCGTTTCTGCACCCCTCCATTAATAGAAATCCGCAGTGGTAAAAACTGCATAAAAACCGCGCAAAAAACGCATCAAAAATGCAGCTGCGGATTCTGCCAGGAGATGCAGATTTAGTGCAGAAAATTCTGCACCACATTTCCTACGTGTGCACTAAGGACTCTCTGCGGATCTGCAGCGTTTTTTGCAGTGCAGAAACGCTGCAGGTCCCCAATTGATTTCCAGTACAATGTAAATCAATGAGAAAAAAAAAATGCTGTGCACACTTTGCGGAAAATCTGCTGCGGAAACGCTGCGGTTTAAAAGAAGTAGCATGTCACTTCTTTTTTGTGAATCTGCAGCGTTTTTGTACCCATTCCATTATAGAAAACCGCAGGGGTAAAAAACGCAGCAAATCCGCAAGAAAACCGCAGCAAAAAACGCACAAAAAAACGCTGCGGAACCGCACAAAAAACCGCAGGTGCGTTTTCTGCCAGGAGAGACAGAATCCGCACCAGAAATTCCTAAGCCTAATCCGCAACATGTGCACATAGCCATAGCCTAAGACTGGTGGAGAATGAATGTTTACTGCCATGGGGCAAAAAGTCACAGAATCTGATCATGTTCAATGGGGTAACGTGGCCTCATCAGATCAATGCACACACCACCCGCCATATAGAGAGTGAGGATGAGACCGGCCTTCCTCACCTCCAGGAGCCGAAATCAGTGACGCTGGATTACCCCCCTGACTCCCGGGAAACAGCAGGAACAAGAGTGTCTACAGCTCAACTGTCCAACCATTGTATTCCCCAATCAAACAAAGACTTTGGGGCAAAGCTGGGAAATAATGGTTTCCCTCATACACATCAATAATCACAATGCATATGTTATTGATATATAGGGGGGTACTCTGGTGGTGGCTTACCTCCTGTGAGAACAAGAGATTAGGTATATTACATCCCAACATGCTCAATCCTTCTTTTTCCCAACATCAGCCATCTCCAGAGAGTCAGGACATCCCATGAACACAGACTGTCAGCAGGTCTTACCAAAATCGGTGGGGTCATCTAATGTGTCACCTTCAGAAATTCATGGGTTAACCTATATATGCCATAAATCTCCATAGGTGAGGGTCCCACCGCTGGATCAAAACAGAGAGGAACTTTATTGCATTCCACGGATGATGCATAGTGATTGCACAAGTTGTATGAAAACCATGTAGGTGACTATACATACTGACGTTTCGACTCTCCTGAGTCTAGGCTTGGTGTGGAGAACAATGTCCTCCTCCACACCTACCATGGAGCACCAGCAATACTAGTACTGTGACACCGTGATAAAGGCTCGGGAGACTCGCCACGCTGACCCTCCCTGATCTACATCCTACTGACACACAGTGCCCAAATGATCTTTATTTGAGATGGGAAGAGGTGGTTGGCCATGTACGTATGTAGCTCTCTACGGTGTATGGGAAGCATGCGATCACGGTTGTCCTAAGGCTTGTTCATTAGTCATTCAGGGAGAACTGCCCATAACATGAGCATGTGTTTTCAATGGGGAGAAGAGAATAAGCCACCGGACACCAGTGGCAGCAGCTTATTAGTTGCAAAAAGAAAAGGATGAGGCCTGTAAATTTCAACATGCTCAATCCTTTTTTACTCTACCTGTGGCAAAGGCAAAATTAATGTTGGTCGAACATTAATACTTATTAGGTGCGCAACAGTTCCCACCCATCAGCGCTTTAGTCCATTTATTTCTCATGTGCTAAAAAAGTCCTGATTTTCATCGGTGTGCTTGGTCAGATCTTCATCAGTGTTGGTCAGTCTGTCAGCTTCTACCATTAGAGCTTCGCCATTTTTCTGGTACGCAAAACAAAATCGATTAAGTTTTCTCAAGCTTCTAGCAAAGAGTCAGTGAAAAATCAGACTTCTGTCCGAGTTTTCTTGGATTCAGATTTGCATTGGACTTTGTCAGAAAAAAAATCTGATGCAAATGCTGGCAGATGGGGTGGGTGTAAAGCCGTGCCGCCAGAGACACAATATATGATAAGAAACCGAAAGAAGTATAAATGCGGGTTTATTCATCGATGCATTTCGAGGCAACACAACTTCTTCATCAGGACTAGCCACAATGATCTGATGAAGAGACTGGATTGCCTCGAAACGTGTTGACAAATAAAAATAAATCTATACTTCTTTTGGTTTCTTATCATATACTGAATCTCAGACGGCGCGGCTTTACACCTACCCCATCTGACAGCATTTGCATCCTACCTAGTGGTGCTGCAGCAGCCTTTTACAAAGGGTGCCTACTGTGGAAAAAAAAAAAAGTTTGTAAAAACTGACATCTGCTAAAGGGGTATTCCCATCTCCAAGCTCCTATCTTAATATGTACTAGGTGTAATAATAATATTAGCAAATACCTTTAATCAGAAATGTTTTATAGTTCTTCTGATAAGCTATGTCACTTATCCCATGTGCAGGGCACTGCAATAGCTTAGGAGTCCATGGTTATAACCACTAACAACTGTCATTATATGAGTGGTCATATCCATGAACACCTAAGCTACTGCAATGCCCTGCACATGAAGTAAGTGGCATAGCTAATCAGAAGAACTGTATATTTCTAATTGGAGGTATTTGATAAAATTATTACACCTACTGCATAGTGGGATAGGATCTTGGAGATGGGAATACGCCTTTCAGTGGAAAGGCTACTCATATCCAGTATGTAAAAACACTGTACATCCTAGATTGTAGCATAGACCCCACTTGTGGAGCAAAATAATAGCATCCCCACCTGCGAGCCTCAGCTCTATGCTGTGCAGCCACTCATACACCAGCCACACTTCACCTCTGTTTACTACACGATCAGGTTTCCATTTCCCTTTAATGATCTGATTGGTGTCACCATGAACATACCTCAGCCCTCAGATATGTGAAAACACATGGCTACACCCTGGAATGACCCGGGGGCTGTGATTCTTGGCCAGGAGCCCTAAATGCTACCTGTTGATACATAGTGCTGTTCCAAGAAAAACAATTACTAATTAATTAAGTGATAAGACTTATTAGTTATTAAACTCCTAGCAGTGAAGAGTTTTATATGTTTATGGCTAGTAAGTCAGTGATCGTGTGATCTAAAAACTCCTTGCGATGATTGCAGAGAAACTATTTAATATGCTCCTACTT
Source organism: Ranitomeya variabilis (assembly GCF_051348905.1). NCBI lineage: Eukaryota > Metazoa > Chordata > Amphibia > Anura > Dendrobatidae > Ranitomeya > Ranitomeya variabilis. The sequence goes on from NC_135234.1 coordinate 662,556,909, forward strand.
ACAATCATTGCTTTAGATGACGGAACAAAACACCGTGTGCAACAGCCAGCCCGAAGATATTGATAATAAAAAGTATGCTTCCTTAAAGGGGTCCTCCAGCACCTCTCACATGTGGTGATGCTATAGTGTGGACCGTTGGGCACTTGTCAGGTGTTCTGCACAGCCGGATCTGGGCCCCGTAACATATATCCAGCTAATAGGGGTGTGTGTGTGTGTGTGTGTGTGTGGGGGGGGGGGGGTTGAGATATTAGAGCCCCCAACGATCTCAGATCTGAAGTCATCAATGTAGCAAACAATATAACACATTGTACAACTTAACACAATCCAAGAAAATCACGGGTGGCCAAATTTGTACTTAAAGGGGTTGTCCGGGCTTGGAACAAAAGTCTACAGTCACTAACTGCAGACTGGCGAACCATGACACGATTCCACCCTAACAAGTAATGGCGCCTCCGCTCTATGTCAGCTTTCCCTTTAATGTCCCTGGTAAATCTCTAGGGTCATGCTATTCTGCCGGCCCTACCCATGTATGCGTCACAGATATTGCCAGAAAAGTGCCTTTCAAAAACCAACCGTAACCTCCATAAATCATCAAACCGAATATATAGTATAAACTTGTAAATCAATAAACTGATCAAAAGTTACATGCATAATTATTCATTTGTGGCAGTCTCATTTTTATGTCTGCCCAGTTTTGCACATATCACTCCCAAAGGATGCCCCTCCAGGCTCTATTTACCCTTCAGTAGTAATTCTAAATATTCTGCTATAGTTTCAGTCCTCCCGGTAGATCAGGCTTCCTGCCAGCACAGCTCCATTCTGCCTCCAGCATTGATAGACTACATTCTTCCTAGAGTACGCTCTAAGCGCCTAACAGTACCCTGACTGATGGATTTACCTTTTCCTTTCTATCTACATCAGTATAGCTGCCTGAGTGTTTTTGCATTGTTAGCATACTCCTATCAGAGCTCAACTCTCCAGCAATCAGCAACAAAGCTTGGAATTACTAGGCAGTGCAGGGCTGTTTTTGTGTTTGCTGACATTTCATTGATTTCAAGCAACAAAAGCTGATCTATTGATGCATATGGCAAAAGATAATCCTCTGTCATATGCATCAACAGAGCAGCATTTGCAGTTTCACATCACTGATCTGCCTGCAGCAGACAACAAATAGCTCCAGGTTGCGTCTCAGCTCTGCATTGCCTAGTAAGTACAAGCTCTGATGTGGAAGTGTAGGAGAATTGAGCTCTGTTAGAAACCAGCTAACAATTATGTAAAACCACACAGACAGATATATTGATGTAGATGGTGTTCTGCAGTTTGTGGTGCTTCGTTAAAAAACCCCCCAAAAAAACATTGTTGCCTATGAAGCCCAGCTTATGGCTGGAGATCATAGAAAAACAAAAATGGCAACAAAGGGGGCCTATAGCATGCCCACACCTGTCACAGTAACCTATCTGCACCCCATGGTTGCGTCGCAGCAGCTATACCAAGGTTCTACCCAAGAAACACTGCTTTAGGGGTAAAACCAGTAAGCTGTCTCAAGACATTTGCAACCTTATTGTTGTAAAACATACTGATGGCATTGGTTACAGAAGATTTTTTAAACTACTGAAGGTTTCAGTGAGCACTGTTGTGGTCATAACCCGGAAATGGAACGAACATAATTTCACCATAAACCAGCCACGACCAGGCGCTTCCTGCAATATCTCTGACAGAGAAGTGAAAAGAATTATCAGAAGAGTTGTCCAAGAGTCAAGGACCACCTGTGGAGAGCTCCAGAAAGACCTGGAATCAGCAAGTACAATTATTTCAAAGATAACTATAAGCAATACACTCAACCTCCATGGCCTGTATGCATGCTGACAACGCAAGACTCCACTGCTGAACAAAAAGCATGTTAACGTTTGCTCAACAACATTTAGACAAGCCTGTGAAATACTGGGAGTATATAGTCCGGTCAGAGGAGATCAAAAATGAATTCTTTAGATTCCATAATAAAAACACAATGTTTGGAGGTCAAAAGGCACTGTATAAATATTATCCCCAAAACACCATACCAACAGTGACATTTGGAGGAAGGAACATCATAGTGTGGGGCGCTTTTTCAGCATATGGCACTGGCAAACTTCAGATGATTGAAGGAGCGATGAATGGGCAAATGTACAATCTTGCAAAAAATCTGCTGCCATCTACCAGAATAATGAAAATGAAATGACACTGGACATTATAGAAGGATGTAGATCTGGGAATATATTCTGACGGAATATAGGCTGAACTGGATGGACAAATGTCTTTTTTCGGCCTTGCTAACTATGTTACTATGTTAGCAAGACAATGATCCCAAACACAGAGCCAAGGAAACTCTCAATTAGTTTCAAAGAAAGAAAATAAAGCTGTTGATTGGCCCAGCCAATCACCTGACTTGAAACCAAAAGAAAATTTATGGACGTTACTAAAGCTCAGAGTTCATAGAAGGAGCCCATGGAACCTTCAGGATTTGATGAGTGTTTGTGTGGAAGAAAGGGCCAAAATCACACTTGAGCAATGCATGCGACTAGTTTCTCCATACAGGAGGTGTCTTGAAGCTGTCATCATCAACAAAGGCTTTTGTACTAAGTTTTAAATAAATGTCAGTAAGCATGTTCAATCCTTTTTCCCTTGTGTCATTTCCCATTATTACACATAACCTAATTTATGGACTTCTATGGTTTAAATGTCTTTTGCCTGTGTGGATTGTATGGGTTGTTACCGACATCTGGTGAGAATTTCATGTGAATAGGACCTTTAGAAATACATTTACCTAGAAAATTGGTGACGTGTTCAATATTTCTTGCATCCGCTGTATATTATAAATGTAACACAAGAAACCATATAAAAACTGACTAACAGCACAATGCACATTTCATTTCCTCGAAGCACAACATTTTGTAGAAAAGGTTACCAGGAAAAATGACATCACTACTAAAATGTCATTATGATCCATGAAGATGGAATTACAAACAAACATCACATACAGAATCCCTAGAAACCAGACAATATAATAAAGCAAATATAAAAGACACATAAAACACCTTTGTATGTCCCTTCGCACCAGACATATCACGTTCACTATGTATGGAGTGCAGACACAGATACACACACATTACAATACAAGCCATAAAAGTGCTGAGCGTGCATCACATTTACTGCCAAACCCGCCTGGAATTCCCACTACTCAGGAATCCTCAAACAACCCTGCTGTATTTATGGCTCCTCTGAAGCTCAGCCATTTAAAGAAACAATGTCTGGAACTGGAAAATAAAACCACTTCACATCAATGATTTAACAGCTTAATAAGCCTTCATAAACAGCCGCTAAGCTGCTTTCAATGGAAATTAACACTTTATTTGCATTGGTGTCATCACTGACCACGGGGTGAGGACGAACAATAGGAATCCTTCACATGAAGAAAATTGCAGCAGACCGTTTTTCGATTATTGGCTTAAGATCATTTATTAAATCCATCCCTTTTGTGACAATTGTCAGTAAAGACCCCATTAAAAACACAATGTATCTTCTTGGCCAATAGGGTAATCGGCCCAGATTTTCCTAACTGCAGTCTCATCAGAAAAAGCTAATTTTGCCAGGGGAACAGCTGAGGTTAGCCAGGAAAATGTAGTTTTACATGTTGGCCATTCAAATAATTGGAGGTCAATGAAGTCTAGTGACGGCTTGTGTCTCCTAGAACGGGAGGTGCTCATATAGAGCATTTCTCCATTTTGGTTCTCCTGTGGTACAGCAGTGATGCCTTTGGCCACAGAATGAGACCCACGATGAAGTGAAGGAGACCCACGATGAAGTGAAGGAGACCACGATGAAGTGAAGGAGACCACGATGAAGTGAAGGAGACCACGATGAAGTGAAGGAGACCACGATGAAGTGAAGGAGACCCACGATGAAGTGAAGGAGACCACGATGAAGTGAAGGAGACCACGATGAAGTGAAGGAGACCACGATGAAGTGAAGGAGACCACGATGTAGTGATGGAGACCACGATGAAGTGAAGGAGACCACGATGAAGTGAAGGAGACCACGATGAAGTGAAGGAGACCACGATGAAGTGAAAAAGACCACGATAAAGTGAAAAAGACCACGATAAAGTGAAGGAGCCCCATGATGCAGTGAAGGAGCCCCATGATGAATTGAAGGCGACCCATGATGAATTGAAGGCGACCCATGATGAAACGAAGGTGAAGAGATGTCAACCTAGCACATGGTGGTGACATTTGGTGGTAAAGATGGGAGGAAACTGACTAGCCATGTAGCCGTGCCTCTGCCCTCCCACGATTCATGCAGTACCCTGGAGCTGACACTGAACAAGAGAGATGCACTGGTCTACATCAGTACACTTTGATATTGATAACTATTCAATACTTAGGTCACCAATATATTAGTCCCAGAATACCCCAATAAAAAGTGTCTGTTAAATTACATTTTTTTTTTCATAAAAGAATTGTACATGTAAAAATAAATAAGCAACTTTGTAATAGATCTCATCAGAGAATTCTGCTTCTTTCGCCTCCTGGACTGATCAATCATTCTAAAAATTCTCAATTCATGGGTAACATCTCTTCACTGAATACAGACGTATCATTACTGAGATAGAAGATGGTAGTTGTGCTCATTCTATGGAGAACTGGAACTGTAGTTTCAGGAGAACTTTCCGCAGAATATCTGTGTCTGCATCCGGCGTCATCGAATCTTATAAGCACAAACTGTCATCTTCTATCTCAGTAATGGGAACATCTGTCTACACGGAATACAGAATTTACCCATGAATTAAAAGTTAAGGATCAGTCCGGAAAGAGAAGATATATCACAAAGTTGCTTATTTTTATGTGTACTACTTCTATATGAAATAAACATGACATTGCCGATTACTCTTTAAAGTAAGATGTTGTGTTCCAATAGACCATATTTGAGAGTACCACCTGGTAAGGAGGCGCTGCACAGACCACCACTCAGCTGCTGAGTGCCAGGGTCTTGGCGTGTTTCCGTCCAGCCTCTGTCTTCACAACCTTATCTAGACCAAACTTTTCATATTCATAAATTTAATGCATGATGTTTTTTGTAAGCCAGAATTAGGAACGAATCCAAAAAATAAGAGACTTTTCCATACTGTATTCTTCACTCATGGATTTGGTCAAAAAAGATGAACAATTGTGAACTAGGCCAAAGGGTAAAGTAAGTGCACACTCCTGATCCACGGCCCCTTGGTAAAAACCATACAAATTAGCCCAAAGACGAGGCCCATCTTTCTGGTGACCAGGAGAGTCTGAAGAGCGGTGACGTCACCGAGATGTCACTGAGCCACAGAGTGGCAGAGGCGGGAGGAGCAGAAGAGCCATCACCTCCCGGGATTGGTGGCTCCTGTGTTATCAGCTGCTGCTATCTGTTATTATCCTGTCTGTAATGATAATGAGACTGCTGAATGACCTATAACAGATCAGCAAACATCAATATTGGGCTCAGAGCCCAGTGTATAGATAAAAATGTATTATACATTTAAAAAGGAAAAAAAAAATTAGGAATCAAAGAAAACATTTAACAAAAAAAAAAAAATTTAAAAACATAGATACATTTTCTGATGGCACATTCAATTTAAGACCCAATGCAAACGACACCGTGTTCCAAATTATTATGCAAATTGGATTTAAGTGTAAAAGATTTAATTGTTTTGTTTCTGAAATAAACTCGTGGATGGTATTGTGTCTCCGGGCTCAATGGATCACTGAAATCAATCTTAAACACATGTGATAATTAGTTTTCCAGGTGATTCTAATTAAAGGAAAACTACTTAAAAATGATGTTCCACATTATTAAGCAGGCCACAGTTTTCAAGTAACATGGGAAAGAAAAAGGATCTATCTGCTGCCGAAAAGCATTAAATAGTGCAATGCCTTGGGATGAAAACATTAGATATTTCCCGAAAACTTTAGCGTGATCGTCGTACTGTTAAAAGATTTGTGGCTGAATTTGAGCACAGATGTGTTCGTGCTAATAAAGTCATAATGAGGAAAGTTTCTGCCTGGCAAGTTCATCGGATTTAAGGCCCCGTCTCACTTAGCGATTTACCAACGATCACGACCAGCGATACGACCTGGCCGTGATCGTTGGTAAGTCGCTGTGTGGTCGCTGGGGAGCTGTCACACAGACCGCTCTCCCCAGCGACCAACGATCAGGGGAACGACTTCGGCATCGTTGAAACTGTCTTCAACGATGCCGAAGTCCCCCTGCAGCACCCGGGTAACCAGGGTAAACATCGGGTTACTAAGCGCAGGGCCGCGCTTAGTAACCCGATGTTTACCCTGGTTACAAAAAAAAACAAACACTACATACTCGCCTTTCGGTGTCCAGGTCCCTTGCCGTCTGCTTCCTGCTCTGACTGACTGAGCCGCCGTACACTGAGAGCAGAGCGCAGCGGTGACGTCACTGCTGTGCTCTCACTTCTCACTGTACGGCAGTCAGTGAGAGCAGGAAGCAGACGGCAAGGGACCTGGACACCGAAAGGCGAGTATGTAGTGTTTGTTTTTTTTTGTAACCAGGGTAAACATCGGGTTACTAAGCGCGGCCCTGCGCTTAGTAACCCGATGTTTACCCTGGTTACCAGTGAAGACATCGCTGGATCGGTGTCACACACACCGATTCAGCAATGTCAGCGGGGCCTCAACGACCAAAAAAAGGTCCAGGCCATTCCGACACGACCAGCGATCTCGCAGCAGGGGCCTGATCGCTGGTACGTGTCACACATAGCGAGATCGCTATGGAGGTCGCTGTTGCGTCACAAAACTTGTGACTCAGCAGCGATCTCGCTAGCGATCTTGCTATGTGAGACGGGGCCTTAAGAGAGCAGCTGCTAAAAAGGCATTAAAAACCAACAAACAGATATTTGAAGCTGCTGGTGCCTCTGGAGTCCCTCGAACCTCAAGGTGTAGGATCCTTCAAAGGCTTGCTGTGGTGCATAAACCTACTATTCGGCCACCCCTAAACCGTGTTCACAAGCAGAAACGGTTGCAGTGGGCCCAGACATACATGAAGACTAATTTTCAAACAGTCTTGTTTACTAAAGAGTGTCGAGCAACCCTGGATGGTCCAGATGGATGGAGTAGTGGATGGTTGGTGGGTGGCCACCATGTCCCAACAAGGCTGCGACGTCAGCAAGGAGGTGGAGGAGTCATGTTTTGGGCAGGAATCATGGGGAAACAGCTGGTAGGGCCATTTAAGGCTCCTGAAGGTGTGAAAATGACCTCTGCAAAGCATATACAGTTTCTGACTGACAACTTTCTTCCATGGTATAAAAAGCAGAAACGTGCCTTCAGGAGCAAAATCATCTTCATGCTGACAATGCATCATCTCATGCTGCAAAGAATACCTCTGAGTCATTGGCTGCTATGGGCATAAAAGGAGATGAACTCATGGTGTGGCCACCATCTTCCCCTGACCTCAACCCTATAGAGAACCTTTGGAGTATCATCAAGCAAAAGATCTATGAGGGTGGGAGGCAGTTGACATCAAAACAGCAGCTCTGGGAGGCTATTCTGACTTCATGCAAAGAAATACAAGCAGAAACTCTCCAAATACTCACAAGTTCAATGGATGCTAGAATTGTGAAGGTGATATAAAAGAAGGTTTCCTATGTTAACATGTAACTTGGCCTTTTAGGATGTTTTGGAGTTATATAGCTTTTTTGTTCAGTGAATGTGACCTCCTAATGCTGCAAATTCCACAAATGAGCATTTTCAGTTCTTTAAAACATATCAAATGTTTAGAAATTCTACTGTGCCTAATAATTTGGAACAGTACATTTTGAGTTTTTATTTATTTTGGAGATTATACTGTTATCATTGGGAGGTTTCTTCAATAAAATTCGATGTATACTCTAACGGGTGATGACTTTTATTAGACTGACTGTCATTTGCACCGGCCACTTAGGAAAATCCGAGAAAAATGTCATTTGCATAATAATTTAGAACATGGTGTATATGGGGAAACCAAATGTTAATGCAACTGTTAGGACCCCACTATGCTTGATTTGTGGGCTGCATAAATGATCCAGCCACAGTTTACACAGGACAATGATCAGGAATGAGCATTACTATGAACGCTCCTCCAGATAATTATCGGCCCATATAAAGGCGGCCTTCAGTTTAACATTTAATTTAAAAAAAAAATCAATCATTATGGGTTAGAAACCTATGGTAATATGACCCAGCAGTTCTTGCATGTACTACCCCACCCAAGTGCTGTGTCAGATGCTATGAGGTACACATACTATAATAGGCCATTAATCTAACCCTTGCGGTACGGACTACGGGGAATCTGGGAGCTCGGCCAAGGAGCACTGTTTGTAAATATTAGTATGAGGTGTTACATGCACTTGGTGGTATTCGGCAGGCGTCTCCTCTGCCTCACTAGTGCTGTACATGGCCAATCTCTGGCCATAAATAACATTTATCCGTTCTTCACACGTCCAGTATCAAGTATACACTAGTACAATATGGCCGAGGGCGGCCAAGAACCCACCGCCACCGACCCCATCTACGTATGTGATAACACAAACTCTTCTATATTTAGGACATCAGAATTAAGGAAGGGAAGCAAGAGAGGACATTGTGGCAGCAGGCGAAACCAGGCCCAGAAATTTACATTAGGGCTCAAGCTTTCCTGGCCTGTGAAAGTCATCATGAGTCTCATTTTTGTTTGTCATACACTTTTTTTCTCCCCTACAGAGAAGACTTTGGAAATAAAACACATTTAGATCATGCTACATTTACAAACTACCTGAGACCCATATTTTTGTACTTTGGCTATATTCACATTTCTGGCGTTCTCACCAGAAAAACAGAACGCAAATGGACCCCATAGACTTATCAGAACCATTAAAATATGTAAAAAATAAAATAAAAAAATAAGCATCTGTTTGTGGTACTGAGACCACCCCTTCTCAATCACTAGATTTTCACCAAGTAAAAGAACAACAGCAAATGCTCACCTTTAGTGCCGGTTCCGTTCCAGCAATGTCGGCGCCTTGTTGTCCAAAGCTCACATATTGAAACTGGCATCCATAGGAAGACAAAGAGTAGCAGTAGCCGCTCTCACATTCTCCAGATTACAGTTTTGTCTAAAGGAGGCGAGAGTGCTGCTGGGCTCACGTAACAATGTCACATGACCCCAATGCGCCGACATCGCTGGAATGGTGCTCGCCCCAGAGAGGAGTATAGGCGGCTGTTATTTTTACATGGGTAAATAAAGTGACTGAGAAGAAGAGGTAGTCCAACTTAGTGGACCACCCATTTAAATGATTCCGTTTATATTTGTTTTTATGATCCAATTGAGGATCAGAAAAACAAAAATGTCTTTAATTTGTGTCTGTTTTGCCTGCGTTTTTTGGACGGACAAAAAAAACATGGTCTGGACAACATTTTTTCTGTTCAAGAAACAAATAGACGGAACAGAGACAGTTGTATGTTTTTGTCTCTAGGAAATGTATCATCATGGATGGTCATCCCTTATGCTTTCTGTTAATAGGATCCATTTTTAAGCACTAGCCGTGCCCAGAACACTAGAGGTATCACACCTCTGGTAAAGAATGGATCTGTTGAAAATGGAGACAAAAATAGGACACTGTGACGCTAGTCACTACTCACATATAAGTCATGAGGATGGGTAGTCAAGAAGTCCAAGATCAAAAGTCAAGAGAGTACATCATAGACAGAGGTGAGACGAAGGCGTAGTCAGGAAACAGTCCGAGGTCAGAATTACAAGAAGGTAATGTACCGCGGCAAAAGGGCTAGGCAAACGAATGGTCAAGACAAATCCAAGGCCGAGCAGCAAATACCAAGGAGCACAGAGCAAGCACACACCTCAGGAGCAAAGCTACAACAGGCAGCAATCAAAGGCAGAGAGCTGGTTAAATAGCCAGGTAATTACTCTGGACAAGAGACGCATGGATGAAGCAGCGGCATACCCCGGGGTCCTGATTGGACGGCTAAACTGTCACTGCAGACACTGACACCTCAGCACTCCCCACTACTAGACTGGACGGCAGAACTGCATCCAGACACTCAGATAGGAGGAATCAGGATTAGTGATGAACAAAGGCGTTATTCGAGCATGCTCGTGTGCTGAGTGTCTCCGGCATGCTCAAAAAATATGTTTGCGGTTGCATATCTGCCAGCTATTAGACAGCTACAACACATGCAGGGATTGCCCGTTAGCCTCGGGGACTCAAACATATTATTCAAGCCGAAGATACTCAGCACACTAATCGGGATATAAAACAAATTTACCAAAGCTTATTTCGTTATCTATTTCTAGATCACTAAATTGCCTGTAGATCACGGTAGTCCAGTTAAGAAGCCACCGGTCACACAAGAGAGCGCTCAGAAGTGAGCGGCTCAGGAGGCAGAAGTGCTCAGCTCCTGCATAAGTGCGCAGATCATGGAGGCAGCATAATATGGCATCTAATCTAGATTTCGCCCCAAAGACGAGGGGCATTGCACTCCTTATATATGTAAAGTACCCAACTAAAGGTCATAGAGCGTTCTAGTAAAATACACACCCATCCCATGAAAACGGTCGCTCCATCACCAGAGATATACTGGGAAAGTCGAGTGCCAGTTTATGACGCTCTTAAGCGTCAAAGAAAAGATTATTCGCTTAGCAAGCGAGGCCAATAAAAGATCAACAAGAAGAGATGCATCACCCTCTCTGACCAGAAATACGAGGAGAACGAGCCGGAGCGGAAACCAACGCATCTGCTCTACAGATAGCAGAGGCCTTTGTGTTGTGGAGGAAACATGCAGAGCAGATAAAATTCAGGGAGGAATAACAAACATAACGTGTCAGGAAAAAAGAAAAAATACTAATCATCTACACTGGGCTGTATCAGCTGGGGCCTTATTATCTCCATACACTGTGTATAGAGGATATTCCAGCAGAGGGAAAGTCCAATGTAGTTGTTTTCCCAACAAGAGATAAAACATGATGATGTCACGTCTGTTATACAGAATTCCATGGATTGTTCCAAGGGTGTGGACTAGGTATGATCAGGAAACCATTCAATCACCTCGTCCCTACTCTTCCCAGTGTCATGCCCAAATTCACCCGAATGGCTACTATATATATTTCTATACATACATATACAGAGCTCAGCATAAAGGCGTGCACCCCATAAGATGTCAGAATCCTTTAGCCAAAACCAGGAGTGGGTGATAAATACAGAAGTGGTGACATGTTTCTATGATTGTTTTACTCCTGGTTTTGGCTTACAAATACTGCGGTAAAAAAAACTCACCAAATACAGAAAGTGTGAACGTGGCCTAAGCTTTCTGTCAGAATCAACATTTTCTTATGGGATGTCATACTACAAAATACTGCACTGAACTGCTCAGCCGGCGTGCACACAGCAACTGTGCTTGGTTTGGACAGTTATTTTGTGCCAACTCACTCCCAATAAAATCCCATTCAATATGCTGTGCTGATTTTCCATGGCCACAGTGTATCTTGACTAAATATATGTGAGCTTGTTCGGATTTTCTCCCACATGGCACATGTGATAACACAATGGAGCCCTGCCCTAAAGATTGACCTACTTACTGTACGAGGTGAACCTGGACAATGAGGCACTGCTAGAAGAACGGCCACATGCACAAATAGACAACAGATTTTCTGAGACAAATTTGCATGAGGAAAATACACTCAGTATTGCAGTGCCAATGTTGTGGGTAGAATTTGGCATGTGGAAAAATCCTGCAGCAGAAATGGGTTTACACTGTGGATTTATGTTGCAGCAGGATGAAATCTGCAACAATTCACTGCAATTTCTCCAACAAAATCTGCACCAGTTTTCCCAATGTGGATTCAGCTGTCAACTTTCTAACATGACAATGTGTTACTCACAAACTACAGATAAACAGTAACTATTGATCCCAAAAAAGAAGTCGGCTCAATAAGACATAAATGTAGCTCAATGTTTCATGGTCCAAGTGTAAGGGGCTCTAAGGACTGGTATTCGCCCCTACCCCTTTAAGAACCGTCCCAGTTCTCACTGTAATATGTGAATGTTCTATATGGTTGAAATTGTTATGTTCATGTTTGCTGCTATGTTGAAGTATTTTATATGCCATTTTATGTGCTGCTGTACAATGTATATTACTTTATTATAGGGAAAGTGCAGTACCCTAGGTGGGACACTAGATGTGGCACAGTAGTGTGTGTAGTTAACTAATAGGAGGAGTCTGCTGTGGGTAAGCGAGGAGTATTTCCTGATTAGAGTCCATTAAGACAGGTAACTGGTATAGCTCAAAGGGGCAGGGAGCCCCAGGCATCCCGCAGGGGTTCAGAGCCCGGGACAACACAGTGACCACGTAACGTTACCCAGGGAGAAGCCCAGCCATCCAGGGCCAGTAAGCCAGAGCAGCAGCAGAGACAGCAGTGATCACGGTAGTAGGAATTGAAACTGCAGGAGAAGGGGAGGTCACTCACCAGGTGGCAGATCATCGCATGGGCTGATGCCCTTAGATCTGGTGCGAAACAGCTGAGGGAATGCCAAGCGCAGAGAGTCTGAACAGGGAAGACGCTGAGGAACCGTATCATACGGTCTGACCCGGGCACATGACATGACAAGGAGAGAAGTACAGGGAAAGAGAAAGAAATGTGTAGTGTGGAATCTATTGTTGAAGCTGTAACAAAGATGAACGTGCTGTGAAAACAAGAGAGTAAAGTTTTGCATTTGAAGATTGAAATGGACTCTGTCTTTGTGCTCAACACCAGCAGCCAAACTTCAGCAGCCCCGATGGGACCCTGACGGTGCAAAGGGTGCAGCAGAGGGTATGCAAGAAAAGGCACATTGATTATATGTGTCAGGAGGCCAGGGCACAAGTAACCAGATATGCTCAGCCACGATTATGGCCCTGGCTCTGCCTTTCACACAAGAATGGCGGCGGATCTCCTGACCTGAACTCAACAGCCTCTTAGGGTCCATTTACTGGGACCGACCTGCGGCATGACACGATACAGGCAGAACTACAAAATGGACAGCTACTGGAGTAGGGTCAGATAGTGAAAGCCTCAAGAACCACGTCCTTCATGATTCAGCTTTTTTGTGCACTGGCTACAGCGGTAATTATCGAGAAGGAACAAAAATACATTGTAATGTAATGTGATTTTCTATTGTACTGCAGGATGGTAACAATAGTGACACAGAAGGCACCACGTTATCACACTACATCATGGATCAGGGACAAACACGTCCCCGCTGCCCGCTGAAAAGTAACAAAAAATCATTTATCAATGAAACCAAGTAAAGGTGCAGATTAGAACAGGCCAATGTCCCCAGAACTTTCTGCTCGGCACAAACCTTCCATTGTTCAGTGTCTTGTGTCACCTAATCCTCGTACTCTGCAAACAGAGGTTTATTTAGGAGTAAATTCTCCCTGAGGAAAGTAGGCAGGGCTATTAAAAAAATGTTAAAATCCTTAACACAAGCATTGCGCTGCCCAATAACACAATAACAGGGTCACAATGGACTTTGGCCATGTTTACACACTGAGTCACATACTCGCCATATCTGTCATTGTATGAGAAGGGTCATAAGGGAGATTTCTGAGATAGGATGTAAAATACGGCCTCATGACTCGCTGATTTATATTAGTAACGCCCCTACAGACTCTGAATCCCAAATTTGACATTTCGTATCATAACCCATAATATAGACAGACCCATTACCTAACATAACCCCTAGACCTCACCTAATACAGATCCCCTACGTTACATAAACCCTAGACCTCACCTAATACAGATCCCCTACCTTACATAACCCCTAGACCTCACCTAATACAGATCCCCTACGTTACATAAACCCTAGACCTTACCTAATACAGATCCCCTACCTTACATAACCCCTAGACCACACCTAATACAGATCCCCTACCTTACATAACCCCTAGACCTCACCTAATACAGATCCCCTACCTTACATGACCCCTAGGCCTCACCTAATACAGATCCACTGCCTTACATGACCCCTAGACCTCACCTAATACAGATTTCCCTACCTTACAAATCCCCTAGACATCACCTAATAGATTGCCCTACCTTACATAACCCCTAGACCTCACCAAATACAGATCCCCTACCTCACCAAATACAGATCCCCTACCTCACCTAATACAGATCCCCTACCTTGCATAACCCCTAGACCTCACCAAATACAGATCCCCTACCTCTCACCTAATACAGATCCCCTACCTTGCATAACCCCTAGACCTCACCTAATACAGATCCCTAACCTTACATAACCCCTATACCCCACCTAATACAGATCCCCTACCTTACATAACCCCTAGACCTCACCTAATACAGATCCCCTACCTTACATAACCCCTAGACCTCACCTAATACAGATTTCCCTACCTTACATAACCCCTAGACATCACCTAATAGATTGCCCTACCTTGCATAACCCCTAGACCTCACCAAATACAGATCCCCTACCTCACCTAATACAGATCCCCTACCTTGCATAACCCCTAGACCTCACCAAATACAGATCCCCTACCTTGCATAACCCCTAGACCTCACCTAATACAGATCCCTAACCTTACATAACCCCTATACCCCACCTAATACAGATCCCCTACCTTACATAACCCCTATACCCCACCTAATACAGATTTCCCTACCTTACATAACCCCTTGACCTCACTTAATACAGATCCCCTACCTCTCACCTAATACAGATCCCCTACCTTGCATAACCCCTAGACCTCACCTAATACGGATCCCCTACCTTACATATCCCCTAGACCTCACCTAATACAGATTCACGTACCTTACATAACCCCTAGAGCTCACCTAATACAGATCCCCTACCTTACATGACCCCTAGGCCTCACCTAATACAGATCCCCTACCTTACATGACCCCTAGGCCTTACCTAATACAGATCCCCTACCTTACATGACCCCTAGGCCTCACCTGATACAGATCCCCTACCTTACATAACCCCTAGACCTCACCTGATACAGATCCCCTACCTTACATAACCCCTAGACCTCACCTAATACAGATCCCCTACCTCTCACCTAATACAGATCCCCTACCTTGCATAACCCCTAGACCTCACCTAATACATATCCTCTACCTTGCATAACCCCTAGACCTCACCTAATACAGATCCCCAACCTTACATAACCCCTATACCCCACCTAATACAGATCCCCTACCTTATATAACCCCTATACCCCACCTAATACAGATCCCCTACCTTACATAACCCCTATACCCCACCTAATACAGATCCCCTACCTTACATAACCCCTAGACCTCACCTAATACAGATCCCCTACCTTACATAACCCCTAGACCTCACTTAATACAGATCCCCTCTCTAGAAGTTGTAAAGCGCTGCGGAATATGTTGGCGCTATATAAGTAAAAATTATTATTATAATATTATCCCCTACCTCTCACCTAATACAGATCCCCTACCTTACATGACCCCTAGGCCTCACCTAATACAGATCCCCTACCTTACATAACCCCTAGACCTCACTTAATACAGATCCCCTACCTTACATATCCCCTAGACCTCACCTAATACAGATCCCCTACCTCTCACCTAATACAGATCCCCTACCTCTCACCTAATACAGATCCCCTACCTTACATAACGCCTAGACCTCACCTAAGGCCGGGATGACACATACGCGAGATACGTCCGAGTCTTGCAGGTGAAATCCCTCCTCTGGCACCGGCACTCCGGAGTGGAGCGTGCAGCCGCACAGCAATACATGGAGCTGCACGCTCCGCTCCCAAGTGCCGGCGCCAGAGGAGGGATTTCACCTGCGAGACTCGGCCGTATCTCGCATATGTGTGATCCCGGCATAATACAGATCCCCTAGATCTCACCTAATAAATACAGATCCCTGACCCTCTACATAAATACAGATTCCTTAAAGCCACTGAACTAATAGACCCCAGAACACACTCCACCTAAATAAAGACCCTAGACAAAACTGTCCTTAAATACACACCTGTGACAAGTCCAGTCTATACCACAGACCTCAGAAGAAACCTTAGTATGGACCTCAGACCAGTTCAGTCTTTAATACTGACCCTACATCAGCCCTATCCTTACTATGGATCTTCGTCCAGTCGTTAAAAGGAATCTGTCACCAGGTGTTTGCAACTTAGTCTGAGAACATCATGATTTACAGACTGGCCTGCTTGCTGTAGTTCTGATGAAATTACTGTTTTATCTGCAGATTACCACTAAAGGACTAGTAAAAGTGCTGCCATGTAGTCCTCCATATTCATGAGCTCGGCATAACCCCGCCCCCACCATTGATTGTCAGCTTTCTGTCTATGCATACTCTAGACAGAGAGCTGCCAATCAGTGGTGTGGGCGGAGTTACCCCGAGCTCAGCATTCTGCTAGATCTGCAGCAAACCGGCAGTACTCAAAACTGCAGCAAGTAGCCCAGTGCGAGACACAGAACTGTAATCAGGACCTCTGACTCTGCATCATGTAGCTCTCGGATGTGGTGGCAAAAAAAACTGTAGCAAATTCCCTTTAATACAGACAAGACAAGGTTTTACTCACCCCTCTCTATCACTGGTGCCCAGGTGAAAGGAGCGCAAGAAGGGGGCGAGGCAAGCAGCAATGGGGCATGGAAAGGAAAGGACAAACTTTATTAGGGGAAAATGGTAAGGAGAGGAAAGAGAAGGACACCTGTCAAAGCAGATGGTGAGACAACTGTACAGTTAAATACTGATAAATGTTATCTATACTTTGTTATAATACAATACTTTATGATTTGTATATGATATTAAAAGTTAGATGAAGAATATAACAACTTGGGCACCCACCTACAGTATAGGACAATAAGCATTACACTACTAGGATATCACCGGATTGACCACAAGATAATAGACGTAAACATAAATTAAAAAAATTCAGTAAATACCCATGAAACAAATACTTATGGTGCATTCTGCCATGATCAAAGGTCTTCAGGATTGGACGGTACATGACAATGCCAGATAAGGTTGGTGGAGGAAGGTTGACCTTGATGGACCTAGGTCTTTATTCAACCTACAGAACTATGTAACCTGCAGCTAGCGACCATCCAGATAACCATATTATTGCCAATATTGTTGCTACAACAACAACAAAAAAAAAGCACAAAACCTACAAATATGTAGGAGAGAAAACCGATTGTCACCGTCAGTCATTTTTTCCACGGGTTTGATCCTTATCATGAATAAAACTCATTCTCTTTCATTTTGCTTCTAATTTTTGTCAAACCGCAGGGAGTTTCCAACAAAGAGGCTTACAAAACGACGGAAATTCCATTTACGATGAAAAGTATTAATCTGAGAAAACCTACCTACTAAAAAATGGCAGAAAATTCACGAAAATCACCGATAGTCAGCTATACATCTCCAATGTCTTGTGCGATCCTTACATGGTAGTAATCACCAATCAGCAACAGTCAACGGTGGAAATTGCTCTACGTCAAGAGAGAAGCAAGGCAGGCGTTTCCGAGAGTGTCCTCCCTCCACCCGTGATCCCCAAGGTTCAGCATGATAGATGTTGGATGGACAATCAATTCCATTGACTCTTCCTACCCCCCGACCCTGACTGACAGCTGAGCCCCAATGTAGAGCCGGCTGTCAGTCACAGCCGGGGGCGCGGTATTCTCAGAGCGGTGACTGAACCGGCGCCAACCCCCCCGCCTCCGTGACTCAATACCAAATGCTGGCAGGGAGAAAAAAGATCATTGTGAGTGACTGAGAAGGGGTTGTCGGAGTGGTGGACAGCATCTTTTAGAGAAAAACAAGAAACTTTCCCAAAACACTTCAAAACCACTTCACGAAATGAAAAGTTCATCTAAGAACTCCTCAAAGAAACATTTCTCACAACCTTACCCTAAAAACCTTGCAATTTTTGATTGCTTAAAAAAACCCAAAAAACATGCATCCGCACATAGCCTTATAGATTAGTCTTTTGTAAAAGAAGCCAGAAAAGCAAACACTATACCTGGAACATGATGCATTATGAAAAAATGCACAGATGTAAAAAAAAAAAAAAAGGACAAGAAAAAGATCCTACACTAATTGTAGTGGCCAAAGAAATATTTGGTTCAAATACTGTGTTAATCCAGCCTTGGGTTTTCACTTTTAAATCCTTATACTGCAGCCCTCTCCCTAACAGCGCCCTAGGCAGCCGCCTACATACCCTACCCATCATCTTGCTCCTACATCAGGACTTCAGAACCATATCCAATAACGATAATGCCATTTTTGGGTTTTGCATCACTAAAGCCTGTTTCACACATCAGTTTTTTGCCGTCAGGCAGAATCCTGCAAATTTAAAAAAAAACACGGATCCGTTGCTAATTGTGAAAAACTGATGCGACGGATTTTTTGCTGGATCCGTTTTGTTTTTAACTTGGGGATAGAGTTTGGATTTCCTGTTCCAGGGGGGGGGAAGAGGAGAGAGAGATATTTTAGACGGATACAGCAAAAAACGGATGAAACGTGAGGCCATCTGGCGCTAATACAAGTCTATGAGGAAAAACGGATCCGGCAGCTACTTTTGCTGGATTCATTATTTTCACATTTCGCCGGATTGTGCCTGACGGCAAAAACCTGATGTGTGAAAGGGGCCTAATACCGATATTTTTGTTGTTCGGCATCCATTGTCTAGCTCAATTACACAGGCTTATTATCATTAACTATGCTTGTAATTGGGATATGAATGATAAACCCTCTGGAAAAAAAGGGACAGGAATGATATTTTTGTGTTAGTGTCATGGACGATGTCTCAAAGTACATAAGTGTTCAGAAACTTGATCAGTTAAAGAAAAATATTGTAAAGGAAGCCAACAAGGTGGGACATGTGTATATCAATGCTCCAAACACAACTTGGCCTCCAAGGTTGGGTATCACAGGATCTTTTGAGGGGACCATCCAACCCGTAGGGTTTGTCCAGGTTGCATGCAGGCCTCTATATGTAGGCTCCAGAGTAATGCCTGGGCGTGCATTAGCTAAACTAAGAAAATCTACAGATTGAACTCACTGCACCCAACACCCAAGGTCTTGTACTCTTCATGTGAAGTGTTCCGATTCCTAAATTGTGAGGATGGAGTTCCCCGTATGAGGATTGTTGGCAATTTAGGGATGTGCCATGAGCATATCACAGACATAAGGCATCATTCACATGCTGCAACTGTGGTGCATTTATTTGCCACAGCCATAACACAAAAAAGCACGGTCTACCGAGACTGTGAAAAACCAAGGTAAAAATTGTTGAAGTTACATTCTGATTTCAGTAAGAAAAAATGCACCGTGGCCACAACCTGTGAACACAGCCATAGTGCACTATGTATCATCAAGCATCAGACAAGACCTGATTGGTGGCCTGCATCTACAATTTGGAGTAGGCGGTCTGGGAACAAACATGTGGAATATCTCTGTCACCACTTCTGTAGGTGCAAACTCTCAGACGAGATACCCTCAATGTTGGGGCAGTCCACTGACTGGGAGATTTCCTGCCCTAATGAGTGATGATTGACAATAATGGTTACAGGGTCAGTGCAAACTGTATGGGGAACATGATCCTTAAATCCTGGTACAGTTTGCATATTATTAGCAGCTAATCCCATTTACATGAGGTGTTGATGAAAACAACGCACATAAGGGTGATCAGCCATTGAGTGATCGCCGCTGTATTTACCTGGGTCTGTGATTGGGAAGGAGTGCTCTGCCGATTATGCTTAAAAGGGCCCCCAGGGATGCAAGTTATCTCCTACCTCCTTACTATCCAAATGATATAAAGTGCAGACCACTGGAAACCCCAGACATCCTATGCAGAGCGCCATCTTGTATAAAGTGGAGTTGTCCATTCTTGGCCTGCCCGCCATTCAATCCGTATGGGGCTGCTGGACAAAGCTGAGCGCTGTAGTCTTTCTCCGGCAGCGCCATGGACAATGTACGGAGCATGGACACCTACCATTTATACAAGACGGGGCGGCAGAGCTCCATTCTTGTCTGCTCCTGTGATTGCTGGAGATCCCGGCGCTCAGACCCCAGAAATCATTATTCCCTATTCTGTGGTAGGTGGTGACTAGCCATTTTGGGAAAACCCTTGAATGCGTAGAACCCATGGTTGTTCTCCCAGCTTTCCTGCTGGATGTTTACATGATGTCAGTGACTATTCTTCACAGGACAGATCTTCATTGCCACGCTGAACTGTTCCATGATGGAGGAACTATGCGGCTGCGGTGAGTCACTGGCTTACTTTATGTCTTACCTCCCATGTAATGAGGCCAGGACAAGCCTGAACAAGCGAGGAGCATCACATCCTGGGCCAGCAGTCATCCTCGCTGTTTATCTGGAGGTTACTAGGTGCGGCCCGGACTGACAGACATTATTGTTCCCCCTGGTTCTGAGTCACAGAATATACAGTACCACCACCACACCGATCACACACCATTCACACTGGAAGCCGGCAACAATCACAGGTATTGCGCAGATGACGTTACAAGCCACGCATCCCTGGCCAGAGGCTACCGTCACTGATATTAAAGGGGCTGCCCAAAATAGGAAAAAGAGGCTGCTTTCCACAAAAAAACAGCAGCGCACCTATCCAGAGTGGGGGCACTAATGCACCACTGCCACTTTCACTGAGTAGCAATATCACACATAGCCTGTGGAGAGATGTGACGCTTTTTTTTGTGTTTTTTTGTTTTTTTTTAAATCTCGGATAGTATCTGCCATGATGCAAAATGAATGCAGATTAAAGTTTGACTTCAGGCTGTAAACATCTTGAACAATTGTGGCATATCCACCAGATGTACCATGGCTGTATAGCACATGCATCTCCCACATCTATAGAAACAAAGACCACATCGTGTCAGTGCTAATGACTGGGAAGCCGGACCACCTCTCCACCGGCCGTGATATAAGGGACCTGTTCTCCTGATACCTGCGGGTCCCAATGCAATGAAGCCACTCCTGGACAGACGTGTCCATACACACGACCCAGAGAAGAAAAAAAGAAGGCGAGACCACCACAACTGATACGACCAATATAAGATTTGTGGCGGGTACTGTGGATAGGCCATATTTGTATGAGGTAAGATTACTCCTCTGAAGTGAATCCTCAGGATCCAAAAGTTAGGTCATTAATAAGTCCTGGACATCCCCCTAAAGAAGAACTCCAGGCAAATAGTATCAGTTCAGCTTTACGTTTTTGCTTTTACGTTTCCATTACCAAGTGCCGGATTTACTTGTAGCACCAGGCGCTGGCATATTAGTAGCACTTGCTCGCTCCACCAGGCGCAGGCACCCTCGCTCCACCAGGCGCAGGCACCATCGCTCCACCAGGCGCAGGCACCCTCGCTCCACCAGGCGCAGGCACCCTCGCTCCACCAGGCGCAGGCACCCTCGCTCCACCAGGCGCAGGCACCCTCGCTCCACCAGGCGCAGGCACCCTCGCTCCACCAGGCGCAGGCACCCTCGCTCCACCAGGCGCAGGCACCCTCGCTCCACCAGCCATGTTTCCGAGGACGTCACTCGGACCAGCGGTAACTTCTCATTCATCACCTTGTAGCAGGCAACGCACCATTAAGAGCTGTCAGTGCCATTTACTAAAAAATTATGGCACTAACAATCAGTACAATCCTAAGGATTACAATTAGGACTTTTTACACCGACTTATAAACACAGCTATTATGAGGCAAATGAACTTCCACTAACACACCCCGACAGACGAACATAAAAGTGCTGACACAGCCTCCAAGTACCCAACTCATAGCACTGACCGAGGAAACGGCTATCCCCCTTGTGAGGTTTTGTAAAGGCACATGAATACATGTACACATGAAGATTGTGGTCCATCGATGCATCTTGAACTAGCAGAGGTGACCTACATACTGGTCCATCTGCGCTCGCTTACACAGGCCAAGGAACAATACTACATTTGCTCTCTCACATCATCGGCAGCACATTCCCTGGGTACCATGGCCGATAATCGGAGATTAGCATTCCTCAGTCGCCACCAGATTTGACATGTTATAGTTTTTATTCTGGATACTAAGGCAATTAATGGACACTTCAGTCTTCTCATCACTGTCGGGACTGTGTGACAGATAACACCTATACATAGATAACACAGGATCTACCAATCACAATAGATGATGGTCACAGCTCACCTCCTCCCCCTCTCTGCACAGTTCACGCTCTCACCACTTTTCCATACAAAGGGATGGCTGTCCCATAATCAAATACAATACATAAAATGACAAAATCTTCACTGAGAAAAATTATATCAATAAAAGTCTGTAGTCTGTTCACTCTACAAAAAATAATCTCTGACAAAGCTCCATCAACGGAAAAATAAAATTATCACAGGTCTCAGAAAATGGCAACAACATTTTTATATTTTTCAAACTTCTGATTTTTTTTTCACCATTTATTTGCCAGCAGGATTTCAGTCCCAAACTATTAATATTCGCATGAAGCAAGTCCATCAATACCTTTACATGGCTAGTCCGTCCCTCCAGTAGAAACCGATATGCTCTATTTCCCACTCAGCGCCACCTCCTCTTGCTTGACTCACTGCTCCTTTGGGTGAAGGAGAAATATAATAGTAGTGTGCACACAGTCAATTGGTTGAGGTGCTGGTGTAATGGGCCTCAGTATAGCGATAGTCAATGGTTCACCATACAACAAGATGTGACAATCTCAATTTGGATGCATTATTGTAATAAAAATATTTGCACCAATTATTCCCAAGAGTGTGCGGTGAACCACTGACTATCCCTTTGGGTGAAGACACACTGTATAGAAGAGGTCAGTCAAACAGCAGTAGGTGGAGCAGGGAAAAGAGCTGGAGTGACAGAGGCTTCATATCTATTAAGGCTCATCCACCTCATTTGCACATCAATTAAAATGCTGATTTCTCTGTAATGGAGGACCGGACTGGCCAAGTGAAGACTTTGTCTTTGAAAGAGCTCTATGACAAAATCTGTCACACTTAATCATGTCTGGAAAAGGAAGAAGGTCGGTTTCACAACTGACAGTCTCCAGACTAGAACTCAACAGCTTCGCATTTAAAGAGATCCACCGACGATCTGGACATGACTGTACTCAGAACTAGAGATGAGCGAATATGTTCGGAAACAATAGCCGAAGTTGAATTTGACTGTTTGTGCCGAATTTATGTTTGACGATCATTTCCGAACATATTTGCTCATCTGTACTCCCACTGACTCCAATGGGCGTTCGGCTGAGTTTGGCAAATACTGCAAATACAATATTTGCCGGCGATCGTAATCCGAACCGAATATTGAAAAACTTGTTCAACTCTACTCAGAACGTGAATGTTAAAAAGTGTGAAACCAGTCTTAGGTTATGGGCACATGCGTCAGGAAACCGCTGGCAGTGGTTTTCCTGAAGCATCTTCACTGACGTTTCCTCTATTGTTTATATGGTTTCTTTTTTTTTTTTTTGCGGGAGTCGTCTTTTTCTTTTGTTTTTAATTGTTTCCGTTTTACCTAGTAAGCACTCCTCAGCTTTCGAGGCCCAAAGTGACAAAATACAGAACATGTGCACAGCAAGTCCTTTTTACATTGCTGTGTATTTCGTTAGCTTTTTTTAGTCTTTTTCAGGTAAGCCCCAGGTAGAACCTGCCTGAAAAAAAGACGTGTGCACAAACCCTTACACACACCTCCATGTCCATTTTTCATGGTCCATTTTTATCCCTAATCCATTCACTGGAACAGGCAAATTATGTCTGAAAACCACACCAGAGAAGGACATGACATGGTCCGCAAAAAAAAGACGAAAATGGACATGAGAAAATTCTCACAAAATTGGAAAAAAACGGACATAAAACAGACGGCAAACACTGACATGCGAAGAAGGCCTACGTGGGGAGACTTCTCTAACATAAGGTCTTTTGGGATGTTTCACTGAAGAAGGAAGAAGAAGTTCTCAACGTTTTTCAGACATTTACACAAATGTTCACTTACTTTTAGCAGCCAAGTCATGAGAAATGGAGGACTATTAGAACACATTCCCCTATAGGGTAAATGCAGAATGAGCGAGGTCTTCCGAGGGGGGTGCAGATCCTGTAATTACATGTATTAGGTGGCAGAGCCGTGTCGGGGGAAGTCTGGGAGGAATAACATGACACCAGCTCTACAAGATCCACCATCAGCTGCTCCTGAATTATTAATGAACTGTAATGTATGACAATGACTGAGATGTCTTACAGATTGAGCACAAAGTCGCTTTTGTTTCACACATGGATGGAAAACACAAGGCCCCATTGAGAAGTAAAGAGCACTCCTAAACTTTTGGAGTGAGGTCTATTGTAATGACCGGCAGCGAGAGCTGGACATGGCCTCCACGAGCGCGGTCAGCGGAGGGAAAAGGGATCAGGGCACTTAAAAGGGCTGTTTGTAATATTACTACAATAACCGAATAAGGGAAATCCAAAATCCAGACAGATCAAGTGACATTACTAACTGCTACATTGCACTAAAACCAGGCAAGCGAAATATGTCATTTATCACACCGTACAAGTCACAAGAAAGCCACAGGCTGCACTGTACATTTGGGGGAAGCCTCCATCTTGGATGTGAACTTATTCTTTAGTTATAGTCCCTGGTATGGTACCAAATGAATATAAACAGATATCATGAGAAAAGACCTACAAATATATAATAAGCACCAATATATAGGACTAGTATGGAACAAAATTCAGCAGAGTTATAATGGTGAAAGCATATAAGAGAACTGGATAAAAAATAACAATCTTTATTGGATGAATTAAAGTGTTAAAAAGGTATGGCAGGTGAGTTGTGTTTGGAAGCAGAATTAGACATAAATAAATGTAGCTTCTTAGTTGGCATTGACCCGTGATAGTTCATCTATTGAGAGTTTATACTGGCTGTAATTATATAGTAAAGTGCTATGTGCAATAAGGCCATTAATTAAATAGCATAATTCAGCCATTAAAAAGGCATATAGTAGAAAAGACTGAACGATATACCTGAGCCAAGCAATGGTGCCGCTCCTCTACACGAGTTTCGGCAGGCAAGCCTTATTCTGGGGAGACTTAAAAGGGGCTGTCTGAGACCTTTACATTGATGGCCGAAACTAAAGGATAGGTCAGCAATATCTGATTGGTGGGAGTGCGACCCCCGAGAACACACACGTTGCTGGGATCTTCCTGACTGCCCTGGAGAGGTGCTAATCGAGCTAATGGCAGTTGGGGTTGACACACACACAAACACATACACACAATTTGACTTAAGAATCTCCCACAATATCCCTCGTTCACCACTTTACAGGGAATCTGTCACCCCATTTTAGGCCTTTAGGTCTATAATGCTGTATATAAGCCCCCAATGTAACCTGAAAGATAAGAAATACAAGTTAGATTATACTCACCAGGGGCGGTCCCTGGGGGGGCATATCTACAGCATTATAGAATGCTTTAGATAAGCCCCTGATGGCGGTGGCAGCAGCTTATAGGCCTAAAATGGGGTGACAGATTCCCTTTAATGAAAATAAATTTTTTTCCCATGGAATGTGGACTACATCGAAGCTTCTTTTTACAAATAAATTGGTGAAAGAGGGACTGTCTTGTGTTTATTTCTTACTTTTTATGTTCTTCAGGTATCCATTTCTGGACTACATCAGATTTTGGTGGATTACAGTGTACTTTTAATTAATTGCTGTCATTAATAACTTGGCGGCAGGACGTTTCCTCCACTGCTCTGCTACCAAGAAATGTGAACCGAAATATGGAAACCACAGAATGGAAGGTCTAGGATTTAAAGGGTTATTCCCGCCTTAACCATTCATGGTTGATATGAGAATTACTCTTTCCAGGCTCTGACCACTTGAGGCTGAGCTACACAAAAAGCCTATGCTCATAGAAATGAATGGCCGAGATGTAAGTAGCGTGGTTCAGCCGCCCTCGACTTTCAGTAGCTCCATCATCAATGGTCATAGCCTGCAAAGAATCGTCATAGTCTCAACCATGAAAAGGCTAAGATAGGAATAACCCTTTAATTTGTGTTATAGGAACCAGCTGGCCTTCACAGCTTCATACCTTTACCTTTGACATATAATGGGGGAGGAAGGGATACACACATGCACATAATGTATCAGTTGAGAGAATTTGGGACAGAGACACAGATATAAGTGACATGTCGGCTTGCCGCCAGATCTCCATACCCTTGACGCAATAGACAGAGACAAAAGCCCTGGGCTGAAGTTAGGAAATGAAAGAATGAGGGCAATTCATGCACACATGCCCCAAGTGGAAAGGAAGATGTTTTCCTTCACTTAAAAGCACGCAGAATAGTTAAAATACTAAAATGAGAAAGATCAGTATTTTATCAACACAAATTCTATTTACCCATCTTGTTCGCACTTTTTTCTTCCATTAATAAAAATAACATAGAAGATCTTTAAATAACATTGCATTACTTGTATGGATCCAAGTAGTTACAGCATTATAGCCAGGAGCTGCAATCACAATTCTGCAGGTTTCAGCTTTCTTCAAAGGTCAGTATCTGCTTGTGCTGTAAATGCTGGGATATGTAGTGTTTACATGAGGTATGGGTTTAGAGAAAGCTAAGGCTAGGTCATCGGCTTAGACTCCAGCTGAAGAAATGTGTATCCAGCACCTAGGAATCTATCATGCCCCATACCTTTATCCCCGCCAAAATCTGCTGTCACATTAGATCATCAGCCATTACTTCCACCTGAAGAGAGGGCAGGACAACTGGCAAACAGAGGGGCTAGCTATTGATTTGGGAAGAGAGTCCTGCTCACGGATGAATTATCGCACATTACATATCACAAATGCTGAGAGTGTCATAATTATGAAATCACTAGATGGTGGCCCGATTCTAAAGGTACCTTCACACGAAACGACTTTGTAACGATATCGCTAGCGATCCGTGACGTTGCAGCGTCCTCGCTAAGCGATATCGTTTAGTTTGACACGCAGCAGCGATCAGGATCCTGCTGTGATGTCGCTGGTCGCTGAATAAAGTCCAGAACTTTATTTGGTCGTCCGATCGCCGTGTATCGTTGTGTTTGAAAGCAAAAGCAACGATACCAGCGATGTTTTACACTGGTAACCAGGGTAAACATCGGGTTACCAAGCGCAGGGCCGCGCTTAGTAACCCGATGTTTACCCTGGTTACCAGCGTAAAAGTAAAAAAAACAAACAGTACATACTCACCTGCGCGTCCCCCAGCGTCTGCTTCCTGACACTTACTGAGCGCCGGCCCTAAAGTGAAAGTGAAAGCACAGCGGTGACGTCACCGCTGTGCTGTTAGGGCCGGAGCTCAGTCAGTGTCAGGAAGCAGACGCTGGGGGACGCGCAGGTGAGTATGTACGGTTTGTTTTTTTTACTTTTACGCTGGTAACCAGGGTAAACATCGGGTTACTAAGCGCGGCCCTGCGCTTAGCAACCCGATGTTTACCCTGGTTACCCGGGGACCTCGGCATCGTTGGTCGCTGGAGAGCGGTCTGTGTGACAGCTCCCCAGCGATCAAACAGCGACGCTGCAGCGATCGGCATCGTTGTCGCTATCGCTGCAGCGTCGCTTCGTGTGAAGGTACCTTAACGCATCGGGTATTCTAGAATATGTATGCGTAGTGTATAGCACAGCCCACGTAGCACATTGCGCAGCCCACGCAGTACATTGCGCAGCCCACGCAGTACATTGCGCAGCCCACGCAGTACATTGCGCAGCCCACGTAGTATATTGCGCAGCCCACGTAGTATATTGCGCAGTCCATGTAGTATATAGCACAGCCCATGTAGTATATTGCCCAGCCACGTAGTGTATTGCCCAGCCGCGTAATATACAGCACAGCCCATGTAGTATATAGCAATGTGGGCATCATATCCCTGTTAAAAAAAAAGAAATAAAATAAAAAATAGTTAAATACACACCTTTCGGAGCCCCCGGATCCAAGCGAAGCGGTTACCGACGCTGCTCGTGCGCTCCGGTCTCAAGAGCGCATTGCGGTCTCGCGAGATCGCAGCATGGACCGGTTAGCGGAGCGTCACGAGCGGGAAAGGCCTGTTGTCGATCCGGGGGCCGACGGACGGTGAGTATATAACAATTTTTTTTAAAATTATTTTTAACATTAGATCGTTTTACTATTCATGCCGCATAGGCAGCATGAATAGTAAAAAGTTGGTCACACAGGGTTAATAGCAGCGTTAACCGAGTGCGTTACACCACGGTCAACGCTGCCATTAACCCTGTGTGAGGGCAGACTGGAGGGGAGTACGGAGCGGGCACTGACTGCGGGGAGGAAGGAGCGGCCATTTTTCTGCCAGACTGTGCCAGTCGCTGATTGGTCGTGGCTGTTTTGCCACGACCAATCAGCGACTTGGATTACATGACAGACAGAGGCCGCGACAAATGAATATCCGTGACAGACAGACAGACAGAAGGACGGAAGTGACCCTTAGACAATTATATAGTAGATGTGCTCTGCCTCAGTTTTTGGTTTCTACACAATGGGCACAGTAAACCCCCACAATGCTAGCTACTAAAACCCCATGTCCATGAGCCATGTCAGACGCTATTCTTGCAGGCTCCATTTGACTTTCAGCTCTAGACTATATTGACAATCTTCCTATTTGCTGCCATCACTACCCCACTTTTAGCTTGACAGATAATGTTCATTAAGATAATAAAGTTGATATTCGGACACAAGTGGAGATATTGATCGACTGTCCGCATGCTGGTTTTCAATCGATAAATGTTTTCTGACATTCAGCCGATTCCTGTATTGCTCTCAGCTCCAATCATTACAGCACATACAGCTCGTTATGCCACATGCTTAATATTGGCAAAGATGGAACTCTCTCACATCCCACTGTCCAGCATCTGCCTCCAATAATGTTGGACTCAAGTGGGAAGATGGAAGAATATTACATATCCAGTGTGTATGCGATTACTGTATGATCACTGGGGGTCTCGAGGCTGGGACCTGCATCGATCACGAGAACGAGGGTCCTAGATTCCCCTGTGCGAATGCACTTGTACAATAACACCATTCCTTTCACTGTCTACAAGTCAGACATACAACGCTAAGGATAATAGCACTCGGTTATCTCAGTGGGTCCAGACTTTAGCACAACACAGAGTATTATTTTTGCTCAATGTGCTCCCTAAAGGGTTAAGAGAACTCTTTTATATGAACCCTGTAAAGTCCTTTAAAGGGTTTGTCAAGAACTATTACTCTTTTTTTTTTACTGTGGGCTGAAAAGCTAACATGCAGGTAGTTACTGACAGAGGCTCAGAACGGTCACAGAACCATTCCTTCCAGCGATTCAGCAGCTCCAAGTCAAAAAAGAGCAGCTCTTCTGGGCTCCTTGGTCGATGAGCCGTGACTGCAGATGTCATGCTGATTGATAGCTGTATCTATGCACTTAAGCAGTGCAGAGCCGGCTATCAATCAGCATGTCAGCAGTCATACCCTGTCAACAGAGCAGAGATGGAGAGAAGTCACTGCTCTGTTGACATGTCAGCAAAAGCTGCTCAACTGCCGACAAGAGGCACTCTGTACCGGCAGAGATAAGAGCCGGGCACAACAGGCAAGTAGTTAGCAACTATCTGCCTGTTAGTTCTTATGCACGTAGCAAAAAAAATACATAGTCCTGGATAACCTGTTAAAAACGGGAACATTTTGGCTAAATGAACCTATGCAAGTCAATTACTGGCCGATTCACCTAGGCCACCAAAATCTGTATGGGGAAGAATGATTGCCAATACGGTCTCCATATATCAACAATGTTGTCAGCAGCAAATCCCGTTTGCAAGGGCAATGTGCTGTCAACAATGATGATTTTTATGCAAAGTAAATGACTGGATCATCTGACAAATAAGCGATTCGCTTGTTAATTAGGTGATCGGTGGCATGTTTACACGGAGTGACAATCGGGCTTATGGCCCTTAAGGTGGTTTGAAAAAGACAGAGGATTATCCTCCACTCCGCACCCATTCGTACCAGTCAGTGCCATGGATGAATCTGAATGGCCGCCATGTTACACAATAATGCGATAATGCATGGTAATATCACAATATACATCTGTTCAGCAGCTCTGTGCACTAAACATTAGATTTGCTCTTTACGATCATTCGGACGTCCATCTTTCATGTACGAGTTGCTCCTCGTTGTTATTTACAGACAGAAGGTACCCAGCATATACTTTTTTTTTTCCACATGTTTTTTGTCTTAAAAAAAAAAACAAACACCCCCCACAAAAAAAAAAAGTGCCCTAGCTATGGATAATAAAAACTCCTCCATTCAAGTCTTTGGATCTGTGAAAAAAACTTTTTTCATGTTCATGAGTTTAAGAAATGTTCTTTGTACGAGTAAAAAAAAAAAAGAAGATAAAATCACCAATAATAAAAACTGACACAATGACGATGACCAAACACTGATGAAAATCCGAATCAAAACATTGATGAAAAGTGGTACGTTTTTACAAAAAAAATCACCAGCGTCTGAATGAGGCTGTGTTCTGTGCAGATACTGCATTTTACTAGACCCTTGAAGGCTGCCCAACAAAAAAAAAATATATATATCTGTTTCAGGTAGGGTTTCATTTGTATGTCATTCATTTTTACACCAACAAATTAATAAGTAAAGCTAGGCCAAATAATGTTTCCCATGTTAATAATTGCAATGGATTTGTAAAAAATGGTTTAATGGACAGAAAAACGGATCAGCCTAGTAGTAGATGCTATGATCTGTTACACGTGGGCATTGATCCGTGAGTATAAAAGGTTATGTGAACGTCCCCGGTGACTTGTTTTGGTCTGTGTGCTGTCCCGTAAGCCACCGGTTTTGCCAATAGACAACACATGGATGTAAAATACGCGGTTGTTCCATAGGTAATATACTATGAGCTGATGACATAAAGCCCAGACTCTGTGATAAGAGAGGGACTTTCACCTGAGAGATGTCATTTCTCATAAGTCATAAACGTTTCCTTCCACCAGTGTTAATTTCATCTCAATGGTCACTTTTGGTTTCCACCATAGGCCGGCGTAACTTAGAACAAGACGGGAACTGGAATCAAAACAAACTGAAAGAACAATCTAAGGAAATAAGCCTTTTATCAGGTGAAAATCGCGATCTGGCCTCCCGCATGTACAGCAGGAGAAACATCCAGGCTTAGGGTAGCAGACCCTACGTTCCCAGCCAAGCATTGTTATTCCGGCAGCTGCATCTCAAACTTGTTGACTTCATGTGGAGCAATAGGACAATATAACAATCTGATAAAAAATTACTGATATTCAACACAGGATTTGGTCTGCAAGAAATTCACTTTCTTTTAAAGGTACATGTTCACGACAACTTTTTCAGGTGGATTCCGCCTAAGAACCACCTGAAAAAGCAAGAAAATAAAAAAATTAAAAAAATGTACATACACATAGCAATGTAAAAACATCTTGCTATGCACATTTTCCATCCTTTTGAGCATCTTTTAACCGTTTCTAGTTTCCAAAACCGCAAAGTGTTTAAAAGAAGTGACCGGTCGAGTCTTCTGGCGGCTCCTGCTTGGAAGATGTCCACTGTTACTACACACAATTAAAAGAGAAAACGCCAGAGGCAAAAGCTGCCGCAAGAGACGTCAGAGAAGATGCTACACGAACGGCGCCACCGGCATTTTCCTGGAGTGTCTTCTGCTTCAAAAACTCCGCGGATACACCGGCGTCTAAAAGACATCAAGTGCATATAGCCTTACAGTAATGCCAGAGGGCACGGCCAACAGAAACTCATGCTGAGGAGTAGCCTTAGTAAAAGAAAGATGTGTCAAATAGGAATTTGACACATAAAATACACAAAACTCACGTTAACCCATCTATCCTTTTGTTCCAACAGGATACAAGCCGTCTGGCTTATTGAAAGCACATGCACGGTAGGCCGAACATGCGTACAATGTGCACAAGGAAGGTCTGGTAACGTTGACCACTATCTGAGATAAATGGCTATGCCATAATCGATTGATAGATAAGGGTCACAAACCTATCTCCGGAACAGAAGAGGGGTCCCCTAATCCTCCACTCCGACTGGTGCCGCAGCCGGTGCTACGGGTGAGGAGGTTGTGCATCTGCAGATCTGTTTATTTTCTTTTATGGGAATCCTGAAAACTTACAAGAAACTAATTTAGGAACTTACAACTTCTAATAAAAGTGTTGAAATATTATTTTTTATCAAATTAAGGCTGGTGCAACATGAAGACTATGGCTAAGACACTAAGCAAAAGATGCATAGATGCACTATAATGCTAGTGAATGGGGTCGCATTGTGACCCACAGGGTACCGCTTGGATATTTGCAACTGGCTCATCACAATACCTTGTGGGTCACAATGCGACGCCATTCACTGGCATTATGCTGCAATACAGCACTGGCATCTATCCATCTTTATCTGCTCAACTTCGAGCCAGAGACGCCAGGTAGCCCACGCCTAATACCACGAGACCCTCAAAAATCTCATACTTCCTCACCTGCCAGTCACAACACTATTTTTCTGCTACCTAAAGTGCCAGTTTCTTCTACCAATGGACCTACCTGCCTGTCCATGCTTCAAACGTGTCATGGAAAGAAATCAATCTAAAGAGTAAAAAAAAAATTTTTTTAAATGTGAAAAATATTTCCTTGTGATCTGCTGATTGAATATAATTTTCTCACAATTGATGGAAACAATTTGCTTCTTCCTCAAGGTTCTATTCCCTATAATAAACATAACAGTTTGTAGATTTTTCATTGGGAAGTTAGGAAAAAGAGGACCGTCATGGGTCACATCATGGGTCTGCAATGTACGGTACCTGTTCTTATTAAGTTCACATGACTAAGGTACTTAGAGGACTGACGACTATAAAATAATAATGAAACTCTCCAGACATTAGTGGTGGGCGCCCGCCATATTGCAGTTATCACTTTCCATTGATTGCAGAACAGCAACAACAAAACGGGTGTTAAAAGAGCTCCGCAGCCGCTTCTGGAAATTCTCAGTTTTTGCCCATCCCACCTCTCTGAATTCTATTAATACATTACACATTGTATGGCCAGGATTACAGGCAGTTCTTCCCATAGCCCTCACTTAAAACAATGAAGTAGAGAAGCTAAGCTTGGCTGTAAAAAAAGGAATATTGAATATTTAGTCCCTGGAGAGTTTAAGAGATTATTTTCTAAAATGGTTTTCTCAATAGCATTTGCATTTCTGTATTAACGAAAGAGGATAAAGACAAAACAAACAATGCCAGCTTGTCTTCCGGGGAACAACCGGCAGGATCGGGAGGAAACGGTCTGTAATTGAAGGTTACAGCTATTGATAGTTTACCCAATCCCCTGAAATTACTCGATCCCTCAATTACTGGCCCAGCAGTCCCCTACGTAACTAGTGTACGATAAAAACATCCTCAAATATCAGCGGGAAAAATCGAGGAGAATTATTTTCTAAAGGAACACTAAACCTAGAAATAACAACACAGGGCTTATTCTCCGTCAGCTTTCTGTAGGAGAACAGCCAATGATTCAGTTAGGGGTGAGACCTGGTGGACTTTAGGTCGCATTGAAAACAATTGGGGAGAGGCTCCTGCTGCAGCTAGTTGTCTCACCATCAGAAAAAGGACAGTGAAAAAGAGGAAGAGTCAGATGGTTAACGTCTTGGTACACGCAACATTTTCCATTTTGATTGTAATAGGAGACAAAATACAATTAATGAATGAGATTAATGAAGGAATTTACTTTACGTTTTGTATATTTTATTATTGGCCATGTTCACACGTCGCGTTCTTGCTGTGACAAAAACACAGTATTTTACTGTCCCAGCAAGTGAACGAGATTCCTGAAGTCTCATGCAGCCTATTTTTTTCCTTCAAAATTTGAAGCAGTTTCATATCTGCAGCATCTAAATTCTTTCTTATTGCAGCATTTTTTCCCCCATGGGTAAGTGCAGCGCTGCCCCTGATGACTTCCTGTTTCAGGAGGGGAGATAGACACAGTGGGGGAGGCGAGTGCAGCCCCAGCCTCCTGTTTGAGATTCCTCTCAAACGAAACCTCACAGGAATTACAATAAAAAAAAACAAAAAACACATTTAAGGATTAGCTAGATAGGGAGACGTGTAGGGTGTTGTGTAATAAAGATGATTACAAAACTGGTTAGGATGTAGAGAGACAGCCCGGTGGCGCAGTGGTTAGCACAGCAGCCTTGCAGCGCTGGAGTCCTGGGTTCTAATCCCACCTTGGCCAACATCTGCAAAGAGTTTGTATGTTCTCTCCGTGTTTGCCTGGGTTTCCTCCGGGCACTCCGGTTTCCTCCCACATTCCAAAGACCTACTGATAGGGAATTTAGATTGTGAGCCCCATCGGAGACAGCAATGATAATGTGTGCAAACTGTAAAGCGCTGCGTAATATGTTAGCGCTATATAAAAATAAAAAAAATAAAGATTATTATTATCTTGCTCTTCCACTGTGAGGGGGCTACGGAGGGTCGTAGGATCCTGCTCTGCATAATGGAAACCCACAACCAGGAGGGAAGTTTAGGCTCCACTTTCTACCAGAAAGTTGGGCCCATTCATGGGACATTATAGACCCTTCTGAGCGGTTTTTCTACTAGATAATGTTTTTTTAAAAAAAAATCACCAATCTAGTATTGCCCACTCTTATTAAATAAAAAAGAACTCCAGATTGGTGATGATAGAGGGAAAGGGAACTTATCAAGTTATCTCCTAACAACAGGATGAAGAATCACTTATTTCACTGCTGGGACCCCCGATCCAGAGACCAGGGCTCAGAATGAAGCCGATGATGAGCATACGCACCTCCGCTCAACAGGTTCTCTATAGGACTCCCTGAGAGAGCGCTGTTCTCACCTATAGCTGATTCCTGTCATCCATATTCTCAGAAAACAGAGAGGAGGCACACGAGAAGCCATACAGAACATACACAGCATTGCTGCAGTAGAAAATGTGTTAATAATTCAGACGTTCACATAGGTCCGTCTATGATCAGAACCTCATGTAATTATACCAGCATGTCGCGTCTAGTCTGGAATGGAAATGTGGGTGTATGAATTTATGATGTATAAATGTAAGACATACTTGGGGCCGGGTGTGCGATTTAAATAGATTTTGGAAACAGTTTCCTTAACATTTACTGTGATTTTGGTCAAAGATCCTCAATGTGACCTTGACTGACCTTTAGCCATAACAAAAACTACACCCAAGTAGGTCTAGGATGTATGTATCAGGTCATAAAAAAAATCTTGTCCTGTAGGTAACTACAACATTAGATAAACACATGGAAAATTACACCCGTGTCATTATAGAACAAAAAGGAGACCAAAATGCAGAAGCAGAGGGTGAAAAATGAAGTAAATCCTATGCGTTAATAGCTTGTACGGCCACGTTAAGCAGCAAGTTATCGCTTTCTGTATGACTATCAGTCTCCCACATCGTTCTGGAGGAATTTTGATCCCTTCATTAAAGGAAACCTGTCACATGAAAAAAAAACGCCATTAACCTGTAGATATGGGGTTAATCTGCAGGTTAATAGCATTCTGAACATGCCCGGCTCCCTGCACTTAGAACCTCGCTGCCGGGAGGAAATTAACTTTGTACCCCTGGCAGTGTTTGGGTTTCAGTCACGGGGGAGGTGCTGGCCACTGTTCTGTCTACAGAGAGCGGCGGCTGCAACCGCAACCCTGGCAATGACTGATCGCAGCTCAGCATTAGGGTCGGCTGTCAGTGTCAGCAGTGCGCGCCATCACCACCAGTGCGCGCCATCACCACCAGTGGGCGCCATCACCACCAGTGCGCGCCATCACAACCAGTGCGCGCCATCACCACCAGTGCGCGCCATCACCACCAGTGCGCGCCATCACCACCAGTGCGCGCCATCACCACCAGTGCGCGCCATCACCACCAGTGCGCGCCATCACCACCAGTGCACGCCATCACCACTAGCGCGTTCCATCACAAACAGTGCGCGCCATCACCACCAGGCGCACCATCACCACTAGTGCGCTCCATCACAACCAGTGAGCGTCATAACCACCAGTGAGTGTCATAACCACCAGTGCGCACCATCACCACCAGTGCGTGCCATCACCACCAGTGCGCGCCATCACCACCAGTGCCCGCCATCACCACCAGTGCGCGCCATCACCACCAGTGCGCGCCATCACCACCAGTGCGCGCCATCACCACCAGTGCGAGCCATCACAACCAGTGCGCGCCATCACAACCAGTGCGCGCCATCACAACCAGTGCGCGCCATCACAACCAGTGCGCGCCATCACCACCAGTGCGCGCCACCACCACCAGTGCCCGCCATCACCACCAGTGCCCGCCATCACCACCAGTGCCCGCCATCACCACCAGTGCCCGCCATCACCACCAGTGCGCACCATCACAACCAGTGCGCACCATCACCACCAGTGCGCACCATCACCACCAGGCGCACCATCACCACCAGTGCGCGCCATCACCACCAGTGCGCGCCATCACCACCAGAGCCCGCCATCACCACCAGTGCCCGCCATCACCACCAGTGCCCGCCATCACCACCAGTGCCCGCCATCACCACCAGTGCCCGCCATCACCACCAGTGCCCGCCATCACCACCAGTGCGCACCATCACAACCAGTGCGCACCATCACAACCAGTGCGCACCATCACCACCAGGCGCACCATCACCACCAGGCGCACCATCACCACCAGTGTGCACCATCACCACCAGTGCGCGCCATCACCACCAGTGCGCGCCATCACCACCAGTGCGCGCCATCACCACCAGGCGCACCATCACCACCAGGCGCACCGTCACCACCAGTGCGCACCATAACACACATAGAAAGGTCTCTCCTTACTCTGTACACATGATGACAGTGATGGCTATGTACTCAAAAGAAAAAAAATCTAAAATGTGGTTTATTATTGATGTAGTTGGTAAAGGAATGTACAGAGCTAAGAATAACCCCTGTCCAAGGGAGACGCAGACAGGTCATATCCATCTATGATAAAATATTGATTACCTCTGGCCCAGTACATTTGGGTGAAGCCGACTAGTAATCAATGCCACTGAGTATGCAAGATACAAAGCAGAATGTGGAATCAGATCATGAAGGTTTACTAGCAATGTGCATAAAGAAATGGAGAATGAGCAAAAATATATATTTATCTCTGCGAGGAATGAAATGAGAAGGAAGATAATACAAAATAAATAAATGAAATTGCAGCGCTCAGACGGACAACGCAAGCTTTCAAGTCATTTACAATGCTGTTAAACCTATTGCTCCCATTCATCACTCCACCGTACATCACACTACAGCAAGGGCCCGCTGCTGCCATCTTACTTTATGAGGATGAAAGCATCACTTCTTGGACAAAACACACATGGAGCATAGTGGCATGGCGAATATCAGGGGAGAGAAGTGTAACCATGAAGCTTGTAAAAGTAAAGGCTAGATCCACTCATAGCAGAGACATACAAAGTACAGGGGTCCATAGTAACCTGCAGTCAGAGACATACAAAGTACAGGGGGGTCCATAGTAATCTGCAGTCAGAGACATACAAAGTACAGGGGTCCATAGTAATCTGCAGTCAGAGACATACAAGTACAGGGGTCCATAGTAATCTGCAGTAGGAGACATACAAGTACAGGGGTCCATAGTAACCTGCAGTAGGAGACATACAAAGTACAGGGGTCCATAGTAACC
The DNA here is from genome assembly GCF_051348905.1 of Ranitomeya variabilis. NCBI lineage: Eukaryota > Metazoa > Chordata > Amphibia > Anura > Dendrobatidae > Ranitomeya > Ranitomeya variabilis. The sequence goes on from NC_135234.1 coordinate 662,594,750, forward strand.
TGCAGTAGGAGACATACAAAGTACAGGGGGGTCCATAGTACCCTGCAGTAGGAGACATACAAAGTACAGGGGGGCATAGTAATCTGCAGTAGGAGACATACAAAGTACAGGGGTCCATAGTATTCTGCAGTAGGAGACATACAAAGTACAGGGGTCCATAGTAATCTGCAGTAGGAGACATACAAAGTACAGGGGTCCATAGTAACCTGCAATCAGAGACATACAAAGTACAGGGGTCCATAGTAATCTGCAGTAGGAGACATACAAGTACAGGGGGGTCCATAGTAATCTGCAGTATGAGACATACAAAGTACAGGGGTCCATAGTAATTTGCAGTCAGAGACATAAAAAGTACAGGGGGTCCATAGTAACCTGCACTGGGAGACATACAAAGTACAGGGGTCCATAGTAATCTGCAGTAGGAGACATACAAATTACAGGGGGGCATAGTAATCTGCAGTAGGAGACATACAAAGTACAGGGGTCCATAGTAATCTGCAGTAGGAGACATACAAAGTACAGGGGTCCATAGTAATCTGCAGTAGGAGACATACAAAGTACAGGGGTCCATAGTAACCTGCAATCAGAGACATACAAAGTACAGGGGTCCATAGTAATCTGCAGTAGGTGACATACAAAGTACAGGGGTCCATAGTAATCTGCAGTAGGAGACATACAAATTACAGGGGGGCATAGTAACCTGCACTGGGAGACATACAAAGTACAGGGGTCCATAATAATTTGCAGTCAGAGACATAAAAAGTACAGGGGGTCCATAGTAACCTGCACTGGGAGACATACAAAGTACAGGGGTCCATAGTAATCTGCAGTAGGAGACATACAAATTACAGGGGGGCATAGTAATCTGCAGTAGGAGACATACAAAGTACAGGGGTCCATAGTAATCTGCAGTAGGAGACATACAAAGTACAGGGGTCCATAGTAATCTGCAGTAGGAGACATACAAAGTACAGGGGTCCATAGTAACCTGCAATCAGAGACATACAAAGTACAGGGGTCCATAGTAATCTGCAGTAGGTGACATACAAAGTACAGGGGTCCATAGTAATCTGCAGTAGGAGACATACAAATTACAGGGGGGCATAGTAATCTGCAGTAGGAGACATACAAAGTACAGGGGTCTATAGTAACCTGCAATCAGAGACATACAAAGTACAGGGGGTCCATAGTAACCTGCACTGGGAGACATACAAAGTACAGGGGTCCATAGTAATCTGCAGTAGGAGACATACAAATTACAGGGGGCCATAGTAATCTGCAGTAGGAGACATACAAAGTACAGGGGTCCATAGTAATCTGCAGTAGGAGACATACAAAGTACAGGGGTCCATAGTAATCTGCACTGGGAGACATTCAAAGTACAGGGGGCATAGTAACCTGCAGTAGGAGACATACAAAGTACAGGGGTCCATAGTAATCTGCAGTAGGAGACATACAAAGTACAGGGGTCCTGTTATGATCCGGTGACCTTGGAGCCGCATGAAACTTTCTCTGGAGTAGGTGGAAACTATACTGACCGCAGATCCTGAACTAACACCGCAACTAGAAGTAGCCGTGGGGTGTGTCTAACAAACCCTAGACACCTCGACACAGCCGGAGGACTAAATACCCCTATAGATGGAAATAGGAATACTACCTTGCCTCAGAGCAGAACCCCCAAGGATAGGCAGCCCCCACGAATATTGACTGTGAGTAGGAGAAGAAAAGACACACGCAGGCAGAAAACAAGATTTAGCAAAAGAGGCCACTCTAGCTAAATAGGAAATTAAAACCCTTCAAAAAATATCCACAGCAGATAATACAAAAAATTCCACAATCTAACTAAAGACGTGGAATGAATATCTGCAACCCCAGAGAATCCAACAAGACTGAGAAAATACTGACACAATCTAAGCTGGACAAGAAAACACAAAAGAATAGCACTGAATCATGAAGCACACAGCATGTGTGCCACAGAAACAAAAGCAGACACTTATCTTTGCTGACTTGGCAGAAAGGCAGGAGGAACCAGGCAGAGGTCCAACACCTCCCAACAACAATTGACAACTGGCAAGGACTAATGAATCCTGCACACCTAAATACCCCAGTCAGAACTGCAATCAGCAGAAACACCTGACCAGGACTGAAACCCAGGGACAACTGCATTACCACCTACCACCACCGGAGGGAACCCAAAAGCAGAATTCACAACATTACCCCCCCTTGAGGGGTCACCGAACCCTCACCAGCGGCCCCAGGCCGATCAGGACGAGCCAGATGAAAGGCACGGACCAAATCAGCAGCATGGACATCAGAAGCAAAAACCCAAGAATTATCCTCCTGGCCATAACCTTTCCATTTGACAAGGTACTGAAGCCTCCGCCTCGAAAAACGAGAATCCAAAATCTTCTCAACCACATACTCCAACTCCCCATCAACCAACACAGGGGCCGGGGGATCAACAGAGGGAACAACGGGCACCACATATTTCCGCAATAAAGATCTATGGAAGACATTATGGATAGCAAAAGAGGCCGGAAGCGCCAATCGAAAAGACACCGGATTAATAATCCCAGAAATCCTATAAGGACCAATAAACCGAGGCTTAAACTTAGGGGAAGAAACCTTCATAGGAACATGACGGGAAGACAACCAAACCAGATCCCCAACCCGAAGCCGGGAACCAACACACCGACGACGGTTAGCAAAACGTTGAGCCTCCTCCTGAGACAACACCAAATTGTCCACCACATGAGCCCAAATCTGCTGCAACCTGTCAACCACAGAATCCACACCAGGACAGTCAGAAGGCTCAACCTGCCCAGAAGAAAAACGAGGATGAAAACCAAAATTACAAAAGAAAGGCGAAACCAAAGTAGCTGAACTAGCCCGATTATTAAGGGCAAACTCGGCCAATGGCAAAAAGGCCACCCAATCATCCTGATCAGCAGACACAAAGCATCTCAAATAGGTCTCCAAGGTCTTATTAGTTTGCTCGGTCTGACCATTTGTCTGAGGATGAAATGCAGAAGAAAAAGACAAATCAATGCCCAGCCTAGCACAAAAGGCCCGCCAAAACCTAGAAACAAACTCGGAACCTCTGTCGGACACAATATTCTCCGGAATACCATGCAAACGAACCACATGCTGAAAAAACAACGGAACCAAATCTGAAGAGGAAGGCAATTTAGGCAAAGGCACCAAATGAACCATCTTAGAAAACCGGTCACAAACAACCCAGATAACCGACATCCTCTGGGAAACCGGAAGATCAGAAATAAAATCCATAGAAATATGCGTCCAGGGCCTCTCAGGGACCGGCAATGGCAAAAGTAACCCACTAGCACGGGAACAACAAGGCTTGGCCCGCGCACAAGTCCCACAGGACTGCACAAAAGAACGCACATCACGTGACAAGGAAGGCCACCAAAAGGACCTACCAACCAAATCTCTGGTACCAAAAATACCAGGATGACCAGCCAACACGGAACAGTGAACCTCAGAAATCACTCTACTAGTCCATCTGTCAGGAACAAACAATTTCCCCACAGGACAGCGGTCAGGTCTGTCAGCCTGAAATTCCTGAAGAACCCGCCGTAAATCAGGGGAAATGCCAGAAAGGACCACCCCTTCTTTCAGAATGCCGACCAGTTCAAGGACCTCAGGAGAATCAGGCAAAAAACTCCTAGAAAGGGCATCAGCCTTAATATTCTTAGAACCCGGAAGATACGAAACCACGAAATCAAAACGGGAAAAAAACAAGGACCATCGAGCCTGTCTAGGACTCAGCCGTTTGGCAGACTCGAGGTAAATCAGATTCTTATGATCAGTCAGGACCACAATACGGTGCTTAGCTCCCTCAAGCCAATGTCACCACTCCTCAAACGCCCACTTCATAGCCAACAACTCCCGATTGCCGACATCATAATTGCGTTCAGCAGGCGAAAACTTGCGGGAGAAGAAGGCACACGGTTTCATCAAGGAACCAACAGAATCCCTCTGAGACAAAACGGCCCCTGCCCCAATCTCAGAGGCGTCAATCTCAACCTGAAACGGAAGGGAAACATCTGGTTGGCGCAACACCGGAGCAGAAGTAAATCGGCGTTTAAGCTCCTGAAAGGCAGAGACAGCCGCAGAGGACCAATTCGCCACATCAGCGCCTTTCTTCGTCAAATCGGTCAAGGGTTTAACCACGCTGGAGAAATTAGCAATGAAACGGCGATCAAAATTTGCAAAACCCCCAAATTTCTGAAGGCTCTTCACGGATGTGGGTTGAATCCAATCATAAATGGCCTGAACCTTAACCGGATCCATCTCCATAGATGAGGGAGAAAAAATGAAGCCCAAAAAAGAAACCTTCTGCACCCCAAAGAGGCACTTAGACCCCTTCACAAACAAAGCATTGTCACGAAGGATCTGAAACACCATCCTGACCTGTTCCACATGAGACTCCCAATCATCGGAAAAAATCAAAATATCGTCCAAATATACAATCAAGAATTTATGAATATAAGTCCGGAAGATATCATGCATGAAGGATTGAAAAACCGATGGAGCATTAGTGAGCCCGAATGGCATCACAAGGTATACAAAATGGCCTTCGGGCGTATTAAACGTAGTTTTCCATTCATCACCCTGTTTAATACGAACAAGATTATATGCCCCCCGAAGGTCAATCTTAGTAAACCAACTAGCCCCCATAATCCTAGCAAACAAATCAGAAAGCAAAGGTAAAGGGTATTGAAACTTGACCGTGATCTTATTCAAGAGGCGATAATCAATACAAGGTCTCAAGGAGCCATCCTTCTTAGCAACAAAAAAAAATCCCGCTCCCAACGGTGAAGAAGATGGCCGAATATGCCCTTTCTCCAAAGACTCCTTAACATAACTCCGCATGGCGGTATGTTCAGGCACAGACAGGTTGAAAAGTCGGCCCTTAGGAAACTTACAGCCTGGAATCAAGTCAATCGCACAATCACAGTCCCTGTGCGGTGGAAGGGAACTGGACTTGGGCTCATCGAATACATCCTGAAAATCAGACAAAAACTCTGGAATTTCAGAAGAGGAAATTGACATCAAAGGAACATTATTATGAACCCCCTGACAACCCCAACTAGTAACAGACATAGATTTCCAATCCAACACAGGATTATGTACCTGCAACCACGGGAAACCCAGCACGATAACATCATGCAAATTATGCAACACCAGAAATCGACAATCTTCCTGATGGGCTGGCGCCATGTGCATGGTCACCTGTGTCCAAAACTGAGGCTTATTTTTAGCCAAAGGTGTAGCATCAATCCCCCTTAAAGGAATAGGGTTCTGCAAAGGCTGCAAGGGAAAACCACAACGCCTGGCAAACTCAAAATCCATTAAGTTCAAGGCGGCGCCTGAATCCACAAACGCCATGACAGAAAATGATGACAATGAGCAGATCAAGGACACCGATAACAGAAATTTAGGTTGTACAGTACTGATGGTAAATGAACTAGCGATCCTTTTTGTCCGCTTAGGGCAGACTGAAATGACATGAGAAGCGTCGCCACAATAATAACACAACCTATTCTGATGTCTGAATCCTTGTCGTTCCGTTCTAGACAAAATCCTATCACACTGCATTGGCTCAGGAATTGGCTCTGAGGACGACGCCACAGCGCGCACAGTTCTATGCTCCCGCAAGCGCCGATCAATCTGAATGGCCAGAGACATAGAATCACTCAGACCGGAAGGCGTGGGAAACCCCACCATAACATCTTTAACGGATTCAGAAAGACCCTTTCTGAAAATTGCCGCCAAAGCATCATCATTCCATTTAGTCAACACAGACCATTTTCTAAATTTCTGACAATACAATTCTGCCGCCTCTTGACCCTGAGACAGGGCCAACAAGGTCTTCTCCGCTTGATCCACAGAATTCGGTTCATCATATAATAATCCTAAAGCCTGAAAAAAGGAGTCTACATTAAGCAAAGCAGGATTCCCAGATTCCAGGGAAAATGCCCAATCCTGTGGATCACCACGCAGCAGGGAGATGACGATTTTAACCTGCTGAATGGAATCACCGGAGGATCGAGGTCTCAAAGCAAAAAACAGTTTACAATTGTTTTTAAAACTCAAAAATTTGGACCTGTCACCAAAAAACAAATCAGGAGTAGGAATCTTCGGTTCTAAAACTGGAGTCTGAACAATGTAATCAGAAATACCCTGTACCCTAGCAGCAAGCTGGTCTACACGAGAAGCTAATTCCTGAACATCCATGCTAGCACAAGACTCCTCAGCCACCCATAGATAAAGAGGGAGAAAAAGACAAAACAGACTGCAGAAAAACAAACGGCTCAACACCTTTCTTCCCTTCTTCTGAGATGCATTTAGCTCATTATTGGCCAGTTGTACTGTTATGATCCGTTGACCTTGGAGCCGCATGAAACTTTCTCTGGAGTAGGTGGAAACTATACTGACCGCAGATCCTGAACTAACACCGCAACTAGAAGTAGCCGTGGGGTGTGTCTAACAAACCCTAGACACCTCGACACAGCCGGAGGACTAAATACCCCTATAGATGGAAATAGGAATACTACCTTGCCTCAGAGCAGAACCCCCAAGGATAGGCAGCCCCCACGAATATTGACTGTGAGTAGGAGAAGAAAAGACACACGCAGGCAGAAAACAAGATTTAGCAAAAGAGGCCACTCTAGCTAAATAGGAAAGGATAGGACAGAATACTAGGCGGTCACTATTAAAACTCTTCAAAAAATATCCACAGCAGATAATACAAAAAATTCCACAATCTAACTAAAGACGTGGAATGAATATCTGCAACCCCAGAGAATCCAACAAGACTGAGAAAATACTGACACAATCTAAGCTGGACAAGAAAACACAAAAGAATAGCACTGAATCATGAAGTCATGAAGCACACAGCATGTGTGCCACAGAAACAAAACCAGACACTTATCTTTGCTGATTTGGCAGAAAGGCAGGAGGAACCAGGCAGAGGTCCAACACCTCCCAACAACAATTGACAACTGGCAAGGACTAATGAATCCTGCACACCTAAATACCCCAGTCAGAACTGCAATCAGCAGAAACACCTGACCAGGACTGAAACCCAGGGACAACTGCATTACCACCTACCACCACCGGAGGGAACCCAAAAGCAGAATTCACAACAGGCCCATAGTAACCTGCACTGGGAGACATACAAAGTACAGGGGTCCATAGTAACCTGCACTGGGAGACATACAAAGTACAGGGGTCCATAGTAATCTGCAGTCGGAGACAACCAAAGTCCAGGGGTCCATAGTAATCTGCAGTAGGAGACATACAAAGTACAGGGGGCATAGTAACCTGCACTGGGAGACATACAAAGTACAGGGGGCCATAGTAATCTGCAGTAGGAGACATACAAAGTACAGGGGTCCATAGTAACCTGCAATCAGAGACATACAAAGTACAGGGGGGTCAATAGTAATCTGCAGTAGGAGACATACAAAGTACAGGGGGCCATAGTAATCTGCAGTAGGAGACATACAAAGTACAGGGGGTCCATAGTAACCTGCAGTCAGAGACATACAAAGTACAGGGGGGTCCATAGTACCCTGCACTGGGAGACATACAAAGTACAGGGGGTTCATAGTAATCTGCAGTAGGAGACATACAAAGTACAGGGGTCCATAGTAATCTGCAGTCAGAGACATACAAAGTACAGGGGTCCATAGTAATCTGCAGTAGGAGACATACAACGTACAGGGGGTCCATAGTAACCTGCAGCCAGAGACATACAAAGTACAGGGGGGTCCATAGTAACCTGCACTGGGAGACATACATAGTACAGGGGGGCATAGTAATCTGCAGTAGGAGACATACAAAGTACAGGGGTCCATAGTAATCTGCAGTCAGAGACATACAACGTACAGGGGTCCATAGTAACCTGCAGTAGAAGACATATAAAGTACTGGGGTCCACAGTAAAGTACAGGGGGGCATAGTAATCTGCAGTAGGAGACATATAAAGTACAGGGGTCCACAGTAAAGTACAGGGGGGCATAGTAACCTGCAGTAGGAGACATACAAAGTACACGGGGGCATAGTAACCTGCAGTAGGAGACATACAAAGTACAGGGGTCCATAGTAACCTGCACTGGGAGACATACAAAGTACAGGGGTCCACAGTAATCTGCAGTCGGAGACAACCAAAGTCCAGGGGTCCATAGTAACCTGCAGTAGGAGACATATAAAGTACAGGGGTCCACAGTAAAGTACAGGGGGGCATAGTAATCTGCAGTAGGAGACATATAAAGTACAGGGGTCCATAGTAACCTGCAGTAGGAGACATACAAAGTACAGGGGTCCATAGTAAAGTACAGGGGTCCATAGTAACCTGCAGTAGGAGACATATAAAGTACAGGGGTCCATAGTAAAGTACAGGGGTCCATAGTAACCTGCAGTAGGAGAGGCCTGTAGCATACTGTAGAGACACATACAAAGAGCAGCCTCCATCTTGGCCAGGAGACAGTGTGAGCCCTGCACAGGTTTCTCACGGCCTCACACGACCTGTAGGTGTACCCTGTACAGTACAAATACCTGCTGCTGACTACAGCACCTTCCTCCTTGTGTAACGCTCGCAGAGGCCTAGGAAGCCTTGGTCGGGCAGGATGATGGGTTCTTACACTGCCGGGTATCACTGTGTGTATTTTCTGAGAATCACTGGGATTAAATAAAAGGAACTGAATGCACAATAGCGCCCCCAGTCACTGACTGGCAGCAGTACGGCTCGTCTCAGATCTGCATTATAGCTGCCATAGATACCTGAAGCCACAACGTTCTGCTGCACCAGTCACGTGACGAACAGCGGGGGCACCACAGGGACCCCACAGCCTTGTTATATCACTAGTGATGAGGGAGTGTGCTGGGATAAGGTGTTATCCAAGCTTGCAATGGCTGTATATCTCGTGACTGTTCGACAGCCAGAACACATGCATGGATTCCCTGTTTGTTGGACAATCCCCGCATGTGTTGTGACTGTTGAACAGCCAGGAGACATGTAGCCGCGGGGACTCGAGCATAGTTTTCGAGCACGTCGAAGATACTCTATTAGTACAGGAGCATGCTCACTCATCACTAAATATAACATACTGAGTTAGGCCACGTTCACACTAGCAGTATTTGGTCAGTATTTTACTTCAGTATGTGTAAGGCTAGGTTCACATTACGTTTACAGCAGCCCGTTCATCACATACGGTAACGGGCTGCTGTAAACGCAAGTGCCGGTATGGCAGCACGCTAGCGCAGATAGAGCATCGGCTAGCTCTATCTGCGCTAGCAGTGACGGACCCGGAAACGCTGCAGCCCGCATCTCGGGGTCCGTCACTCAAAGACGGCACATCCCTAGCGCATGCCCATTGTGGGCGTGCGCTAGCGATGCGTCCGACATAGGAATTAATGGCGGCCTTAACGGACTACGTTACACCGCGTTTATGCCGTGGTGTAACGTAGTCCGTCTAACGGATGCCCATAACGCAGTGTGAACCTGGCCTAAGTCAAAACCAGGAGTGGAACAATCAGAGAAAAAGTATCACAGAAACGCGTCACCACTTGACTTTGGCTTACAAATACTGATATAACATATTGACCAAATACTGAATGTGTGAATGTGGCCAAAGAGCCCAGAAAGATTCCCCATCCCACCACCACTTTATATTTCCAACCTCCACTTTTGACAACCACCAAAGTCTTCTGGGTACCGGGGTGTACTGCTCCTGTATGATCAGAGAAGGTTATGAAAAAATAGCCGCGTACACAAGAGATCGGGAACTGCATTTACAGGGGCTTTCCAAAGGTTTGAAGGTGTTGTCCTCAGGACAGCCAGTAATACCTATTTGGTGGGGGTCTGACTCCCACCATACCTCTCCTCTGTTAATCCTTTTCAGACCATGTTGACGTGATGGCTCCGCACACCTGGCACATGCTAATATGTGCCATCTAACACTGAGGTGTGACTACTAATAAATGGATCAGGGCTACTTGGAGAGGAGGACACAGTGTTTACTTGACAATAAAGTGTCAGCTGTTTACATGGCGTTCACTGTGGGGGATGTATATACACAGCACCCTGCAGACAATCAGTGGGAGCCGCTGGTTCTCAGAACAACTTTGGTGTACACAGCACATGAAGTGAAGAGCAACGTCTATTTCTAGTTTTAACAAAAATATATATTTATTATATAATGCTATAATATTATATATGATCTACTCTATAACCTGATTTCTATTCATTCCTGATTCAAAGGGAGACCATATTGAGTCCTTCCTGCTCACGTGACGGTCACACAGGAGCACAGTGCATCACATTCCCAGGACGGTCATCTTGTAATGAGCCATGTACCGGTGTGTCCATCACCGAGACAGGTGATCCATCACTGTCTATAACAAAGAAGGTGCCTAGATATTAAAGGGTTAGTCCCATCTTCATACATGGAGATTGTCAGACAATTCTTGTAAAAACAATCATTTTTTTTATTTACGGCTTATTAAAACGCACATATCAACACTTTTGCTTACAGCTTTTACCTTGGAGCCCGACCACCGCTGCGCTGTACTGAAGCTGGGCAGGATTAGGAGGTGACAGCACGCTACAACGATCCAGGCCAGCTTCAAAACAGTGCATACAAGCTCAATAGGTGCTTGTAAGCACTGCACACGCTCTTCTGTCTATGAGTAGTGGTCGGTCTCCTAGGAAACAAACTGCAAAAAAAAAAGTGTTCATCTCTCAAGAACAACTGAAAGCTTTAATAAGCAGTAAATTTAGTAAGTATAATAAATCTCCAACAATTCCCATTTATGGAGGATAGGAATAACTCCTGAAGCCATTGAGGACAAAACCAGGTTAGTTTTTTTCCCTCTGTGCCTTCCAAGAGCCATAACTTTATATGTTCTCTCCGTGTTTGCGTGGGTTTCCTCCGGGTTCTCCAGTTTCCTCCCACATTCCAAAGACATACTGATGGGGAATCTAGATTGTGAGCCCCAATGGGGACAGAGATGATGATGTAAAATGATGCGGAATATGATGGCGCTATAGAAGCAAAGCATAATAACTAATAATAAATGCATATACGCTGAGCTATACACTAGGCACAACATGGACTGAGTCGTGCTATGGACATCGCAGTCGGAATCCTGAGAACAGGATGTAAGTGCAAAACTCTTAATGCAAAAACAAATTAATTTTTTCATTGCTCAACCAAAAATGCTCAAAATGCAAGATGAGTTATGGAAATTGGTAGATTTTTAGTTTCTAAGCACTAGCAATTGCTCACTTATAAGCAGCGGTGACACATGAAGTAGAAATGAGTTTACACATAAATAACCACATAAACACCGTATAAAGGAAAACTGGTTGGCCGAATGCCAGCATTATTATCTGCGCCCGAAATTCTCACCTTTCTTCTCACTAGTAAACACCATCTGGACGCGCTGCTTCTCTGTATAAGCAGAAGGACGTTTTCATGACTAATCAACAGAAGCAACAAACCCAACATCAGACTCACATGACGGAGGGATGTGGGATTTATGCTAATTTACTACCCACCACACATACCGTACATCCAGCTTCAGTATACGGACATGTGCCAAACATCAATGTCAGAAGAAGCCATAGATTCACACGACTATCTCTACTCCATGATCTTCTGGGCGGCAAAAAGCCAATAAGTTAGCCAGTCATCACAAACATCTTGTGGGTATTATTCCTGCGTCCTGACTATCCCAACATTGGGAGCAAAGGAAGGAATGAGGTATGATGGATACAATATGGTCAATCCTTGGTTCCAGTGAGGGTTTAGCCACCCTCAGTAGCTACACAACATACTCCCCTCTACCCATAGAAATAAACATGCATGCTTGGTCAAACCATGACCATCCCGCACAAAAGGAACATATACACTACTCACAAAAAGGGATATTTGGATTTCGAGCGAAATTTCAGGATGAACCACTCTGACCCTCAGGTGAACTTAATGTGACTTCTGAACTCTAAATTTCTGATCGACCGTGTCCAACTGTTCAATGTTTCAGTAGTTTTTACACAACTTGCTGTTCTCTAACAAGGAGCTTAATGGCAAAATTCATAACAGGTGTGATCCATGAATCGGCTAATAAATTTCAGGGTTCAATTAGAATTGGTAATGAACAGTTCTCTTCATCATGCTGTTCACATTTTAACATCATGAGACGAAGACGTCACCTAACAATTGATCAACATTCCCCCAACCATTGTGAGGCTTCAAGCAGGATGTTCTCACACGGTAGTGTGGCCACTGAGCTTATAGAGTCACCAGCAAATTGCAATAGAGATACCGAAAGACTGGAAGAGTCACAGAAAGGCAAAGAAATTAACGTCCTTTGACCACATCCCACACGGATGACCATTTCATTGTGAACAATGCCCTTCGGAACCGGATGACGAATGCCACACAACTCCAGGCACATTTAAGGGAGGTGAGAGGCACTCAAGTGTCATGTCAGACAATTAGAAACCGTTTACATCAGCATGGTCTGAGTGCTAGACTACCTGCAAGTGTACCTTGACCACACCACCAGGCACAGGCATCATCGTCTTGCATGGACCAGGGAGCATCTACGCTGGACGAGGGACCAGTGGGCTTCAGAGCTGTGTACTAACGAAAGACGATTCACGCTACACAGAAATTATGTCTGTCAAGCATGTTGGAGATGCTATCCATCAGCCACTGTTGCCACCAAACGAGCTTTTGGTAGTGGTGGTGTTACAGTGTGAGCAGGTGTGTCTAGTCAATACAGAACTGCCCTAAACTTTGTCAAATGGTACAGTAACCAGTCTCTACAACACAGGCCTAATTTGATCTTCATGGACGCCAATACTCCAGGTCATTGAGGTCACATCATTAGGGAACAGCTGCTAGAGACCGTTTGAGGGGTACCTCAAATGGAGTGGCCTGCACGTTCTCGAGCCTTGAATCCTATAGAAAACCTATGGGATCAGCCAAGTCGCTGTGTAGAGGCTTGTAACTCTGTACCCCAAAACCTCAATGACCTGAGGACCGCCCTTCAATAAGAGAGGAAGGTTGCCTCAGCAGACCATAGCTTCACTTGTGAACAGCACGAGACGTCGTTGTAAAGCTGTAATTGATGCTCAGGGCCACATGACAAACTACTGAGACACTGACATTTTTTTTGCTGGGGTATACCCGCTGCTGTTGTTGACTTTTGTTTCAATAAATCGTTTGAGATGAGGAAATCACCATTGCATACCTCTACTTAAATGCCCTACTTTCATGATAAAATATTACTGTAGAGTGAACTTTTAAGCTTTCCATAACTGGTTTATGAGCACTATTTTACTGGTACTTACCAAAATCCAAGGTTGGATTTATCCAAGTGGCTCCAGCAATCTACTTAATATGCACAACACCATGACAGGTGGAAAAACCCATGTACGCTCCTACACTTCTCGAATCCTCTTACTACCCTATGTTTTACATCTAATGTTTCAGAGACATTGGAGAACATTTATCATAACCAAAAAGTGAAGAGGTTGCCCACAGCAGTCACTCCAGAGCCCTGACTGGTTGGTAAGGGCAACATCTGGACCGTGTCTAAGGTACAAATCTTAATCTCCTTCTTTGCTTGGAACTTGACACAAGATGGGCAGCTCATTCAGCCCAGATTCATCTCTCCCAACTCTCCCGATGAATGCTCGGCCGAGCGTTCCTGTGTTCTCTACGGGGAGAGTGGAGTAAGTCGCTGCCAGATTCACCCACCTGCCAGCAGCTTATTTGTCTGCAGAAAAAAAGGATCAAGTGAATAATATCTAATACATTAGATGACTCCCATCACTGCGGAAATTAGCGGGTATAGCTGATTTCTATCCAACATGTATGGGGCCACATTAAGATGGCCAGCTTTTTAGCAACTGTATTACACTGCATGTCCAGACCCGATTGCGAGCCTCCCAATCCGCAACATCCATACCATGCCAGCAGTCGGGCAATGACTTACGGCTATAATACTGATGCCAAAATGTCACTTTATTCCGGCCGTCTAAATGCGGCCTAAAGGCTCGTGGACGTGACTGATTTTCTCGTAAAGTGGTCTTCATGGTTTTTTTATGGATAGCACTCTTACCCATGATACTCTATGGAACTGTGCACATGTCCAATTTCTTCTTTGGACAGAGTGGTTTGCAGGAAAGAGAAAAAAAAAAAAATCAACAACATATCCAATTTTGATCAGTGTGTCGGCTCAGAATCGGCAATGCAAGTCTACGGTTCCAATTTTCACCGACTGACAAAATGGAGAAGGTGGAGATAACTTTAATTTTTTTCTCCCATCATCTGAAAAATAATCAGGACACTCTAATCAAAGTCTGATCAGAATGAGCTGTCCGTTTTATCTCGCATGTGGAGAAAACCTTCATTTGACCCTAACTCATGAGCATCTGCCTCCACTACCTACTTATGCTTCCATCGCCCTCCGCCTCGCCTAAGGTTCCTCATCAGGTGATGTCACTGCCAGCCTAATGTAATAGTGATATTTCACGTAATGCCCTGGAAAGTCATCGGTATCAAGTAAAAGCACAAGACGGCACCGGCAAAACACAGAAAACATAACCATAAAAAAACACAAAAAAAACCTTGAAGACAGAGGTTAGGCTACTTTCACATTAGCGTTTTAATCTGCAGCGTTTAATCCGCAAACGCAAGGACACGAAAAACGCATGAAAACGCGTGTAAACGCAGCGTTTTTAAAACGCTTACGGTTACCGCATGCGTCATTAAAACGCAGCGTTTACATGCTTTTGCTTGCGTTTTCTATGCCAAATTTACCAGAGAAAAATTCTAGATGCAAGAACCAGCCAATGGGACTACAGAGGGCGTGTATTATGTGAAATCTATATATAGACCCTAGGACAGCTGAAATCTTCAGATTTTGCTCCTGCGTCCTGTGAGAAGATGGATCTTCACATGGATAGCTATTACTTTAAACTGGATCTGAGCATCAAGATTTTTCTGGCATGTGCGTTTGCTTGGGAGCAACACCGAAACCGGGAAAGACAGAGAAGGACAAGGCGTAGGCGTTTTTGGCAACACCCCATTGTAGAACTGCGTGAGAGCCGTGGTGCATATCACACCCTGTATGGTGAGCTCAATGAGAACCCAGAAAAATTCCCGGAATATACCAGGATGTCACAAGACTCTTTCCGGGATTTGCTTGATCGGGTCCAAGGAGCCATCCGGAGACAGGACACACAGCTCCGTAGAGCCATTCCACCAGCGGAACGTCTCCTGGTTACCTTATGGTACGTAATAATTCTAAACAAAAGCTACCCAAAATTTTTTGCAGGTCTGATGTTTTTTTGCCTATTTTGTAAATTATTTATTCTTACTACAGATTTCTTGCAACTGGAGAGAGCTTGTCATCCCTTCATTTCCAGTACCGCCTTGGGATTTCCACGCTGTCCGGAATTGTTTTTGAAACCTGCCGGGCTTTATGGACCATTCTCCGTGAGGAATTTATACCCATACCCACGGAGGACATGTGGAAAGAAATTGCTGACAAATTTTGGACTGTTTGTGATTTTCCCAACTGTTTGGGTGCGGTGGATGGGAAGCACATCCGGATTACCAAACCAGCCAGAACGGGATCACAGTTCTTCAACTACAAAAAATATTTTTCAGTAGTTCTTATGGCAATAGCCGATGCGGACTGTCGCTTCATTGCTGTGGACATTGGTGCTTTTGGCCGTGGCAACGATTCACAGACTTTTAAAACCTCTGATATGGGCCGACGTGTTTATGGCAAAAATTTTAATTTCCCACAGCCACGACCACTCCCCTACACTCAAGGCCCACCGCTGCCATTTGTAATGGTTGGG
Organism: Ranitomeya variabilis; assembly: GCF_051348905.1. Classification (NCBI taxonomy): domain Eukaryota; kingdom Metazoa; phylum Chordata; class Amphibia; order Anura; family Dendrobatidae; genus Ranitomeya; species Ranitomeya variabilis. Next base: position 662,610,662 of record NC_135234.1, read on the forward strand.
GATGAGGCCTTTCAGATGAGTGAAAATCTCCTGAAGCCCTATTCAAGTCGGGACTTGAACCGCACAAAACGGATCTATAACTACAGACTAACCAGGGCACGCAGAACAGTAGAGTGTGCCTTTGGGATTATGGTGTCCAAATGGCGCATTCTAGCAACTGCAATAAATCTAAAAATGGAGACAGTGGATGAGGTGGTTAAAGCCTGTGTGGTTCTCCACAATTTCATTCTGGCTAAGGAGCGACCCACCATAGAACTTGATGAACCTGTTGCAAACCCTTTGCCTGATTACAGTCATCACCCGCTGCGGTCAACAGTTGAAGTAGGCCACATGCGGGACCAATTTGCAGCGTTTTTTGATTCTGACATTGGACGTGTGCCATGGCAGGACAATATGGTGTAAAATGTACTGCTGGTTTCGGGTCTGCAAATTTATGTTTGGAATGTTAATGTTTTTTCAAATAAAATAATTGTGATTTACTTTCTTCACCAAGTCTCCTATCTATTTCCTTAACAAACCACTTTGGGTTTTTGGGCTTAGGTTGTTGACGTAATTGAGTCCTGTCTTGGTTCACCATTAGCTATTTGCCACAGACTGTATAGACGATGTCCGTTATTGTCGCAGTATTTGTCCAGTACTTAACATCAGTATTTGTAAGCCAAAACCAGGAGCGGTAGATAAATTATTTTAGTGGTGCATATCTGTTTATTGTACTTTTCCTCACATAGTTCCACTCCAGGTTTAGGCTTACAAATAGTGCTGTAAAATACAGAGCGAATACTGACAGTGTGACGGCAGCCTACACCAGAGATCTATAGTCATCAAGTCAGGTGTCTGAACTAATGAATTCATGATGCTATTTGCTCTTGAATTCATTTTTCCTGACACTTGTCCGGGTGAGTATAGATATGCCATGTATGACGTACATTGTTCCTTCACTTTGTGTGAAATATATGTATATGTACCAATAAGATAAAATGGAGGTAATACAATGCATTTCTAAAATCAGCAGGTCAGGGGTCATAAATAATGTTTCTGATAAGACACGACCTGTTGAGTATAGTTGTGCTGTGTATTACCACCATTTTGTCTTCTGTGTGCGACCAAAAGTCACGGAGTAAACAGAAAGAACTGTTTTTGGAGAAAATACAAGTGTTATTTTTGGGGGCAACCTCATATCTCTCAACCAAACACACACCAAGCTTCAGTGTTCTGCTAAGTAGGTACTGGAGGTTGGAGGTGGCCCCCAAAAAGTGTTTGACGCATAATTTGTTATTGGCGCATGCTGTGTGGTGACGGCGGCGAAATACACAATTAACCAAACCTTATTGGGGCAAAACACAGGTTTATTAAACACACACAAACCAAAAACTTAACTGCGCCTGCTTGGGGTTGAGTGCCGATATTGTGGGGTGTTGAGTTGTGAGGTCTGGCTTACTGTAGCCGACATAGGGGTGGCAGGAGAAGGCGCTATGAAACTACTGGGGTCAGGATATTCAGGGATAGGGCTAGACACATGAGAGGGTTGAGACACACTGGAAGGGTGAGACAAACCAGACATTACAGACACATTGGGAGGTGAGGGGGGAGGGATAGCTATGGTTTTTTGTTTTTTTTTGCCTTTCCCCTTCCTTGTTTTGCGCGGGCACGTTGTCGTGGTGGCAGGGAACGCCAGGGCAGGGTCCGTCAACGGCAGTCTGGTGGTGGTGGTGCCAGGAAACGCCAGGGCAGGGTCCGGCAATGGCAGTCTTGTAGTGGTGGTGCCAGGAAACGCCAGGGCAGGGTCCGTCAACGGCAGTCTGGTGGTGGTGGTGCCAGGAAACGCCAGGGCAGGGTCCGGCAATGGCAGTCTTGTAGTGGTGGTGCCAGGAAACGCCAGGGCAGGGTCCGGCAACGGCAGTCTGGTGGTGGTGGTGCCAGGAAACGCCAGGGCAGGGTCCGGCAATGGCAGTCTTGTAGTGGTGGTGCCAGGAAACGCCAGGGCAGGGTCCGGCAACGGCAGTCTGGTGGTGGTGCCAGAGAACGACAGGGCAGGGTCCGGCGGCGGCAGCATGCTGGTGGCAGTGGAGGAGGCCCAAGCAGGAGCAGCAGTTGTCATGGTGGTGGCGGTGGGCTGACCCACTGCACTGGGCATGGTGGTGGTGCTATAATACGGTCCGGAAGTGTTTGGAATGGAGGTGGCCGTGCAGTGGTATGCAGCAGATGTCGGCATTGATGTAAAGCGTGACATTGTGGGCACTGTTGGAAATGCCCCCACTGTCTGCTGAAAATACCGACTCTGCTGCATAGCCTGCACGTAAGCAGCATTGCAGGCCTGCATAACAGTAATCTGGAGCTCAGGACTAAGGTGTTCCGACATGCCCTGTTCTATCTGATTAAAAAAATGATGTGCTGGCCTCTGGAGGTCGGCTTTCACTTGGGCAAGGGCTGTGGTTACCTCCTGGATACGTGTGCTCATATGACTAATGGCAGTATCCAGTCGGTCACCCATCGCCTTGAGTCCCTCATGGAAGACCGAGCTCAAGTGCAAAAACTCGGGCATGAGTGACCTGTCCGCGGCCCTCTGCCGCTGCCGGGAGGAGCCCATAAAAAATTGGCTAGAGGCAGAGGACTGGGGAAGGGGAACACCTGATGGACCAGCTTCCTGGTCTCCAGGTTGTGTGGCAGGCCCACTTGCTGCAGCGCTGGAGGATGGCTGGGACGGGTCCGTGGCTGACTGATGAAGGACCGCTCCAGAACCTGGGCCAACAGTGGAGCTCCAAGTGCTGCGAAAAAAAAAAAAAAAAAATTTTACAAAACATTTACAAAAAGATAACTCAACAGTTAGATAAACATTCAGATAGGGAAAGGTCACACTAGCACTATTTGGAGTGAATTTTACATCAGAATTTGCAAGCCAGGAGTTCAACAGTAGGAATAAAAGTTTCATAAAACCACATGCTCTACTTCTGCATGCATCGACCACTCCTTGGGGATTAAAAAAACTGATGTAAAATATGAAGAGACGATGGAGGCAATACAAGCCATATCTGTATACAAGCAAGCCACCTGTATACTCACCAGGACAAGTGCCAGGAAAAATGAATTGAGGAGCCATTGGCATCCTGAATTCATTATTTCTGACACCTGACTTGCTGAGTATAGATCTGTTGTGCAGGCTGCCGTCACACTCTCAGTATTTGATCAGTATTTCAAATCAGTATTGGTAAGCCAAAACCTGGAGAGGAACTATGTGAGGGAAAGTATTCAAAGAACACGTACCCCACTGCTGCATCTATCAATCACTCAAGGTTTTGGATTACAAATACTGATTTGAAATAATGACCCACAAAAAATTGCATTATACACCACTTTTTTTTTTCTTTTTTAACCAATATACTTACGTTCTTCGTGGAAGGACTGGTCTCAAAAACGCAAGGATGCGGTGGTACTTGTATTTGCGTATCCTTGCTGCAGAACCACTTGGAAGCTGGCTCTCTTGGCGCAGGTCCTTGTTGAAGCGGTCCTTCATCGATCTCCAACGTGTTTTCACTTTTGACACTGTTGGCAAAACAAAACATAATAGTTAGGACAATGGTCTTTTGACCATGGTTACACAACTGTATGTGCTGTGAAAAAGTAATGACTTTCTGACATCATACACAGTTGTGTGAGCATGGCCAAGGTATTGACTACATCACACTGCATTGCGATACTTACCAAATGCAGAACGGACCCGAGCCGGGGCATTGGCCCAGCCATCCCACAACGCTGCGGCCACCTCATTCCAAAGCCTCCGGATCGTCACATTGTTGGCGTGCAGTGGATCCCGGGTGTCCCACAATGCGACTCGCTCGTGAACCAGGGAGATGAGGTGTTCATTCTCAATTAGGTCCTCATCCTCCTCTGGAACCTAACAACAAAAAGTACATTAATATAGGAGACGTTCACATACGGAAGACAGAAAACAGAATCAGAGGAATGGCATGAATATTGAAGTAAAAAAAAACACTGGTGCTGAAGCAAAAGGGAAAGAAAGAGAGAAGTAGAAAGAAATGAAGATTCAAGAATTATAAAGTGAGGATACAATACACATTCAGCCAGCTATACTTACACGATGCCGCCGTCTTGCCCGGCCATGACTACGCTGCTCCTGCCCAGTCTCCTGCCCAGTCTCTTCCGCTGTAGAAGAAGTGGTCTGAAAAAGGGAAAATATACATTGTCATATGTGTAGATGTGACAGTGAATACAATCTGAGGAGGTGAATACTCACTTCGCTGACATGTTCCCCTTGTGCAGGCCCAGGCGTTTCCTCATCAGAAGAAGAAGACATTCTGATGTGTGCAGAAAGAAAGGAATGACAGAAATTAGGGCACATAGACACAGATTATAGAAAAGAAATGCATTGGATAGGATATACTCACATAGTTCTGAGGCTTGTTTGCTGATCCAAGGGGCTGTGGGGCGTCTCGTCTGCAAGGCAGTCTGATGAGTAGTGACCTGCAACTGTCCACACCCTCCCTTTATCACCTTGTATGTGGGGGGTGGCTTATCAGTGTCTAGGCATGTTTTTCTCAATTGAGACGCATGCGTCGGCAAACGCAAGCAAACGCATGTACTGAAAAACGCATGCGTTTACATAGACTACAATGCGTTTTTTGGGCGCAAACCTTGCGCAATCAGCCGCATACGTTTCCAGGCGGCAAAATGACGCCTCTAAAAATTACTACATGTTGCATTTCCGCGCCAAGACGCAGACGGCTAGACGACGCATGCGTCGTCAAACGCGGCAAAACGCGAACATAGAAAAACGCACGCGTCGATAATGTTAAAGATAGGAATACACAACGCATGCAGATATTTGCGGAAGAAACGCTGCGGACACAACCGCAAATGTGAAAGCGGCCTTAAATGGTTAACAAGAAAACACAAGCTGAAGAATAGGCTTAATAACCACAACAGAGGCGCAGGTAGTCATAGCATCAGCCATTACTTCAATTGGGCGCACAACAAACCAGCTGAATATATGCAAATCCATCAGCACTGTACGCCGGCCCTAATGACGGCATAATGCTAGAAAACAGGATTCCCCGAGTCACAGAGGAGCCCGAGCAGCTGTTACATGTGTGGCACGTGGCACTCAGAGATTTAGGGAGCCAACGTGCCTCACAGTTTGGTGCCGGCGCCTAATTATTACTATTTTTTATTGAGATCTATGGGCGTTCTTATTTGCTGCTCATCAAAAATAGAGGATGGCTGGGGGGTTAGTATGACCACCTCCTTTCTCTGAATGGGAAAGCAAGTCAATGAGACAAAAGGCTACAGTGAAAAACAAAAAAAAATACACGTTTTACAAGCAGACAGATCGATTAGTCATCCATCAATAACACACGGAACATTACAATCCAGAGTTTAGGATTCTTACTTCACTGGTTGGATTTGGCACCAACCGATTTGGGGTATTAAAATGGCCGCTGATTGGTAAATATTAAATTGGCGATCATTTAATAGCCTGATTACAGAGGCAGACCGCACTGGATGATCTGTAGTGTGCATAAGCTGCCATTGTTATCGGCAGCACAGGTCAGGACTATACAGGATGATGTGCTGCCGAGAACAATCATCTTTTGTGCAGCGTAAAAGATCCTTTCACCGAACAAATAAGAGTTTTGCTCATTTATCGGATGATCGGTAGCCCGTTTACACTACGCTCCATCATAATAAGTCTACACTGTAAATGAGGCTTTATTCACCTATGGCCACAAAGTAAACATGCAAGCTAGGCCAAACATGCAGGTTTACCCTGCAGGAACAGCCGATAGTGCTTCACTACTGCTTACCCCAGTATGTTATATGAATTAAAAACCAAAATCTATTCTTGATTTCCAGCTCAGCGCCGCTCCTCCGCCCTCAGTCCTGTGTCCCCTGCTGATCTCCTGAAACAATGTCAGACGACCACCTTCACAAGTCCTTCTGAGCAGAGAAGTAGCGTTTCCTCCATTCGGACAAAAATGTGAAGGCTGCAGCCAATCGCCGGAGGTCACGTGACTTTGTATACATCAGGAGACCAGCGGGGAACACAGGGCTGGAAAAAGCGGATGGAACATGTATGTGAAAAACGGACGTCTGAATGAGGCCTAAAACGTTGGAAATGATCCTTACAATTTAGATGGTTTCTAAAGCCTAAGGATTGTACGTTATAAACCGTCAATGGCTTAAAGCAGATCAGTGACCAGAATATCTCGTAGATCGGCCTAAAGGTCACATACGTGAAATATTATCTATGGCAAGAGGACATGAAAACCTTACAAAAAAATGGAAAAAAAAAAATTGAGCATTTTTATTTGCTATGAAAGGGCCTAACTGACGTCCTATGACAATCCTCCACAAAGGATCCTTTATTAGGTGTAATAACAAGATTAGGGAAGATAAAAGCCTGCGCTGGACGAATAATAATCTGGCTATAACTACCAGTTAGGACTTGCCTTTGCCTTAGGAGGAATACTGCATTATCTGCCTGTCAGCGCGGCTGACAATCTCTCCTGTCCTGACAATTCAATGGCACAGAGAGGGCCGTCATTTCAGAAGCGGACTGTTGCGCTCGGTGCTGACAAGACTGCTGGGCGGTCAATTAGAAAAGTAAATTATTTATTCCACTTTGCGGATATAGCTCCATCGTATTCTGAAGCACTTTACAGACATCATCTCCGTCCCCATTGGGGCTCACAATCTAGATTCCCTATCAGTATGGCTTTGGAATGTGGGAAGAAACCGGAGAAACCAGAGGAAACCCACGCTAACATGGAGGGAACATACAAACTCCATGCACATATTGTCCTTGGTAGGGTTTGATCCCAGGACCCCAGCACGAGGCAAGAGTGATAACCACTGAGCCACCGGTCTAAGCTTCCAAGTTAAAAAAGCTCCATAATATTAAAAGGGGTTGTCCCATCTTCTCAGGAGCGCCCCACTCCCCTGCCTCCCAACTTCTTGCTTGCCAGGGGGATGATTGACAGTTAGTACCAGAGGCCTGGCTGAGCGGCTGGTCCGAGTCGCACACTCTCCAATGCTAGCAGACAGGTACAGACTGGGGCTGAAATTCAGCTCTGGCATGATTACTCCGCCACAACTCTTAACAGTGTGGGTGTCTTGAGAACACAGATTCTGTTAACAACGTAGCAGACAAGGAGGCCCACAACAAGACAGGCCCTTCTGGCATTTGCCAGAATTGCCGGATGGCCAGTCCGGTCCTGCTAGCAGATGAGGACCATTGGAACATTGACGAGCTTGTAAGCACTGTGCTCCATGACTATAAGACCAGCACATCTGAAATGTCTGGGAAAGGTATCTAATGACCTATCTACAGCAGATCAGTGGGGTCCAAGACCCAGATCCCTCACTGATCAGCTAATTTTTTTGCTCTGGCTGGCCGTTGCTGGTTACTGTAACAGCTTCTATGCAAAAGAATACAAGCTGTTCTGCAGCGCCCAGCAGCGGCCACTACACTTTGACAAGAGTCGCACTCAGTAGCTCCATTGCAAGTGTTTACATTCGGCCATGAGCAAACAACAGCTGATCGGTGGGAGCGCCGGGTGTCGGACCCCCAAGGATCTGCCACTGGTGACCCATCCTGTATATAATATATTTATCAAATACCTATGCCTAGAAGACCCCTTTAATATTTTTCTATTGCACAAAATTTAGCCATTTGCAGAACCACCATGAATGATAAAATGGTCAAATACTCATTTTATTTTCTGATAATTATACTTTTCATATAAAATAGGTGAAGAACATATTTTTAGTTGGAAAAGTAAATAAAAAAAAAATCCCAATGCTTTAACGTACTGAAGCATACATCATCAACGTCGTATAATTTCAATCTCGAAATTGTTTTCTGGGTTTTCCATATTTTTCTGGATTAAAATAAGGCAATAAAAGCGTGAAACGCGGCAGCACATGATGACATTTGTGCTCTATTTTCACATCCATCAACACTAATCATTACTCTATTTGCTCATAAATATTTTCAGGGCAACATGAAAGCTTGTGCCCCAGGTGGGATTATTTAAGAGGCATGGAAACATTTCATCATCCTGAAACGCCCAGAGATTAGACGACTGAGAGGAAGCAATGTCGGTTACCCCGGAATTACTCCAGCACCGTATGTTCCAGGCAAGCGGCGGCGTCAATGAAAGAGCCGTGATATCAGGTGGTTTCATTCTGCGACATCACACCATGCATATATTCAGCCCCCGCCGTACAGCTCATAGCTATTTAATGCACACCCCAGGGAGCAGAGTCATTAAATCGGCCTCTGTAAATTCTGCTGTCAGCATGCATAATGTAATGTCTGCACACAGCCATGTCTGCAGCCGCTACAGAAAATCTTAATGAAAAGTGCAACCAAACCACAACCATGGATTCAATTCCAAATGTAATATAAAGGAAACAAAACACATTAGTGCAGTATTTGGTCACCTGTGTCTTCCCATACAATGTATCTAACCCTTATATGCAAGATTTTACAGTCAGTACACACGGGCTAAAGAGAAAGCTGTATATGGGTCACACAGGGTACGGGAAACCATCCCAAGACTAGATAATGTGTCTTCTGCGTATATAATCCAACAGGTCATGGGGCTGATTGTCGAGTACGACCATAGAAAATGCCAAGTGCAGCCGATCAGATGTCGCTATATGGTTGTGAGGCCCCTTTGCAGGAGGGATGAATGGCAGCACACATGGTCTCCTAGTGGAGAGTAGCTAGGCCTCCATGTGCCGCCATGTGTAGAAGCCATTCTCCCTTTCATGCCATGGTTATATGGAGGAATGACTCCATAATAAAGCACCTTGTGATATTTTGCTGTTCAGAACGTCCCTCTTTGGGTAGTTTCCTACAAAACACACAATTGTAGCGCATCATCCATTCCTGAAGGGAGAACCCGGCCTCTAGGTGAACCTGCAGCCATCAGCATACAAGACATGAAGTCTACAGCATTAACAACGCTCTTGGCATCGGCCAGCAGAGCAGATCGCTTGATTACCTAGATACAGGCAATATTCCAGATGATAACGTGACCTACAAGGGAGAGCGCACAAAAACTGCAGCTAGTTACTACCTATGACAGACTCCTCTTGGCAGCGGCTCATCTTCCCTGGAAAAAAAAGATTTGGGCTTTGATTCACCAATGGCACCAAACCGTCTCTTCTCCATTTGTCGGGGGACGGTCAGGAGGCCTCTATGCACATCAGATGGTTGGTGGGTTCACATAACTTTTCATCTAAATACCCCCATACACATTACACTACTGTTGGCTGAGCCCGCCAATATCGACAGGTTTGGCCAATGGTCCAATATATATGGGTGTCCCAGCCAACTGATGGTTGGGGGAAGATGTTGACCACACATGTCTGATTTCAGACTATGGAACGCCTTATGAGATAAGCCCCACAGAGAACAAGAGAGCGCTCCTGTACAGGGAAAAGGCGGCTGAGATGGCCTCGGCCAACAGCCATCTGGTGTGTATGGCCGGCCTAATGTACATGGGGCTCTTAGTATAGGTGATAACATTATTGGCAATAGGGATTTCCTCCAATCGTAAGCTGTGTAGAGTGCTTGATGTCTGGAGTAAAGAAATATTGTGATGGAAGCCACCGCACCAAAGGATTGTCCAAGCAACAGATATCCAACAAGAAGGGCTTGTCCAGCCCTGCGTACATTTTAGGCAAGCATGGCTTACACACTGTTCAGCTGTACTAGACTGTGGCGCCTCATATGTGCACTTGATACATTATAGCGTGGATTAGTATCAGCACAGAAATTGTGACCAAAACACGGCAGCGAAGGACCTGGAGAAACCTTAGAGGGGATCCGTCAGTGCTCCAGTCATGTCTGTTTTACTAAACACTTGTATTCCCCGTGCGATAACTGGGGCAGCTTCTCTTAGAACTCTTCATTGTGCAGTTCCTCTGTGATTCCTCATGGAAATGTATGAAGAAAATTGCCAACTGGGCGTTCCCACAATGGAGGAGTGTCTCTGCACCATTTAGGGATACCACCGCTTGGAAAGGAGAAATGGGACCATCCAGTTATCAATGCATTCACATTTACAGGGGTCAGAATAGAGAAACGTCACAAGGTAGTGTAGAAATCCATCCAAGACACCGGAGGAGGGACGCCCCCCCCCCCCCCGACACCGGAGGAGGGACGCCCCCCCGACACCGGAGGAGGGACGCCCCCCCCGACACCGGAGGAGGGACGCCGCCCCCCCCGACACCGGAGGAGGGACGCCGCCCCCCCCCCGACACCGGAGGAGGGACGCCGCCCCCCCCCCGACACCGGAGGAGGGACGCCGCCCCCCCCCCGACACCGGAGGAGGGGCGCCCCCCCCCGACACCAGAGGAGGGACGCCCCCCCCCGACACCGGAGGAGGAGGGACCCCCCCCGACACCGGAGGAGGGACGCCCTGCACTGGAGACGAGGCTTCTCCCATTCGCCAACATGCGAGGAGGCTTTACCACGACAAGACAACCTGTTAGGGATTTGCCCATCTCATAAAGTAAGTTGGCAAGCACTGAGGATTAAAGCTCTAACATGCCAGTGTGCCAAAGGATTTCTTCATAAACTGTGTCAGCCACAAAATCTTATACCACACAGCCATTAAACAGTACCCAGAGCAGCACATATTGCACGTCTCCTCGCCTGCAGTGCTATCGGCATAGGGGTTCCCTTTGTTTCACCACCAGATGGATCCCGCACCCCCCTCTATTAATTAACACTTATTGATAAGATGCCAACACATTCCTCAGCTCACACTGGATGCAGCCAGAGACAATAGTTCAGCGTATAGGAAGCCAACATAATCAATGGGCGATATAAGACCTCTCATGGGGTACACAATGGGCAGCACATGTCACCTAGGAGGCGACTGGCAGAAGGTCCTGGGGGGGCAGCTGTGCCACTGCCTGATACTGGCGGCCCACGTATGCTACATTTCTATCCAATGATAGGATCTCTTCTAGATATGTAATAATCAGCATATATTATGTAGAAATTAGTGAGGAGCATGCTCAGATGACTCCTTATATACGCACGTTTGCTCATCACTAGTAATGATCAATATATACGGTAATATGTAGAGAAGTAATAATCAGTATGGAATAGGTAGATAATATGTAAAAATGAATATAACAGGTAGATAATATATAAATATGTAATAATGAGTATATATTCTGTAGATAGGTACATATTAGATAGCGAATATTGCATGTATATATTATATATTACACATTTACATATTATATACAATTATTACATGTATATAATTTATATTAGACATTTACATATTATATACTGATTATTACATGCATATATAATATATATTACATAGTTACATATGACATACGATTACGAATCTAATTCATATAGCACAGCTACAGTTATAGTATTACATATCTACCTGTGATAATTCTATAATTACATAGGTGCATAGTATATGCTGATTATATATGTAATAATTATCACATGCAGAAACATATTTATGTGTGTGGATATCTAATAATCAGTATATAAGTACTGTAATAGACATGTAATATTTAGCTATTTAATATGAATAAGATATGTAATTATCAGTATAATATGAAGCTATGTAACAATATTATATGTAGCTGTATATAATATGTAGATATGTAATAATTGGTATAAGTACATACATAATATACAGATATTATAACAGGTATAATAACTCGATATGTAATATAATAGATGTAGTAGACAATACCTATATAATATACAGATGTAAATTGGGATTCGAAGTACACACATGTATATAATAACCAGTACGTGTTATATATACCTATGTAATAATAACGATGTATTAATGGGTATATCTCCATAGGTAAGATCACATAGATCTGTAATAATCAGTATATAATAATCACAGATGTGATAGCAGATCTATCCACAGGACACTGTAGGCACAGCCTGTTAGACTACACTGCAATGAATGTAGTTTCTGATCGATCGATGCTAGTGATCGATAATGATCGGGCGCCCGTGCACTCTCTCGCCCCACCGATCAGCTGGGATCAGTGGATCTGGTGATGGCTGGTGATGACAGCTCCACATTACAATAGCCTCCATTGTCGCCTGGCTGAGGAGATGCCAGTGATCCCAGTAGATCCCAGCAGATCAGACAGCACAGTGGATCCCTCCCTCGCCATTCATAGACAGCTGCAGAGCAGGCTCTACCTGGGCTCCGCTCGCAGTGGTTTCTCCCATGTCCTCACAGTCTCCCCAGAAGAGCCGGGCTCCCCGGCCGCCAGCACTCACCTTCTGACAGCTCCAGCTCCAGTTCGGCCAGCTGTTCCCTCACCTCCTTCGGGAGGGCTGACAGGTCGAAGCCCCTCTCCGCCATGGAGCCGGCCGGATTCACCGTATTAAGCCGAGAGGTTTGAATCGCCGGAGCTCAGCGCATAGCCCTCGCCACGGCCGCCATGCCAGGCCCTGCCTCACGTCACATGACCAGACAGCCATCCAGCCTAACGCGGCTGACAGCAGGAACACTGACACCCCGAGCATAACACCGGTACTACAGCGCAAAAGCCAACCTGAGGCGAATGGAATAGTAATAAAGAAATCTAGCGCCACCAGGTGGTAGGTTGTGGAAGTACAGTTAGCTTTGTCCCCTGCAGGACACAGCAGTGAGCACTAGGGTGGGTATCTTTTTCCTGAGGGGTTTCTTTACATTCACATGACTTTTTTTCCAGACGTTTTTCATTTCTTATAGAGAAGTCTATAGAGAGGCTTGGACTGACCCCTGGGGAACAGTTGAATTCCCCGGTGGGCCCCTGTGCAGGAGTAGTTGCTTACCCCCCTATATGAGCAGTAGTTGTTCATGTCACATGGCGTGGGGCAGTAACCGTGGGCGAGGTACTCGTCTCGTGCACCCCAGCACATTACGTGAAGGCGGGGGTCCTGGCTGGGTGTGTTGACCCTGTGCTACGAGGGCGGTACACCCGTGCAGGCCGCATGGAACCAATGTTGCTGGTTTGCCAGGAACAGATGTTGGACAGTTCAATGAGGGAGACCTCCAGTTGAAAATAAACCTTTTACTGAACAGGAATTTGGTAGGGAATATATACAGGATATAGCAGGTACACAGTCTTATCAACGTTTCCCTCACAACTCCATTATCCACAGTTTCCTTCCTTCGTTTCTCTATTGTCCTCCTCTCTTTACTTTTTCTCTACTTGTCCTCTGTCTCCTCAGTTTCTCACTACTTCACCACAACTCCGCTCAGCTTGACAGTTCTGCTTAACAAGAGTCCTTTATCGCCCTGCAGTTCTGACTCGTCTTTCCCCTCAAGGTGCCAATATGGCTGGACTCAGCGTCAATCTATCTGATGCTCTGGAGCTCCCGCCCAGGACTTTCTACCCATCTCATGTACTCACTCCTGTCTAGGCCCGTTACCTTCAAGAGCTGTAAGCCACTCGGGCCCTTTCTGTCAGGGGTCCTTTGCCAGGACCCATCTCCACTCGATCACACTGTCTCTTAGGCCGGAGTCACACTAGAGAGTTTTACGGACGTATGAGAGGCGCAAAAACAACGCATTGCGTCTATTTCTCAGCTGTATTTTACAGGCGTAGAAAATCACAGCATGCTGCGTTTGTCAGCATATTCCTTAAAAAAAAGTCTATGGGGGCGAGAAAAATATGGATTACACACGGACAGGCTCGGACTGGCCCACAGGGTAACAGGGGAATCCCCCGGTGGGCCCCTGTGCAGATCTGGGCCCCCAACCCCACTATATGGGCATTATTTGGCATAATTAAAATTTATTCGCTCTGTAGATAAAAAAAAAAGCAGCATCTCATCATTCATTAACCAAACTACCCAGTTTATTAATATATAGAGATATAGGTAAATTTGTGAACAAGGGTAGTATAATATTTGTATGCAGGTGAAAAGTGGGCCCCCACAGTCAGTTACTGGTGGGCCCTTAGCACCCCAGTCCAACACTGCACACGGACCATCAGTGTGACTGTAGCGTGGGAATTTTTCTGAATATTTTCTCACGCTCGAGTTCATATGAGGTTATGCCAGCAGGGGGCGCAGCACCACAAGTCTAGGTAGCTACGTTCCCCTGCTTCCCATTCATTCCCCAGTTTTTACAGGCAGGGGCGGCTGCATTAGCAGGCTCCTGCTTGTAAAATTATTTAACCCCTTCAGATGGATTTACAGCGTGGGACATGACTGTAACGACGGAAGGTATGGGATATTGTTGTTTTTTTTGTTTTTTATTTTTTACAGAACGAGGGTCGTCATTTGGATTGAGAGTATAATAAACTATTACAACACCCTGTGTATTTATTTCAATAAAATACTTTTTTCCTAATGTGTGTGCGTTTTATTAACCGTTTACTACTATTGGATTAATTATGGATAGGTGTCTTATTGACATCTCTCCATTATTAACCAGGCTTAATGTCACCTTATATTAGCAAGGTGACATTAACCCTTTATTACCCATATCCCACCGCTACTCAGGAGTGGGAAGAGAGTGGCTAAGTGCCAAAATAGGCGCATCTTACAGATGTGCCTCTTCTGGGGTGGCTGGAGGCAGATGTTTTTAGCCAGGGGAGGGCCAATAACCATGGTCCCTCTCTAGGCTATTAACATCTGCCCTCAGTCACTGGCCTTCCCACTCTGGCGGAGAAAATTGCGCTGGAGCCCACGCCAGTTTTTTCCGTGATTTAACCCTTTATTTTAAAAGCTAGAGCCCCCAAATTTTGCACACACACTCTACTAACATACTAACATTAGTAGTGAGGAATATGTAAAAATATAAGGGATATGAAATGGTTTACTGTATGTAAACCATGTCTCATATCCTGTCGGGTTTGGGAAGGAGATAGCAAAAGCCGGCAATTGAATTGCTGGCTTTTCTGCTATCTAGCGCTGTATTAAATATGAATATATATATGTGTTTCACTGATATATATATATATATATATATAGACTGTATATATGTTTTCACGAATATTTGAGTCCATGGATCCATTCTATGTCCATTTTGCAAGCCGCCCGTACGGGTGCCATACGGATTACATACGGAGGTTTACATGCGCAAAATACGCAGCCACACCCTGCCTACAGATGACATACGGATCACTGTTTTGGGATTATTTTTGCGTATTGCGCATGTAAAATACGGACCGTATTTTCCTACGCCTAGTGTGACGCCGGCCTTGCTCATTTCTGCTCCAGATCTTGCTCTCTCTTTCTTTCCTTCATTCTGCTCTCACTTTAGGGACACCTCAGAATGCGGCACTGTTCACCATGAGCCTTAAGTCTTCTTTCTACGCACTCCAGGTCCTATCCACCCTCCTAACTGGAAATTGTCATTTTCCCTTCAACTCACCCCCTTCCCACTCTGGACTTGTCCAAAACATTAACTCCAACTATGGTAAAACTACACACATACACATTATCAATATTACTAATACCTTTAACCCTTATCACAGTTCACATTGCATCACCTAACATTTACAACAATAAATGTGATTCTTCAAGGGGGAACGTGGGTAGTAAGAACATCTCTGTACATTCCAATACATTTTGTTTATTATGGACAAACAATGGCAGCGTTTCATCATTTAACAGATGATTGAATTTATTATTATATAGAAGCAGAGGTAAATTTGGCAACGTCAATGTGCTGTCTATGGGAGAATGTCAGTGACTTATGCCATTCCTGGAGAATGCTGCATTTAAAAAAAGTTAGGCCACGTGCACACGTTGAGTTTTTTACATCAGTATTTGGTCAGTTTTTTACCTCAGTATTTGTAAGCCAAAACCAGGAGTGGGTGATAAATGCAGCAGTGGTGACATGTTTCTATTATACTTCCTCTGATTGTTCCTCTCCTGGTTTTGTCTATAAACTAAAAATGGTACCACATATCGTCTATATGGGTTATGACATGATCTGTCAGACCTGATACTTGGCTCCTTGCCACTGCAGGAACCTGTCATCTTTTCCTATGTCCCCCACATGGGGGAGGAAACCCGTAGGGAGAAGAATGCATCTATACATCTATTTGTAGGTACACCTTAGCAGCCTACACTTGGTGACTGTCCAGGGGATCACAGGAACCCACCACACACACACACCCATCCTATACATGTAGTCTGATTTTTTGTTCCTGCGTGTTCCTAACCTGCTGATGACAAGACAAACTGAACTGCTGAGACCAAACCATCTACAGAATTATTGAGCTCTGGTTGATTTAAAGCACAAGCACTTTATAACGCTATTATGTTTACTGTTGGTCGTCATATTGCTTTTAATTGGGAGTTTAATACAAGTTAATTTTTAGTTTATAAAATTTATGAAACACAAAATAAACTGAGATTTTTGGAATTCTAAATGTACTGTAAGGGGTTATCATATTCCCAAAATGTCCTTCCTAATATCTATCTTTAACTCCTAACCACTTTTTTTAATTTGCTTTATTCTAAAGTTCCCTACCATTCCCCCTATAAAGCTAATGCCTATATGTGTTTTTAACTTTTACTTCCTGTGACTTTTCATTGAGAGGAGCCTTAAACAAGGTGTCATCAGATAGATGGCCCTGCAATAATTTCGCTCTTCTATTACCCTTCCCCTGGATAAGGATGTCACTTACCACAGTTTCTTTTATTGCTGCCTTTTGATGACATCTAAAACAATCACGATGATAGCTAATGTGAGGGGTGGAAGAGATGAACGCGCAGAGCCGACATTCTGCTTCTGTCACCTCACCGCTATCCTACAGCTAGAGACAGGATGTCATCAGGGGGCCATGATAGAAGCAGGGTGACTGACACCAGCTCTACCCCGTAGCTTTTACATCGCCCGGAAATGAATCGCCATCAGATGGCAGCTCTGCTGTCACTCACCCTGCTTCTATCACCATCCCCTGATGCTTCTTGCTTAACCCCTTTACCCCCAAGGGTGGTTTGCACGTTAATGACCAGGCCAATTTTTACAATTCTGACCACTGTCCCTTTATGAGTCTATAACTCTGGAACGCTTCAACGGATCTTGGCGATTCTGACACTGTTTTCTCGTGACATATTGTACTTCATGATAGTGGTAAAAATTTTTCGTTATAACTTGCGTTTATTTGTGAAAAAAACGGAAATTTGGCGAAAATTTTGCAATTTTCCAACTTTGAATTTTTATGCCCTTAAATCACAGAGATATGTCACACAAAATACTTAATAGGTAAAATTTCCAACATGTCTACTTTACATCAGCACAATTTAGGAACCAACATTTTTTTTTGTTAGGGAGTTATAAGGGTTAAAAGTTGACCAGCAATTTCTCATTTTTACAACACCATTTTTTTTTAGGGACCACATCTCATTTGAAGTCATTTTGAGGGGTCTATATGATAGAAAATACCCAAGTGTGACACCATTCTAAAAACTGCACCCCTCAAGGTGCTCAAAACCACATTCAAGAAATTTATTAACCCTTCAGGTGTTTCACAGGAATTTTTGGAATGTTTAAATAAAAATTAACATTTACATTTTTTTTACACAAAATTTATTTCAGCTCCAATTTGTTTTATTTTACCAAGGGTAACAGGAGAAAATGGACCCCAAAAGTTGTTGTACAATTTGTCCTGAGTATGCCGATACCCCATATGTGGGGGTAAACCACTGTTTGGGCACACCGCAGAGCTCGGAACGGAAGGAGCGCAATTTGACTTTTCAATGCAAAATTCACTGGAATTGAGATGGGACGCCATGTTGCGTTTGGAGAGCCCCTGATGTGCCTAAACATTGAAACCCCCCACAAGTGACACCATTTTGGAAAGTAGACCCCTTAAGGAACTTATCTAGATGTGTGGTGAGCACTTTGACCCAACAACTGCTTCACAGAAGTTTATAATGCAGAGCCGTAAAAATAAAAAATCATATTTTTTCACAAAAATTATCTTTTCGCCCCCAATTTTTTATTTTCCCAAGGGTAAGAGAAGAAATTAGACCACAAAAGTTGTTGTGCAATTTGTCCTGAGTATGCCGATACCCCATATGTGGGGGTAAACGACTGTTTGGGTGCATGGCAGAGCTTGGAAGGGAAGGAGCGCCATTTGACTTTTCAATGCAAAATTGACTGGAATTAAGATGGGATGCCATGTCGCGTTTGGAGAGCCCCTGATGTGCCTAAACATTAAACCCCCACAAGTGACACCATTTTGGAAAGTAGACCCCCTAAGGAACTTATCTAGATGTGTTTTGAGAGCTTTGATCTCTCAAGTGTTTCACTACAGGTTATAACGCAGAGCCGTGAAAATAAAAATTCTTTTTTTTTTCACAAAAATGATCACATTTTGAGACCTATAATTTTTCCATATTTTGGTCCACAGAGTCATGTGAGGTCTTGTTTTTTGCGGGACGAGTTGACGTTTTTATTGGTAACATTTTCGGACATGTGACAGTTTTTGATCGCTTTTTATTCCCATTTTTGTGAGGCAGAATGACCAAAAACCAGCTATTCATGAATTTCTTTTGGGGGAGGCGTTTATACCATTCCACGTTTGGTAAAATTGATAAAGCAGTTTTATTCTTCGGGTCAGTACGATTACAGCGATACCTCATTTATATTTTTTTTATGTTTTGGCGCTTTTATACGATAAAAACTATTTTATAGAATAAATAATTATTTTGGCATCGCTTTATTCTGAGGACTATAACTTTTTTCTTTTTTCTTTGATGATGCTGTGTTGTGGCTTGTTTTTTGCGGGACAAGATGACGTTTTCAGCGGTACCATGGTTATTTATATCCGTCTTTTTGATCACCTGTTATTCCACTTTTTGTTCGGCGGTATGATAATAAAGCGTTGTTTTTTGCCTCGTTTTTTTTTTTTTTTTCCTACGGTGTTCACTGCAGCGGTTAACTAGTGATATAGTTTTATAGGTGGGGTCGTTACGGACGCGGCGATACTAAATATGTGTACTTTTATTGTTTTATTTTTTTTATTTAGATAAAGAAATGTATTTATGGGAATAATATATATATTTTTTTCTTTATTTAGGAATTTTTTTATTTTTTTTTTACTTATGTGGAAAATTTTTTTTTACTTTTTTACTTTGTCCCAGGGGGGGACATCACAGATCGCTGATCTGACAGTTTGCACAGCACTCTGTCAGATCACCGATCTGACTTACAGCGCTCCTGGCTTACCAGCGCCTGCACTGAGCAGGCACTCGGTAAGCCACCTCCCTCCCTGCAGGACCCGGATGCCGCGGCCATTTTAGATCCGGGCACCTGCAGCGAGGAGGAGGTAAGAGACCCTCGCAGCAACGCGATCACATCACGTTGCTCCGGGGGTCTCAGGGAAGCACGCAGGGAGCCCCCTCCCTGCGCGATGCTTCCCTGTACCGCCGGCACACCGCGATCATGTTTGATCGCGGTGTGCCGGGGGCGGTCCGTGACCGCTCCTGGCACATAGTGCCGGATGTCAGCTGTGATAATCAGCTGACACCCGGCCGCGATCGGCCGCGCTCCCCCCGTGAGCGCCGCCGATCGCGCTGGACGTACTATCCCGTCGGTGGTCATACGGGCCCACCCCACCTCGACGGGATAGTACGTCCAATGTCAGAAAGGGCTTAAGGCTACTTTCACACATCAGTTTTTTGCCTTCAGGCATAATCCGGCTATTTTTTAAAAAAACAGATCCAGTGCAAATTGTGAAAAACTGATGCCCCGGATCCGTTTTTTTGCTGGATCTGTTTTTGTTTACCGGGCCTAGAGTTTGGACTTCTTGTTCTGGGGAAAGGAGACAGAAAGAGAGAGAGAGGCTCTCCATGAGAGAGAGAGACTCCAGAATGGAAAACGAAGCTACGGGGCATGCTCAGTGTAAAAATACCAGAATCGGTGGCTGGATCCAGTCATTTCACCTCACGTTTCATCCGTTTAACGCTGGAACCGTCACTGTGCGTTTTTTCGCCAGACAGAAAATACGTTCCTCTGTACGTTTTTTCCGTCGGCCGGAAAAGTAATTTTTAACTAATCCGGCAAAAAACAGATGAAATGTGTGGCTATCAGGCACAATCCGGCGCTAATACAACTCTATGAGAAAAAAACGGATCCTGCAGGAAAAAAAAGCTGACGGCAAAAACCTGATGTGTGAAAGTAGCCCAAGAGAAACAAGCTGCGGGCTGGTGGTCACAGCAGCAGAGTGCTGGCGCTACTCTCATCTCCCCCACTCGATTGTTTTGGATGTCATCAGAGGGTGACGATTAATTAAAGAAACTATGGTAAGTGCTGCCCCCCAGAGGATATCCTGTTCCAAGCAGGGTGATAGTAGAGAAAAGCGAGTGCTGGGCCATCCCCCTGATTTGGTGTTTTTTTGCTTTTTAAACTCAATAGCCTCTGGTTATGCAAGCAGGGCAATATACAGTATATTTAGTTCTAGATTTATTAGGTTTATTTCCTAAAAATAAAACAGCTTAAAAAATGAAATCCATAAAGTTTTCTTTAAAAAAAATGCTAAAGAAGCACACCTCCCATCAAAGTTTTTATCCTCTTAATATATTGCAGTCATCATATTATAAAGCACTGTACACTTACCACTTACAATTGCTCATTTTGCCTTTCTACCCAGATAATTATTCTCTTTTTTTCTGCCCTATGTAGAGACAGGAAGTATCTTTTCCCTGCATAAACCATTCCCCTATTCACCTCCTGACCCAGCTGCCCCCTCCTCCCCCTGCAAGGGACTTTTGTAGGGACTGATGAGTCATCCAGATAAAACTGAACCGGACTCAAGTTAGTCTGCAGTTAGCTATTAGTTATTAGTTAGCTATTAGATTTTCATGTATGGCAGTTAGCTATTAGTTATTAGTTAGCTATTAGATTTTCATGTATGATGAATTATACATAGAGTGGATATTGTTTGGGTAAAATTTTGTTCAGGACTTTGAGATGTTTATTTTGACTACTAGTGTGTTGTGAAATTGGATTCTGGGCTCCCCCGGTGGCCACTTGTGGAATTGTACTTGTGTGCATCATCCCCTCTGTTCACCTGCTCCTATCAGGATGTGGGAGTCGCTATATAACCTTGCTCCTCTGTCAGTTTCATGCCGGTCAACAATGTTATCAGAAGCCTTTCTGTGCATGTTCCTGCTACTAGACAACTCCCAGCTAAGTTGGACTTTTGTCCTTGTGTGTTTTTGCATTTTGTTTCTGTTCACAGCTGCTGTTTCGTTACTGTGTCTGGAAAGCTCTTGTGAGCGGAAATTGCCACTCTGGTGTTATGAGTTAATGCTAGAGTCTTAAAGTAATTTCTGGATGGTGTTTTGATAGGGTTTTCTGCTGACCATGAAAGTGCCCTTTCTGTCTTCTTGCTATCTAGTAAGCGGACCTCGATTTTTGCTAAACCTATTTTCATACTACGTTTGTCATTTCATCTAAAATCACCGCCAATATATGTGGGGGCCTCTGTCTGCCTTTTGGGAAAATTTCTCTAGAGGTGAGCCAGGACTGTCTTTTCCTCTGCTAGGATTAGGTAGTTCTCCGGCTGGCGCTGGGCATCTAGGGATAAAAAAACGTAGGCATGCTACCCGGCCACTTCTAGTTGTGCGGCAGGTTTAGTTCATGGTCAGTATAGTTTCCATCTTCCAAGAGCTAGTTCTCATATATGCTGGGCTATGTTCTCTCGCCATTGAGAATCATGACAGTTTGACCGGCCAAAAAAAAGGGTTAAATTACTGGCTGAGAAAGGAGAGAAAAAAGAAGTCTGCTACAATTTTTTTTTTTTTTTTTTCCCTCTAGTTCTGAGTGTGCTCTTAATTGAATCACTTGCTAGTCTGCCTATACTGCAGCCTTCCTCTCTTTCTCTCCTTCTTATCCTTGAATGGCTCTGTGTTCACCTGTTTCAAATGGATCTTCAGAGTGTAGCTACAGGTTTGAATAATCTCGCCACAAAGGTACAAAATTTGCAAGATTTTGTTGTTCATGCACCTATGTCTGAGCCTAGAATTCCTTTGCCTGAATTCTTCTCGGGGAATAGATCTCACTTTCAAAATTTTAAAAATAATTGCAAATTGTTTTTGTCCCTGAAGTCTCGCTCTGCCGGAGACCCTGCACAGCAGGTCAGGATTGTAATTTCCTTGCTCCGGGGCGACCCTCAAGACTGGGCTTTTGCATTGGCACCAGGGGATCCTGCGTTGCTCAATGTGGATGCGTTTTTTCTGGCCTTGGGGTTGCTTTATGAGGAACCTCATTTAGAGCTTCAGGCGGAAAAGGCCTTGATGTCCTTGTCTCAGGGGCAAGATGAAGCTGAAATATACTGCCAAAAATTCCGCAAATGGTCTGTGCTTACTCAGTGGAATGAGTGCGCCCTGGCGGCGATTTTCAGAGAAGGTCTCTCTGATGCCATTAAGGATGTTATGGTGGGGTTCCCTGTGCCTGCGAGTCTGAATGAGTCCATGACGATGGCTATTCAGATCGATAGGCGTCTGCGGGAGCGCAAACCTGTGCACCATTTGGCGGTGTCTACTGAGAAAACGCCAGAAAATATGCAATGTGATAGAATTCTGTCCAGAAGCGAGCGGCAGAATTTTAGACGAAAAAATGGGTTGTGCTTCTATTGTGGTGATTCAACTCATGTTATATCAGCATGCTTTAAGCGTACTAAGAAGCCTGACAAGTCTGTTTCAATTAGCACTTTACAGTCTAAGTTTATTCTATCTGTGACCCTGATTTGTTCTTTGTCATCTATTACCGCGGACGCCTATGTCGACTCTGGCGCTGCTTTGAGTCTTATGGATTGGTCCTTTGCCAAACGCTGTGGGTATGATTTGGAGCCATTGGAGGCTCCGATACCTCTGAAAGGGATTGACTCCACCCCATTGGCTAGTAATAAACCACAATACTGGACACAAGTGACTATGCGTGTTAATCCGGATCACCAGGAGGTTATTCGCTTTCTGGTGCTGTATAATCTACATGATGTTTTGGTGCTGGGATTGCCATGGCTGCAATCTCATAACCCAGTCCTCGACTGGAGAGCTATGTCTGTGTTAAGCTGGGGATGTAAAGGAACTCATGGGGACGTACCTTTGGTTTCCATTTCATCATCTATTCCCTCTGAGATTCCTGAATTCTTGTCTGACTTTCGTGACGTTTTTGAAGAACCCAAGGTTGGTTCACTACCTCCGCACCGGGAGTGCGATTGTGCCATAGACTTGATCCCGGGTAGTAAATACCCTAAGGGTCGTTTATTTAATCTGTCTGTGCCTGAACACGCGGCTATGCGAGAATATATAAAGGAGTCCTTGGAAAAGGGACATATTCGTCCTTCGTCATCTCCCTTAGGAGCCGGTTTTTTCTTTGTGTCTAAGAAAGACGGCTCTTTGAGGCCGTGTATTGATTATCGACTTTTGAATAAAATCACGGTTAAATATCAATATCCGTTACCACTGCTTACTGATTTGTTTGCTCGTATAAAGGGGGCCAAGTGGTTCTCTAAGATTGATCTCCGTGGGGCGTATAATTTGGTGCGAATCAAGCAGGGGGATGAGTGGAAAACCGCATTTAATACGCCCGAGGGCCATTTTGAGTATTTGGTGATGCCTTTTGGTCTTTCAAATGCCCCTTCAGTCTTCCAGTCCTTTATGCATGACATTTTCCGCGATTATTTGGACAAATTTATGATTGTGTATCTGGATGATATTCTGATTTTTTCGGATGACTGGGACTCTCATGTCCAGCAGGTCAGGAGGGTTTTTCAGGTTTTGCGGTCTAATTCCTTGTGTGTGAAGGGTTCTAAGTGTGTTTTTGGGGTTCAAAAGATTTCCTTCTTGGGATACATTTTTTCCCCCTCTTCCATCGAGATGGATCCTGTCAAGGTTCAGGCTATTGGTGATTGGACGCAACCCTCTTCTCTTAAGAGTCTTCAGAAATTTTTGGGCTTTGCTAACTTTTATTGTCGATTTATTGCTGGTTTTTCTGATGTTGTAAAACCATTGACTGATTTGACTAAGAAGGGTGCTGATGTTGCTGATTGGTCCCCTGATGCTGTGGAGGCCTTTCGGGAGCTCAAGCGCCGCTTTTCTTCCGCCCCAGTGTTGCATCAGCCTGATGTTGCTCTTCCTTTTCAGGTTGAGGTCGACGCTTCTGAAATCGGAGCTGGGGCGGTGTTGTCGCAGAGAAGTTCCGACTGCTCCGTGATGAGACCTTGTGCTTTTTTTTCCCGTAAATTTTCGCCCGCCGAGCGGAATTATGATATTGGGAATCGGGAGCTTTTGGCCATGAAGTGGGCTTTTGAGGAGTGGCGTCACTGGCTTGAGGGGGCCAGACATCAGGTGGTGGTATTGACTGACCACAAAAATTTAATTTACCTTGAGTCTGCCAGGCGCCTGAATCCTAGACAGGCGCGCTGGTCGTTGTTTTTCTCTCGGTTTAATTTTGTGGTGTCTTACCTGCCGGGTTCTAAGAATGTTAAGGCGGATGCCCTTTCTAGGAGTTTTGAGCCTGACTCCCCTGGTAATTCTGAGCCCACAGGTATCCTTAAAGATGGAGTGATATTGTCTGCCGTTTCTCCAGACCTGCGGCGGGCCTTGCAGGAGTTTCAGGCGGATAGACCTGATCGTTGCCCACCTGGTAGACTGTTTGTTCCTGATGATTGGACCAGTAGAGTCATCTCTGAGGTTCATTCTTCTGCGTTGGCAGGTCATCCTGGAATCTTTGGTACCAGGGATTTGGTGGCAAGGTCCTTCTGGTGGCCTTCCCTGTCACGAGATGTGCGAGGCTTTGTGCAGTCTTGTGACGTTTGTGCTCGGGCCAAGCCTTGTTGTTCTCGGGCTAGTGGATTGTTGTTACCCTTGCCTATCCCGAAGAGGCCTTGGACGCACATCTCGATGGATTTTATTTCGGATCTGCCTGTTTCTCATAAGATGTCTGTCATCTGGGTGGTGTGTGACCGTTTCTCTAAGATGGTCCATCTGGTTCCCTTGCCTAAGTTGCCTTCTTCTTCCGAGTTGGTTCCTCTGTTTTTTCAAAATGTTGTTCGTTTGCATGGTATTCCGGAGAATATCGTTTCTGACAGAGGGACCCAATTCGTGTCTAGATTTTGGCGGGCATTCTGTGCTAGGATGGGCATAGATTTGTCTTTTTCGTCTGCTTTCCATCCTCAGACTAATGGCCAGACCGAGCGGACTAATCAGACCTTGGAGACATATTTGAGGTGTTTTGTGTCTGCGGATCAGGATGATTGGGTTGCTTTTTTGCCTTTGGCGGAGTTCGCCCTCAATAATCGGGCCAGCTCTGCCACCTTGGTGTCCCCGTTTTTCTGTAATTCGGGGTTTCATCCTCGATTTTCCTCCGGTCAAGTGGAATCTTCGGATTGTCCTGGAGTGGATGCTGTGGTGGAGAGGTTGCATCAGATTTGGGGGCAGGTGGTGGACAATTTGAAGTTGTCCCAGGAGAAGACTCAGCTTTTTGCCAACCGCCGTCGTCGTGTTGGTCCTCGGCTTTGTGTTGGGGACTTGGTGTGGTTGTCTTCTCGTTTTGTCCCTATGAGGGTTTCTTCTCCTAAGTTTAAGCCTCGGTTCATCGGCCCGTACAAGATATTGGAGATTCTTAACCCTGTGTCCTTCCGTTTGGACCTCCCTGCATCCTTTTCGATTCATAATGTTTTTCATCGGTCATTGTTGCGCAGGTATGAGGTACCGGCTGTGCCTTCCGTTGAGCCTCCTGCTCCGGTGTTGGTTGAGGGTGAGTTGGAGTACGTTGTGGAAAAGATCTTGGACTCTCGTGTTTCCAGACGGAAACTCCAGTATCTGGTCAAATGGAAGGGATACGGTCAGGAGGATAATTCTTGGGTCACTGCCTCTGATGTTCATGCCTCCGATCTTGTCCGTGCCTTTCATAGGGCTCATCCTGATCGCCCTGGTGGTTCTGGTGAGGGTTCGGTGCCCCCTCCTTGAGGGGGGGGTACTGTCGTGAAATTGGATTCTGGGCTCCCCCGGTGGCCACTTGTGGAATTGTACTTGTGTGCATCATCCCCTCTGTTCACCTGCTCCTATCAGGATGTGGGAGTCGCTATATAACCTTGCTCCTCTGTCAGTTTCATGCCGGTCAACAATGTTATCAGAAGCCTTTCTGTGCATGTTCCTGCTACTAGACAACTCCCAGCTAAGTTGGACTTTTGTCCTTGTGTGTTTTTGCATTTTGTTCCTGTTCACAGCTGCTGTTTCGTTACTGTGTCTGGAAAGCTCTTGTGAGCGGAAATTGCCACTCTGGTGTTATGAGTTAATGCTAGAGTCTTAAAGTAATTTCTGGATGGTGTTTTGATAGGGTTTTCTGCTGACCATGAAAGTGCCCTTTCTGTCTTCTTGCTATCTAGTAAGCGGACCTCGATTTTTGCTAAACCTATTTTCATACTACGTTTGTCATTTCATCTAAAATCACCGCCAATATATGTGGGGGCCTCTGTCTGCCTTTTGGGAAAATTTCTCTAGAGGTGAGCCAGGACTGTCTTTTCCTCTGCTAGGATTAGGTAGTTCTCCGGCTGGCGCTGGGCATCTAGGGATAAAAAAACGTAGGCATGCTACCCGGCCACTTCTAGTTGTGCGGCAGGTTTAGTTCATGGTCAGTATAGTTTCCATCTTCCAAGAGCTAGTTCTCATATATGCTGGGCTATGTTCTCTCGCCATTGAGAATCATGACACTAGTGGTCCTGGGTTATTCACGTAAATCGCTTATGTCGCTCATCAAACGTACTCAATCGTACATAAGTTCAATTTAGAAAGAGGTACCCTGGACCACTAGTACTCAAAATGACAAGGTCAATGACCTCAATAATGTTTGCCAAAAAAATGATCAACTCTATGTGTAGTTCAGAAGTTATTCACGTAAATCGCTTATGTCGTGCATAATCAAACGTACTCAATCGTACATAAGTTAAATTTGAAAATAGGTACTTTGGAACACTAGTACTCAAAATGACCAGCTCAATGTCCTGAATAATATTTGCCAAAAAAATATCAACTCTATATGTAGTGCAGAAGTTATTCACGTAAATCGCTAATGTCGCGCATAATCAAAAGTACTCAATCGTACATAAGTTCAATTTGAAAAGAGGTACCCTTGACCAATAGAACTCAAAATGAACATATCAGTGTCCTGAATAATATTTGCCAAAAAAAATCTCAACTCTATATGTAGTTCAGAAGTTATTCACGTAAATCGCTAATGTCGTGCATAATCAAACGTACTCAATCGTACATAATTTTCAATTTGAAAAGAGGTACCCTGGACCACTAGTACTCAAAATGACCAGCTCAATGTCCTGAATAATATGTGCCCAAAAATTATCAACTCTATGTGTAGTTCAGAAGTTATTCATGTAAATCGCTTATGTCGCGCATAATCAAAAGTACTCAATTGCACATAAGTTCAATTTGAAAACAGGTACCCTGGACCACTAGTACTCAAAATGACCAGCTCAATGTCGTGAATAATATTTGCCCAAAAAATTATCAACTCTATGTGTAGTTCAGAAGTTATTCACGTAAATCGCTTATGTTGCACATAATCAAACGTACGCAATTGTACATAAGTTATTTGAAAAGAGGTACCCTGGACCACTAGTACTCAAAATGACCAGCTCAATGTCCTGAATAATATGTGCCCAAAAAATGATCAACTCTATGTGTAGTTCAGAAGTTATTCACGTAAATTGCTTATGTCGCGCATAATCAAACGTACTCAATCGTACATAAGTTAAATTTGAAAAGAGGTACCTTGGACCACTAATACTCAAAATGACCAGCTCAATGTCCTGAATAATATTTGCCCCCCAAAAAATCAACTCTATGTGTAGTTCAGAAGTTATTTACGTAAATCGCTTATGTCGCGCATAATCAAACGCACTCAATCGTACATAAGTTCAATTTAACCCCTTCATGACCCAGCCTATTTTGGCCTTAATGACCTTGCCATTTTTTGCAATTCTGACCAGTGTCCCTTTATGAGGTAATAACTCAGGAACGCTTCAACGGATCCTTGCGGTTCTGAGATTGTTTTTTCGTGACATATTGGGCTTCATGTTAGTGGTAAATTTAGGTCGATAATTTCTGAGTTTATTTGTGAAAAAAACGGAAATTTGGCAAAAATTTGAAAATTTTGCAATTTTCACATTTTGAATTTTTATTCTGTTAAACCAGAGAGTTATGTGACACAAAATAGTTAATAAATAACATTTCCCACATGTCTACTTTACATCAGCACAATTTTGGAAACAATTTTTTTTTTTGCTAGGAAGTTATAAGGGTTAAAATTTGACCAGTGATTTCTCATTTTTACAACAAAATTTACAAAACCATTTTTTTTAGGGACCACCTCACATTTGAAGTCAGTTTGAGGGTTCTATATGGCTGAAAATACCCAAAAGTGACACCATTCTAAAAACTGCACCCCTCAAGGTGCTCAAAACCACATTCAAGAAGTTTATTAACCCTTCAGGTATTTCACAGCAGCAGAAGCAACATGGAGGGGAAAAATTAACATTTAACTTTTTAGTCACAAAAATGATCTTTTCGCAACAATTTTTTTATTTTCCCAAGGGTAAAAGGAGAAACTGGACCACGAATGTTGTTGTCCAATTTGTCCTGAGTACGCTGATACCTCATATGTGGGGGTAAACCACTGTTTGGGCGCACGGCAGGGCTCGGAAGGGAAGGAGCGCCATTTGACTTTTTGAATGAAAAATTGGCTCCAATCTTTAGCGGACACCATGTCGCGTTTGGAGAGCCCCCGTGTGCCTAAACATTGGAGCTCCCCCACAAGTGACCCCATTTTGGAAACTAGACCCCCCAAGGAACTTATCTAGAAGCATAGTGAGCACTTTAAACCCCCAGGTGCTTCACAAATTAATCCGTAAAAATGAAAAAGTACTTTTTTTTCACACAAAATTTTTTTAGCCTTAATTTTTTCATTTTCACATGGGCAACAGGATAAAATGGATCCTAAAATTGGTTGGGCAATTTCTCCTGAGTACGCCAATACCTCATATGTGGGGGTAAACTACTGTTTGGGCACATGGTAAGGCTCGGAAGGGAAAGAGCGCCATTTGACTTTTTGAATGAAAAATTATCTCCATAGTTAGCGGACACCATGTCAGGTTTGGAGAGGCCCTGTGTGCCTAAACATTGGAGCTCCCCCACAAGTGACCCCATTTTGGAAACTAGACCCCCCAAGGAACTTATCTAGATGCATAGTGAGCACTTTAAACCCTCAGGTGCTTCACAAATTGAGCCGTAAAAATGAAAAAGTACTTTTTTTTCACACAAAATTTCTTTTAGCCTCAATTTTTTCATTTTCACATGGGCAACAGGATAAAATGGATCCTAAAATTTGTTGGGCAATTTCTCCTGAGTACGCCGATACCTCATATGTGGGGGTAAACCACTGTTTGGGTGCACGGCAAGGCTCGGAAGGGAAGGCGCGCCATTTGACTTTTTGAATGGAAAATTAGCTCCAATCGTTAGTGGACACCATGTCGCGTTTGGAGAGCCCCTGTGTGCCTAAACATTGGAGCTCCCCTACAATTGACCCCATTTTGGAAACTAGACCCCCAAAGAAACTAATCTAGATGCATAGTGAGCACTTAAAACCCCCAGGTGCTTCACAGAAGTTTATAACGCAGAGCCATGAAAATAAAAAAATTATTTTTCTTTCCTCAAAAATGATTTTTAGCCCGGAGTTTTTTATTTTCCCAAGGATAATAGGAGAAATTGGACCCCAAATGTTGTTGTACAGTTTGTCCTGAGTACGATGATACCCCATATGTGGGGGTAAACCACTGTTTGGGCGCACGGCAGGGCTCGGAAGGGAAGGCACGCCATTTGGCTTTTTGAATGGAAAATTAGCTTCAATCATTAGCGGACACCATGTCGCGTTTGGAGAGCCCCTGTGTGCCTAAACATTGGAGCTCCCGCACAAGTGACCCCATTTTGGAAACTAGACCTCCCAAGGAACTAATCTAGATGTGTGGTGAGCACTTTGAACCCCCAAGTGCTTCACAGAAGTTTATAACGCAGAGCCATGAAAATAAAAAATTATTTTTCTTTCCTCAAAAATGATTTTTTAACCCACAATTTTTTATTTTCCCAAGGGTAACAGGAGAAATTGGACCCCAAAAGTTGTTGTGCAGTTTCTCCTGAGTACGCTGATACCCCATATGTGGGGGTAAACCACTGTTTGGGCACATGCCGGGGCTCGGAAGGGAAGTAGTGACGATTTGGAATGCAGACTTTGATGGAATGGTCTGCGGGAATCATGTTACGTTTGCAGAGCCCCTGATGTGCCTAAACAGTAGAAACCCCCCACAAGTGACCCCATTTTGGAAACTAGACCCCCCAAGGAACTTATCTAGATGTGTGGTGAGCACGTTCAACCCCCAAGTGCTTCACAGAAGTTTACAACGCAGAGCCGTGAAAATAAAAAATCATTCTTCTTTCCTCAAAAAATATGTTTTAGCAAGCAATTGTTTATTTTCACAAGGGTAACAGGAGAAATTGGACCCCAATATTTGTTGCCCAGTTTGATGTGAGTACGCTGATACCTCATATGTGGGGGTAAACCACTGTTTGGGCGCACGTCAGGGCTCGGAAGGGAAGTAGTGACATTTGAAATGCAGACTTTGATGGAATGGTCTGCGGGCATCACGTTGCATTTGCAGAGCCCCTGATGTGCCTAAGCAGTAGAAACCCCCCCTAAGTGACCCCATATTGGAAACTAGACCCCCCAAAGAACTTATCTAGATGTGTGGTGAGCACGTTCAACCCCCAAGTGCTTCACAGAAGTTTACAACGCAGAGCCGTGAAAATTAAAAATCATTTTTCTGTCCTCAAAAAAGATGTTTTAGCAAGCAATTTTTTTTTCACAAGGGTAGCAGGAGAAATTGGACCCCAATATTTGTTGCCCAGTTTGTTGTGAGTATGCTGGTACCCCATATGTGGGGGTAAACCACTGTTTGGGCGCACGTCAGGGCTTGGAAGGGAAGTAGTGACATTTGAAATGCAGACTTTGATGGAATGGTCTGCGGGCGTCACGTTGCATTTGCAGAGCCCCTGATGTGCCTAAACAGTAGAAACACCCCATAAGTGACCCCATTTTGGAAACTAGACCCCAAAAGGATCTTATCTAGATGTGTGGTGAGCACTTTCAACCCCCAAGTGCTTCACATAAGTTTATAACGTAGAGCCATGAAAATAAAAAATAATTGTTCTTTCCTCAAAAATTATGTTCTAGCAAGTAATTTTTTATTTTTGCAAGGGTAACAGGTGAAATTGGACCCCAATAGTTGTTGCCCAGTTTGTCCTGAGTACGCTGGTATCCCATATGTGGGGGTAAACCACTGTTTGGGCGCACGTCGGGGCTTGGAAGGGAGGGCGCACCATTTGACTTTTTGAACGCAAGATTGGCTGGAATCAATGGTGGCGCCATGTTGCGTTTGGAGACCCCTGATGTGCCTAAACAGTGGAAACCCCTCAATTCTAACTTCAACACTAACCCCAACACACCCCTAACCCTAATCCCAACTGTAGCCATAACACTAATCACAACCCTAACCCCAACACACCCCTAACCACAACCCTAACCCCAACACACCCGTAACCCTAAATCCAACCCTAACCCTAACCCTAATCCCAACCCTACCCACAACTGTAACCCCAACACAACCCTAACCCTATCCTTAACCCTAACCACAAGCCTAATCTTAACCCTATTTCCAACCCTAGCCCTAATTCCAACCCTAAGGGTACCGTCTCACATAACGATTTACCAACGATCACGACCAGCGATACGACCTGGCCGTGATCGTTGGAAAGTCGTTGTGTGGTCGCTGGGGAGCTGTCACACAGACCGCTCTCCAGCGACCAACGATGCCAAGGTCCCGGGTAACCAGGGTAAACATCGGGTTACTAAGCGCAGGGCCGCGCTTAGTAACCCGATGTTTACCGTGGTTACCAGCGTAAAAGTAAAAAAAAAAAAAAACGTACATACTCACATTTCGGTGTCCTTCAGGTCCCTTGCCGTCTGCTTCCCGCTCTGACTGAGTGCCGCCGTACAGTGAGAGCAGAGCGCAGCGGTGATGTCACTGCTGTGCTGTGCTCTCACTTTCCGGCCGGCAGACAGTCAGAGCGGGAAGCAGACGGCAAGGGACCTGAAGGACACCGAAATGTGAGTATGTACGGTTTTTTTTTTTTTACTTTTACGCTGGTAACCAGGGTAAACATCGGGTTACTAAGCGCGGCCCTGCGCTTAGTAACCCGATGTTTACCCTGGTTACAAGCGAACCCATCGCTGGATCGCTGTCACAACGATCCAGCGATGACAGCAGGAGATCCAGCGACGAAAGAAAGTTCCAAACGATCTGCTACGACGTACGATTCTCAGCAGGGTCCCTGATCGCTGCTGCGTGTCAGACACAGCGATATCGTATGGATATCTGTCATGGTTCCCAATGGCAGGGGAACATCAGGATACATAAATAACGGACGAGCTCTTGGGTGATGGAATCTCGAGCTGACCGTGAGCTAAACCTACCACACAACTAATAGTGGCCGGGGGGCGTGCCTACGTTTTATCCCTAGACGTCTCTCGCCAGCCGGAGGACTAACTAACCCTAGTAGAGGAAAAAACAGACCTGGCTTACCTCTAGGGAAATTCCCCCGAAAAGGAGACAGAAGCCCCCCACATATATTGACGGTGAGTTCAGAGGAAAAGACATATGCAGTATGAAGGTAGGTTCAGCAAAGCGAGGTCCGCTTACTAGATAGTAGAAAGATACAAAAGGGAACTGCACGGTCAGCTGAAAACCCTTTTAAAATACCATCCTGAAATTACTTTAAGACTCATGTGTCAACTCATGACACCGGAGTGGTAATTTCAGCCCACAAGAGCTTCCAGCTACAGAGAATGATATAACTGTAAACTGGAACAAAAAATGCAAACAAACTTAGGACTAAGAGTCCAACTTAGCTGATCAGTAGTCTAGGAGCAGGAACATGCAACAGAAAGGCTCTGGTTACATTGATGGCCGGCAAGGCAAAGACTGAAGAGCAGGAATAAATAGGAACTCCCCACTACTGATGAAAACAGGTGAACTGAGAAAGAAAACACACCCGAGTCACCAGTACCACTAGCCACCACCAGAAGGAGCCCAAAAGCAGATTCACAACAGTACCCCCCCCTCAAGGAGGGGGCACCGAACCCTCACAAGAACCACCAGGGCGATCCGGATGAGCCCTATGAAAGGCACGAACCAAATCAGAGGCGTGAACATCAGAAGCAGTTACCCAAGAATTATCTTCTTGACCATAACCCTTCCACTTAACCAGATATTGTAGTCTCCGTCTGGAAATACGGGAGTCCAAAATTTTCTCCACAACATACTCCAATTCACCCTCAACCAGCACAGGAGCAGGAGGCTCGGTAGAAGGAACAACCGGCACCTCATACCTCCGCAACAACGACCGATGGAAGACATTATGGATAGCGAAAGATGCCGGAAGGTCTAAACGAAAGGATACAGGGTTAAGAATCTCCAAAATCCTATAAGGACCGATGAACCGAGGCTTAAACTTAGGAGAAGAAACCCTCATAGGGACAAAACGGGAAGACAACCACACCAAGTCCCCAACACGAAGACGAGGACCAACACGACGACGGCGGTTGGCAAAATGCTGAGTCTTCTCCTGGGACAACTTCAAATTGTCCACCACCTGTCCCCAAATCCGATGCAACCTATCCACCATAGTATCCACTCCAGGACAATCCGAAGACTCCACCTGACCGGAAGAAAAACGAGGGTAAAACCCCGAATTGCAAAAGAAAGGAGAAACCAAAGTGGCAGAACTAGCCCGATTATTGAGGGCAAACTCTGCCAACGGCAAAAAGGCAACCCAGTCATCCTGATCCGCAGACACAAAACACCTCAAATAAGTCTCCAAGGTCTGATTAGTCCGCTCCGTCTGGCCATTAGTCTGAGGATGGAACGCAGACGAAAAAGACAAATCAATGCCCATCCTAGCACAGAATGCCCGCCAAAATCTAGACACGAACTGGGTCCCCCTGTCAGAAACGATATTTTCCGGAATACCATGCAAGCGAACCACATTTTGAAAAAAACAGAGGAACCAATTCGGATGAGGAAGGCAACTTAGGCAAAGGTACCAAATGAACCATCTTTGAAAAACGGTCACACACCACCCAGATGACAGACATTTTCTGAGAAGCAGGGAGATCAGAAATAAAATCCATAGAGATGTGAGTCCAAGGCCTCTTCGGAATAGGCAAAGATAACAACAATCCGCTAGCCCGAGAACAACAAGGCTTGGCCCGAGCACAAACATCACAAGACTGCACAAAAACTCGTACGTCTCGAGACAGGGAAGGCCACCAGAAGGACCTAGCCACCAAATCCCTAGTACCAAAGATTCCAGGATGACCTGCCAACGCAGAAGAATGAACTTCCGAGGTGACTCTACTGGTCCAATCATCAGGAACAAACAGTCTACCAGGCGGGCAACGATCAGGTCTATCCGCCTGAAACTCCTGCAAAGCCCGTCGCAGGTCTGGGGAAACAGCAGATAATATCACCCCATCCTTAAGGATACCTGTAGGTTCAGAATCACCAGGGGAATCAGGCTCAAAACTCCTAGAAAGGGCATCTGCCTTCACATTTTTAGAACCTGGTAGGTATGAGACCACAAAATTAAACCGAGAGAAAAACAACGACCAGCGCGCCTGTCTAGGATTCAGGCGCTTGGCAGACTCAAGATAAATCAGATTCTTGTGATCGGTCAATACCACCACCTGATGTCTAGCCCCCTCAAGCCAATGACGCCACTCCTCAAAAGCCCACTTCATAGCCAAAAGCTCCCGATTACCAATATCATAGTTTCGCTCGGCGGGCGAAAATTTTCGAGAAAAGAACGCACAAGGTCTCATCACGGAGCAGTCGGAACTTTTCTGCGACAAAACCGCCCCAGCTCCGATCTCGGAAGCGTCGACCTCAACCTGAAAAGGAAGAGCAACATCAGGCTGACGCAACACAGGGGCAGAAGAAAAGCGGCGCTTAAGCTCCCGAAAGGCCTCCACAGCAGCAGGGGACCAATCAGCAACATCAGCACCCTTTTTAGTCAAATCAGTCAAAGGTTTAGCAACATCCGAAAAACCAGTTATAAATCGACGATAAAAATTAGCAAAGCCCAAGAATTTCTGAAGGCTCTTAAGAGAAGTAGGTTGCGTCCAATCACAAATAGCCCGAACCTTGACAGGATCCATCTCAATGGAAGAAGGGGAAAAAATGTACCCCAAAAAAGAAATCTTTTGAACCCCAAAAATACACTTAGAACCCTTCACACACAAGGAATTAGCCCGCAAAACCTGAAAAACCCTCCTGACTTGTTGGACATGAGAGTCCCAGTCATCCGAAAAAATCAAAATATCATCCAGATACACAATCATAAATTTATCCAAATATTCACGGAAAATGTTATGCATAAAGGACTGAAAGACTGAAGGGGCATTTGAAAGACCAAAAGGCATTACTAAATACTCAAAATGGCCCTCGGGCGTATTAAATGCGGTTTTCCACTCATCCCCCTGCTTAATTCGCACCAAATTATACGCCCCACGAAGATCAATCTTAGAGAACCACTTAGCCCCCTTTATTCGAGCAAACAAATCAGTCAGCAGTGGCAAAGGATACTGATATTTGACTGTAATTTTATTCAAGAGTCGATAATCAATACACGGCCTCAAAGAGCCATCTTTTTTAGACACAAAGAAAAAACCGGCTCCTAAGGGAGATGAAGAAGGACGAATATGTCCCTTTTCCAGGGACTCCTTAATATACTCTCGCATAGCAACATGTTCAGGTACGGATAAATTAAACAAACGACCCTTTGGAAATTTACTGCCTGGAATCAGATCTATGGTACAATCGCAATCTCTGTGAGGAGGGAGTGAACCAAGCTTAGGCTCCTAAAAAACATCACGATAATCAGACAAAAATGCTGGAATCTCAGAGGGAATAGATGATGAAATGGAAACCAAAGGTACGTCCCCATGAGCCCCCTGACATCCCCAGCTTAACACAGACATTGCTTTCCAGTCAAGGACTGGATTATGAGATTGTAACCATGGCAATCCGAGCACCAAAACATCATGTAGATTGTACAACACAAGGAAGCGAATCACCTCCTGATGGTCTGGAGTCATACGCATAGTCACTTGTGTCCAGTATTGTGGTTTATTACTAGCCAATGGCGTAGAATCAATACCCTTCAGAGGTATAGGGACTTCCAGAGGCTCTAGATTAAACCCACAGCGCCTGGCAAAGGACCAATCCATAAGACTCAAAGCGGCGCCAGAGTCGACATAGGCGTCCGCGGTAATTGACGATAATGAACAAATCAAGGTCACAGATAGAATAAACTTAGACTGTAAAGTGCCAATTGAAACAGACTTATCAACCTTCTTTGTGCGTCTAGAGCATGCTGATATAACATGAGTTGAATCACCACAATAGAAGCACAACCCATTTTTTCGCCTAAAATTCTGCCGTTCGCTTCTGGACAGAATTCTATCACATTGCATATTCTCTGGCGCCTTCTCAGAAGACACCGCCAAATGGTGCACAGGTTTACACTCCAGCAAACGCCGATCAATCTGAATAGCCATTGTCATGGACTCATTCAGACCTGTAGGCGCAGGGAACCCCACCATAACATCCTTAATGGCATCAGAGAGACCCTCTCTGAAATTCGCCGCCAAAGCGCACTCATTCCACTGAGTAAGCACAGACCATTTACGAAATTTTTGGCAGTATGTTTCAGCTTCATCTTGCCCTTGAGACAGGGCCATCAAGGCCTTTTCAGCCTGAATCTCTAAATTAGGTTCCTCATAAAGCAACCCCAAAGCCAGAAAAAACGCATCCACATTGAGCAACGCAGGATCCCCTGGTGCCAATGCAAAAGCCCAATCTTGAGGGTCACCTCGCAGCAAGGAAATTACAATCTTAACCTGCTGTGCGGGATCTCCAGCGGAGCGAGGTCTCAGAGAAAGAAATAATTTACAATTATATTTGAAATTCAAAAAACGAGATCTATCTCCGGAGAAAAATTCTGGTATAGGAATTCTAGGTTCAGATATAGGAGCATGTATAACAAAATCCTGTAAATCTTG
Organism: Ranitomeya variabilis; assembly: GCF_051348905.1. Classification (NCBI taxonomy): domain Eukaryota; kingdom Metazoa; phylum Chordata; class Amphibia; order Anura; family Dendrobatidae; genus Ranitomeya; species Ranitomeya variabilis. The sequence goes on from NC_135234.1 coordinate 662,647,903, forward strand.
AACTTTTGTGGCAAGATTATTCAAACCTATAGCCAAACTCTGAGGATCCATTTTAAGCAGGTGAGATCAGAGCCATTCAAGGGTTAGAAGGAGAGGGAGACAAAGACTGCAATTAGAGCTGAAATGCAACTGATTCAACTATAGAGCAAGCACCAAGGGAAAAAAAAAAAAAAAAAAATTTGCAGACTTCTTTTTCTCTCCTTTCTTCTGCCAACAGTTTTAACACTTGGCCGGCCATACTGTCATGGTTCCCAATGGCAGGGGAACGTCAGGATACATAAATAACGGACGAGCTCTTGGGTGATGGAATCTCGAGCTGACCGTGAGCTAAACCTACCACACAACTAATAGTGGCCGGGGGGCGTGCCTACGTTTTATCCCTAGACGTCTCTCGCCAGCCGGAGGACTAACTAACCCTAGTAGAGGAAAAAACAGACCTGGCTTACCTCTAGGGAAATTCCCCCGAAAAGGAGACAGAAGCCCCCCACATATATTGACGGTGAGTTCAGAGGAAAAGACATACGCAGTATGAAGGTAGGTTCAGCAAAGCGAGGTCCGCTTACTAGATAGTAGAAAGATACAAAAGGGAACTGCACGGTCAGCTGAAAACCCTTTTAAAATACCATCCTGAAATTACTTTAAGACTCATGTGTCAACTCATGACACCGGAGTGGTAATTTCAGCCCACAAGAGCTTCCAGCTACAGAGAATGATATAACTGTAAACTGGAACAAAAAATGCAAACAAACTTAGGACTAAGAGTCCAACTTAGCTGATCAGTAGTCTAGGAGCAGGAACATGCAACAGAAAGGCTCTGGTTACATTGATGGCCGGCAAGGCAAAGACTGAAGAGCAGGAATAAATAGGAACTCCCCACTACTGATGAAAACAGGTGAACTGAGAAAGAAAACACACCCGAGTCACCAGTACCACTAGCCACCACCAGAAGGAGCCCAAAAGCAGATTCACAACAGATATCGCTGGAACGTCACGGATCGTACCGTCGTAGCGATCAAAGTGCCACTGTGAGACGGTACCCTAACTCTAATTCCAACCCTAACCCTAAGGCTATGTGCCCACGTTGCGGATTCGTGTGAGATTTTTCCGCACGATTTTTTAAAAATCTGCAGGTAAAAGGCAATGCGTTTTACCTGCAGATTTACAGCAGATTTCCAGTGTTTTTTTGTGCGGATTTCACCTGCGGATTCCTATTGAGGAACAGGTGTAAAACGCTGCGGAATCCGCACAAAAAATTGACATGCTGCAGAAAATACAACGCAGCGTTTCTGCACGGAATTTTCCGCACCATGGGCACAGTGGATTTGGTTTTCCATAGGTGTACATGGTACTGTAAACCTGATTGAAAACTGCAACGAATTCGCAGCGGCCAATCCGCTGCGGATCCGCAGCCAAATCCGCTGCGGATCCGCGGCCAATCCGCTGCGGATCCGCGGCCAATCCGCTGCGTATCCGCAGCCAAATCCGCACATGCCATAACCCTAACCCTACCCGTAACCCTAACCCTACCCCTACCCCTACCCCTAGTTCTAACCCTAACCCTAGTTCTAACCCTAACCCTAGTGGAAAACGAAAAAAAATATATATATATTTTCTTTATTTTATTATTGTCCCTACCTATGGGGGTGATAAAGGGGGGGGGGGGTATTTATTATTTTTTTTATTTTGATCGCTGTGATAGAACCTACCACAGCGATCAAAATGTACTTGTAAGGAATCTGCCGGCTGGCAGATTCGGCGGGCGCACTGAGCATGCGCCCGCCATTTTCCAAGATAGCGGCGCCCAGCGAGGAGACGTACGGACACCGGGAGGATCGGTAAGTATGAAGGGGTGGTGGGGGGGTGGATTGGAGCACAGGGGGGGTGATCGGACCACAGGGGGGGTTTATTCAAACAAGGAGGGAGCGGGCAGGAGGACGGGGGAGCCGGCAGGCGGACGGAGGGGACCGGACCCCATAACGGAGCACTGGGGGGGCGATCGGTGGGTGTGGGGGGGGACATATTAGGTTTTCCAGCCATGGCCGATGTTATTGCAGCATCGGCCATGGCTGGATTGTAATATTTCACAAGGTTTTTAGGTGAAATATTACAAATCGCTCTGATTGGCAGTTTCACTTTCAACAGCCAATCAGAGCGATCGTAGCCACGGGGGGGTGAAGCCACCCCCCCTGGGCTGAAGCACCACTCCCCCTGTCTCTGCAGATCGGGTAAAATGGGAGTTAACCCCTTCACCCGATCTGCAGGGACGCGATACCTCCATGACGCATACGCTGCGTCATAGGTTGGGAAGGCACAGACTTTCATGACGCAGCGTATGCGTCAAAGGTCGGGAAGGGGTTAAAAAGAGGTACCCTGGACAACTAGAACTCAAAATGACCAGCTCAATGTCCTGAATAATATGTGCCCAAAAATTATCAACTCTATGTGTAGTTCAGAAGTTATTCACGTAAATCGCTTATGTCGCGCATAATCAATCGTACTCAATCGTACGTAAGTTCAATTTGAAAATAGGTACCCTGGACCACTAGTACTCAAAATGACCAGCTCAATGACCTGAATAATATTTGCCAAAAAAATTATCAACTCTGTGTAGTTCAGAAGTTATTCACGTAAATTGCTTATGTTGCGCATAATCAAAAGTACTCAATTGTACATAAGTTCAATTTGAAAACAGGTACCCTGGACCACTAGTACTCAAAATGACCAGCTCAATGACCTGAATAATATTTGCCAAAAAAATTATCAACTCTATGTGTAGTTCAGAAGTTATTCACGTAAATCTCTTATGTCACACATAATCAAACGTACTCAATCTAACAAATTTTGCCCCAAAAATTCACAACTCTATGTATAGTTGAAGAATTTTACAAAATATGCTAACTGCACATGTGAAACATTTTATAGGTACCTCACTGTTTGCTATCACAACTTACTTGAAGTTTCCATAAGGGCTTAACCCACTAATCTATGTTTAATTCAAGGGTTGTTGAACAGATGCTAAGTTTGTGTGTGAAATTACACTTAATAAGGTTTTATGTCATCAAATTATTTATATGTAATTGTAACGTCATTATTAACCATTTTTTAACTTTACATAGTGGTTCTTGTGTAGACACGGGGGTCAGTGGGTGCTCTCGTCCGCTGGCCCGGCCGCCTTTACAAAGACAACATGGACCATGGCTCATCCCAACTGAACGCCCGACCTCCTCAACAGTGGGTGGAACACTACTCAGACAACACAGGGTGAGGGAATCACAATATTAGGACTTTCTTGGATCCCCAAACAATTAATGGCATATATCACACAACCAGCAAAACACAAAATGTAACAGGCAACAATTTCTCACCCTTCCACTGGCTCACCAGGGATTATAATATCCGTTCATCAGAGCTTCCAGGGCTACTTACTCCAAGCCAGCAGCACCCCACTTTCGACGGGCACCCACCGAGAAAGGAATATTGCCAGATATAGGAAGCTGACTGAGTACCGCAAATTCTGTAGTCAGGTGACTGGATTGTCCCAAGCTGTATACCATCCTTATGTAGTCTTTGATATCTCAGCCGAATCCTTGCATTCGATGCTGAAGTCCATGTAGTCTTATAACCCATGTTCTCTCCATTTTAACAAGGACAGTATGGTTCCAATTATCCATTAAAAAGTTCACTACTATTAGTGTTTTGGTTTTTGCTGTGTTATAGCACCACCCAGTGGTGGTTAAATTTATAACCTGTGTTTTTAGTAAGAATTAGAGTGTTGCATTGTGGGATTGCACCAAGGTATCATGGGATAGGTAAACATTTTTTCTCTGTGTACCTCCCGAGACACACGTGTTATCTGCTGTGTTGGAACTACCTCACTTGCTTGCCATCCTGGTTAAGTTTATCCGGTAAGATTGTTATCCCTGTTCTTGCAATGTAGTGTTGTACAGAATGCGATTAACTGTATAGCAGCCAGTACATAAGAAATGTGATTATCAGTGACCTGCTGTATGTAGATATATATAGAAGTTGCATCATCCTGTATATTTTGCGTGCTAGTTGTAAAGTATCAGTTGTGCTTTTATTTGGCTCAATACTTATCCATATCATTTATACTCATAGTTTTACCGCGCTCATGTTACCAATAAATAAGTTAGACTACAGAGAACAGTCTGCTTATTTGGGAGACAGAAGTGGTTTATGCCGTATGTCGGATCACACACCGTATCAACGTGTATGAAGAGAGAACAGTAAAACGGAAGCTAGACACCAGCGATAGCAGTAAAACGGAGGCTAGACGCCAGCAATAGTGAATACCACTTACGGACGGAGCCGCTTGTACCCTCACCGCACTGCCCGCGGATACCGCAGCGGCCGCCATACAGTCACAAGTACCGAGAGTGCAGCCCCCAGCAAGCGCGACATGTCCACGCTGAAGTTCATTTCTACCCGCCCTGAGACGTCCTACAGTCTGCAAACAGACACGAAATGTCTGCAAATCGAGCATCTTCACTCGGGACGAGGTCCCAAACAAGCCGCTCTAGCAAGTCTTCCTCGAAAAGGTCTGTCACCCTCGCCCGTGCAGAAGCTGAGGCGGCGAAAGTAAGATCCTCCTTCGCTGCACAAGAGATGCAGTTAAAGTTAAGACAAGCAGAGCAACAAGCAGAAAGAGCTCGCCTACAAGCAGATAGAGAAGCAGAAAGAGCCCGCCTGCAAGCAGAGCAAGAAGCAGAAAGAGCCCTCCTGCAATCCGATAGAGACGCAGATACAGCACGCCTGCGAGCAACTTTGGAAAGGCTCTCCGCTGAAAAAGAAGCAGCAGCCGCAATAGCCAAAGCTGAGTTCTTAGAAGCCATGGAGTTTCCTGAATCTGAGCGAGACAGCGATGTACGTGGACCAGAGCTTGATCGACAGGACCCAGCCCAACGCGTCTCAGAATATGTCCACCGACATCCTAAAATAGACGATGACTCTGATCCGTTACACCAATCAGCCTATACAGATTACCAGAGATCCATCCTCCAAATGCCGTACTGGAAGCAGGAAGGTACACCACGAAATGACGTCGACCACCACTACCGTCTAACAGAACAGAAGGTACGGCCTCCTCCCAGACTGACAGGGACACCCTTCGCTTCGGAACGGTTTTATGCAGACTATCCTAAGCCAGAAGCTCCTACCAGGTATGAGGATGCACCACACACACAGCATGGCAACAGCACACCAGCTCATGTCGGCACGGACTCAGCAACTATGAACTTTGCAAGGTTCTTTACCCGCCGAGAGCTGGTGACCAAGGGACTTTGTAAAGTTCACTGATCGCACTGAAAGCTATAGAGCTTGGCGAGCCTCCTTCCAGAACGCCATCAGAGACTTGGATCTTTCCAGTAGTGAAGAGTTAGCTCTACTGGTAAAGTGGCTTGGGAACGAGTCAGCTGAACACGCCAAAAGAATCAGGTACATTAACATAAAGTACCCACACACAGGACTTCGTATGGTGTGGGAGAGACTTGAAGAATGTTATGGGTCAATAGAAGCTATAGAAAACGCTTTATATAAAAGAATTGATGATTTTCCCAAAATAGCAAATAAGGGTTACCAAAAGCTCAGGGAACTGAGCGACTTGTTAATGGAGGTACATGCTGCTCACTCAGAAGGTGACCTACCAGGGTTGGCATTCCTGGACACTGCCAGAGGTGTCAACCCGATTGTCCAAAAACTCCCTTACAACTTACAAGAAAAGTGGGTCAGTCACGGGTCCCGTTACAAATAGGCTCATAAGGTACCATTTCCTCCTTTCAGGGTGTTTGTAGACTTTGTCGCTCAGCAAGACAAAGTTAGAAATGACCCCAGTTTCGATTTCACTATGTCATGTACCACTGACTCTGGTGTAAAACCCAGTAAAACACCAGTGGCAGTCCACAAAACTAAAGTTACCTCCACAGGTTTTCCTTACAGGGCAAGTAAGTCTTCTCCAGAAGAGAACAAACCTCAGGATCTCAGCAAACACTGCCCCCTACACAAGAAACCTCATCCTCTACTAAAATGTAGAGCCTTCAGGGAGAAGTCTCTAGAAGACCGTAAGAGTTTCCTAAAGGAAAACAAGATATGCTTCAGATGCTGCGCGACGACCTCACACTTTGCCAAGAACTGTGAAACCAGTGTGAAATGCGCAGAATGTAGTACTGTGGAGCACAACACGGCCTTACACCCTGGACCACCCTCAGGGGTATCGTCGCGAGTAGAAGAGTCTGCCGAAAATCAGATGGATATGTATGTAAACAGAATTTTAGGCAGTAGAGAACGTTACAACACTTGCTAAACTAAGTGCAATATCTTATTCAACGTTCTATTTGTATGCACTATCCTTATGGTTCAACAGTCAAACAAATATTTATGCCTTTCTGTCTTGGCTCAATGGGCCCCACTCTCAATACTAGACCCGTTGCTGTCGTATTCTCTACAAGCCCCTTTCATTGTTACACTGGCACTAACAATGGGGGGGTCACCAGAATTTCCCGCTAGGCCACAAGTCTTTCGTAAGTGAGTAACTTAGCATCCTGTATGTGCTCGGCTTACTAACCACCCTAGTTCTCTTCCGAAGCAGGGCCACAGCCCACACCCTGTACCGTGTGTCTATGCTGGAAGTAATGGCCCACAGGAACGGTCTTCAGCTACAGCCAGATCGTCTCTCAAGCCTGGTTCGGCTCTAGTCACGGTCTTCTACTGCCTTTGAGTCACTATTTTCTACTCTGCTCAGGCCTTCTCCGAGATCTGACCACCCTTGGGCCCTTCTGGGATGATGGTGGCTGTAAGCCCACTGAACAGCCACATGACCTGCCTGGTACAGGTTTTGGTGCCAACTGCTGCCTTCTCGGCCCAGCCAGGCCTTTTTATATTTTGTCACTGCAACACAATTGTCACCTGACCCATTGTCATCTTCAATGTCTTCTCCGGGAGCATGCACTTCCACTCTTGGGGTTCCAACTAATATAATCCTGTTTGCCTTCACTTTTCTATAGTCTTTAAGAAGCAGATGGCGGTGTTCGCTTGGCCTTAACTTAAGGTACCGTCACATTAAGCGACGCTGCAGCGATATAGACAACGATGCCGATCGCTGCAGCGTCGCTGTTTCGTCGTTGTGTGGTCGCTGGAGAGCTGTCACACAGACAGCTCTCCAGCGACCAACGATGCCGAAGTCCCCGGGTAACCAGGGTAAACATCGGGTTACTAAGCGCAGGACCGCGCTTAGTAACCCGATGTTTACCCTGGTTACCAGTGTAAATGTAAAAAAACCCAAACACTACATACTTACATTCCGGTGTCTGTCGGGTCCCCCGGCGTCCACTTCCCTGCACTGTGTAAGCGCCGGCCCTAAAGCAGAGCGGTGACGTCACCACTGTGCTCTGCTTTATGGCCGGCCGGCGCTGACAGTGTGCAGGGAAGCGGACGGCGGGGGACCCGACAGACACCGGAATGTAAGTATGTAGTGTTTGTTTTTTGTTACATTTACAATCGTAACCAGGGTAAATATCAGGTTACTAAGCGCGGCCCTGCGCTTAGTAACCTGATGTTTACCCTGGTTACCAGTGAAGACATCGCTGAATCCGCGTCACACACGCCGACTCAACGATGTCAGCGGGTGATCCAGCGACGAAATAAGGTGCTGGCCTTCTAGCTCCGACCAGCGATATCACAGCAGGATCCTGATCGCTGCTGCGTGTCAAACACAACGATATCGCTATCCAGGACGCTGCAACGTCACGGATCGCTATCGTTATCGTTGTTAAGTTGTTCAGTGTGAAGGTACCTTTATGTGTCCTCTCATTTGTTCATCTCCTTACAATTTAATAGAGTGGATGCGGGTGGATTGAGCTCAGGAATTGATGTTGCTCCACACAAGGCAAATACTGACTATTACACAGCCAACATTTCTCTATCATTCGCGACCAGAGTGAGGTCCGTTTGCTGCTGTTAGCCTGTTAAATGTTACTGTCTGTCATAAACCACAGCATTGAAATCATGCAATTCTGTCCAGGTGACAGTACCAGGCACCCATCGACCCCCTTGATCCATCTCCATTGGCCAGTAGGTTATCATGACAGCCAGGGGTCTGTTGAAGGCCTCTGTGAATTACATGTTGGTACTATATAATGCAATACTGAAGTATTGTAATATAACTAGAGTATAAGCGATTAAACTATTGCATGTTCAAGTCCCCTATTAGAAAAAAAGTTCAAAGTAATAAATGTTTTGTTTTTAAAATACAAAACAAGTAAAAACAAATTTTAATCACTCATCTTTTCTCCAGAAAAAAAAAAAAAAAGACATTTTAAAATAAGCACATTTGGTATTTTTAAACTTTTATAAAATATAAAGAACAAGAGAAAAATAAAATTCAATCAAAGTGATCAAAACAATATGTATCCCAATATGGTAGCAATTAAATCTACCACCCGGTGCACAAAAACAAGCCTTCATACAGCTCCGTCAATGGAAAAATAATACTTTATACTGTAAGTAGTGATGAGTGAGTATACTCGTTGCTTGGGTGGTCTCCGAGTATTTGTAAGTGCTCGGAGATTTCGTTTTTGTTGATGCAGCTGCATGATTTACAGTTGCTAGCCAGCCTGAGTACATGTGGGGGATGCCTGGTTGCTAGGGAATTCCAACATGTATTCAAGCTGTGTAGCAGCTGTAAATCATTCAGCTGCGGTGATGAAAACTAAATCTCCGAGCAGTCATAAATACTCGGAGACCACCCGAGCGTACTCGGGAAAACCTGAGCAATGAGTGTACCCGCTCATCACTAGTTATAAGTCTTTGCAAAAAAATATACAGTATATATTTTTTTTTAGTAACTTTTTTCCAAGTTCAGAATTATTTTAAGCCATTGAAATAATAAAAGGCTATGCATGTTTGCTATTGCTGGATTCGTATTGAGACCCCTTCACATGTCCTGATATTTCCAGGACTGGAAAAAACAGTACCGATGCTATATGGGTCCATGTGTACGTGTGTGTCATCCATGTGGCGGATTTGGGAGTGCAAATTTAGCTAGATTTCTTATGGTGAACCTGAGTGGGGACTTGTTTTATTGTGGGTTAAGTACAATCTTTTATTGGTAGCATTTTGGATTATGGAACATTTTGGATCACATTTATCCTGCTCTCTACGCTGAGCACTTACATCAGGGTTTCCATCTAAATCTGCAAAATACGCGATTGGGAAACCAATGAGGGATCCATTCACTATAATGAGGCAGAAGAGTTACTTTGGACTCTGGCTTCTATTTGGCAGTATCCGGCTTTTCAGAGGTGCCCCAAACTATGGCGGACCACGCTTATATGCACGCTTAAAAAGATGGGCACTGCTGAGTCATAGGTCAGATGGTATCTACAGTGCCTCCATCTGCCTCAACATAGGGAATCTTCCTTCGGGGTTCTGATTGAATCAGATATTTCAGAGATTTACACAGTAACCCCGATGTAAGCGCTCAGTTTAGAACACAGGATATATGTGAGCCAAGCCTTACTGCGATCTTTGGGAGGTTGACTGAACACATCAACAGCAGGTAAAGAATTGGTTTTATTTACGCCGTTTCTCATAAGTGACTAGATGACCTTATTCTTCGGGTCAGTGCGATACCAGATTTAGATCGTTTTTTGTTTGGCTGTTGTCACACATTGACTTTTTTTTTTTTTTAGCAAAAACAAATTTTTGTATCCCCATATTTGGAGAGCTATAATTTTTTCCACAAATTTTCTCGACAGTGATGCGAGGGCTGGTTTTCCGTGGGAGTCGATGTTTTTATTGGTACCATTTTCGAGCACATGACTTTATTGATAGTGTCCTATTCCAATTTTTGGCAGAATGAAAAAAAAAAAAACAGCAATTCAGGAATTGTTTTTATTTAATTTTTTTATTACAAGCACCATGTAAAGTGATAAGACAACTTTATTCTTCGGGTAAGGTTGACTACAGCAATACCACATTTATATAATTTTCTTTTGTCTCTTTTCCAGAATAAAACAATTTTATAGAAAATATTGTTTTTGCATCGCTATATTGTGAGAACTATAGCTTTTTATAATTTTTTCACTGATGGAGCTATGTGGCGGTTTGCTTTTTTACATGACAAGATGAAATTTTCAGCAATACTATTTTTATTTACATTTGTATTTATCATCGCTTTTTATTCCACTGTTTTTCCAGTGGTGTGATGAAAAATCATTGTTTTTGCCACGTTTGTTATGTTTATTTTTTATGATGTTCACTGTAGGGGTTAACTACTGTGATCGTTTTATAGATCAGGTCGTTCTGGGAGTGGAAATACCAAATATACAGTGGGGCAAAAAAGTATTTAGTCAGTCAGCAATAGTGCAAGTTCCACCACTTAAAAAGATGAGAGGCGTCTGTAATTTACATCATAGGTAGACCTCAACTATGGGAGACAAACTGAGAAAAAAAAATCCAGACAATCACATTGTCTGTTTTTTTATCATTTTATTTGCATATTATGGTGGAAAATAAGTATTTGGTCAGAAACAAAATTTAATCTCAATACTTTGTAATATATCCTTTGTTGGCAATGACAGAGGTCAAACGTTTTCTGTAAGTCTTCACAAGGTTGCCACACACTGTTGTTGGTATGTTGGCCCATTCCTCCATGCAGATCTCCTCTAGAGCAGTGATGTTTTTGGCTTTTCGCTTGGCAACACGGACTTTCAACTCCCTCCAAAGGTTTTCTATAGGGTTGAGATCTGGAGACTGGCTAGGCCACTCCAGGACCTTGAAATGCTTCTTACGAAGCCACTCCTTCGTTGCCCTGGCGGTGTGCTTTGGATCATTGTCATGTTGAAAGACCCAGCCACGTTTCATCTTCAATGCCCTTGCTGATGGAAGGAGGTTTGCACTCAAAATCTCACGATACATGGCCCCATTCATTCTTTCATGTACCCGGATCAGTCATCCTGGCCCCTTTGCAGAGAAACAGCCCCAAAGCATGATGTTTCCACCACCATGCTTTACAGTAGGTATGGTGTTTGATGGATGCAACTCAGTATTCTTTTTCCTCCAAACACGACAAGTTGTGTTTCTACCAAACAGTTCCAGTTTGGTTTCATCAGACCATAGGACATTCTCCCAAAACTCCTCTGGATCAACCAAATGCTCTCTAGCAAACTTCAGACGGGCCCGGACATGTACTGGCTTAAGCAGTGGGACACGTCTGGCACTGCAGGATCTGAGTCCATGGTGGCGTAGTGTGTTACTTATGGTAGGCCTTGTTACATTGGTCCCAGCTCTCTGCAGTTCATTCACTAGGTCCCCCCGCGTGGTTCTGGGATTTTTGCTCACCGTTCTTGTGATCATTCTGACCCCACGGGGTGGGATTTTGCGTGGAGCCCCAGATAGAGGGAGATTATCAGTGTTCTTGAATGTCTTCCATTTTCTAATTATTGCTCCCACTGTTGATTTCTTCACTCCAAGCTGGTTGGCTATTGCAGATTCAGTCTTCCCAGCCTGGTGCAGGGCTACAATTTTGTTTCTGGTGTCCTTTGACAGCTCTTTGGTCTTCACCATAGTGGAGTTTGGAGTCAGACTGTTTGAGGGTGTGCACAGGTGTCTTTTTATACTGATAACAAGTTTAAACAGGTGCCATTACTACAGGTAATGAGTGGAGGAAAGAGGAGACTCTTAAAGAAGAAGTTACAGGTCTGTGAGAGCCAGAAATCTTGATTGTTTGTTTCTGACCAAATACTTATTTTCCACCATAATATGCAAATAAAATGATAAAAAAACAGACAATGTGATTTTCTGGATTTTTTGTTCTCAGTTTGTCTCCCATAGTTGAGGTCTACCTATGATGTAAATTACAGACGCCTCTCATCTTTTTAAGTGGTGGAACTTGCACTATTGCTGACTGACTAAATACTTTTTTGCCCCACTGTATGTACTTTTTTTTTGTTTTTGCATAAATATATGTATTTATTGGTTTAATATTTTGTATTCTTTACATTTTTTTGCAATCTTAACTTTTTTTTTCAACAATATTCTTTTTATTTGGGGGATTTTTTAACAATTTTTGGGAAGGAGATTATAGTAATAGTCAATAAAGTGAGTAATAAAACAACAGCGATCTAAAATTTGTTCAATTAAATAAGAATATGTATTCAAAGAAGAATCAACAGAGGAAAAAAAAAGGTTAATGCAAGAGGAAAAGAATGTGGAAGGAAAAGTTAGGAAAGGTAGAGGAGAAGGGGAAGGAAAGAAAAGAGCATAGGAGAAGGTTGGATCAGAGAAATGTGGAGAGTATGGACAGGGGAAAAGGTCATCCTTAGGCCGGGGTCACAAATGCGAGTTTTACGGACGTAAGAGCGCAGAAACTACGTCCGTAAAACTCGCATTACATACGGCACAATTATTCTCAATGGGGCTGCTCCTATTAGCCGTATATTACGGTTCAGTATTATACGGCTTTCTACGGCCGTACAAAATCGCAGCATGCTGCGTTTGTCAGCGTATTGCGCAAATAATACGCCAATGAAAGTCTATGGGGGCGAGAAAAATACGGATTCCGCACGGACCTGCAGTGTGACTTGTGAGAAATACGCAGCGGTGTTAGTGAAAAGTCGGTAATTCAATTGCCGGCTTTTTCCTTCTCCTTCACAAACCCGACATGATATGAGACATGGTTTACATACAGTAAACCATCTCATATCCCCATTTTTTTTGCATATTCCACACTACTAATGTTAGTAGTGTGTATGTGCAAAATTTGTGCACTGTAGCTTGTAAAATAAAGGGTTAAATGGCGGAAAAAATTGGCGTGGGCTCCCGCGCAATTTTCTCCGCCAGAGTGGTAAAGCCAGTGACTGAGGGCAGATATTAATAGCCTAGAGAGGGTCCATGGTTATTGGCCCCCCCGTGGCTAAAAACATCTGCCCCCAGGCACCCCAGAAAAGGCACATCTGGAAGATGCGCCTATTCTGGCACTTGGCCACTCTCTTCCCACTCCCGTGTAGCGGTGGGATATGGGGTAATGAAGGGTTAATGCCACCTTGCTATTGTAAGGTGACATTAAGCCAGATTAATAATGGAGAGGCGTCATTTATGACACCTATCCATTATTAATCCAATTGTAGGAAAGGGTTAAAAAAACACACACACACATGATTAAAAAGGATTTTAATGAAATAAACACAGCGGTTGTTGTAATAATTTATTGTTCTCGCAATCCATTTGCAAACCCTCGCTTGGCCAAATAATAAACGCACAATATACATACCTTCTGATGTCAGATCACGTCCCACGATGTAATCCATCTGAAGGGGTTAACTAATATTACAAGCAGGAGCCCTGCTAAATGCAGCGGTGCTCGTGTCTGTAATCCCCTGGCGAATTAATGAAATGTAGGTCATTGACCTACATTTCCTTCAGTCGCGGTGATGCGCCCCCTGGTGGATGTCCTCATATGACCTGGAGCGTGGGAAAAAGTTCCCAGGCTGCAGTTCATGAGAACATCCACCAGAGGGCGCCTCACCGCGACTCAATGTAAGTACAGATCCAGCTTTCCTTTCAGCACCCGGGGATTACAGGCACGAGCGAGTGGTTTATCGCAGCTCGTGCCTGTAATATTAGTTAACCCCTTCAGATGGATTACTTCGTGGGACGTGATCTGACATCAGAAGGTATGTATCTTGTGCGTTTATTATTTTGCCAAGCGAGGGCCTGGAAATGGATTGCGAGAACAATAAATTATTACAACAACCGCTGTGTTTATTTCATTAAAATACTTTTTAATAATGTGTGTGTGTGTTTTTTAACCCTTTCCAACAATTGGATTAATAATGGATAGGTGTCATAATTGACGCCTCTCCATTATTAATCTGGCTTAATGTCACCTTCCAATAGCAAGGTGGCATTAACCCTTCATTACCCCATATCCCACCGCTACAGGGAGTGGGAAGAGAGTGGCCAAGTGCCAGAATAGGCGCATCTTCCAGATGTGCCTTTTCTGGGGTGGCTGGGGGCAGATGTTTTTAGCCACGGGGGGGCCAATAACCATGGACCCTCTCCTGGCTATTAATATCTGCCCTCAGTCACTGGCTTTACCACTCTGTCGGAGAAAATTGCGCGGGAGCCCACACCAATTTTTTCCGCCATTTAACCCTTTATTTCAGCAGCTACAGCGCTGAAATTTTGCACATACACACTACTAACATTAGTAGTGTAGTATATGCAAAAAAAAAGGGGATATGAGATGGTTTACTGTGTGTAAACCATGTCTCATATCCTGTCGGGTTTGTGCAGGAGAAATGAAAAGCCGGCAATTGAATTACCGGCTGTTCACAGATATCGTGCTGAATGAAATCTAAATACAGAATATATATATATGTGTCTCAATGACATATATATATATATATATATATATATATATATATATATATATATATATATATATATATATATATATATATATATATATATATGTTTTCCCTAACATTTGAGCACATAAATCCATTAGATGTCGGTTTTGCAAGCCTGCGCGAAAATCTCGCAGTACGGATGCCATACGGATTACATACGGAGGATGCCATGCGCAAAATACGCTGACACACCCTGACTACGGATCAATATTTTGGGAACATTTCTCCGTATTACGGCCGTAGTACGGACGTATAATGCGTGGCGTATTGTCTTACGCCAAGTGTGACTCCAGCCTTATTGAAACAATATTTATAATAAAACAATTTTCAATTTGCTTAGTTAAATATGTAATTGTACCTGTACCTCTTGGCATATAATAAGGCTTTTTTACCTAAAAGGGGGCATTCCGACTTGAGGAAAGAAATAGGTACCAAGATGACCATGTGGAATAGTATTTTTTTAAAGAATTACTTCTTAGAGCACAAGAATGTTCAAAAGAATTATGGTTAGACTTTCTTTTCATTTTTTCTGAAGTGGAGGGAGCATCTATTGATTTTCACTTGGACGATATACGTATTTTTGCAAATAGATGAATTGCGAATTGTTTATTTATTTTTATTTTTTTTGTGTGTGTGTGTGTGTGTGTGTGGGGGGGGGGGGGAGTCAATTTGAATCAACAGAGAACAAAACCAGTTGGGGAGACATGGAGACATTTCAACTACAGAGTTGTTAATATTGCTCAATAAATTAGCTACTTCTTTCCGCAGGTCGATTATTTTAGATTATGACCATAGAATATGTAATATGTTAGCTTTTTGAGTACAGTTCCTCCAGCATAAGTCCAATCCCTCCTCAAGAATCTTCTTCAATCTGATAGGTGTATAGAACCAACGAGAAGACTTTAAAATAATTCTCATGTACCGTATTTTTCGGACCGTAAGATGCACCCCAAATTTTTAGAAGGTAAATAGGGCAAAAAAAAAAAATAGTGTCAAATGGGGGTCCGTCTTAGAGTCTGAATTCAGCTTACCAGGGAAGGGATCGGCGTAGGTGGAAAAGTGGTCACAGGGGTCGTTCGGTGGTCCAGGCTGGTGCGGTGGCCTAGGCTGGTGCTGCTACATCGGGACCGCCGCCGCCACAGGATTTGTAAGTATATTGCGACCACAAGACGCACCTCCATTTTCCCCAAAAAATTTTGGAGAAAAATGTGGGTCTTATGGTCCAAAAAATATGGTATATTAGCATTTACATTTGATTTGTATGTTATTTTAATTGCTTCTTTCCATGACTCAGACAAGAAACATATTCATATCTTCTTCCCACTTAACCATATGTTTTGATTTTTCAATAGGTACATCACTATTGAAGAGTATACAAATTTTTAGTGTTCCAAATAGTATTTATTAAGGGATTCTCCAGAAGAGATATGATAACTCTTGGAAGAGATATGGGCAGAGAGAATTTCCCCCTAATATATTTCCTTAGTTCTAAAAAGTTACATATTTCCTCTTTTGGAAGGTTGTATGAAAGATTCAAGGATAGAAAATTTATGATTGAATCTTTTTTAGGTTTGGTAAATAAAGCCGGACAATTTGTTATACCATTCTTTCTCCATTTATCTATAGTGAAGTCTGGAAGGGCAGGGCAAAATATAAAATAGAATTAGACTTACCGGTAATTCGGTTTCTAGGAACCTTCCATGACAGCTGTATCGGAGGATGTCTCCCCGCCCTAATAGGGGACAGGAAACAAAGAGGTTAAATACCCTTCCCCTTCCTGCAACCACCAGTGTTTTTTCTGGACACAGTAGCATGTATAGTTACCACTTAAGTGCAGGAATCATAAAATTAACAAATCCGATAGGGAGGGAAATTAGTGCTGTCGTGGAAGGTTCCTAGAAACCGAATTACCGGTAAGTCTAATTCTATTTTCTCCAGTCACCTTCCACGACAGCAGTATCGGAGTGATACCAACCGCTAATTTCTTTAGGGAGGGACAACCGCTTGGAGAATGCGTCTGCCAAACGATAGGTCCCCTCTCTGACCAGGAAGTCGAGACTGAATGGGTGGAGTGGGCTTTAAGGGTATGTGCACACGTTCAGGATTGTGTGCAGAATTTTCCTGAGAAAAACCTGACACCACTCCCAGGAAATCCGTATGCGGTTTTTGTGCGTTTTCGATGCATTTTTTGTGCGTTTTTGATGCGTTTTTTGTGAGTTTTTTTATGCGGGTTTTTTAGCGTTTTTTCAAACACAAAGTTGGTTGAAAAAAAAGGCTCCCATGAGGTCATTTCCTGGTCCAACCCCTCTTCTCCATTTTGCTTTCTTTTTGGATTCAACATGCCACACCATCGTCTTACTCCACAACAGAACCGGCTACTGTTGCATACGGCACTGCTTTCGCTGCACCACCACAGCGAGCTGGTAAGATAATGTCATTAGATGTGAACACTTTGCGTATTAGGCTGGGTTCACACTGCGTACAGCAGCCCATTCAACACATACGTTAACGGGCTGCTGTAATGCAAGTGCCGACTTTGGCACATCGCTAGCGCAGATAGAGCATCTGCTAGCTCTATCTGCGCTAGCAGTGACGGACCCGGCAACGCTGCAGCCCGCGTCTCGGGGTCCGTCACTCAATTACGGCATATGGCTAGCGATGTGTCCGACATTGGAGTCAATGGTGGCGCTAGCGGACTACGTTCCACCGCGTTATGCCGCGGTGTAACAAAGTCTGTCTAACAGACTGGGGGAACGCAATGTGAACCCAGCCTTAGGCTGCGGATATGCCGCGTTTCTGACACTGCGGATTGGCAGCAGTTTTCCATGCGTTGTACAGTTCCATGTAATAATAAAGACTATATTCTCCCATAGGAGCAATCTCGGGGAAGAAGGAATAGCAGATGACAAAAAAGGATGTGGGTTCAACCCATTATTCAGGAACGGGAGGAAAAGGGACACTTCCATGTCCTTTACCGGGATTTAAGGAGGTAAGACATAGGGAGAAATGGTATATTGACAGCTGAGTTTTTTTGTTATTTTTTATTGCTGTATACAACGTACATTATGTGTGTGTTTAAAATAATTTTAATTATTTTTTTTTTTTCAGCTTTCCAGATAAATTTACTCAGTTTTGCCGGCTTTCCATTGAGGCACTTGATCGTCTTCTAATTCTTCTTGGTCCACACCTCAGTTATGAAGATACGGTCATGCGAAGAGCAATCTCTGCAGAGGAAAGGCTGCTCATCACCTTGCGGTAAGGCCATTTTTTTGGATACATACTCCCAGACATATTGCCCCCTAATTAATGCTGCTAGTGCCCCCATAATGCTGCTAGTGCCCCCATAATGCTGCCACAATACTGCCAGTGCCCCCATAATGCTGCCAGTGCCCCCATAATGCTGCCACAATGCTGCCAGTGCCCCCATAATGCTAGTGGCCATGATTTGTATGTTTTATCTTGCAATAACCCGGAAATAAGTCATGTTGGGAGAGACTGGTATTTGGCGTACTTGTACGATGGCCAGTTGCAGTAGGTACAGGTGTATGGCCATAACTGTAGGCGTCAACATGGTCGGGCCTGTGTGTTGCCGCCTGCCCATAACGCTGCGATGCAGCTGCTGGTGGTGGTGGTGGAGGCACAATGGGGTTATTAAAAATGTTAAAAATACCCATCTTTACTTGTTGTGCAGGGGGTAGGGTGGATGTGCCATCAATTGCCGTTAACAGACAATTGGCTGCTGCCATGTATATTTGCTGCTTGTCCCGTGGCAGTGTCCTAAGGTGGTCTGCCAAAAGTGACCCAAATTTGTCATGCTCATCTTGTTTGCCTGAATGTTCAAGCAGATTGAGCGTTCCGCTAGTTAAATTTTCGATAACTTGCGCTTGTTTTGACTTCTTTGGTGCCGCCCTTCTCAAAGCCACAGGACGGGCAAAAGCAGCCCCCATCCCCATGCGCCTCGACACACCACCACCACAGTTGGATGCAGCGTCCGAGGAAGTAGAAGCATTGTTAGAGTCCAACACTTCGCCCGTATTAGCTGGAATGTCAATTTCTCCAAAGGTATCTGTCAAATCTTGTGACCTTCCAGACAAAGACATGTTCCCTGGAGAATCTTGGCTGCCCATCCTGCATTCTTCAACGTCCTCTCCAATATTGTCCTCCGAGGTGTCACCTTCAAGGTCCGGTGGTGTTTGGGCGTAGACGTTGCTTTCTGTTCTGCAGACCAAAGAAAAAACAATGTTACAAAAATACAATTTTAAATCATGACTTCAACCAAACCAATTTTTATAAATAATCTTCCTCCTCAAACTCCGGCTTCCCAATATGAACTGCAGCTGCTCTGCAAATGGCACCTTCTTCCTTGACGGCGAGCTGCCACTGAGAGTCTTGAGGGATTTGATGAATCGGTCTGTCACAGACCGCCATCTCTTCCTAACATCGCCCACTGAAATGAAAGAATATAATAAAACCCCATTACAAATCCTTTTTTCTTACATTTTCCAAATAATTTAAAAAATCAATACTTGCAAATCATTGTTCGCCTCTGTTTCGGTAGATTTGGCCACTCAGGAAATAGAGAGGTAACAATTTTTGGCCAGGCATCACGCTTCGACCCCTTGTATTGATCACTTGACCTGTCTCAGGGTGTTTTTCAATCTGAAATATATCAGATTACAAGGGAAAAATTGTATTAAAATTAATTGTGGACTAAGAAATATATGGTTATCTACACTAGCACAAAGACCGTGTGCAAGAAAAAACATTCAAGTGAAGGTTTTTTTGCCCGTCGCGTCCGACATTTTCCATCGTGCATGCGAGGCCGGCGTCACACTAGGAAGTTTTACGGACGTATGAGAGGTGCAGAAAATACTGATTGCACACGGTACAATGATTCTCTATGGCCCAGCTCCTATCTGCCATCTTTTACTGATCCCTATTATACGGTCTTGTACGGCCGTAGAAAATCGCAGTATGCTGCGTTTGTCACTGTATTGCGCAAAAAAATCGCCAATGAAAGTCTATGGGGCGAGAAAAATACAGATTACACACGGACCAGCAGTGTGACTTGCGAGAAATACGCACCGGTGTTCTCTAGAAAATCTGGCAATTCAGTTCGGTGTACAGTAAAATCACACTGACAGGTTAGAATAGAATAGCTAAAATAAATGTCTACACATAGTATAGGGGTATATATATATATATATATATATATATATATATATATATATATATATATATATATATATATATATAAAAATATATATATAAATATATATATATATATATATATATATATATATACATATATATATATATGTCAGTGAGACACACACACACACATATATATATATATATATATATATATATATATATATATATATATATATATAAATATATATATTAATATTTCATGCAGCGCTAGATAGCAAAAGCCTGGAATTTAATTACCGGCTTTTCTGCTATCTCCTTCACAAACCCGACATGATTTACATACAGTAAACCATCTCATATCTATTTTTTTTTTTTGGCATAATCCACACTACTAATGTTAGTAGTGTGTATGTGCAAAATTTGGGCGCTCTAGCTATTAAATTAAAGGGTTAAATCATGAAAAAAAATGGCGTGGGCTCCCGCGCAATTTTCTCCGCCAGAGTGGGAAAGCCAGTGGCTGAGGGCAGATATTAATAGCCTAGAGAGGATCCATGGTTATTGGCCCCCCCTGGCTAAAAACATCTGCCCCCAGCCACCCCACATAAGGCACATTTGTAAGATGCGCCTATTCTGGCACTTAGCCTCTCTCTTCCCACTCCCGTGTAGCGGTGGGATATGGGGTAATGAAGGGTTAATGTCACCTTGCGATTGTAAGGTGACATTAAGCCAGGTTAATAATGGAGAGGCGTCAATAAGACACCTATCCATTGTTAACCCTTGCACATATAAAGGGTTAATAAAGACAGACACACATTATTTAAATATTTTAATTAAATAATGACACTAGGTTTTGACCACATTTTATTGCACTGGTAATCCAAGGGTTACAAAAAAAAAAATTAACATTGGTTTACAATGGAACTGATGCAGCCGCAGTGAGTACCAAACGAGTCCCCCGAACACCGCGAGCTGCATTTGGGAGAACTCTGTATACAGTGAACGGGATCGCTTTACGATCCCGTTCATTGTTACGGCGGCCGCGGTTTAGAGCAGCCACATGTTATGTGGCTGCTCTAAACTCAAGATCATCGTGGGACACTCGTTTAATTGGATGCTGCGGAGGGTAGGTATACATTGTGGTTTGTTTTTTTAGTTTTTTTCTGACGAGGGATTCGTGGAATTGGGTGTTTAGGTGAGTACGGGTTTGTTTTTTTTAATTTATTTTAGGTGGCGATCGCCGGGGACATGTACAGTATGTATAATTTATTTCCACAGGTAACCACTGGCCACCAATGAAAAGGAATTTTATGGACTATGAGGGACTAGTGGAAAAATTATTTAATTTATTTTTACCACTGGCCACCAATGCAAATTATTACACACTGGCCACCAATGATAATTTTATGGGGGTTAATAATTATATATTTTAACCCCTTAATCCCATATGACGTACTATCCTGTCAAGGTGACCTGGGACTTAATTCCCAGTGACGGGATAGTACGTCATATGCAATCGGCCGCGCTCACGGGGGGAGCGCGGCCGATCGCAGCCGGGTGTCAGCTGACTATCGCAGCTGACATCCGGCACTATGTGCCAGGAGCGGTCATGGACCGCCCCCGGCACATTGCGATCAAACATGATCGCAGTGTACCGGCGGTACAGGGAAGCATCGCGCAGGGAGGGGGCTCCCTGCGTGCTTCCCTGAGACGATCGGTACAAGGCGATGTACTCACCTTGTACCGAGCGTCTCCCCCCTGCAGTCCCCAGATCCAGAATGGCTGCGGGGCTGCATCTGGGTACTTCAGGGAGTACTTCCAGGTCCACAGCAGGCGCTGGTAAGCCTGCAGCGCTGTCAGTCAGATCGCTGATCTGACAGAGTGCTGTGCAAACTGTCAGATCAGCGATCTGTGATGTCCCCCCCGGGACAAAGTAAAAAAGTAAAAAAAAAAAATTCCACATGTGTAAAAAAAAAATAAAAAAAAAATTCCTAAGTAAAGAAAAAAAAAATATTCCCATAAATATATTTCTTTATCTTAATAATAATAAAAAAACAATAAAAGTACACATATTTAGTATCGCCGCGTCCGTAACGACCCAACCTATAAAACTGTCCCACTAGTTAACCCCTTCAGTGAACACCGTAAGAAAAAAAAAAAAACGAGCCAAAAAACAACGCTTTATTATCATACCGCTGAACAAAAAGTGGAATAACACGCGATCAAAAAGATGGATATAAATAACCATGGTACCGCTGAAAACGTCATCTTGTCTCGCAAAAAAACAAGCCGCAATACAGCCTCATAAACAAAAAAATAAAAAAGTTATAGTCCTCAGAATAAAGCGATGCCAAAATAATTATTTTTTCTATAAAATAGCTTTTATCGTATAAAAGCGCCAAAACATAAAAAAATGATATAAATGAGATATCGCTGTAATCGTACTGACCCGAAGAGTAAAACTGTTTATCAATTTTACCAAACGTGGAACGGTATAAACGCCTCCCCCAAAAGAAATTCATGAATAGCTGGTTTTTGGTCATTCTGCCTCACAAAAATCGGAATAAAAAGCGATCAAAAAATGTCATGTGCCCGAAAATGTTACCAATAAAAACGTCAACTCGTCCCGCAAAAAAACAAGACCTCACATGACTATGTGGACCAAAATATGGAAAAATTATAGGTCTCAAAATGTGGAAACGCAAAAACCTTTTTGCTATAAAAAGCGTCTTTTAGTGTGTGACAGCTGCCAATCATAAAAATAAAAAAGTAAATCAAACCCCCCTTCATCACCCCCTTAGTTAGGGAAAAATAATAAAATTAAAAAAATGTATTTATTTCCATTTTTCCATTAGGATTAGGGCTAGGGTTAGAGCTAGGGTTAGGGTTAGGGTAAGGGCTAGGGTTAGGGTTAGGGTTAGGACTAGGGTTAGTGCTAGGGTTGGAGCTAAAGTTAGGGTTAGCGTTGGGGCTAAAGTTAGGGTTTGGATTACATTTACGGTTGGGATTAGGGTTAGGGGTGTGTCAGGGTTAGGGGTGTGGTTAGGGTTACCGTTGGGATTAGGGTTAGAGGTGTGTTTGGATTAGGGTTTCAGGTAGAATTGGGGAGTTTCCACTGTTCAGGCACATCAGGGGCTCTCCAAACGCGACATGGCGTCCGATCTCAATTCCAGCCAATTCTGCGTTGAAAAAGTAAAACAGTGCTCCTTCCCTTCCGAGCTGTCCTGTGCACCCAAACAGGGGTTTACCCCAACATATGGGGTATCAGCGTACTCGGGACAAATTGGACAACAACTTTTGGGGTCCAAGTTCTCTTGTTATCCTTGGGAAAATAAAAATTTGGGGGGCTAAAAATCATTTTTGTGGGAAAAAAAAGGATTTTTTATTTTCACGGCTCTGCGTTGTAAACTGTAGTGAAACACTTGGGGGTTCAAAGTTCTCACAACATATCTAGATAAGTTCCTTGGGAGGTCTAGTTCCCAATATGGGGTCACTTGTGGGGGGTTTCTACTGTTTGGGTACATCAGGGGCTCTGCAAATGCAACGTGACGCCTGCAGACCAATCCATGTAAGTCTGCATTCCAAATGGCGCTCCTTCCCTTCCGAGCTCTGCCATGTGCACAAACAGTGGTTCCCCCCACATACGGGGTATCAGCGTACTCAAGACAAATTGGACAACAACTTTTGCGGTCCAATTTCTCCTGTTACCCTTGGGAAAATACAAAACTGGGGGCTAATAAATCATTTTAGTGAAAAAAAAAAAGCATTTTTATTTTCACGGCTCTGCGTTATAAACTGTAGTGAAACACTTGGGGGTTCAAAGCTCTCAAAACACATCTAGATAAGTTCCTTAAGGGGTCTACTTTCCAAAATGGTGTCACTTGTGGGGGGGTTTCAATGTTTAGGCACATCAGGGGCTCTCCAAACGCAACATCGCGTCCCATCTCAATTCCAGTCAATTTTGCATTGAAAAGTCAAATGGCGCTCCTTCCCTTCCGAGCTCTGCCATGCGCCCAAACAATGGTTTACACCCACATATGGGGTATCAGCGTACTCAGGACAAATTGCACAACAATTTTTGGGGTCCAATTTCTTCTTACCCTTGGGAAAATAAAAAATTGGGGCAAAAAGATCATTTTTGTGAAAAAATATGATTTTTTATTTTTACGGCTCTGCATTATAAACTTCTGTGAAGCACTTGGTGGGTCAAAGTGCTCACCACACATCTAGATAAGTTCCTTAGGGGGGTCTGCTTTCCAAAATGGTGTCACTTGTGGGGGGTTTCAATGTTTACGCACATCAGGGGCTCTCCAAACGCAACATGGCGTCCCATCTCAATTCCAGTCAATTTTGCATTGAAAAGTAAAATGGCGCTCCTTTTCTTCCGAGCTCTGCCATGCGCCCAAACAGTGGTTTACCCCCACATATAGGGTATCAGCGTACTCAGGACAAATTGTAGAACAACTTTTGGGGTCCATTTTCTCCTGTTACTCTTGGTAAAAGAAGACAAATTGGAGCTGAAATAAATTTTGTGTGAAAAAAAAGTTAAATGTTCATTTTTATTTAAACATTCCAAAAATTCCTGTGAAACACCTGAAGGGTTAATAAACTTCTTGAATTTGGTTTTGAGCACCTTGAGGGGTGCAGTTTTTAGAATGGTGTCACACTTGGGTATTTTCTATCATATAGACCCCTCAAAATGACTTCAAATGAGATGTGGTCCCTAAAAAAAATGGTGTTGTAAAAATGAGAAATTGCTGGTCAACTTTTAACCCTTATAACTCCCTAACAAAAAAAAATTTTGGTTCCAAAATTGTGCTGATGTAAAGTAGACATGTGGGAAATATTACTTATTAAGTATTTTGCGTGACATATCTCTGTGATTTAAGGGCATAAAAATTCAAAGTTGGAAAATTGCAAAATTTTCAAAATTTTCGCCAAATTTCCATTTTTTTCACAAATAAGCGCAAGTTATATCAAATAAATTTTA
The DNA here is from genome assembly GCF_051348905.1 of Ranitomeya variabilis. Classification (NCBI taxonomy): domain Eukaryota; kingdom Metazoa; phylum Chordata; class Amphibia; order Anura; family Dendrobatidae; genus Ranitomeya; species Ranitomeya variabilis. The sequence goes on from NC_135234.1 coordinate 662,672,470, forward strand.
CCACTATCATGAAGTACAATATGTCATGAGAAAACAAAGTCAGAATCGCCAAGATCCGTTGAAGTGTTCCAGAGTTATAACCTCATAAAGGGACAGTGGTCAGAATTGTAAAAATTGGCCCGGTCATTAACGTGCAAACCACCCTCGGGGCTTAAGGGGTTAATGCTGTATTAAGGGGCAATTTAGCATGGGCCCATGAGCACTGGTCACCAATGACTATTATTTTAGGGGACATTTTTTGGGAAAAATTAAGGCGGATTTTATTAGGAAATTTAGGGGGAGGGGCCACAACAAAATTTGTGGACGTAAATAACAGCAGGGACAGTTCGATGGGAAATACTGCTCCCATCAAGCTGAGCCTGCTGCCACGACTTGGAGGGAACAGACATAGGCCGATGGGAGTAGTAGTCTCATCGGCCTATGTCCGAACACAAACACACACATACACACATATATATCATATCACACACACACACACACACACACACACACACTAACCACACTTATCATCTGCAGCACATCCAGGCTCATCCGATCATACCACTCCATGTCGGCAGCCATAATACAGGAAGACTGGTATGATCTGGGAGTTTCCTCTTCCTGGATTATGGGATGCGCATGCATGACATGATGGGATAGCCATTATGGGATGGACATTGTGTTGTCACTTCCTGTTTTACCCCATTTTTACTGCAAAAATAATGCTAGAAATCCGCAAATTTTTATATGTTTGCGGATTTCTAGCATTTCAATGCAAGCCTATGTGGGCGGGAAATCAGCGGAAAAAATCGCAACATTTGCACAAGTTTTGCGGAATACATAGAAACGATTGGGAACCATATGTAAGCGTTTTTTTCATGTTTTTATCACGTTTTTATAGCGAAAAATACGTGAAAAATACTGACCGTGTGCACATAGCCTTAAGGTACCGTCACATTAAGCGACGCTGCAGCGATAGCGACAGCGATGCCGATCGCTGCAGCGTCGCTGTTTGGTCGCTGGAGAGCTGTCACACAGACCGCTCTCCAGCGACCAACGATGCCGAGGTCCCCGGGTAACCAGGGTAAGCATCGGGTTGCTAAGCGCAGGGCCGCGCTTAGTAACCCGATGTTTACCCTGGTTACCAGCGTAAAAGTTAAAAAAACAAACAGCACATACTCACCAGCGCGTCCCCCAGCCTCTGCTTCCTGACACTGACTGAGCTCCGGCCCTAATAGCACAGCGGTGACGTCACCGCTGTGCTTTCACTTTCAGTTTAGGGCCGGCGCTCAGTCAGTGTCAGGAAGCAGAGGCTGGGGGACGCGCTGGTGAGTATGTGCTGTTTGTTTTTTTAACTTTTACGCTGGTAACCAGGGTAAACATCGGGTTACTAAGCGCGGCTCTGCGCTTAGTAACCCGATGTTTACCCTGGTTACCAGTGTAAAATATCGCTGGTATCCTTGCTTTTGCTGTCAAACACGGCGATACACGGCGACCTAGCGACCAAATAATGTGCAGACCTTCTAGCAGCGACCAGCAATTTCACAGCGGGATCCAGATCGCTGCTGCGTGTCAAATACAGCGATATCGCTATCCAGGTCGCTGCAACGTCACGGATCGCTGGCGATATCGCCTAGTGTGACGGTACCTTTAGTGAAGCTGGAGGTGCAAGCTTCTGGGATGAGTATGCAAGACTAATTGCTTGTTTAATCCAATTAGCGATTGTGCTTTTGGCTGCTTTCTTGCCCTTATTTCGTCCTGACCACTGGACGAACAGGTTTTGGTCCAACCTCCAACTGTCTGTCTGTTGGAGGTAGAACAGGACCACTCTGCGGACGTCCAGGGTGTGAAAAGCCTCTTCTTTTGGATTAGAGGGATTTGGACAGAATGAGGGTAAAATGATGTTTTGATTTCTGTGGAAGTCTGAAACTACCTTAGGCATAAAGGAAGGGTCTAATTTGAGGATTATACTATCCATGGTTATGGTCAGGAATGGCTCCTGGACTGACAAGGCCGGTAGTTCTCCTATACGCCTGGCGGTAGTGATAGCTACCAGGAAGACGGTTTTAAGGGTCAGGATTTTTAAGCTGGAGGCTGAAAGGAGTTCAAAGGGGTCCTCGGTCAGACCTTTTAAAACAAGGTTCAAGTCCCAAGGAGGGGTGTGGACGTGAAGTCTCGGACGGATTCTAGTTGCCGATGTTATGAATCGTTTGATCCACCGGTGGTTTGCTAGATCTTGGTCGAAGAAAGACCCAAGAGCTGACACGGGAACCTTTAGGGTACTAGGTGAAAGCCCCAGTTCCAAGCCCTTCTGGAGGTATTGAAGGATCTGTGCAATATTTGGGTTGAATGGATCTGGTTTGTTCGGGGAACACCATGATGAGAATTTTTTCCATATTTTGCCATAAATGGCGTTAGTTATTGGCTTCCTACTTTTTTGTAGGGTTTCAATCACGTCCTGTGAGAGTCCTCTGGCTTTCAGGATCTCAGCTTCAGTAACCAGGCTGCCAGCTTCAGCTTGTGTAGGTCCGGATGAAGCAGGGGACCCTGTTGAAGAAGGTTGCGTCTTTGGGGAAGCAGAATCGGGCCTTCTAGACACATGCCTGTTAATGCGCTGAACCAGCTTCTCCCTGGCCACAATGGGGCTACCAGAATCGTAACTTGATCTATCCGGATCTTCTGTAGTGTTTTGGGTAGCAATGGGATTGGCAGGAAGGCATATGCCAGGGCAAACTCCCAGGGGTGGGAGAAAGCGTCCAATCCCTGCGCCTCATTTGAGGAGGTCAGGGAGAAGAAGGTGTTTGATTTTGTATTCCGATTGTTGGCGAACAGGTCCACATTGGGAGTTCTCCCACCTCCGGACCAAGGATAGGAATACATCCTGGTTTAGAGACCACTCTCCTGGATGGAAGTCCCTCCTGCTGAGGTAATCCGCCTGGGAATTGTCCAATCCCTTTATATGTACTGCGGAGATGAACAGAAGGTGATTCTCCGCCCAGGAAAAAATCCTTCCAGCAGTTAACTTTAGGCTCGAGTGTCTTATGCCCCCTTGGTGCCGGAGATAGGCCACAGTGGTCATGTTGTCGGACATCACTCGTACATGGTGACCTTGAATGAGGACAGATGCGGCTCTTAGCGCCTCCTCCACTGCTTTCAATTCCCTCAGATTTGAGGCGCTGTGTCTTACATCTGGGGGGCACAACCCCTGAAAGTGGGAGCCTTCGATCACGGCGCCCCAACCTCTCTGGCTTGCGTCTGTTGTGAGTATTCTGATCCCAGCTGACTCCCCGATGTAGGTTTTGGGAGTTCAGCCACCATGAGAGGGAGGATCTCACACGAGTGGGAAGGGGAATCTTCCTGGTTAAAGCCATCCGGCGTCCTCTTGAATACGTCAGGATGTGAGATTGAAGGATTCTCGTATGGGCTTGGGCCCAGGAGACTGCCTGGAAGCATGATGTTAATGAACCCAGGATTGACATAGAGTCTCTTAGAGTCGGGGTTTTTTGCCTTCTGAACCTGGAGATCCTGTGGACAAGATCGATCCGACGGTCGTTGGGTAGAAAGGACATCCTCTTTTCTGAGTCCAGAAGAACTCCTAGGAATTTCTTCCGTGGAGATGGCCGGAGATCTGATTTTGCCAAATACGGGATCCACCCGAGTGACCTTAGGATATCGAGGACCTTCGTCACGTCCTGATTGAGGCGCGAAGCAGATGGGGCGATGATGAGAAAGTCGTCCAAGTATGGAATGACACAGATGAAAAAAGATTACCGCTTCTGACATGATCTTGGTGAAGACTCGTGGAGCAGACGAGACTCCGAAAGGAAGGACATTGAATTGGTAATGGCTGACCCGCTTGTTTTGGGAAATTGCAAACCTGAGGAACCTCCTGTGGTCTGGATGTATTGGCACATGGTAGTATGCGTCTCTTAGATCCAATGTCGCCATTACCCAGTCCTGACCAATCAGCGGGATTGCTGATCTGATCGATTCCATTTATTTTATTATCTGATTTAGAGGTTTCAGGTTTATGATGATACGGTGTTTTCCAGAGGGTTTTTTCACCAGAAAACGGTGGGAATAGTGACCTTCTCCTATTTCCCGATGTGGTACATGGGAAATCACCTCTGCTTGAAGCAGGCTTAGAATATCCAGCATCAGAGATTCTCGAAGTCCTGGAGACTGTAGAGAAGTGATGGTTAGACGGTGAGGAGGAGGACTCTCGAATTCTAATCTTAGGCCCTCCCGTATGGTACGCAGGCAGGGCCGTACTTGCCACTGGGCACGTGAGGGCACGTGCCTAGGGCGGGGACAATGCAGGGGGCGGCACCTGAGCAAGGTTTTTTTTTCTAATAAAAGCTGGGTCACCTCCCGACTGACCCCGCCCCCCCGCCTTCCCCCCTGCCTTTTCCCCCCGGCCGCCTGCCCGCCTCCCACCCACCCTCCTTGAAGACGATACTCACCCTGCTCCAGCGATGCCTAGTCTCGGCTTCTGCAGCGCTCCTGAATGAGCGGTCACGTGGTACCGCTCATTAAGGTCATGAATATGCGCATATTCATGACCTTAATGAGCGGTACCACATGACCGTTCACTCAGGAAGAAGTTGCTGCACCGGGAGTCGGGACAGAACCAAAGGGATGTCGGCACGGCCGGGCGGTGAGGAACAGGTAAGTATGAGGGATGGGGAGGGGGATGAAGGAGGACGGTAAGCCGCGCCATTCAAGATGGGAGCGGGGGGTGGGGTGGAGAGATGAGCCATGCATACAGGAGGGGGAAATATGAGCCATGCATACAGGAGGGGGAAATATGAGCCATGCATACAGGAGGGGGAAATATGAGCCATGCATACAGGAGGGGGAAATATGAGCCATGCATACAGGAGGGGGAAATATGAGCCATGCGTACGGGGAGGAAATATGAGCCATGCATACAGGAGGGGGAAATATGAGCCATGCATACAGGAGTGGGAAATATGAGCCATGCATACAGGAGGGGGAAATATGAGCCATGCATACAGGAGGGGGAAATATGAGCCATGCATACAGGAGGGGGAAATATGAGCCATGCATACAGGAGGGGGAAATATGAGCCATGCGTACAGGGGGGAAATATGAGCCATGCATACAAGAGGGGGAAATATGAGCCATGCGTACAGGAGGGGGAAATATGAGCCATGCGTACAGGGGGGAAAATATGAGCCATGCATACAGGAGGGGGAAATATGAGCCATGCATACAGGAGGGGGAAATATGAGCCATGCATACAGGAGGGGGAAATATGAGCCATGCATACAGGGGGGAAATATGAGCCATGCGTACAGGGGGGGAAATATGAGCCATGCGTACAGGGGGGAAAATATGAGCCATGCGTACAGGGGGGGAAAATATGAGCCATGGGTACAGGGGGGAAATATGAGCCATGCGTACAGGGGGGGAATATGAGACATGCGTACAGGAGGGGAAATATGAGCTATGCATACAGGGGCATACAGGAGGGGGAAATATGAGCCATGCATACAGGAGGGGGAATATGAGCCATGCATACAGGAGGGGGAATATGAGCCATGCATACAGGGGGGGAATATGAGCCATGCATACAGGAGGGGGGGTCATTATACAGTATTAAGCATCATGTGGGATCATTATACAGTATGAAGAACTGTGTGGCCATTATACAGTATTGAGCAGCATTCGTGGCCGTTATACAGTATGGAGCATCATGTGTGGCCAATGGCCATTATACAGTATGGAGCATCATGTGTGGCCGTTATACAGTATGGAGCATCATGTGTGGTCAATGGCCATTATACAGTATGGAGCATCATGTGTGGCCGTTATACAGTATGGAGCATCATGTGTGGCCAATGGCCATTATACAGTATGGAGAATCATGTGTGGCCATTATACAGTATTGAGCATCACGTGGGATCATTATACAGTATGGAGAACTGTGTGTGGCCATTATACAGTATGGAGCACTATGTGTGGCCATTATACAGTATGGAGCACTATGTGTGGCTATTATACAGTATGGAGCATCATGTGTGGCCATTATACATTATGGAGCATCATGTGTGGCCATTATACACTATGGAGCATCATGTGTGGCCATTATACAGTATTGAGCATCATGTGTGGCCATTATACAGTATGGAGCATCATGTATGGTGGCCGTTATACAGTATTGAGCATCATGTGTGGCCATTATACAGTATTGAGCATCATGTGGGGCCATTATACAGTATGGAGCATCATGTGTGGCCAATATACAGTATGGAGCATCATGTGTGGCCATTATACAGTATGGAGAACTGTGTGTGGCCATTATACAGTATGGAGCATCATGTCTGGCCATTATACAGTATGGAGCACTGTGGCCATTTTTTTTGTTTATAATTATTCTATATAAAACAGTGTGATCAGCAGTGCTAAATGGCTGTGGTTGGGACGTGGATATGGGTGTGACTAGTTGTGAAATGGGTGTGGTCAGAGGCGTGGCCTAAAATTTGCCGCAGCGCACTACGTGCGCCGCAAACTTTATATCTCCTTCCCTTCTTCAAAAGTTGGGAGGTATGGTACTGCATTTGCCAGATCATGGCAAGTGCTGCAAAACCCATAGGGAATGAATGAGGCCAAACACAGTGTTGCCGTAAGTGATCCGTTACGCGGCAGATGCAGAAAAACTGCCCGATCTGCTGCAAAAGGCGACTTTCACATCAGCGATTCTTGTCAAAGTCACCGATAGTGTCATACTCACCAAAGGGGGAGGCAGCACTAAAAGTACCTAGGGCAGCAGAAACTCTAAATACGGCCCTGTACGCAGGACCCACTGATCCGTGGTGATCGTCTGCCATTGGGAGAGGAAACCAGAGAGTCGACCTCCGACCGGAGAGCAGTCATTGCTTCTCAGAGGTCTGCTGAGGTTGGGGAACCAGAATATTTCTGGTTTTACCTCCCTTGGGATAACTCCACCATCCCGATTTGCCCTTACCCCTGTAATTTTGTTGGGGAGCTTGGTCACGGGGGGACCGAAAAAAACGCTTCCTAGGGTTCTTTTGTTCCGGAAGGACTTTCTTTTTATCTGAGGCTTTGTCCAAGATTTCATCCAGGACTGGCCCAAATACATAATGACCTTGGAAGGGAATACCACAAAGCTTGGACTTTTAGGTAATATCGCCTCCCCAGGATTTAAGCCACAAGGCCCTTCTAGCCGAATTAGTGAGGACAGCGGATCTAGCGGCTACTCGTACTGATTCTGCGGAGGCGTCCGAGAGGAATCCAGTCGCCTTCTGAAGCAGTGGGAGAGAATTAAGAATCTCTTCCCTAGACATACCTTGTACAAGGTGATTCTCTAATGTACGCAGCCAGAGAAACAAGGATCTGGCTACACATGTTGAGGCCACGTTAGATCTCAGTAAATTAGTTGAAGTGTCCCAAGATTTCCTCAATAAGCTCTGTTTTCCGATCCATGGGATCTTTCAGCTGAGAGGAATCTTCAAAGGGTAGGGCCGTTTTTTTGGTTACCCTTGACACTTGTACATCTACTTTGGGCATTTCCAATAGAGAACAGTCTCCCTCAAGGGGGAAACGATTCTTAAACTCCGATGGGACGTTTAACCCCTTTTCCGGTAGGCCCCACTCATGGAGGATAAGGTTTTCAATATTTTCGTGTATGGGGAATCCCTTCACAGTCTTAGGTTTCAAACCCCCAAACATGTCATCCTGTACGGAATGGCCCTCTACCTCCTCTTCTACCCCTCACCAAGGAAACTAACTCTTCCATATGCTCGGAGGAAAATAGATATTTTTTATTGTCAGATTTGGGAGCAGAAGTAGAACCTTCATTCTTGCAAATGTCCTCTGAACCCGAGGTATGTATCTCGCCTGAGTCAGAGTCAGAAACTACAGGGGCCATCTTCCTTTTCTTAGGAGGGGGAGGCTGCGGTGTTGGGGTCTGAGAAAAGGCCGCCATGGAGGACTGAACCTCTTGTCTGATGAGGGTTCTGATGCTGTCCATGAGTGAGGGCTGTTCACTACGCAGAACTTCATCTGTGCATGGTTGGCAGAGCTTCTTTTTATATGCGGAGGGAAGCTTGGACGCACATGCAGCACACTTGCGGCTGGGCATCTTATCTTTCCTAGGGGCAGGGACCTTGTCTCCCTAAAATGAGAAAGGAGGACTAAGTCACTTAAATTTAAATGGACAGCAAGGGACACCATCCCACTACTTACAGTAGGGGGGTGCACGCTGGGCTCCGCAGGAGCAGAATGTAGGGGTTTGTCGCCGTCCATATGGTAAGTGGTCCAGATAGAGAGGGTCACAGACAGAAGGTCTTACCTGGAGGCTTCCACAGCCAGGAATACTTTACCGAGGCTCCCAGCGAATTTGGCGCTCCTCCTCCTCGTTAGGGTCCGTGGGGGGGGGGGGTCAGAGACGCCCGTCATGGCTGCCGCTGGATGTCCTAGGGGCAGGGACACCGGCCGGCGCGCGCGGGAACTGCAGCGTATGGGACCGAGGAAACCAGAAGTTCAGGTGCGCGTCACTTCCGATGCGCGCACACCACCATCAGCATGGAGGAAGGAGGAAGTCGGGGAGCTGCAGGAGGACCCTGGAGCACTACACCGCCCTGCTTTGCCTCCCGAAAAAGGCGCAGGTAGGGCGGGTGAAGGTCCCAAGTCACGCGGTGGACGCGGAGATGGGAGCAGTCTAAAGGAGGAGAGCGGAGCCCCCGACCTCAACTGCCCGGCTTCAAGGTAACAGCGCTCCCGATCGCCGGCCACGGCAGCACTATCAGAGAACCTCTTCATGCCCCATAGGGGACAGGAAAAACACTGGTGGTTGCAGGAAGGGGAGGGGTATTTAACCTCTGTTTCCTGTTCCCTATTAGGGCGGGGAGACATCCTCCGATACTGCTGTCGTGAAAGGTGACTGGAGAAATAAAGTTTTTTCTAATGGGTAGCTAATTTGGTTGCTGTAAGAAATGTTATATAATTTCCTCCAGGTCATAAGTGTAGATTTTATTAGTATATTCTCTGGTAGAGGGAGGGATTGGTCTAGTAAAAAAAAACTCACAACAATAAGAGTTTCTAAGGGAGAATTCCCATTATAAGACTTTTCCATTTCTGCGCAGCTGGTTTTGGCTTCATCCTTAAGCCATTTCCTGCTCCGCATTATGATATTAGCCTCTGAGTGGGCATGTAGATTTGGTAGATCAATTACTTAATAAAGGGAATACCATTTAACTTTAGGCAACATAAAATAAGTCTATTCGTGGATGACGTGCTAATCTTTACCACTTAGCCTAAAGTTAAATGGTATTCCCTTTATTAAGTAATTTGCTCTAATGGTTTCGGCAAAAGTTCCATGATTAGGTCGAATTAGAGTGGAGATAATGGGCAACCTTGCCACATCCTGTTGTGGATGGAAAATGAGTTCGATAATATATTATACACTTGGACTTTTGCAGAGTATAAGGCCATAATAGATTTCAAGATTTGTTCACGAATTCAGAATTTTTTTTGAGTGGCTACCATATAATCCCAATTAATTTGGTCAAATACCTTTTCGGCATCAAGAGAGTAATATAGACGGAATTTGTATTGCTTAACTTGTTTTTCTTAGTCCCCCTAAGGGACTTTAACTTTTATTATTCTGACCACTGGTCTTATGCATTGCAATGCACCAGCACTGCTATGCAAGAGATCTGATATTACACAGGCAGATTGCCCAGTACACCCTTGCCATGGCTCACCGTAACAGGCACACCAGGAAGTCATTGCTTGACCTGTCTGCCACGTCAACCATCAGTTCCCCGTGATTTTGGCACCGGATGCTGATGGGGGTGAGATGGCACACAACTCCATCTCACAACCTTCACATTCACTCTCAATCATGGCATCTGGAGAGTTAACCAGCAGCTGTGCAGGCATCATCACTGGCTGATGCTGCAGGAGCTCGCATGTTAGGCATGCCGAGCTCCTGCTGTGATCAGGCAGGAGGTGATATTTCAGCACCTCCCGCACAGTCATGCTGCAATTGGTCAGTCAGATTGACTGACCGATTGCAGCAATCCGAGTGTGTGGACCAATTAAATGGGTCACTGCATCTCTGCCCATGCCGCTCAGCTGTCAGAAACCACTGTCAGCACGGCGCTGTCACTGCGTGTTTACAGTGTTTTAATTCATGGCGGACATAGCACATCACAGTGCGGGAACTGACACTAGTTCATGATGTGCTATCAGTCATACATCGTAAAGGGGATAAAGGTATTAATTGTTGGGTTATGTCACACAGACCTTAAGTTAAACATGGGTTTTTTTCCCTTGAGTGTTCCTTAAATTTGTTATTCATTAAATGTATTTGTTATTATACACAGTTTGATATAACAATTTTACTGCATTTTGCAATAAAACTGGTTATCTTGTACTATTTCTGTGTAAGTTGTGATAAGGTCAGTGGTGCCGTATTTGAGGGGAGATGGGTGTCACAAAGGTTATCAGGCTGGAGGGAAACTCATGGGTTTCATGTCACACAGGATATGTGCTGAGAGTAAACCAGTCATTACCAGAGTCTGGGTTTTGTTGTGAGTAGGTGTAAGACATGGGTGGGATGCCAACTCATCATATCTCCATCTTAAGGGTATGGTTGTAGGGAGTTGTCCAGCCACAGTTTGTGTTTTTTTTTCTACCTGATCTGTTTGGAGGAAACCTCCAAGCTAAAGCTCAGGTGAGAGATTCTGTGTGTTTGTCCCAGAAGGCTGGAGCCATAAAGACTTTGTATGGACTTTTTATTTTCATTTGTGCCAGAAAGCCTGTTTTGTGTTACTATTTTGGCTTTATGAAGCAATAAACCACCCAGGGACTTAAATACAAATTAATGTGAGGTCTTGTTTTATTTTCAGGACGAGTCAATGTTTTTATTGTTAACATTTTTGGGCACATGACATTTTTTGTTCACCCTCTATTCCCATCTTTGGGAGACAAAATGAAGAAAAAAAAAAGAAAAGCAATTCAGGAATTTTTTATGCCTATCACCGTGTAAAAGTGATAAAACAACTTTTTTACCCTTCGCCACGACAGCACCCAACGAGAGAGGGATCCGCCCATAGGAACAGGAAATCTACAGAATGAAAGGAGGCGGTCCCCTGTCCTCCTCAGTTTAGGTTTCCTGTTCCTATAGGAATCCGAAGTACCTGAAGTCCAAGAGGATGCCTGGGCCATGCACCCGCCTGCGTCGGTTTCTGTGGGAACGGCAGGGGCTGCGGTTCCAGAAGCAGCGGCGGGGAGCCCCTGCTTGCAGCCTTCCCCCTCGTCTGTCAGCAATCCATGGTCCGGTCACCGCTGGTCCGCCCGGCTCCATGAGGACACACGCGCTGCAGCGGCCGGCTTAATATCTCCAGCCGCCGCATGGTGAGAGAGCGGCGGGTCTAACCCGGAAGTCACCGGAGCACTTCCGGGTTAGGTCCGGTGAGGCAGGAGATTCGGCGCCAGATTTAAAAAGCGGCGCTGGCGTCGGACCGGTGTGTGTGAGTATTGCTTCACTGGCCGTCGAAGCGCACTAGCCTGCAGCAGAGCAGCGTTCTCCCAGTAAGGAGAGAAGCACTAGGAGCAGCACTAAGAGTGGTGGTCGGCCTCCAGAGAAACGATCTACCACCAAACAGAAGGATCACTTGCCAAAAAATCCGCCTCCAGAACCGGTACCTGTCAGCTTCACTGGGTGAGTTTTTAAAAAAGCCTCTTCCTATATGCTGATATATGTTCCTCCTGTATCCCCTTCCTCTAGACTAAGAAATGGACACACAAGTCCAAGCACAAGGAATGTGCCTTATGTACGCAGCCCCGTCCGGATTCTTATACTAAAAGGTTATGCTCAGAATGTATCATGCTAACCTTACAGCAGGAGAATATAATGACTCCGTCTGATGTTAGCGCCATAACCCGGGAAGAAATGCAGGGTTTGGCGCATACAAGTAGCACCAGTACCCGCCAACCAAGCAGGTCCCAATCTCCAGCAAGCTCAGAATCAGAGGATGTACATAGATCCTCAGACGAATCTGGATCCCAGCCGAGTTCATCCGAGAATGAAGGGGGGCTTTGTCTACCTAACAGCAGTATAGACAACTTAGTAAAATCTGTCAGGAGCACAGTGAGGTGCCCAGACGAGAAAGGGAAAAAAATCGGCTCAAGACATCATTTTTGCGGGGTTAGGACAGAAAAAACGTAGATCCTTCCCCGTTATACCCACTATTAAGGACCTAATTAAAAAAGAATGGGATAAGCAAAATACAAGAGGTTTCCTACCATCATCCTCTAAGAGATGCTATCCCTTCAGCGATGAGGAACTAAATTCCTGGTCAAAAGTGCCAAAGGTTGATGCCGCAGTCGCTTCCACGTCTAAAAAAAAAAAAAAATCGGTCTTACCGGTTGAGGATTCAGGGGTCCTGACAGACCCGTTTGACCGTAAAGCAGAAGCCTTACTAAAAAGATCGTGGGAGGCTAACACAGGGGCATTCAGGCCAGCTATATCTAGTACCTGCACTGCAAGGTCACTTCTAATGTGGATGGAACAGCTGGAGGAACAAATTAGAGGTAGAACTTTGAGGGAATTAATCTTGCCGAAAATCCCTCTAAAGAAGCGATAGCATTCCTGGCAGATGCCTCTGTGGATTCGCTACGCCTAGCAGCCAGATCAGCCAGCCTAGTGAACACAGCCCGGCGAGCACTGTGGTTAAAAAACTGGAAAAGGGACGCACAGGCAAAAGCAAAACTTTGTGAGATCCCCTGCCAGGGGGAGTTCCTTTTTGGGAAAACATTGGATGAACTCCTGAATAAAGCGGGAGAAAGAAAGGCTTCCCTAATCAATCTCTTCCATCTTACAGGAGAGCCTTCAGAAGACGCCCCTTTACCAGAAACAAACCGTTTGAGCAAAGGGAGCGATGGGAGATGAAAGATCTAAAACAAAAAGGTGCTTTGTTTAGCGGATCCTATAATCCAGAGCGTAACAGATACCGCTGACCATGAAGTGGGTGGCAGATTAAAAGTTTTTCTTTCCCAAATGGGAACAAATAACATCTAGCCAATGGATTCTGGACATTATACAATACGGTTTAAAATTGGAGTTTGATCGAATCCCTTGGGATCCTTTTGTAGTAACATCACCAAAAGGACGGGAACAACAAAGGGCTCTGGAATCAGAGATCCTATCTCTATCTAACAGAGTCCTAATAGAGGTTCCCCAGGATCAAGAAGGGACAGCGTTCTATTCCCCATTATTCTTGATCAATAAGCCAGATGGTTCATTCAGAACCATCATAAATCTCAAAAAATTAAATTCTTTTTTGCGTAATCATACTTTTAAAATGTAATCCATTAGTTCTACCATCAAGCTTTTGTTCCCTAGATGTGTCATGGCCGGGATAGACCTAAAAGATGCCCACTATCATCTTCCCATACATGCAGAACACCAGCAGTACCTAAGGGTAGCAGTTATCCTGGCAGGACAGGTTCGTCACTTTCAATACGTAGCAATGCTCTTTGGGCTTTCTATGACTCCCCGCATCTTCACAAAAGTGATATTAGAAGTGATGGCTCATCTACGCCAACGGGACACTTTGATAATACCCTACCTAGATGATTTTCTAGTAGTAGGAAATTCTATACCTCAATGTAAGATTCGATTATCTAATACGATCTCGTCCCTACAGGAGTTAAGTTGGATCGTCAACTTCAAAAAGTCCAGGCTGAATCCCGAAACCGTTCAAATATTTCTAGGAATCCAGCTAGACTCCGTAAGTCAGAAATGCTTCCTCCCACAGTCAAAAAGAGTGACTATACTATCAAAAGTGTCAGAGCCAATGGAAAACCCACACGACACAAAGGAAAGCTATGTCCTTACTGGGATCATTATCCTCGTGTATTCCAGCTGTGCCGTGGGCTCAATTTCATACCCGTCAATTACAGTATGAAGTATTGTCGGTTCAGGGAAAGGAAGGACATCTGGAAAGTAAACTAACTCTTTCCAGAGATGTCATAGAATCCCTATCCTGGTGGCTAGATATGGAGCCCCTTTCAAAGGGTGTACCATGGATAATAGACCCTTCTAAAGGTACCTTCACACGAAACGACTTTACAACGAGAACGACAAAGATCCGTGACGTTGCAGCGTCCTGGATAGCGATATCGTTGTGTTTGACACGCAGCAGCGATCTGGATCCTGCTGTGATATCGCTGGTCGTTGAATAAAGTTCAGAACTTTATTTGGTCGTCAGACCGGCGTGTATCGTCAGGTTTGACACCAAAAGCAACGATACCAGCGATGTTTCACGCTGGTAACCAGGGTAAATATCGGGTTACTAAGCGCAGGGCCACGCTTAGTAACCCGATGTTTACCCTGGTTACCAGCGTAAAAGTAAAAAAACCAAACAGTACATACTCACCTGCGCGTCCCCTGCCGTCCACTTCCTGCTCTGACTGAGCGCCGGCCGTAAAGTGAAAGTAAAAGCACAGCGGTGACGTCACCGCTCTGCTGTTAGGGCCGGCGCTCACACAGTACAGGAAGCGGACGCCGGGGGACGCGCAGGTGAGCATGTACTGTTTGTTATTTTTACTTTTACGCTGGTAACCAGGGTAAACATCGGGTTACTAAGTGCGGCCCTGCGCTTAGCAACCCGATGTTTACCCTGGTTACCCGGGGACCTCGGCATCGTTGGTCGCTGGAGAGCGGTCTGTGTGACAGCTCTCCAGCGACCAAACAGCGACGCTGCAGCGATCGGCATCGTTGTCGCTATCGCTGCAGCGTCGCTTCGTGTGAAGGTACCTTAAGATAATTACCACCGACGCCAGCCCTATGGGGTGGGGTGCACATATGGAGGATAGTCTGGTCCAAGATACTTGGGATCAGGCAGAATTAACATGTTCTTCCAATTGGAAAGAATTAAGAGCGGTAGAATATGCCTTAAATCATTTTATTCCACAGATTCAAGGAGCACATGTAAGGGTTTTCTCGGACAATTCCACCACAGTGGCATATGTGAACCGTCAAGGTGGTACACGGTCAGGAAGTCTGATGACCATAGCAGCAGACATCTTCCAGCTAGCAGAGACTCATCTCGCATCCCTAACAGCCCTACACATCAGAGGTGTAGAAAACATCAAAGCAGACTACCTCAGTCGAAACATGTTACGCCAAGGGGAATGGACCTTAAACAGAACCATATTCAGAATGATAACAAGAACATGGGGTATACCACAAATAGATCTGTTTGCCACAAGAGACAACAGACAGGTAAAAAGGTTAGCTTCCCTGAACTTCATGGATCATCCAGACATGTTGGACTCTCTTCACCACCCTTGGAAGTTCAAACTGGCACACGCCTTTCCTCTGATGTCTCTGATTCCACTAGTGATCAGAAAAATCAGGAGGGAACGAGCAAGAGTAATCCTCATTGCACCCTTTTGGCCAAGAAGACCATGGTTCTCTTGCCTCCAGACCATGTGTCTATGCGACCCATGGATTCTTCCATCAGACAAGGAACTGCTGTTCCAGGGCCCCTTTTTCCACCCGCAAGTGAAAGGTCTTCACTTGACGGCGTGGAATTTGAGAGGCAACTATTAAGTTCAAGGGGTTTTTTACTAAGTAGAAAAAGATCTACCACCCTAATATATAGTAGGGTATAGAATAAATTCTTAAACTTTTATACAGTACCGTTCACTAAGCAAGTTCCGGTGACACCTATTCTAGAGTTCTTACAGAAGGCAGAGAATTAGGGTACTGTCACACAGTCACACTTTGGACGCTACGACGGCACGATCCGTGACGTCGCAGCGTCGTATGAGTATCGCTTTAGTGTCGTAGACTGCGGTCACACGTTGCAATCACGGCGCTGGAGCGATGCCGAAGTCCCCGGGTAACCAGGGTAAACATCGGGTTACTAAGCGCAGGGCCGCGCTTAGTAACCCGATGTTTACCCTGGTTACCAGCGTAAACGTAAAAAAAACAAACAGTACATACTTACATTCCGGTGTCTGTCCCCCGGCGTTCTGCTTCTCTCCACTGTGTAAGCAGCAGAGCCGGAAAGCAGAGCGGTGACGTCACCGCTGTGCTCGCTTTCCGGCTTGCCGGCGCTCACAGTGCAGAGAAGCTGAGACGCCGGAGGACAGACACCGGAATGTAAGTATGTACTGTTTGTTTTTTTACGTTTACGCTGGTAACCACGGTAAACATCGGGTTACTAAGCGCGGCCCTGCGCTTAGTTACCTGATGTTTACCCTGGTTACAAGCGAACACATCGCTGGATCGCTGTCACACACAACGATCCAGCGATGTCAGCGGGTGATCAAGCGACGAAAGAAAGTTCCATACGATCTGCTACGACGTACGATTCTCAGCAGGATCCCTGATCGCTGCTGCGTGTCAGACACTGCGATATCGTATGGATATCGCTAGAACGTCACGAATCGTACCGTCGTAGCGATCAAAATGGCACTGTGTGACAGTACCCTTAGGGTCATCAGTAAACACCTTAAGAGTTCAGGTCTCAGCATTAGGAGCCCTATATGGATGCAATATAGCAGCTAATAGGTGGATCTCCAGATTTATAAAGTCTTGTGAACGTAGTAACCCGGTCCATATTCCCCGTCTACCTCCGTGTGATTTAAATCTAGTACTGGAGGCCTTAACCGGCTCCCCATTTAAGCCACTAGATTCCATACCTCTAAATGTCCTAACATATAGAGTAGCCCTATTGGTAGCCCTAACCTCAGCTAGAAGGGTTAGCAACATCCAGGCCCTATCAGTAGACCCACCTTTCTTAATAGTATTTCAAGATCGAATAGTCCTAAAACCAGACAGACCCCTCATACCTCCCTAAGGTGGCATCCACCTACCACAGATCACAGGAAATTTTTCTCCCTTCCTTTTTTGATTCCCCTGTAACTCCAGAACATCATAAGTTCCACACCTTAGATGTCAGAAGAGCCATCCTGACCTATATAGAAAGGTCTCAGACAACACAAGCCATGGCTTCCTCCTGGGCAGAACAAGCAGATGTACCAATCCATTTAATATGTAAGGCCGCAACCTGGTCTACACCTTCTACTTTTTACAACCATTATAGACTTGATCTATCTACATCTTCTGACCTGACCTTTGGTAGAGCTGTTCTTAGTACAGTAATCCCACCCAGATAATGACTCTGAAAATCTCTTATGTGGGGTGCTGTCGTGGCGAAGGGTAAAAAGCCGGATTACTTACCGGTAATGATATTTTAGGCTACTTTCACTCTAGCGTCGTGCACTGCACGTCGCTATGCGTCGTTTTGCAGAAAAAACGCACCCTGCAAAAGTGCTTGCAGGATGCGTTTTTTCTCCATAGACTTATTAGCGACGCATTGCCACAAGTCGCAACCATCGTGCGACGGTTGCGTTGTGCTGTGTCAGACAGTCGCCACCAAAAAACGTTGCTTGTAACGTTCTTTGGTGCGTCGTCTGCAGCATTTCCGACCGTGCATGCGCGGCCGGAACTCCGCCCCCACCTCCCCGCACCTCACAATGGGGCAGCGGATGCGTTGAAAAACAGCATCCGCTGCCCCCGTTGTGCGGCTCTTGCACAGTATGCATCGGTGCGCTGCAACGTCGCATTGCGACGTGCAGTGCACGACGCTAGTGTGAAAGTAGCCTTAGTGAGTCCATGACAGCACCCATTTACTACCCTCCCAAATTTTGCACAATTTCCTTCTTTTAAGCTCACAAATAATGGTTGTATAGAGTTTAAGACAATTTTCATTGCTGATTATGAGTTAATACTAAAACTTTGCGGTTCCCTTTATACTCTGAAAACTAAACTGAGGAGGAGAGGGGGGACCGCCTCCTTTTATTCTGTAGGTTTCCTGTTCCTATGGGCGGAGCATTACCGGTAAGTAATCTGGATTATTCTTCTGGACAATACATTTACAGCGATACCAGATTTTGAATTTGTGCTTATTGCTGCAAAAGTGCTTCATAAAATGAACATGAAGGACAGCAATATCAAAATGGCATTGCTGTGAACATTTTCCATCTTATGTAACAGCTTTGAGAAAGGATGTGGTCCATAATGGAAACAAAGTAAAATAAGGCAGCGGTTGAGCCGCCGCTAGATCAATGACGAAGCTGCTTCAGGAAACTGGCCAACACGGTCATCCTTAAGCAGCATCACCTAGGGTAAAATTAGGTGTGCCACTTTCTAAAAGACATATGCATGTTGCCTTGTACAGGGTTTTTTTTTTACAATTTTTTGATCACTTTCTGTTCTATTTCTGCAAATGGCAGGACGGTGGGTAGAGTATTCAGCTCCGCTGTGGCCCCTCCGCATTTGTATTGGCATCCTTATCTAAATTTCACACTAGCGCCACCCTTGCGCACGTTCATATCCCAGCATTCCCCAGCAAAACGGTGCATGCTCAGAGTAACCTCTGGCGGTCTCCGGCAAAAAGGCACCGGTGGCTGTGCATGTGCAGATTGGGATGTCTTCTCAATAACTAGCCGAGATCTCGATCTGAGCATGTGCCAAAAGTGGGAACCATTTTGTTGGAAACTAAAAAAAAAGGTTAAACTGAGCATGTGTCTCCTCCACTTTGCAGGAGAATGCTAGGACATGCATATGCTCAAGCGCCACCCACAGGAGGGCAGTGCTGGCACAAATTAAGAAAAAAAAAAAAAGGGAGGCTCAAACAAATGCGGAGTGGCCACAGCAAAGCTGAAGACCCTACCCACAGTCCCGCCAAGAGGTGGCCATTGCATCAAAACTTCTAATGCAAAATAAACTAACGGGGCCATACTTTTAAGCAAGTTAAATCTTTAGGACAAAAAAAAGCAAAAAAAAAAACCCCTACTACATAAATATGGTGACATCCTTGTAATAAATGTATGTAATAAATGTATGTATGTATGTATGTATGTATGTATGTATGTATGTATGTAATAAATGTATGTATGTAATAAATGTATGTATGTATGTATGTAATAAATGTATGTATGTATGTATGTAATAAATGTATGTATGTATGTATGTAATAAATGTATGCATGTATGTATGTAATAAATGTATGTATGTATGTATGTAATAAATGTATGTATGTATGTAATAAATGTATGTATGTATGTATGTATGTATGTATGTATGTATGTATGTATGTATGTATGTATGCATGCATGTATGTATGGTGAGTGGTCCCGGGCTTGGAACACAGGCTTGTGTAATTGGATTGCATGGCTTTAAAGCTGCTGCTATTGCTATAGAGCAGACATACACGTGCCAGCTTTCAGACACAACAGTCAGGATGTCCAGTTGTATCACATGTAGCTAAAGCGAATGTACATGATGAAGAAAACAAAACCACAGACTAAACCCTTTGAATCAGCTTTATTCTTCTAAATCTGGTTTTTCAATATTTCATAGCACCTTGGCAATGTCCAGAATAGAATACAAACACACATATACATTTAAAGCATGAACCCTACTTTACAATTTTCAAATAGGACGAGAAGCTGGAACAATGGGGGAAAAAAATGCATGTTTTATTTTGACTAAAAAGCCACATAACTGCCAAGGCAAGTTATAATCACCAGGTAAAAGGATGTAGATACATTTTTTTTTTTCACAGTTCAGCCTAAAAAAAAAAAAAGTGTGGTTTTTTGGGTACAATTTAGTTTAACACAATCAGATTTATAAGTGCCAGATGTTCTTGAGTTTTTTGGGGACAAGAGAAAAAAATAACTGATTTAAAATAATATTCCAGATTCAAGAAGTGTTTCTTGATCGTCGAACACAAAGCTGAAAACTATGGTACCACAGTAAAGGAAGCCCTGACAACACAATATACAGAACACAAAATAAAGTTGCATTACTGAAGTATCACACTTGTGTAAATAGTCTAGAATAAAACTCAAATGAACCTGGGGAGGAAAAAAAATAAAAATGTATAACAAATAAAATGAATAAAATCAAAAAGCAAAATTACTCTACCCTAGTGCAGTTTCCACAGACAGCTCAAATATTTCACGTGTATTTATCACACTCGCCAAAGAGGTGTTACTGGGTAAAAATCATTATTTCTTTGAAGCAATACAGTTTATGTCATTTCACTTTAAGCAGACTCTAATCACAAACTACTTTACCAGCGTATCTAGTTATCGAAGGAGGAATGTTATACCACACCGTTTTAGATGTTGCCTATATGCGCTACATTTTGCAGAGTAATATAATGTGTTAATAGTGGTAGGATCAATCATCTGACTAGAAGCTGATAGAAAATAAGACAAATTATATGTACAAAAAAAAAAATAATACACAACTCAATGCAAAGAAAATCACCCTGTAAATCAATATATATATATATATATTTTTGAACATGCTCATTAATGGGAAGAGTTCACAACATTGTTTGCCGTGAAAAAAAAAAAAAAAAAGCTATAAAGCTGGTATATCTGATCTTGATTAAAAAAAAAAAAAAAAGTATTGAATTTACAGGATGTCAAAAGTCCGTATCGTAATCTGAGAACATGAGAATATGCTTGAGTTAGCAGCCAGCCTAGAAGGCCATGTGCTTGTCATGCAACATACCGCATATATAGTTTAGAATTCGATATTTTCACAGCCTTTACTACATTCTGATGTCCCAGTCAACACAAAGGGGAGAGGGAAAAAAAATTATCAAGGGGCAGCGAAATAGTCTGCACGGAAAATTCAAATAAATACCTTTATGGGGGGGGAGAAAAAAAGATGCCAACACTTCCGAACATTTTATCGGCATTTCTGTACATGAGCTGTAAGCCTGATGGAAAAAAAAAATGCTATGCACAACGCAGAGCATTCTTTCAATTTCACATCTTAAATCAACTTACATAATAAGATTTCTGCAAGTCACAATCAATTATAATTTATTTTACATCTAGAAAAAAAAAAAAAAAATTATATATAGTACAATTAAGAAATACTCAAAAAGTCCTATTTCTAGAAGAATAGGATTAAATGCACTGCATTCACATTTCCAGATTTGGACTAGAACGAGATAAAAAGATTGAAGATGGAACCTGTTCCAGTGATTAATGAGAAAACAGGCCCCATCGTTCCTTTGTAACTAGCACGATACACGGGTGCTCGCAAGTCAATTTCAGTAGACATGCAACATGTCAATGTGCGGACCTCGGATACAGAGAGGCCCGCTATACAAAAAGAGCAGTGAATGGTGCCGCTGAGATAGGACTTAATGTCTGGAAAAAGAAATGATTAACAGAAAAAAAAAAAACAAAAACACAAACCTGTCGAATTAATTTATACAAGTAATATAATAAGTATGGAACAGTGGACAGGGCAAATGTTGAACTGATTTGTACAATTTTTGAATAATGGATAGGAAATTAGTTCAATGGTGAGGCTTTCGATAACAATGAGTGTGCGGCAACAGAGCCACCATTTTCGAAAGGCTAAAATTGTGAGAAAGAAAAAAAAAACTCTCAAAAACACGTAGATGTAAGCATGTCAGTGAGAGATTGCATCATTACTAGAGATCTATGAAAAGCCGCACAGGATGGTGACAGATCAATGTGAATGATTCCAGCGAGAACGGTGATATCTGACCACTTATGCATAGCCCTTTCTTAAAAGATGACACACATATACACACCGCATGGATTCAGAGATTAACATCGCTAATGTGAGAACCATGCTCGAGACGGAGAAACGAACAAAAAATATATGGTACATATGAGAAAGCCTGGATTACAGACACGCATGTCTTTGCTATAAGCTAAGCTCTTGTTATCTTGCAAAAAAAAAAGTTCTTGATCGATAAACAGCTTCAAAAGAAATTTTAGTAAGGTCAAAAGACAAACTAAATTTCAAGCTAATAGACATGACAGAACAGCTGTACATTCAGTTTTATAATCTGACAATACAGCATCTGGCCACAGGTACGATACACACTGACCACACACTGCATCTTTTTATTTCCACTTCAAGGCCAAAATGGCATACGTATACTACCAGCAAAGCCTTAAATAGATTAAAAAAATTAAATTTTAAATTTCTATATTTTTTTCTTTTTTTTACAATTTTTTCTTAACAGATCTATTTCTCAAAAATATTTTCTTTTAACCTCGACTGAGGGTCTTTTAGGTTTATGCCAAAACCCTGAAAATGATATATAGCAGGTAACTTCTGCAACAAAACAGAAAAAAAAACAAAAACCCACAATCATACCCACCCCACAAAAAAAAATTTTTTTTTCCTACATTTCATGTTTTAATCACATCTGGAACACGCTACCACCTCAAATAAAAATCTGAGATGACCATTGGGTTCCACTATGCCCGCTTTGTACAAAACAATGACTTTCTCCATACAAGTCTATTTCTTTGATGTCAGTCTGATTAGATAGTTAAGAGACGAGAAGTTTTTTACTTTGGTGATCTTGGTGGCACATATTGCTCCTTGCCATTACGCCGTGTTGCTCCCTGAGGTGAAGATCTGCGTCCAAACTGGCGCCTCTGTTCCCTGATTTTCCCAGCACCACCTCGGGGTGCTCCATTACTTCTGTGCCCAGGAGTTTCTTTTACTTTTCCTTCAACCTTTTCATGCGTCTTTTCTGAACCTTTTTCTGGAACAGAGGTTTCTTCATTTTTGGCAGGCGGTGCTATATTTGTACGAAGCTCACGAAGAGGCTGGACTGGAGCTGGTGCTGGAGGCCTTTGACACACTTCAGCATAACTTAGTTTTCGTGGTTCCTTGAAACAAAAAGATGGCGGATGTGAACACATGGCATAACACTACAGCAAATTATGAGAAAAACACAATAATGCAAGTACATTGAGCACAGCTTATTGTAAAAGCAACTTGCACAATTCCAAAAGTAAAAATCTACAACAAATGGTGAGGCATTAAGGTCATTTTATTCCATTATCCAAACTCCAAAGCAGTTAAAAAAAAAAAAAAAAAAAAAAAAAATAGGGATTTTTGTGTACTCACCGTAAAATCCTTTTTTCCGAGCCATTCATTGGGGGACACAGACCGTGAGGGTGTATGCTGCTGCCACTAGGAGGCTGACACTAAGTGATACAAAGAAAGTTAGCTCCTCCCCTGCAGTATACACCCTCCTGCTGGCTCTCAGCTAACCAGTTCGGTGCAAAAGCAGTAGGAGATCAATAACATCATATGAGCGTATAGCATGTCACATTACAAATGAGAGTATAGCATGTCAAATTATAAAAACAAGCACAAACTAATAATAGGGAGGGAGCTGTGTCCCCCAATGAATGGCTCGGAGAAAAGGATTTTACGGTGAGTACACAAAAATCCCTATTTCTCCTTCGCCTCATTGGGGGACACAGACTGTGGGACGTCCCAAAGCAGTCCCTGGGTGGGGACATCATCAGATCAGGCCGGTGTAACCGCTACTTACAAAGTGCGTCACCGCGGCCTGCAGAGTCCGCCTGCCCAGACTCACATCTGTGGAAGTGTGGGAATTATAGTGCTTCAAGAATGCATGCGGACTAAAGGAATTCGCAAGCTTGCGGCCGTGCTTGCCGACGTCTGGTGTCTAGAGCCCTCAGACAGGGAGATAGGCTGACATCTAGCACGGAAGGACTCCTGGATGGTGAAAAGAATCCACCAGGCTAACATGGCTGATGAAATGGCTAAACTCTTCCTGTGACCATCAGGAAGCCTTCTTACCATCGAGAAGCCCAAGTAAAGTGTCGAACCTTCGGAAGGACGCCGTCCTCGATACGTACCCACTCGGAGCACTCACTTCTTCCAGATTATGGAGAACCCATTCCGTTTTGTGGACTGGAGCCGAAAGATAAGAGAAGGACGATGCCCCTGCGACAGTGGGAATACAATACCACCTTGGTAACGAGGGAAGGAGATGGCCTGAGGGCGACCTTGCGTTGATGGTAATAAGGAAAAAGTCTGAAAGAACAGAGTGGCGAGCTCTGAAGACTCATCAGGATGACAGGAACGCAGAGAAACAAGGGGAGCGACCATCCCTGATAGTAAAGTCTGTCCGGATCAAAAAAGGAGTCTATTGTAAGATCCCCAGGACCATTAAGGTCCCCCAGAACTAACGGTACGCGGTAGAGAAAAAACTACAGGTGAAGACTCCCCGCTAGAAATTCCATATTTGCAGTTTTGTCGCAATAAGACGGAAAAAATACTAGTACGGCAAGCGAGAGAACCTGACATTGTCAGTGTGGGTCTCCCGGGAACCTGGGGCCCTTTCTGCTTCCAAAAAGATCTCAGAAGTAGTGGAAGAGGGGTTATGGAAATTGGTACCATGGAAGAACCGAGCATGCACTGCGATGGTCTTGGATCTTGAGGTCAAACCATGAACTGGAGTACATTGGTGTTCAATTTGGACGCCATCCGACATACATCTGGAGAACTCCAGTGAAGGCAGATCTGATGGAAGACTTCCGAGTGAAGTTCCCACTCACTTGAGGAGAAAACCCTGACGGCTGAATATGTCTGCTGCCCAGTGTTCTACTCCAGGGATATGTACTGCTGAGATCACCGAGTGATAGATCTCGGCCCATCAGAGAGTGCGAGGTGCCACGGCGCTTGACTGTGGGTACCTGCTAGATGGTTGACGTATGGCGCAGCCGTGACATTATCCAATTGAAGACGGATGGTTGACCCGCCTGAAGGCAGTGGACCTGCTGTAGGATTAGCCGTACCGTTCGGATCCCCAGTGCAATGATCGGGAGAAGAAGACTGGCATTGGTATTCCCTAATAACCATTGGACCAGGAGAAGGCTCTAGATGAGGAAGGAGCTTATAGACTGCCCTTTGAAAGCCTGATTGACTTGCTGAAAACGAGCGGAGCGAAAGAAACTGCTTCCATTGTCGTCTTTTTCCCCAGAGCCCTCCTAGCGAGTTGAATGAACCGAGGGAATGAGTGACCAAGTGCACGAGCTCCCTGTTGAAAGGCCACGACCTTGACTTGAGAGAGGATTACCATCCTTCTTGTGCAGGATCATCGTCAAAAAGGATCTGCTGGGCTGTGAATGAGGAAAAACTCGTCTAAGTTTAGCTGCTAGCCCAAGTGAGAAGGTATTGCAAGTGATATAGACGACTCAGCGTAGTCCTGGAAGAGCGGCTAGAAAGTCGACCAAATGGGGCAGGACGACCATGCTTCTAGGGTGCAAGAGGCACATGACAACCGCCATGACCTTTGCGACCACTCTGGTGCGGTAGCCAGGCCGAAGGGCAAGGTCGTGACTCGAAAATGCTGTTCGCGAATGGAAGGCGAAGGGATTATTGTAGACGGGAAAACTAGGAATGTGAGGGTAAAAATGCCGAATGTCGATGGATGCCAGAAACTCCACATTTTTCTGTTGAAGTAATGGCTGAGCGGAGGAACTCCATTTGAAAAAGGAGGACCTTGTCAAAGGTTGTTAGAAGTTTGAGGTCCAGGATCGGTCTTACTTTTCATTCCCCCTTTTTGGAACCAAGATCCCTTAGATCTAGACTGTCCTGGACAACGCTTCCACTGCTGGTTGGGTCTGTAGAAAAGATAAGATCCCTTGTTAGTCTCCCGCTCAGAAGATTTGGTTGGCCAGCTGTACTGTCTTCGGGGAAAGGTTACTTGTGTGAATCGAAGTAGTTAAGGCCTCTGACCAGGAGACTATTGGTCCAGCAACCCATGAGACGACTAAGGAAGGGTAGAGCGCTGAACCCGAAGCCACAAGACGGAACGAACCAGATTTGCTATCCGACCGTCTGTGGTATATTAATTGATGATACATCGGGCAGGGACACTGGTAGGTATACTATAAGAAATTCTACCCGGTTAGTCTGCCAAGTGGCAGAATGCGGGTCTGCATCCAGCAGGTCAGGAAAATACAGTGCCTTGCCATCGTCGTGCAGAGTAGAAAATTAGGAACCCTCGATCCACCATCCTCTTAACAGGGAGGAATCGTCCGCTTTCTTGCATCAGCCGCTAAATAGTGGTGATACAAAGAGGGGTGGTCGGACGCCAGGGCAGGTTGTCTGGCGATAGGCTTGGATGCCGAAGAGGATACATGGAGGCGACACTGCATGTGCTCGTCTGTTGATGGTGTGTGTGTGTGTGTGTGTGGGGGGGGGGGGGTGAGGAAATCTGTGCCCTTTAAAGGACCCGTCGCCCTTAAAAATCAGACCAGGTATGGCATCCCACGTAGAGGCTTCTGAACAGGGAACCGCTCGTCAATTTGTTGATATAGATAGGAGAGTCCCTCTTTTTCTGAAGCTCTGGCAATCCAAGGCAATATCTGATCCATATTCAGAGCGTTGTTCTCAACAAATCATAGAGGGGAGATCAGGAAATGAAAACTTCCATTTTCTAGACGCCTGTACATTTTTCTAGAATACTTGCCTGCTAGCCGACGGCTCCCATTATAGGAGAGGGACCATGTATATCGGTCCTGCGAGCACTCCGAGCCACAGAGGGTTCACAGAGGGATGCGATCTCTTGGTCAGAGAAACCATGGGTTGCGGTTAGTGACAAAGTCCACTGAGGGGGACTAGGTATTCTGAGATAAACTGGGATCAGCGGCGGAGGGCTCCAGAGCTCAGTTAGGGTGACCAGCTTCGGATTGAACATGTGACCTTAAGACCAGTAAATACTGGTCTTGTGCCTTTAGGGGGGCATACCGTTCATGTGCCTTTAAATGGTCATGTGCCTTTAAGAACCAGGGCATACTGGTCGCGTGCCTTTAAGACCAGGGCATACTGGTCACGTGCCTTTAAGACCAGGGCATACTGGTCACGTGCCTTTAAGACCAGGGCATGCTGGTCACGTGCCTTTAAGACCAGGGCATACTGGCCATGTGCGCAAGACCAGGGCATACTGGTCACGTGCCTTTAAGACCAGGGCATGCTGGTCATGTGCCTTTAAGACTGGGGCATTTTTCAAGGATTACGCCAGAGGTGAAGCCCCTTGAGGGGAACTAGGTACTCTGGGAAGAGCCGGGATCGGCAGCGGCGGAGGGCTCCTGAGCTCGCTTGAACTAAGAACTCTGGGAAGAGGTGACCGGCTTCTGGCTGGTCATGACTTAAAGAGCAGAGAATGCTGGTAATGTGCTCCTTTTAAACTAGGGAACTTTTAAGACCAGGGATGCTGGTCATGTGTTTTTACAAAGCCAGGGAAAGCTGGACATGCACCTATAAGCCCAGCGACTACTGGGCATGCGTCTTTAAGACCAGGGAATGCGGTCATGTACCTTTAAGACCCGTGCCTTTAAGACCGGAGCTTGCTGAACAACCAGAGATTACAGGTCTTAAGTATTCAAAAATAGGGAACGCTAGTCCCTTTATGATGCCGGGGTGCGTGCGGGGGAGGGGAGCGGAGGGAGGATTCTCCTTACCGAGATTCTGAGTCCCCCGTCTGGAATAGCGCTGTCTGAGTACCGCCGGTGCGATGCAGCAGCCACTTCCGGATGAGCTCGTGTCCGGAAATGGCAGGAGGATGAAGATGGCCACCGAGAATAGAGTTCTCGTCCTGAATGAGAGGCGCCTGAATAGGGGGGCGGAGCTTGAAGTGCGGCCTAGCATGGGCTGGAGTTCCAGGTTGCGGCCTACACAAACCCGAAGCCGGGGGCTAAATTTTTTAAGCCAGCCGGCGCCGAACGGGGGAAAATCGCAGAGCCCTCCAACCGTTCGAATCCCGGCACTTACCCCAGTATGCAGCTCTGTTCAGCAGGTCAGAAGGTAGAAAAAGATCCTGTGCTGTTGCTGCTGTTTGGACGGTGCAGGGATAAGAAAAAAAAGAAAAAACCTCAATCCATCGTCCCTTTAGCAGGGAGGTGGAGAGGAACCGTCCGCCTCCTTGTACCATCCGCTCTTAATAGTGGTGGTGCAGTGGGGGCTGCTCAGACGCCACACTGTAGAGTGCCTCTGAACAGCCGAGGGTAAAACCTGGTGGGCAGAGCTGAATGTCCGGCAATAGGCCTGGCTGCAGAAGAGGATACTGAAGGTGACACTCCGGTGCTCGTCTGATAAGGGAGGGGGAGATCGGTGCCCTTGAAGGGGCCCATCGCCCCTAGAATCAGCTCAGGCAGTGGCTTCCCACGTAGCAGGAGAGGATACGGAGAGGTAAAACTCCCATGCTCGCCTGTTGTTGGTTCGGGGGAGATCGGAACATGAAAGAATCCGTCGCCCCCTTCGTCCGTTGTAAAAGGTAAATGTAAAAAGAGTTCATTGGGGTCTGAATAGCAGACCAGTCCGTGTGCCTCCTACGGACACTAAGCAAGAACTGGTTAGCTGAGAGCCAGCAGGAGGGGATATACTGCAGGGGAGGAGATCACTTTCTTTGTATCACTTAGTGTCAGCCTCCTAGTGGCAGCAGCATACACCCTCACGGTCTGTGTCCCCCAATGAGGCGGAGGAGAAAATAAAATAAAAAAAAAAAAAAAAAAAAAAAAAAAATCGCACTTAAAATAGGACCCTTCACCAATTTTTTCATGTAGAACTGGACAAAAGATCAAAAGATGCAGTTGTGGATACAAAGCAGAATAAGTTTGTTTCATTTTTACCTAATTTGACAGCTAATGAGTTGAAGTCCAAGTGGGTGTTTACAGTTTTCACTGGGAACCTGTACTTCTACTTATATGATACTGACCAATTATAAGCAGGCAACAACGCTAAAAGGAAAGAACCCCCCCCACCACCATAGCGCACAGCAGATTTCTCAGTGTGCAACATGTATATTGTTAGACAGCCCAGATCTCTTGGGTAACCTTCCACGAGTCACGTGAGAGAAGGGGCAGTGCTGCTGAGCTTAGCTGTGTCACATTGCAATCCCTTCCATCAGCGCCCTCCTCTCATAACACTGTTAGATGTACTGTACTGCACCTCCCCGCAGGGGAAAGCTCAATATCACTCTGCAGTGAACAGAACAACATTACATCTCACACAGAAGTAGCCCAAAACAGACAGGTTACTCATGAGCAAGCTGGAATGACAGCCCTGAACTCAGAGCAAGTACAATTTTCTCTTTAGTCAGTGCAGCTGAGATTAGCCATGTCACATTACAAACTTTTCTACCAGCTCTGCTGATTACTGAGTGTCTATAATCACACCAACGTCTGCTGTGCTTTAAGGGACTATCTACACAGAACGAGTGTTCAAACCAAGTACAGGCGTTAGTTGCGCTCTTCTCGTGGCCAAACGTTTAACACAACCCCACCTGCTTCGTTTTTATCCATCTCCAGCTCTATTAAGACAGAGCTGTCAAAGAGGGGGTGTTGGATATAAATGGAAAACAAGCTGGTGGGAAGGTAAACTTGAATGTTTGACCACGCCATAATCCTCCAAGGGCCTGCCCTTGGTTTGAACAGTCATTCTGTGCTGACAGAGTCCCTTTTAGCACAGCAGAGTGTGATTACTGACACCTTTAGCAATCGTGAGAGCAAATATAAGGCATTGTAATGTGACAGAAACTCAGCTGAACAGACACTGATTTAGGAAGGAGGTTAGACTAGGAGATCAGGGTTTTCAGTCCATCTTTCACACAGAAATCTGCTCAAGCGATGTTGGGAGAAGTTCTTTCCTTTTTGTGTTGCTGCTGCTTGTGATTGGTCAGCATTATACAGAGTAACTTATGTCAAGTACAACTGGGCTTTTATCAGAAATTCTTTTCTGGTGCATGAACTTTGTCCGCGGAATGACACGGACTAATCATAAGAGGTAAAATGACAACTCTCACTTTTTTTTTGAATTTTGTCTACCCAAGCAGTATGGCCACATGATACCCATAAAATAAGGTTAAGCACAAATAGAGAAAAAAAACAAAAAAAACAACACAACACTACTAATTTGTTACTGAGTTATGTTTTAGTTCAACTGTTTTTTTTGTCCAATTAGTCACGTAACTGCTTTTTTGCAGACCGAGTAGTTTATTAATACTGTTCTGATGTTTTCCTATATACCGTATTTTTCAGACTATATGACGCACAGGACCATAAGACGCACCTAGGTTTTAGAGGAGGAAATTAATAAAAAAAAAAAAGCGCAAAAAATGTCATCAATTCTGTACTTAAGATCACCCTTCCTGGTAAATATGGTCCACTCATCCCCATCCTGGTATGCATGGTCCCATTCTTATTCTGATATGATTGATTGGCCCCATCCAGTTCCTGGTATTATTGATTGGCCCCATCCCCTTGCTGGTATGAAGGGTCCATGATACCAGGACTGGGATGGGGCCAATCAGAAAAAAACAAAAAAACAAACAAACCTTTACTCTTACCTTCCTCTGCTCCCTCGCAGTTGCAGCGTCCTGCTCCGGTGCCAGCAGCTGCTTAATGCTTGTAAGCAGCGCATGGCAGGGACATCATGCGCTGCACACAAGCGGAGCACAGCTGCCGGAATACTCACCGGGTGTTCATCAGAGATCGCGGTGAGTATCCATTCCTCTTCAGTAGCGCGCACTGTCTGCTGCCGGTGGTCACGTGTGCCGATACTTAAAGGGCCACTGTCACCCCCTCCAGCCGTTATAAACTAAAAGCCACCTTGTGCAGCAGTAATGCTGCAGTCTAACAAGGTGGCTCTTTTAGTTTTTGATTCCGTTATTCCCTCAATAAAGAGTTTTAAAATTTGCCCTAACTACCTGTCTGCAGACCTGGAGGCGGTCCGAAGCCTCCTCTGTGAATCTCCCAACGGCCGTCACTCTTCTCTTCTGGGGATGTGGTCGCCGCCCCCTTCGTGCTGTTTCTTCTTAAATCCGGCGCCTGCGATGTGCGTGCCTGCCTGTGACAGGCGCAGTCTTCATTGTCCGTCATAGGTCAGATGCAGGGTGCCTGACTGCGCCTGTGCGGGCAGTGCGGCCACCCTGTTGCTGAATCCCCGCCCCACACTGTTATTCATTATGCACAGTGCGGGGCTGGGGTTCCTGGGCATGCGCACTGCACTGTTCAGACGCTCCCCCGGTCCCCTGCCTTCCAGCGTTGCCGTAATATACAGGTTTCCTTGCCAGAGTTTGGAATGAAGCAGCCGCAAATAACGCTGGAAGGCAGGGGAGCGTCTAAACAGCGCAGTGCGCATGCCCAGGAACCCCAGCCCCGCACTGTGCATAATGAATAACAGTGCGGGGCGGGGATTCAGCAACAGGGTGGCCGCACTGCCCGCACAGGCGCAGTCAGGCACCCTGCATCTGACCTATGACGGACAATGAAGACTGCGCCTGTCACAGGCAGGCACGCGCAGCGCAGGCGCCGGATTTAAGAAGAAACAGCACGATGGGGGCAGCGACCACATCCCCAGAAGAGAAGAGTGACGGCCGTTGGGAGATTCACAGAGGAGGCTTCGGACCGCCTCCAGGTCTGCAGACAGGTAGTTAGGGCAAATTTTAAAACGCTTTATTGAGGGAATAACGGAATCAAAAATTAAAAGAGCCACCTTGTTAGACTGCAGCATTACTGCTGCACAAGGTGGCTCTTTTAGTTTATAACGGCTGGAGGGGGTGACAGTGGCCCTTTAAAGAGAAACTAAGCATTTCATTTACAAGCATTAAAGCAGCTGCTGGCACCGGAGCAGGACGCTGCGACTGCGAGGAAGAGGAGGAAGAGTAAAGGTTTGGTTTTTTAAATCTTTTCTAATGAGACCATGGATACCCGTGCTGGGTTGGGGACAATCATACCAGCAAGGGGATGGGGCCAATCAATCATACCAGGAAGAAATGACTATTCATTGCTCTCCACGCCCATGGGTGTGGAATGCAGTGCATATTCATTTCTCTTTAGCAGCAGGCACTGGAGTTAGTCAGAGCCGCTGGCTCCTGCCTCTTGTGACTCGCTGCTCCTCCGATACTGTTCCCTCACCTACCCACCACAGCCAAAGCCAATAAATCAGGACTATAAGACGCACCCCCCAGTTTCCTCCACATTTTGGGAGGAAAAAAAGTGCAATATATAGTCCGAAAAATACGGTACATTTACTACTTATGCACAAAACAAATAGTACTATTTCTTGGGGATTAAAAGAGAAGAAGATCACCATAAATTCTGAGAATGAGGTTCCCAAAGTCCCCTGCATGATTGGAGTGAGCACTACTCTTACAATTGGTGAAGGAGAGCTGAATACAGAAGCTTAGGAGTAAAACTGGAAATCACCAGAGGACTCGAACAGAGTAAAAGCCTGGAAGAGGCCAAGCAGACTACAAGCTGTTGTAAACTCATGTGCAGCCTACTTAAAATCAGACGTCTGAGCACACTGCAAAATTTACTAACTGCTCCCACTGATCACATTCTGAAACAGCTCAGTAATCTGACTGCTCGAGATCTGAGGAGGGGGAAAATATGACTAGTACCTGTGTACTCGGAGCAGGGGACGTATTCCCCACAGGTGCAGTGGCAGCAGGATTAGTTGGTTTTGCGGAGGCAGAAGTACATACAGGGAGCACTGTTGAGGTCTGGCTGGCAACATCTTTGTGACAAGAATTTTCTGCAGGTTTTTTCTCGGGCATGGAGTTGCTATGAAAGAACAATAAAACAGTGAGAAATTAAATGACGCATTGCACATTTGTGTCTTTAGTAGTCTCAGTTATCGCAAAGCCCTCAGATCTCATAATCTTGCAGTCATTGGAAGAACAATGCAGAGAAATTCTGGCCAGAAAAATCAAGAGAAGTGGAGAAAGAATAAAAAGAATAAGAAAGGAAAAGGGTAGTAAGTTGTGAAGAAAGAAAAATGATAGAGCACAAATCATCTGCAAGTCTTTTACCCTCTAAGCGCGATACTTAATCATCACAGGGCTGGAAGAATACAATGAAGGTTGAGGAATGCATGAACAGAACTTTAATTACAAACGTAAATAGCAGGCAAACAGACACATGATGGCATATACCAAGATATCCTAAATCCTGAGGTTCCCAAATAAGATTAAAAAAGACACTTGTAAAAACATTTATGCTAAAAAATTACAAGTATTCTATGAGTAATATCTTATCGTCCAACAAGAAAAATTATATTGGCAAGCTTTGAGAGCACAGAGTTAGCCCAATAAAGGAATCACTCCTAGAACACTTGTTATTTTTGGGCATAAAAGTATTTACATAGATTTTTCTGGCTAACACGGTAGCACAATATAATTTTTTTCATTGTATATCGAAGACATGATTAAAAGTCTAGAATGTCAGTAATATACTGAGTTGTATAAAATTATCTGCAGGACCCCAGTTCGGCATCCACTTTGGCATTCTGTGACAGCCGGACCATAAGAATTTCCTCAGGTGCCACATCTTGTGATTTCTAGACCACAGTGACGTCATGAGATCACAGGGGCCTAGTAATCATAAGAGGTGCGTAAAGATGCCGGAATTCGAGGCCCGGTGAAGGAAGAGTGAAATGCTTTGGTTCAGCAGCCATGGCGCACAAAAGCATTTTGCTCATCTAGTTATTATAATTATCTCCTTCCTGTTAATGGAAGTTACTGTTCATCCGTACTGTAGGTAATTTACCAGAATTAGATGTATAGTTAGGTCTTGGGGATGGCACGGACACAGGAGTTGCTGTATGTGCTGAGACCAGATCTAGCTACGATGCCAAACCATTAACCTCTCAGATGCCCCTATTAGTATTAAAAGCATCCTGTGAAGAAAATCGCAGAGGGAGATCTCGCTCCCTCTGTCAACCGAACAATACCTCTACAGCACGATTCTAAGTTGTCCATGTGTTTCTATGGCAACCCAAGGCCCAACAATGGCTTATGTACCTGCCATATACCTCAGCTGACCATATCCCGGAGGCAGAGCCATTAGGCTACTTGTCAGTCAAATGCTAACATTTAGTGCAATGCATTACCTAAGCCTAAGTAGTGCAGTGTATTACCTAATCATAGGATTAGTTCACCACATTCATAACAATCTACTATAAAAATTAACATACATTATTTTTTATAAAGAAAAGAATAATATGAAAAATTATGCAGTGAATTGTGGTTTTTGTTAGATTCAAAAGTTGTATGCATCCCAAAATGGTGCAATGTAAAAACTACAAATATAGTTCTGTTCCGCGAGATATAACGATCATCTGCAGGAATGGAGAGTTTCATTGTAAATGCTGACTAGGGATCCAGGGAAGTATTCTTTAGGTTTTTTGTTTGTTTTTTAAACTCACAGGTAGTGTTGAGCGATACCGTCCGATACTTGAAAGTATCGGTATCGGAAAGTATCGGCCGATACCGGCAAAGTATCGGATCTAATCCGATACCGATACCCGATACCAATACAAGTCAATGGGACTCAAGTATCGGACGGTATCCCTGATGGTTCCCAGGGTCTGAAGGAGAGGAAACTCTCCTTCAGGCCCTGGGAACCATATTACCGTGTAAAATATAGAATTAAAATAAAAAATATTGCTATACTCACCTCTCTGACGCAGCCTGGACCTCACCGAGGGAACCGGGAGCGTTCTTTGCTTAAAATGCGCGCGTTTACTTCCTTCCGCGACGTCACGGCTTGTGATTGGTCGCGTGCCGCCCATGTGGCCGCGACGCGACCAATCACAGCAAGCCGTGACGTAATTTTCAGGTCCTCAATGCCTAATTCTAGGCATTCAGGATTTTAAAATTACGATCCGGCTTGTGATTGGTCGCGTCGCGGTCACATGGGCGACGCGACCAATCACAAGCCGTGACGTCACGGGAGGCAGGAAACGCGCGCATTTTAAAATTATGACACGGCTTGTGATTGGTTGCGTGCCGCCCATGTGACCGCGACGCGACCAATCACAGCAAGCCGTGACGTAATTTCAGGTCCCGAATGCAGAATTAGGCATACAGGACCTGAAATTACGTCACGGCTTGCTGTGACTGGTCGCGTCGCGGTCACATGGGCGGCACACAACCAATCACAAGCCGTGACGTAATTTTAAAATGCGTGCGTTTCCTGCCTCCCGTGACGTCACGGCTTGTGATTGGTCGCGTCGCCCATGTGACCGCGACGCAACCAATCACAAGCCGGATCGTAATTTTAAAATCCTGAATGCCTAGAATTAGGCATTGAGGACCTGAAAATTACGTCACGGCTTGCTGTGATTGGTCGCGTCGCGGCCACAGGGGCGGCACGCGACCAATCACAAGCCGTGACGTCACAGAAGGAAGTAAACGCACGCATTTTAAGCAAAGAGCGCTGCCGGTTCCCTCGGTGAGGTCCAGGCTGCGTCGGAGAGGTGAGTATAGCAATATTTTTTATTTTAATTCTTTATTTTACACATTAATGTTGTTTCGATACCGATACCCGATACCACAAAAGTATCGGATCTCGGTATCGGAATTCCGATACCCGCAAGTATCGGCCGATACCCGATACTTGCGGTAATCGGAATGCTCAACACTACTCACAGGTTAAATTTTTTACTTTGCCCAGATATTTTGAATAACACAAGACACCAATTTATCCAAGCCTAACCAACATCTGCGTACCTTGGTTGGGGAGGCGGTGTAACGGCTCGTGTAGGATGCTGCGTTGAGCTTGTAATGGTGTGCTGCACTGGAGTTTTTGCAGGTTCTTCCTGAGCAGGATTCGTCAAGCTTGGAGGGAATTCCTTATTCTCCTGGAACATATCAGAATACATTAAAGAGGTTTTCTACTTTCAGAAAAAAATGGACATCAAAATACTGCCCATCATATAAAATAAAAACACAGTACTCGCCCACCACTGCTGTACCGGCCTTAGTATCTTGGCTGCAGCAGTAACCTCATGACAACCGGTCACAGCATCGCTGAGCTCAGCATCTTGGCTAAGGTAGACGGCACGAACCATTGAGCTCAGTGATTGGATGCTGTGGTGATGTGAGCCATTAACGTCACCTCACCGGTGCAATCAAAACAGACTAATAGTGGCGGACAGCTGGCATAGGTCCGGGGAGTGCGAGTACCATCTGATTGTTATTTTACATGACAGGTAAAGTTCGGAGCACACTTTCCTAAAACTGGCCCCAATTCATAAAGACTGGTGTTTTTTCTCGCTGGACTCTGAGGGGACGTGCTGGACGTATACATTCTTAATTTATTAAAAGGCGCAAGCCTCTTAATGACTTTGGTATGTGTGAAGAGGCGTGCACCTTGCCAGTGATGCGGCGTGCACCTTTCCAGAAATCTTATTCCAGTCAGAGACTAGAGTAAGTTCTGTGGTACAGGGTACACCACCACTCGTCATGAATTTGTCACACCCATGTCTTAGCACCTCCTGCTTTGCCAGAGCTGGGGAAACATCATGAGAATGCCAGAAGTAGGCATATTTTTAGCATTGCAACAAAAATTTGACTTTATAAAGCTTTTAACTTCAGAAATCTGGCGTAAAAGCTTTGAAGGAAGGAACCTGAGAATACAGTAATGAAAAGTGAGAAAAAAATAAATAAATCTTAAACAAAGCATTTCCTCATTAAGTTCTGAGACCTACCTTCTCCTTGCAGAGTCCTTTAACAACATCAGCCATCCTGCTTTCAAGTACAGGCTCCCCCGGCGTGCTCACTATGCTTCCAGGCAATGGAGGGAAATTAGATGCTAGCAAGTCAAACTTTGGTGTTGGTGCCATTTCTTCCATTGCAGTCAGGGGCCGCTGAAGAAGAAAAAATAAAAAATATCAACACTGCACAGGTTCTGTCCACACACGATCAGATGAATCAGACCATCAGCCCTCAGATCTCATAATCTTGCGATCATTGAGAAGGCCAAACAGACGGAGTCTGAGCAAAGAGGACAGATCAGAAAGAGGTCAGATAGAAAAGTAGAAAAGTAGAAATAAGGAAAGAATGAATGAAAAAGGTGAAATAAGGAAGCTCAGACTTCTGAATGCCAGCCCTGTTCCCTCTAAGCGCGATACTTGATCATCACTGGGCCATATAAACTCACCAGATCTATTGTTATTCTAATGTATAGGTAACATTTTTTTTTATAAAAGTAATATGGTTGACGAGCTGCAACATTTCCGTGTGCACGGTTACAATGCCGATCATGCTTGTGAGCAAAATTTCTTTCAACATTTAAAACACCCCAAGACCTGAATCCTCAAAGACATCCCACGAATTATAGAAAAACTACAAAATGCACACAGATTATACATGGCAAGATACCTGGCAAATATGTAATTTGTCCAGAAGCATAATTGGCTCTGTACAGCTAACCTGAATTAAGATTTTCTGACTTAAAATTAAAAAAAACAAAAAACAAAACTTACAGAAGGTCGCTCGTCATCTCTTCTTCGTCTACCTCTAAAGACATTTCTCCTTTGAAAAAACAAAAAATAAACCTTTTTATACACAAAGTTTAGCGGCACAATGAAGCAGCTGGTCTGAGATCAATCAGAAGCGCCGACCCCAGCAGTCAGACTGTAGGCTTGATGGGAGAGATGTGCACTTCTCAATAAATGTCCATGTTTGGAAAATCACCATCAATTATCCACAAAATACACGATTACTGGGGACCCCAATAGTTCAATATTTATGCTAAATGCAAAACTGAATGGAATGGCTCTCGAGAAGGACTTGGTTCTTGATTGTTTCTGTGTGAGTGGAGGGCAGAGCAAAATTGCTGGATTTTAAGAGGTTAGTTAACTTATCCTACGGGGTTAAGGAGGCAAGTAGTTGCTAAGGTCAATGGAAGGAGGAGAATCGCTGGCAGTAGCGGTCTATAACCACTATAAGCCAGCAGAAATAGTCGCCAGGTAGAACTGGCAAATCGTTAGCAACTACCTGCCTGTAAGTACTTCATGGGAAAAAAAAAAAATAACCAAAATCCTGGCTAACCCCTTTTAAAGCTCTTCAGTCGGACCACATTAGTGCTCGTGGGGGTCTCTGTGGTAGGAGTGTATATTAAATGATTTAAAAAAAATAAATAAATAAAAAAAAAATAAGGAGATAAAAGTACATTTTTTGAAAGACCAACTTAGGCCATTTAATTTAGCAGTTTACAAGTCTAAATAGATTACTGACCGATCAAAAAAAGGAGATTTTTGTGTACTCACCGTAAAATCTCTCTCTTAAGGTACCTTCACATTAAGCGACGATGCAGCGATAGCGACAACGATGCTGTTTGATCGCTGGAGAGCTGTCACACAGACCGCTCTCTCCAGCGACCAACAATGCCGAGGCTCCCGGGTAACCAGGGTAAACATCGGGTTGCTAAGCGCAGGGCCGCGCTTAGTAACCCGATGTTTACCCTGGTTACCAGCGTAAAACGTAAAAAAACCAAACAGTACATACTTACATTCGCGTCCCCCGGCGTCCGCTTCCTGCATTGACTGAGCGCCGGCCCTAACAGCAGAGCGGTGACGTCACCGCTGTGCTGTACTTTCACTTTACGGCGCTCAGTCAGTGTGGGAAGCGGACGCCGGGGGATGCGAAGGTGAGTATGTACTGTTTGTTTTTTTTACATTTTACACTGGTAACCAGGGTAAACATCGGGTTACTAAGCGCGGCCCTGCGCTTAGTAACCCGATGTTTACCCTGGTTACCAGTGTAAAACATCGCTGGTATCGTTGCTTTTGGTGTCAAACACGACGATACACGCCGGTCTGACGACCAAATAAAGTTCTGAACTTGGTTCAACGACCAGCGATATCCCAGCAGGATCCTGATCGCTGCTGCGTGTCAAACTAAACGATATCGCTATCCAGGACGCTGCAACGTCACGGATCGCTAGCGATATCGTTTAGTGTGAAGGTACCTTTAGCCTCTAATTGGGGGACACAGGACCATGGGTGTTATGCTGCTGTCCACTAGCAGGCAACACTATGCATAATCTGAAAAAGATTAACTGTGGCTCCTCCTCTGCAGTATACACCCCTGGACGGCATCAGCCTTCTCCAGTTTTGTGCAAAAGCAGTAGGAGGAACGTAACATGAATAACATAATTATGCCTGTAAGAAGGCAACTATGTACGAGCTCAAGAAAACAATATGAGAACTCAGTTATAACGGCCCGGAAGGAGCAACAGGGTGGGAGCGGTGTCCCCCAATTAGAGGCTAAGAGAAAGATTTTACGGTGAGTACACAAAAATCTCCTTTACTCTGTCGCCTCATTGGAGGACACAGGACCATGGGACGTCCTAAAGCAGTCCCTGGGTGGGAAGCAATGGACGAATATTGTGCAGACAGGCCCCTATACTTAGGGCACCGCCGCCTGCAGGACACATCTACCCAGGCTCGCGTCTGCTGAGGACTGGGTATGAACCCTGTAGTGTTTAGTAAACGTGTGTAAGCTAGTCCAAGTGGCCGCCTTACACACTTGTTGTGCCGAAGCCTGGTGCAGAATGGCCCAGGAGGCCCCTACAGCCTGTGTAGAGTGTGCCGTAATACCGGCTGGAAGAGGAGAATTCTTAAGGCGGTAGGCCTCTTGTATGGTGGATTTGATCCACCTGGCAAGGGTAGCTTTGGAAGCTGGCAGACCCTTGCGGCCGCCTTCCGGAAGGAGGAAAAGGGAATCAGACCTCCGGAAGGACGCAGTCCTAGACGCGTATATACGCAATGCCCTGACAAGGTCAAGCGTATGCAGAGCCTTCTCCACTCTATGAACCGGAACCAGACAAAGGGATGGTAGTGAAATTTCCTCATTGAGGTGGAAGTTGGACACAACCTTCGGAAGGAAGGATGGGACCGTACGAAGAACTACCTTGTCCTGGTGAAAAGCCAGGAAGGGCCGTCTGCAGGAGAGTGCTGTCAGTTCAGACACCCTGCGTAGCGAGGTGATTGCCACCAGGAAAACCACCTTCTGGGAGAGAAGGCGGAGCGGGACCTCCTTAAGGGGTTCGAAGGGTGGTTCCTGCAATGCTGTCAGGACCAGGTTGAGGTCCCACGTTTCTAGTGGTCGTCTGTAGGGGGAACCAATCGGGAAACCCCCTGAAGGAAAGTCCTTACTTGCGGCTTGGTAGCAATGCGCCTTTGAAAAAGCACCGAGAGGGCTGACACCTGGCTCTTAAGCGAGCCCAATGACAGCCTGGCCTCCAGACCCGATTGGAGAAAACCAAGTACTTTGGGTAGGAAATAAGGGAGTGGGATCTGGCCACGAGATTCGCACCAGGTAAAGAAAGCTTTCCAGGTACGGTAATAAATCTTGGCAGAGGCTGGCTTCCGTGCCCTGATCATGGTTCCAATGACGTCCGTCGAGAGCCCTGCCTGGGTTAGAACCCAGGTCTCAAGGGCCACGCCGTCAAATTGAGAGCTCCTGAGTTCTGGTGGTAGAACGGGCCTTGTGATAGATCGTGGCGGTCGGGGAGACGCCAGGG
Source organism: Ranitomeya variabilis (assembly GCF_051348905.1). NCBI lineage: Eukaryota > Metazoa > Chordata > Amphibia > Anura > Dendrobatidae > Ranitomeya > Ranitomeya variabilis. The sequence continues at coordinate 662,712,679 of NC_135234.1, forward strand.
GGCGCCTGCTGTGAGTTGTACGATGTCGGCGTACCATGTGCGTCTGGGCCAGTCCGGTGCAATTAGGATGGTTGGAACTCCCTCTTGTTTGATCTTCCTCACCACTCTGGATATCAGGAGGAGAGGTGGAAAAATATACAGAAGCTGGAACTGGGTCCAATCCTGAACCAGAGCGTCTGCTCCGAGCGACCGCGGGTCGTGTGTTCTGGCCATGAAGTTGGAGACCTTGGCATTGAAGTGGGATGCCATTAGGTCCACATCCGGGGTCCCCCAGCGGAGACAGATCTGTTGAAAAATTTCGGGGTGGAGAGACCACTCTCCCGAGTCTATTCCTTGTCGGCTGAGGAAGTCTGCTTCCCAGTTGTCCACACCCGGAATATGGACCGCCGAAAGAACCGACCCTGTGTCCTCCGCCCAGCGGAGGATGTGTGACACTTCTCGCATCGCCTGGGTACTGCGGGTCCCCCCTTGGTGATTCACATATGCCACAGACGTGGCATTGTCCGACTGTATTCTGATGTGAGAGGCTGCCAGTAAGTGATGGAAGGACCTCAATGCCAGAAGGATGGCACGAATTTCCAGGATGTTCATGGGCATGGTCGCTTCCACTGGGGACCACTTGCCCTGTGCCCTGTGGTGTAGGTGCACTGCACCCCAACCCGTCAGGCTCGCGTCGGTGGTCAGAACCTTCCATTGACCTGTGAGAAAGGATTTCCCCTTTGCTAGCGAGGTTGGCTTGAGCCACCAGTGCAGAGACCTCCTGGTTGACGACGTTAGCTGGAACTCCCTGTCGAGAGAAAAGGGATTCCTGTCCCAGGACTTGAGAATGGCTAGTTGGAGAGGTCTGAGATGAAACTGGGCAAATGGGACCGCTTCTATTGCTGCTGCCATCTTGCCGAGGACTCATGGCAAACCGGAGAGATCGAGGGGGTTTGCGGAGGAGGGTGCTAACTGCTAGTCGGAGAGCCAGTGCCTTGTCCTTGGGAAGGAGCACTAAACCCCTGGAGGTGTTGAATAACATTCCCAGGAAGATCAGGGACTGACTCGGGGTTGGTGATGACTTTTGTAAGTTGATTAACCAGCCCATGCGACTCAGAGTGTCGGTTGTGATTGAGACGCTGAGCTCGCAGTCCTTGAAGGTGAAAGCCTTGATGAGTAGATCGTCCAGGTATGGAACGACTACTATGCCTCTGGAGTGCAGGACGTCCATGGTGGCTGCCATGACTTTGGTGAACACTCTGGGAGCCGTGGCGAGTCCGAAAGGGAGCGCCACGAATTGGTAGTGGTCCTGGCCTATTGCGAACCTGAGAAACCTCTGATGGGCAGATGCAATGGGTTTATGCAGGTATGCGTCTTGTATGTCTATGGAGGCGAGATATTCTCCCTTCTCCATGGATGCAAGATGAACCGAAGGGACTCCATGCGGAAGTGACGGACCCATACATATTTGTTGAGCTGTTTTAGGTCTAGTATGGGCCGTACGCTGCCTCCTTTCTTGGGAACTACGAACAGATTGGAGTAGAACCCTCGGAAGCGGTCGGTCGTGGGGACCGGTACTATGACTCCTGCTTAAAAAAGCGAGGAGACCGCTTGGTGGTAGGCACGAGCCTTGGCTGGCGGTTTTGGGGGGACAGAGGAAGAATCGGTCCGGTGGGTTGGAGGTGAAGTCTATTTTGTATCCGGAAGACACTAGTTCCCTGACCCACCTGTCTTCTGTAATAGGCAGCCAGACTTGATGAAAGAGCAAAAGTCGGCCGCCTACTGGTGTGGTGTCTTCCGGAGTCCGTGAGTCATGATGAGGAGAAAGTCTGAGATTTTCCTCCTCGGGGCTTAGGCTGGCCTGCTTTTGACTGCCAGGTCTTGTCCGACCTTTGCGTCAATCGTGAGTTGTCCCTGTGTGGGGAACGGTTACGATTTTGTGCTGGACGCGAGACGGACCAGCCGGAGGAACTACGAAAGGATCGGAATAGAGTTTGGTTACGCTTCTTGTAAGTGCGTTTAGGTTTCAGTTGGGGAAGAGAAGTACTTACCCCCGGTGGCGTTGGATATCATAGTGTCCAACTGTTCACCGAAAAGTCTCCCACTGAGGTAGGGGAGGTGCGTGAGGGACTTCTTTGAGGCTGCGTCCGCTTTCCACTCCCGCAGCCAGAGTATACGCCGAATCGTGATGGCGTTTGATGCTATCCCCGCTACTCCCCTTGCTGAATCCAGAGCTGCATGGAGCATGTAATCTGCTACAACTGCTATTTGAGAACGCGGGAGCCAGGGATGCCCCTGCTGCCTCGAAAATTGAACGAGCCATGTGTTCTACCTGCCGGTCTGCTGCGTCCCTGAGGGTTGAGCTATCTGGCAGTGAAAGGAGGGTCTGTGCTGCTAGCCTAGAGACTGGGGGGTCCACTTCAGGTGGATCTGTCCATTCCTTGGTGTCCTTCTGTGGGAAGGGGTACCTCGCCTCCAGATATTTGCGATTAACGAATTTTTTCTCAGGCTGTGAGAGCTGCTTTTTAAGGATCGCCTTAAACTCTGGGTGGTTAGAGAAAACCTTAGGCGGTTTCAGAGGTCCTTCAAAGGAAATCTTGTTCTGGGGCCTCTGGTGGGCCTCAGAAATGTCCAGCACCCGATGAATTGAAGAAATTATGTCCTCAACTAGCACTGTATTACTAGGAGGGATTGGGATCAGGGACCCCTCTGTTTCTCTGTCTGAGTCAGAGTTGCAGATGCCTTCCAAATCCTGTGTATCACTGAGGAGTCCCCTGCTGAGTGGGCCGGGGAGGAGGCCTTCTCTGGTCGGGGATTGCGGAGATCTGCATTGTCTGTACCTGGAATGGGACGGTCTAGATGACCTGGAGCTATGGTGTCTCTCCCTAGAGGGGGATGACCGTGTGCTATGGGATGACGCAGATGGACTTGATCTATGGGCCCGCTTGCGTCCTGACCTAGACATGGATGTGCCAGGGTCATCTTGTTCCCGAGTCAAGCTCTCCCTTTGCTGGGTAACGGTCATAGCCGGGGCATGACCCTGCAGAGCCTGAAGCAATGTGGAGGTTAGGTTATCTATAGACTGCGTCATAGATTGCGATATCTGAGTAGCCCATTCCGGCGTGGCATTAGACACCGAGGCATTGGCAGGGGCTTCTTGGGGCTCTGACACATTAGTTTGTATACAGTTCTGACAATGCGGGTACGTGCTGCTACTGGGGAGAGCGGTCCCGCAGGCTGTGCAGAATGCATAATAGCAGTTCTGCCTGGTTCTCTTGGACCTTGAGCCCAGCATAGTGCTCTAGATGCCGGCAGAGGACCTTACAGGGGTAGAGAAACCTATAGGGGAGCCTTATAGGTAATATGGATTCACAGCTGAGTAAAAAACCCAGCTGTGATCTTACCCCACCAGTGTGCCCCTAGGTCCAGCGCCGAAGATCCACAGTCCTGTGCCCCCCGGAGACTGGCTGCCTGGTCCTGCAGACCGGGAGATGCAGGGTTAATCTGCAGCCGAAAATGGCTGCTGAGAAAGAGGGAGGAAGAGAAGGGGGCGGAGAGCTGGAAAAAGGCGGCAAGGCTGTGTAAAAACGCACCCTTTCTGTCTCGATCCACCCCCTTTATGACACTGCAGAGTGCATTTGTCATCCGGGGGGCGGGCCGGTGGGGCGGAGAGGAGGCGGCGGCTTCAGCTAGGCCGAAGCCGGGGCCTAAATTAGATGCCTGAGGCCCAGAAGGGCTCCAGGCCAGCGCGAAAGTCCGGGAGGGGGTCGTATCTGAATCGGACCCCTCCGGATTTAAAGGCAGGATGGCGGTGGGGCTATAAGTGGAAGGGGAAGCCCAGTTGGGGTCTCCCTGAGGCAGTATAGAGCTGGTGCTGCCGCAGAGACAGGGGCGCAGGGAGCACTGTGTCTGTATGTGCCATGCCTGCCTGCACTCTCCCCCGGCCCCAACAGGAGCCCGCAGCTGGGCTGGGGTCCCTGGATGCAGGTGCAGTGTGCTGGCCCATTGCTGGGAGCTGTAGAATGCTGCCTGTACAGGCCCTACCAGAGGTGTCTCAACCTAAAGCACCGCAGAGGGGGATTAGGGAGGGTGCTTAGCCTTTATCCTCGCCTCGACCTCAACCCAGAAACCAAAAGGAATTGGGGAAGGAGGGGGGGGTCTCGACTTCGAACCAGCACCCGAGGGACTGGGGAAGGAGCAACATGGGGAATAGCCATCTCTACTTCAACTGGGCACCCCATAATAGGGGGCCGAGGAAGGAGCCATGCCGGGAGTCTCACAGGAGACCCTCTTTTCTTCATCTGTAATACCGTCGGAAAAAACAGAGTAAAAATCTTTTAGGTGTGCCTCCTATGCGACACTAAGCAAAAACTAGAGAAGGCTGATGCCGTCCAGGGGTGTATACGGCAGAGGAGGAGCCACAGTTAATCTTTTTCAGATTATGCATAGTGTCGCCTCCTAGTGGACAGCAGCATAACACCGATGGTCCTGTGTCCCCCAATGAGGCGACAGAGTAAACCACTTTCGACAATTTCACATATACAATATGCACTGGGATTCCACAAGTGAGAAAACAGAACAGACCTCGACGAAGGGCCTGACAAGCAAAAACATTAACAATAGTGCTTTCTGCCATAAAACCAACATAAGGGCGTGATTCATCAAGATCTGCCCTGTTCATGCACATCTTGATAAGGTGAGGTGGCACACTGGGGTCAGACACTCCCAATACATGAAGAGGGGTACGCCTCTTCATAAATCAGGAGCGTTGGATGAGTAGAGTACATCCATGTGTACGCCTTTCCACTAATCTTACTCAAGCCCCTGCTGGGGTAATATCTGTGGCATAGCAAACACCGATGCTAGTCATTAATTTTCAGTGGATCTGGGAGAGACTGGCATGAAGACACCAACATCTGCACAATTTAGGTGCAACTCCAAGTTGTGCCTACATTTTTCAACTATTTATAGCTTTTACACCAGAATTCAGTTCAAAAGTATTTGGGCCCTATTCTCCAAAGGTTTTAGAAGAAAGACGCTGCTGCTTACCTTCCCCGAGCTGCTCCATCTGTACCATTCTGTTCTATATGTAAAGATTGGGAGTCCTTGGAAAAAACATCCTGATGTCCAGTTAGAGATGAAACGTGCCGATCGGAGGGGAAGGGACGCGAGTTAGATCTATTTGCATGGATATCGGCTAAAGGTAAAAGAGTTGTAGTGCCAGCCTCAGCAGATCTTTCCAAAGAGTTCGGAGACGATCGAAATGGAGGCTTCACACTAAAAGACAGAAAATGTAACAGATGTGAAAATAAACCTAATACATTTGTAAATGCATTAACATTTTTCAGTGAATTTTTTTTAATGAGCTGTTAATATTTATGAAAAAAAAGTAAATGTTTTGATTCATCTGCATTAAAAATTAAGGATTGATCACTTTGCCTCCTCAGAAGTGCAAGTCTGGCTACAATAGTCAAAACAGGTGGAAGCAAATCTAGGTTGTGGCATCACGTGACATAGCCCCCATATAAATATGAATCGTAAAAAAAAAAACATACAAATAAACCAATTATGGTGTAACACTGGCGAGAAATAAGGAAACAAAAATTAGACTAGATACCCAGTAGTATGGTCAATATGAATGCATAAAAGGTCTCTAATATTAACCAAAACATATAGCAAACGCAAATCCCATAACTATACAAGCCTAAATGTCTCCCAAAATAATAGAGGACCCACTTATGGTTTAAACACAAACTAAACGCAGCAGTAGAATATATAGATTGAGACCGTGTGCCTGTAGAAAACTGGCAACGCGAAGCGCGTTTCACCAACACTGGGCTTCTTCAATTAATGTTAACTAGCTTAGGAGTGTCAAAAACGCCCATATTTACCAGCTGTCACGTGTTTACATAAATTACACAATCAAAATACTCAAAAGGGAAAAGATGGATTTGTGGCTTCTTCAGCCATGTTTTGCATTTGGTGAATTTAATGATTCGAAAAAAACCGCAGTGAATTACAGTTCCAACAAAATGGACGGGTTTTATACAAATCATATGCCCACTGCGCTTTTTTTTTTTTTCTTCTTCTTCATAAACTGACCTACCTGTGGTGCATTTTATAAATCCTCAACATGTCATTTATTTGCAAATTTTCTCTATAAACTTGAATAAGATTAGAAAAATCCAAAGGTAAAAAAACAAACAAACAAAAAAACACCACATGTACTCTGCAGCGTCCGATGCGCCAAATACTCAACATGAGAGCTTAGCCTTCGAGTACACAGAGCTCGTATACAACAGATTTTCCCCTGTGTACTACAGCTTACCAAAAAGCTACACTAGAATTAATTCTTGTGTGCACAGGAGGAGTAACACTATGTAGCCATTGTTTGATTCGCCTCTTACACAAATTTTAGCAGCTTCCCCCTCTGGCTTCTCACCAGTTTCACTTTTTTTCTGCCCTTTTCCCCAGCTCCTTTTAAAGGGAACCTGTCACCCCCAAAATGGCTGGTGAGGTAAGCTCACCGGCATCAGGGGCTTATCTACAGCATTCTGTAATGCTGTAGATAAGCCCCCGATGTTACCTGAAAGAGGAGAAAAAGACGTTAGATTATACTCACCCAGGGGCGGTCCCGCTGCGGTCAGGTCAGGTCGGATGGGTGTCTCCGGTCCGCTCCGGCGCCTCCCATCTTCATTCCATGACGTCCTCTTCGGGTCTTTACGCCGCGGCTCCGGCGCAGGCGTACTTTGTCTGCCCTGTTGAGGGCAGAGCAAAGTACTGCAGTGCGCAGGCGCCGGAAAGGTCAGAGAGGCCCGGCGCCTGCGCACTGCAGTACTTTGCTCTGCCCTCAACAGGGCAGACAAAGTACGCCTGCGCCGGAGCAGCGGCGTAAAGACCCGAAGAGGACGTCATGGAATGAAGATGGGAGGCGCCGGAGCGGACCGGAGACACCCATTTGACCAGACCGCACCGGGACCACCCCTGGGTGAGTATAATCTAACATCTTTTTCTCCTCTTTCAGGTAACATCGGGGGCTTATCTACAGCATTACAGAATGCTGTAAATAAGCCCCTGATGCCGGTGAGCTTACCTCACCAGCCATTTTGGGGGTGACAGGTTCCCTTTAAAGGGAATCTGTCACCCCCTGGGACGTATACGACCTGTTAATATGGGTATACAGGTGATAGAAAAGTTACACTATCAAATAAATGATGATCCACAGCACCTCATAGCAACACTTACCTGTAGTAGAAGCGCACATCAAAGTCCAGGGAGTTTTTCCTGGAAAACGTCCAAACATCAAACAGAAAAGAGACAGCGCTTCACGAGTTGGTGAATATCAAGTTTGAAAAAGATCGTGTAGACAAACATCGCCACAGAAGGCAGAATAAAGGAGATGTGATATTCACCAACTTGTGAAGCGTTGTCTCTACTTCCTATTAGAAATGTTACACTACTCCTACCTGTATGCCTCATATCAGCGATCTTGTGGAGAAATCTTATATTCTTTCCTTATGTTAACCCCTTCATGACCCAGCCTATTTTGACCTTAATGACCTGGCCGTTTTTTGCAATTCTGACCAGTGTCCCTTTATGAGGTAACTCCGGAACGCTTCAACGGATCCTAGCAGTTCTGAGACTGTTTTTTCGTAACATATTGGGCTTCATGTTAGTGGTAAATTTAGGTCAATAATTTTTGCGTTTATTTGTGAAAAAAATGGAAATTTGGCAAAAATTTAGAAAATTTTGCAATTTTCAAATTTTGAATTTTTAATCTGTTAAACCAGAGAGTTATGTGACACAAAATAGTTAATAAATAACATTACCCACATGTCTACTTTACATCAGCACAATTTTGGAAACAAATTTCCTTTTTGCTAGGAAGTTATAAGGGTTAAAATTTGACCAGCGATTTCTCCTTTTTACAACAAAATTTACAAAACCATTTTTTTTTAGGGACCACCTCACATTTGAAGTCAGTGTGAGGGGTCTATATGGCTGAAAATACCCAAAAGTGACACCATTCTAAAAACTGCACCCCTCAAGGTGCTCAAAACCACATTCAAGAAGTTTATTAACCCTTCAGGTGTTTCACAGCAGCAGAAGCAACATGGAAGGAAAAAATGAACATTTAACTTTTTAGTCACAAAAATGATATTTTAGCAACAATTTTTTTTATTTTCCCAAGGGTAAAAAGAGAAACTGGACCCCAAAAGTTATTGTACAATTTGTCCTGAGTACGCCGATATCTCATATGTGGGGGGGGGAACCAATGTTTGGGTGCACGACAGGGCTCTGAAGGGAAGGAGCGCCATTTGACTTTTTCAATGATAAATTGGCTCCAATCTTTAGCGGACACCATGTTGCATTTGGAGAGCCCCCGTGTGCCTAAACATTGGAGCTCCCCCACAAGTGACCCCATTTTGGAAACTAGACCTCCCATGGAACTAATCTAGATGTGCTGTGACCACTTTAAACCCCCAAGTGCTTCACAGAAGTTTACAACGCAGAGCCGTGAAAATAAAAAATCATTTTTCTTTCCTCAAAAATTATTTTTTAGCCTGTAATTTTTTATTTTCACAAGGGTAACAGGAGAAATTGGACCCCAATATTGTTGCCCAGTTTGTTATGAGTACGCTGATACCCCATATGTGGGGGTAAACCACTGTTTGGGCGCACGTCAGGGCTTGGAAGGGAAGTAGTGACTTTTGAAATGCAGACTTTGATGGAATGGTCTGCGGGCGTCACGTTGCGTTTGCAGAGCCCCTGATGTGCCTAAACAGTAGAAACACCCCATAAGTGACCACATTTTGGAAACTAGACCCCCCAAGGAACTTATCTAGATATGTGGTGAGCACGTTCAACCCCCAAGTGCTTCACAGAAGTTTACAACGCAGAGCCGTGAAAATAAATAATTGTTCTTTCCTCAAAAATTATGTTTTAGCAAGTAATTTTTTATTTTCGCAAGGGTAACAGGAGAAATTGGACCCCAATAGTTGTTGCCCAGTTTGTCCTGAGTACGCTGGTACCCCATATGTGGGGGTAAACCACTGTTTGGGCGCATGTCGGGGCTTGGAAGGGAGGGAGCACCATTTGACTTTTTGAACGCAAGATTGGCTGGAATCAATGCTGGCGCCATGTTGCGTTTGGAGACCCCTGATGTGCCTAAACAGTGGAAACCCCTCAGTTCTAACTTCAACACTAACCCCAACACACCCGTAACCCTAATCCTAACCCTAGTCCCAACCCTAACCCTAATCCCAACCCTAACCACAACTGTAACCTCAACACACCCCTAACCCTATCCTTAACCCTAACCACAAGCCTAATATTAACCCTATTTCCAACCCTAGCCCTAATTCCAACCCTAACCCTAAGGCTATGTGCCCACGTTGCGGATTCGTGTGAGATTTTTCCGCACGATTTTTGAAAAATCCGCAGGTAAAAGGCACTGCGTTTTACCTGCGGATTTCTAGTGTTTTTTTGTGCGGATTTCACCTGCGGATTCCTATTGAGGAACAGGTGTAAAACGCTGCGGAATCCGCACAAAGAATTGACATGCTGCGGAAAATACAACGCAGCGTTTCCGCACGGTATTTTCCACACCAGGGGCACAGCGGATTTGGTTTTCCATAGGTGTACATGTTACTGTAAACCTGATGGAAAACTGCTACGAATTTGCAGCGGCCAATCCGCTGCGGATCCGCGGCCAATCCGCTGCGGATCCGCAGCCAAATCCGCACCGTGTGCACATGCCCTGACCCTACCCCTAGTTCTAACCCTAGTGGAAAAAGAAAAAAAATTATTTTCTTTTTTTATTATTGCCCCTCCCTATGGGGGTGATAAGGGGGGGGGGGGGGGGGGGGTGTCATTTACTATTTTTTTTATTTTGATCACTGTGATATAACCTATCACAGTGATCAAAATATACCTGGAACGAATCTGTCGGCCGGCAGATTCGGCGGGCGCACTGCGCATGCGCCCGCCATTTTGGAAGATGGCGGCGCCCATGGAGAAGATGGACGGACACCGGGAGGCCCGGTAAGTATAGGGGGGGGATCTGAGCATGAGGGGTGGATCGGAGGACAGGGGGGTGGCATCGGAGCACGGGGGGAGCGGGCAGGAGGACAGGGGAGCAGACAGGACAACGGAGTGGAGCGGAGCACCGGACGGAGGACCTGGGAGGAGATCGGTGGTGGTGGGGGGGTACATAAGTGTTTCCAGCCATGGCCGATGATATTGCAGCATCGGCCATGGCTGGATTGTAATATTTCACCAGTTTTTTAGGTGAAATATTACAGATTGCTCTGATTGGCTGTTGAAAGTGAAACAGCCAATCAGAGCGATCGTAGCCACGGGGGGTGATGCCACCCCCCCTGGGCTGCAGTACCACTCCCCCTGTCCCTGCAGATCGGGTGAAATTGGAGTTAACCCTTTCACCCGATCTGCAGGGACGCGATCATTCCATGACGCCACATAGGCGTCACAGGTCGGATTGGCACAGACTTTCATGACGCCTACGTGGCGTCATGGGTCGGGAAGGGGTTAATGATTTCTTCCAGGATCTGGGGCATACGGAGCCTGGAAGAAATCCCTGCCTTCTGTCTTTATTATAATAAGGCCCTCCTCCTATGCACGTCAGTTCTGGCACCAAAACCCGCGCTTGCGCCCTGCACAATCTGTACCTTCTACTCCCTTCTGTGGGCAAGGTGTATTCAGGGACTTTCTTCACTGGAGAGTCAGTGTGACCTCTGTAGTTCACGACGATAAGGTGCTCTCCCCACTTCCTCCCTGCAAAGCCATCGCTAGGAACCATGTGTACATAGCGTTGACTATGCAGGAAGGAAGTGGGGAGAGCACCTTATCGTCATGCACTCCGGAGGTCACTAGAGTGGAAGGTGCCTGCGCAGAAGATCTCTGAAAGCAGCGTCCATAGAAGGGAGGAAAAGGTACTGGCTGTGGAAGCAGTACAGGATTCTGGAGCCACAACTGACATGAATGGGAGGTGGTATTATTATTACGACAAGATGCAGAGATTTCTTCCAGGCACCGCACACCCAGGAGCCTAGAAGAAATCATTAGCATAAAGAAAGAAAATAAGATTTCTCAACAAGACCATTATGAGGCATACAGGTAGGACTAATGTAACATTTCTATTACCTGTATGCCCATATTAATAGGTCATGTACGTCCCAGGAAGGGGGGCAGATTCCCGTTAACATTGATGTTTTAATGTAGTATTCCAAATATCCTGTTCATTGCTGTTACTTTGGCAGATAAGGATAGGAGTTTGCTCGATTGTGGGCGCACCTAGTTAAGTAAATATAGCCTATTGACGGTTTTAATTGTTTTGGTTTGTATTCTTGTCTTTCCATAGCATTAAAAATACATTAACTGTTGGTGACCCATTTTTTGCCATACGTCTTTACTCTTGTATGCTTTGCACTGTTTTTAGTATGCTCTGAGCTAGGGAGAACTCAGTTTATGGAGTGGTGCCCTCTATCCTTTTTTTTGATAAGTAGGGAAAGAGGCAGCTAAAAAAATAAAAAAATAAAATCGATCCGCGCTGGTCACCGCGGATTACTCCCTTTGAAATATGCAGATTAACCAAAGTGACAAAATCCACTGTGTGCACGTAAGCCTCTTTCACATTTCCGTCGGTACGGGGTCGTCGCAAACAGTCGGCCCGATGGACGTTGTGCACATTTGTGCACAACGTGGGCAGCGGATTCAGTTTTCAGACACATCCACTGCCCATTGTGAGTTCCGGGGAGGAGGGGGCGGAGTTCCAGCCACGCATGTGCCGTCGGAAATGGCGGTTTCGACGGACGAAAAAACGATACATTGAACGTTTTTTCATCACGACGGGCCACCAAATCACGACGGATGCGACGTGTGCCCATTCGTCGCAATCCGTCGTTAATAAAAGTGTATGGCAAAAAAATGGGTCCTGCGGGCACATTTGCAGGATCTGTTTTTTGCCAAAACGACGGATTGCGATGTACGGCTAAAAACGGAAGTGTGAATGAGGCCTTATATGCAAGACAATTTTTTACAACGTACAGCAGATTGTAAAATTTGCAGCATGTCAAAGATTTCTTGTCCTTGCAGAGTGTAATCTGCAGCAAGAACTACGTGTAACAGGAATGGGCACGCAGATCCTTTGAAACTAAAAATAGGTAAGAGTTTTGTAGAATCCCACCATTGTGAACAGTGTCTATTTGGTGTATAAGCGCTATTGAAACATCTGAACGATAAACCTTAGATAAAGGGAGGGAAAAAAACTAGGGCAGAGCAGGTATACAATTGGTCAATGGTATTAGAAAAAGATTCTACCCACACAAGCAAAAATTACTGCAGACACTGGAAAACCGTGCACGGTGTCTGCCGAATGACCCGACTGTTACATTTTAACCATTCGTGGCCTTAAATGACCTTACAACTCACTAGAAACTAGCGGACCCATTCCAGAAGACTTTCAGCAGTGTTACACAACAGAACGCATCGCTAAAACACGATCCTTTTGTTAGAGCAGTATAACTGGCCCTTGTCAGTAAAGCTTGGACCGACCTTTTATAAATAATTCCCATAAAAATGGATTTAAGTACAAAGTTCACACTTAGTAACAAGTAGGATAAAACCTGAATGGGAGAGGTTATGGCACAGTATCCAGAACCTCCTAGTAATGAACGGGGCACACAGCTTGTACCTACCGGTTTCTATGGAAAGGTCGACCTATACTTAAAGCAGCACTTGTTTTGTACGATCCTGAAGAATTAAAACCATTGACATAGCCACCATTAGGAAACGGAGCCTGCAGAAGATAGATAGCATTAAATCAGGGGAATCTCTATGGAGGAAACAATAAATATATCAGGCATTACGAACTGGAGGCCATTCACTATTCGCCCCCCACCAAGTACACAATTTCACTGTTCACACTGCAGAACCTGACAGTAGTTTAACCTTTCACGGACACAGGAACTTTTAGGTTTCGCACTTTTTTTTGAAGGGAATCTGTCACCTCATTTCGTATATAAACTGGGGTCACCGCCATCAGGGGCTTATCTATAACATTCTGTAATGCATTCTGTAATGCTGTAGATAAGCCCCCGATGTAACCTGAAAAATAAGAAAAACAAGTTAGATTATTACTGTTATGAGGTGACAGATTCCCTTTAACTCTTGTTCTTTCAAGACCGATTACTTTCATTTTTCTATAGATGTATAGGCTCGTTTTTGCTGGACGATTTGCCCTTCTGAATGACACTGTTCATTTTACCGTACAATGTACTAGAAAACTATTTAAAGCAATTGAAGATTTTTGAGGGGAGGGGTGGGGGTCATTTTTATGGCATTCATTGTGCGGTAAGAAATGACCTGGATATCAGATTTTGGGGCTGAGGAGAGTACCATTACTGGAAACCAGCAGCTTTGTCTTTTATTTATTTATATATTTGTTACTTCTGGGTCTTTACCGGACAGGTAATTTATTTATTTTTTTAAAAAGGAATGAATGAAAACTAATAACTTGATAAAGGTTTAAATATTTTAAATTAATCTTTAAGAGGGGCAGGGGGTGTTAAACTTTCAATTTTTAAAACACTTTTCAGTCCCCCAGGGGCTTTGAACACCTACATCATACACTAATATGTAACAGTATTGCAATGCGCTCATGATGCACAGTCTGTGGCCCAGCTTCATAGGAGGGCGAATATAGCAGGTAAGGGGGCCCATCAGAAAACCAACTGGCTGCCATGGTAGCCCATTGGACCCGGAAAAAGGTGTGTGGCTCTTTAGTTTTAGATTTTGAACAGTTACCCCAGCATGTGAACACATCCTAATAGTAAAGGTATAGTTGATATACAGATGTAGCAGACCTTGTGTTGTGGTGACAATATGTTACCAGCATAGCTACATTATAATAATGGCTGCTACATTGCAGCACACACAGACTATGAACATAGGAATTTAGGCCCTCAGATCTCATAATCTTGCAATCACAGAGATGGCCCAGCATTCATTACATGAGAATAAAAAAAGAAATCTTGAATATCAGGGATCAGAAATGGGAGCCATTCCTGGTGTCTGAGAAGCTAACATTTCCATTAGCGTACTGTTGAGCTCATGTAATAGAACGAGGACCTTCTTCTCTCAAGGCGCATGTTTTCATCACTGGGCCAAGCATGACAAACACTGGAGTCCGCTTACAGACATCTATGGCTGTTACTTACCAGTGGAGTTTCAAAGTAAGGTGCAGGGTTTGCAGACCATGTTGGAGGCACAAGGTTGTAGAGTGAATACTGTTGATGGGGACTATATACAGGCTGCATAAAGAGCGGAGAATGAAACTGTGCTTGTGTCTGAACAGGCTGACTGTACACATTAGAGTCCATCGATCGAAAGCTGTTCTTTGCAAAGAATGTGTTGATGGCTTTTATCCTTGCCTGCAGGGAAAAAATACCTATAATCATGTAACATTCACAAACTAAGTTTTAACAAGCAAATATCCATCATTTAACGTTCAAAAAATCTTGCAAATATAAGTTGGGAACATTTCCTGAAGTAGATTTCAAAAGTTAGTCTCCAGTGTATGTCTAACACATCAGCCACTTCCACTGACTAACAAAAACCTTTAAATGCAAATTTTAATTTTTATTTTTTTTTACCTAGCAGACTATGCTTTTGACCTGCAGTACAGGCATGACCGACAATCTGCTCACTAGAAAACATTAAAATTGGGAGCGTAGTCCTCTGCCTGTGAGGGAATGTCCTGCGCATCACCAGTCTGCTCACGGTACAAGTGCAGAACCGTCAGTCATGCCTCCATCTATTGCTATGGGACCGTGTTTGGACCACACAGCTTCAGTCAAACGAGGCACCCCATAGTCTTGTTGTCGAGATCACAGGGGGTCCCAGCTGCTGGCCCACAAGGATCTACAACTTAACTACCATGCTAGTCAGAAACTAGGCACCAAGCAACCAGCCTGTTTTTTGTGACAAAGGTTTACATGGCTGAAGCTTAACAGCTACTTGTGAGACGAGTCACACAGCCACAAACATGAGTACAACTGGTCTGTACCTGATTGTTGCACAACTATTCTTGAACAGTAAAAAAACAAACAAGCAAACAAAAAAGAAAACAGCAAGAATGGCAAAAATGTTTAAAGTGACTTTCATAAACATCCACAGAGGTAAAATTGCTTCGGCTTAAGGAGAAACAGTCACTTCACATCGATATATACCATAAATGTTTTACCTAGTTCTAAATGCTGCCGTTCTCCCGAAATTCTGTTCCTGCGCATTTCCGTTCCTCAGATATGCCCCCTCTATCCATTATGTAAATCTAGTCACAAAAGTGGGAAAGGACATCAAATCTCTACGGGCATCCTCGATCACTCCCACTTGGCTAACAAGACTAGATGTACACACAAGGAAGAGGGGGCCGGAGGCAAGAAACGGAGTACATCACCAGATTCAGGAGACCAGCAGCTTTTATTCCAGGTAAAGCATGAAAAATAAAATAAATGCGCATTTTGGCAAATGAAATCAGACCAATCTCTCTCAAAGTTGAAAGAGAACAAGTACAAAATAAGGAGCAGGAAATAAGTCTGCAAATAGAAATCATCTTACCATTATTGGCTTGTCCTGAAATGTTTTAACTTCTTCCCTTAAATATTTAAAAGCCTGCATGAGAGAGTAGTGTCGGTGGATTAGTACACACGGCCATCATAAAAACGTACAGCCACAATATGAAGGGTAATGTGCTATACACACACTTATTCACTACATCTGCTCTTTTATTAGGTAAGATTAGAGTGGGTTGCACCAACACAAAAAAAGTGAGGTGTGTGTATGTATGTGTGTATATATATATATATATATATATATATATATATATATATATATATATATATATATATATATATATATATATACACATACACACACACACACACACACATACATACATACATATACATGGAGAACATCAGCCCCATCATTCCCCCACAGACAATGAATGAAGCGGTGGTGCTCATGCCCAATGACCGTTTCTTTCTTACACCCTGTTTTTAGGATAGGTGGGGGCCCTGGCAGAGGAACACCCATAATCAGTTATCCTCTACCAGTGGTTAAGTGATAATTTGGTACAATCTCACAACTGGAGAAGCACAAGTTGGGGACCACTGGTATTAAAGACGGGTTATACCCATTTCTCAGAAGCTGTAAGGAAATATTCCTTTCTAGGCTTTATCTTGAGTCAGTTTGTCCATTTTCTTTGCAGTTAATTTTCTCCAAGTCACCAGTCCAGGAAAAAAAAAAAAAATCTTTTGTAAAATGTAACAAATGTGTTAAGAAATTAAGATCTATAGATATCCAGCGGCGTGCACTACATAGGTTTTGGGACAGAACATGTCATTAAAGGGTCTGTCTCATCAGAGCACTCCCTGGCCATAAGCTTTATTAGAGCAGATGTCAGCAGAATATGGACTTAATATGTGGACATCCCCTCTCAGGAATCCTTCCCCTATACAAGCCTAAGTACCACTGCAAACAGTTAAAGTAATTTGAAGGGGATTATTTACAAGAGGAGTTATCCTATATATTTATGGGTAAACTTCTCTTGTAAATAGTCACATTTAAATTATAGAATATGCCATAAATGTCTGATAGGCGCATATTCTAGAGGCGGTACCTGCACTTTTGTGCAAGTTCCGAAAATATCCGAGCACTCGCCCTTGTGTTCGGTTACTTTCATAGATCTTGACAGGAGTGACGTGTATGAAGCCAGAACCCGCTAAACTCATCCTGAAGCAGTTATGTGGCAGACTCAAGACCCCTGTATTGGTGACTGGTGGGTGCCTTAAGCGGTCAGATAGGGTGCATTAGAATGGTGTAGCTTTTAAAGGAAATGTCAGAAAAACACCTTCTGCAGAAATGCTGGTTGGGTCAAATTCCAGATTTGTGCTCCACATGGTTTATTGCCTCATACGTATTATAGCTTTTTAGGGTTTGCTGTTGAGGCTGTGTGATGCTCTTATGTTCGGTGTTTTCCATACTGATTGGCGAAGAACTGGCGCTATTGTTCACAAAGTACAAAATCATCAGGCAAATGAGTAGTCGGAAACAAGCAGAGGTCAGGTCAGGCAGCACTGCGGCAGTGCAAAAATATAGCCAGAAACAAGCAGAAGTCAGGGCAGGAGCAGCGCAAAAACAGTCGGAAACAAGCAGAAGTCAGGGCAGCTCTAAGTGCAAAAACGTGATCCATTGAACAAACCATAAAAATCTGTCTGAGAAGCAGATGTTATGGGCATGCTGCAAGCCACTTGCCACTATATTTTCCTCCGGCTAAATGATAGTGCCACAGAATTCTCTCCTCGGGAGAATGACATTCCTGGTACTTGGAAGGTAGCCCTCATCTCATAGGTCCGGCATACTCCCTCCGGGCTCATCAGCATTACTTGCATGTCCTTTCTAGCAGGATAGGTGACTGGCATAGGATTGTAGGCTTGTGTAGCAGTCACCTTAATACGCGGTGGGACTTTAGGTGTTTGAGAGGAAGTTAGCTTCTTCCAGGTGAATAGGTTTTTGAGTGACTTGACTGTTGTCTGTGCCTCACCTAATGTTTTGGTGAGATTCTGGTGTTTCCTGATAACCACTTACTCTGCACTGAT
The DNA here is from genome assembly GCF_051348905.1 of Ranitomeya variabilis. Lineage (NCBI taxonomy): Eukaryota > Metazoa > Chordata > Amphibia > Anura > Dendrobatidae > Ranitomeya > Ranitomeya variabilis. Next base: position 662,730,336 of record NC_135234.1, read on the forward strand.
GTTTTCTGCAGATCGTTGTAGCAGTATTTTCAGTCTTTCAAATTGGCCCATTTTTGTTAATGGAGGAAATATTGGTGGATTTTCCAAATATTGGCCCGTTCTGGTTGGTGGAGAATATGGTGGTGGACTTTCCAAATATCGTCCCATTTCCTGTTCCAGTGTTTCAAACAGGCATTTAATAAATGGCACGATATAATAAAGTGCTGCCATCAGATACCCAGTTAAGCCAGTTTGCCTTTGGTGGTGTTCAGGCCTCTGACTATGGGAATGTCCTGGTATGTGTGAGATGTCTGAGTGGTTGGAAAGTTCCTCCAGCTACGCGTGCAGCCATTAGGCTGCCTTCCCCTACACACATGTACGCAAGTGCGTAAGTAAATGGTAAAAAACGCTCCAAAAAAAGTAGTAAAAAAAAAAAACTATTAAGAAAAAATATACAACTCGCTCTGGAACAGTGAGCATTCCATGACTCGTGGACAAGGCTTCTGAGATATCAAAGCTGAACATTGCAACGGGTCTAATATAGGAAAACTAGTTATGTTACCCATGGCAGACCATCCAATACCAGGTGTCACTGTACGGATAGGGGTTAGCCGATTGGGATGAAATGTATAAAAACTTACTAGAGCGCAAGTCATTGCTTTAAAAAGGAAACTTGTCCATCGGCAGGATTGTGCACAGTAGCCTACAGACTGTCATGTCGGCACCGTTATACTAATTACAATGATACCTTGGGTGATGAAATCCATCCTTTGGTTATTTAATCTTTATTAGCAGTTTCCACTTTGTTTCTGGTGCTCCGGGGCGGCCTGTGGGTGGGCTTTGTGTGATGCTCTGCTTACATATTCATCTGTATGGCTTATGACAGGTCACTGATCCTTCACTGACCTGCCCCCTATTTTACATAATGCATATAATAGTGTTTATAATATAGTTGATAATTCATATAATATTGTTGGCTATTGTGATGCTTAGAAAAAAAAAAAATTACATCCAGCAAGATAACACCAGCAGAAGCGTAGCGCAGTAGCATCTATTGACAATCCAACAATATTATATGAATCAGTAACATTATCAAAAAATAATAACATTCTATGCAGTATGTAAAATAGGTGAGAGATAAGTGATTTGTCATAAGCCCATAAGGAAATGTATGAACACGAGTTCATTAATTTTCTCTATTTTGGTTCAAGGGCAGAAAATCTAATTACGCCAGCTTTTAGCAGGCAAGGATGTGCAAATTTAGTGCCATTTTCAGCCATACATTTAAACCCTTCAAGACGCAGCCCTTTTTCGTTTTTCGCTCCCCTCCTTCCCAGCGCCATAACTTTATTTTTCCGTTAATATAGCCATGTGAGGCCTTATTTTTTGCGGGACGAGTTCTACTTTTGAACGACACCATTGGTTTTACCATGGCGTGTACTAGAAAATGGGAAAAAAAATGCCAAGTGTGGTGAAATTGCAAAATAAATGCAATCCCACACTTGTTTTTTGTTTGGCTTTTTTGCTAGGTTCACTAAATGCTAAAACCTGCTATGATGATTCTCCAGGTCATTACGAGTTCATAGACACCAAACATGTCTAGGTTTTTTTTTTTTTTGTTTATCTAAGTGGTGAAAAAAAAATTCCAAACTTTGCTAAAAAACAAAACAAAAAACACCGCAATTTTCCCATACCCGTAGCGTTTCCATTATTCGGGATCTCGGGTTAGATGAGGGCTTATTTTTTGCATGCTGAGCGGACGTTTTTAATGATACCATTTCGGTGCAGATACGTTCTTTTGATCGCCCGTTATTGCATTTTAATGCAATGTCGGGGTGACCAAAAAACGTAATTCTGGCGTTTTTAATTTTTTTCTTCGCTACGCCGTTTAGCGATCAGGTTAATCTTTTTTATTGATAGATCAGGCGATTCTGAATGTGGCGATACCATATATGTGTGTGTTTGATTTTTTTTTGTTTTATATTTTTATATGGTGCGAAAGGTGGGCGATTTAAACTTTTATATATATTTTTCAGATTTTTTAAAACTTTTTTGCCATGCTTCAATAGCCTCCATGGGAGGTTAGAAGCTGGCATAGCCTGATCGGCTCTGCTACATAGAAGCGATGCTCAGATCGCTCCTATGCAGCCAAATCCCTGCATTGCTATGAGCGCTGACCACAGGGTGGCGCTCACAGCAAGCCGGCATCAACAACCATAGAGGTCTCAAGGAGACCTCTGGTTGTTATGCCGACGCATCGCTGACCCCCGATCACATGACGGGGGGGGGGTCGACAATGAGCGCATTTCCGACCCGATGGCCGGAAGTGGTAGTTAAACACTGACAGCGGCATTTAACTAGTTAATAGCGGTGGGTGGTACAAAACAGCTGACATGTCGCAACTGATGTGGGCTCAGCGCCGGAGCCCACATCAAAGGGGGAGACACGACATGTCGTGAAGGAGTTAAATAAACCTAACAGCAGATCTGTCACCAGATTTCAAAACAAAGACATCTTTTAAACACAGAGGCTGGTGTACTTACACTGAAAATTAATGTCAGAATAGCTGTGGGTTTTTTTTTTTTTTTAACCTTGCCCGATTGACGGCTCCTCAGTGTCCCTTCTGCTGCGGAGACCTCATAGCGCTCCGTACAAAGCTACAGCTGTCAGTCAGGCTCGGAGTGCAGAGAATTTATACTCTCTGGCAAGACTCAATTCGCATTTTACTGTCAAGATATCACTGCCAATCAGACACGGATTTAAAAAGTATACAGTTTGTACAATTTGGTGAAATTTGGTTCTGTTTTTAGGAATAAATTTGTTGCACAGCACCATTTGTGACTTTTCATTTAACAGTAAGAAAGAACCAAAAAAATAAAATAAATAAAAATGATAAAGGGAGCAAGGTCCCATCTTACCTGTTGTGCATCAGTGTCAGACTGGAATGTAACATACCAGTTATTGTTGTGAGCAAACTCACAACTTATCACTTTTGGACAATTTTCGTTATCGAATAGTGCCTTCACCTCCTGTAAGACAAAAAAAAAAAAAAGTTATCAGACATGAAATTTAGAGCAGAATGGTTTAGAACACGGAATTTAATCCATAATTCCTTTGAAAACCTAATGTAATTGAGACGGGCAGGATCATTCCAGATTTGTGTTTTTTATTTTAGTAATTTTTAGCAACTTTATGAGAAAAAAACAAAACATTAAATCGCTCCAGAACCCACTATCCCTTAAAACACAATAAGCACCTTATGGGTAGAATTGACATACATGGACAGATCTCTAGGACGATTAATAGAATTCTTTATGTTGAACGTTTCTCCACGATAGTTGAGGTCTAATCTGTCAGTGGTGACATACGGGCTCATTACCTCACATTTTATAATGCTTGTATCTTTATTCAAGCCAAACAGAAGGAAAAATGGTCTCCAGCGTTGACAAAGATAAGACTTCACCTTTATTAGGAATTTTCATGAATAAGCCGACTTGTTTAGACTAAAACATCTTATTCATTAGTAGGTATGGTATGCCGGTCCATTAGTTTTTATGAGAAAATTCCTAATAAAAAGGTGAAGTTTTATTTTACCTGACAGTATGGTTCTCCATACCAGTAGTATTTAAGCAATATCAAACACAGTTTTTTTTCAATTTCAAGGGTATCTGTAGGATGAGCTTTTTTAAGCTGTCTATATGGGCATGAATGTCACAGGAAACTGAATTACACTGTGATCTCGCTTCAAAGCTGGGTGTGATTATAACAGTACAGCAGAGCTGAGCTTTGCTTAACTACAAACACAAATGTATCTCTTATCTTTCTGCCAACTCAGCCGCAGAGCTGCGCCTGCCTACAATTAACACTTCAGTTTTCAGGTGTGGGAGAGGGGCAGCACAGTAAAGCGGGCAGCACAGTAAAGCGGGCAGCACAGTAAAGCGGGCAGCACAGTAAAGCGGGCAGCACGCCTGCGAGATGGAGATTTAGGGTATGTGCACACGCCGCGGATTTTGCTGCGGATCCGCAGCAGTTTCCCATGCGTTTACAGTATAATGTAAACCTATGGGAAACGAAACCCGCAGTGCACATGCTGCGGAAAAAAAACGCGCGGAAACGCAGCGGTTTACATTCCGCAGCATGTCAATTCTTTGTGCGGATTCCGCTGCGGGTTTACACCTGCTCCAATAGAAAACTGCTGGTGTAAACCCGCAGCGGAATCCGCGATAAATCCGCAGGAAAAACCGCAGCCGTTTTGCCCTGCGGATTTATCAAATCCGCTGCAGAAAAATCCGCAGTCCTCACAGATACGTGTGCACATACCCTTAAGAAGCATTATTAAAATCAGGCACAGCTCTACAGCAGAGCTGATAGGACTGAGAAAACCACTGCAAATGAGTTTACATTTAAACAAAACACAGCTCTGCTGTACTGTGTTATTGTAATCTGAAACAACTCTGCAGTGGAGCTGACAGGACTTAGAGCTGCAACTGCAGTTGTGTTAGTGCAGCATAAATGAGCTTTCTGATTATAGTGCTATTCGTTATAATCACAGTTCTGCAGCGAGATCAGGAGAGCAGACTGTCAGTCATTATAGAATCAGAATGGTAGAGTTGGAAGGGACCTCCAGGGTCATCTGGTCCAACCCCCTGCTCAAAGCGGGATTCACTAAATCATCCCATTACATGTCTCTCACTGGTATCACCTCTTCATCTATAACCAGCTCTGGAGGCAGATTGTCAGGGAGCTCAGCGTCAGGCCCATACAGTTTTTTAACAACTCATTTACAGATAAGAAAAAAAAAAAAAACACGTGTCTTTCTGGAATAAGACACCAGATCACGGATATCAAGGTAATATTTTCAGTGTTTTATGACCTGCATGCAAATAAAGATGGTTTAGGAGGGTTGATTATAACAGATTCCCATTAAGTGATCAAAAAAAAAAACAAAATTTGGAATTTTACGACCTGTTCCCTACATGGCAAGTTTTTTTTTCCACTTGTTTTGAGCACCATTTATTGCACTGTTTTAGGGAGCTGTGGCAAACAAAATAAAATCCCAAATTCTTCTATTTGCTTTAATTTCTCACTATGGCGTTCACTGTTCGGGTTACTGTGTTGAAGTGTTTTGGTTTTTTTTTTTCAGACGTGGCTCAACATATGCCTATCTTATTAATTTTTTTTTTCTTTGGGGGGGGGCATTATTACAAACTAACCATCTTTTTGGACTTTGACCTATGATCGTTTGTTTCCTTATTCAATATACTGTAATATAAACAGTATTGCAATATGCAGACAAAACGACATACTCCTATAATGGTCAGTCAAAGGCTGAGCTTCATTGGAGAAAGGTAACAGCCATTGGGGGGGGGGCGTTCAGCCAGTTCCTGTGACAAACCTTCAGCCCCCATGATGCAATCGCAAGGTGCCAATGGGAGCCTATGCACATGCACCCAGGAAATCACGCAACTTAAATGCCATTGTCTATGACTGACAGTGGCATTTAAATGACTACTCTGCCACGATTGGAGACCAGTCCAGGCATTATGGCACTATTTTGGCTGTGTATCACAGCACGCTTCTCCCAGGTTCAGCGTGAGCTCAGAACCTGAGCCAGATCCATTCATTGGCACTCAACATACGATGTAATGGTACATCATGTGTCAGGAAGGGGTTAAAGGGAACCTGTCACCCCCAAAATCGAAGGTGACCTAAGGCCACCGGCATCAGGGACTTATCTACAGCAATATGTAATGCTGTAGATAAGCCCCCGATGAAACCTGTAAGATGAGAAAAAGAGGTTAGATTATACTCACCCAGGGGCGGTCCCGTCTGATGGGCGTCACGGTCTGGGGCCTCCCATCTTCATAGGAAGACGTCCTCTTCTTGTCTTCACGCCGCGGCTCCGGCGCAGGCGTACTTTGTCTGCCCTGTTTAGGGCAGAGCAAAATACTGCAGTGCACAGGTGCCTGCGCACTGCAGTACTTTACTCTGCCCTCAACAGGGCAGACAAAGTACACCTATGAAAGATGGGAGGCCCCGGACCAGACCGCGAAGCCCATCGGATCGGACCGCCCCTGGGTGAGTATAATCTAACCTCTTTTTCTCATCTTTCAGGTTACATCGGGGGCTTATCTACAGCATTACAAAATGCTGTAGATAAGCCCGATGCTGGTGGGCTCAGCTCACCTTCAATTTTAGGGGTGACAGGTTCCCTTTAAATAGGAGTGTTCTGGGTAGAGCAGTGCGGGTATGACAGAATAGCTCAGAGATGAACTCCACTTAATGAGGCAACGGCAGGAATATTTGTGCGTAACACGACAAGCTGACTGGGATACTTTCAGGGTAACTAGATACCAGACATCTCCTGGACAAGATGTCCAGCTGACACACCAGCCAATGTTACATGGCAGTATTTTGGGCAACATTTGTATGCTAAAACCAGGAATGGCTCCAAAACATAGGTGCATTGAAAAATAAATCTGTAACTTCTGTATTTTACATAGACTTCTAGTCTATGCTTACAAATACTAATCTAAACGCTGTCAATGAAAGAGACCCTTGATATTGATCCAACTGGCATCAGGAAGAATCCATACCTCCACAGGAGTCGCTTCAGGGATTTCACGTAGAATTAGAATACATCGTTTGTGGTTTGGTCTCACTTTCTCTCCTAGCTCATCAACTTGTACCACAGGAGTAGCTGCAACAAAAAATTGATAGAGGTCAGGAAACAAGATAAGGGGGTGTTAATCCCATCACAACCTCACAGTGAAGGTGCCACCGCCATCTGCAGGTGCCCACACTAGGTCACAACACAAATCCCAATCACTCAGTGCCCACAAGCAGAGGTCCTTCTGATGTGTATAAAAGAAAAGGAACACAAGATGTGACTACTTACAACGTAGGATTTCAACAATAAGGTTCATATCAGTGGTCAGTTTTTTTATTCCTTCCATACTTGCAACTGTCCATATAGGTATAAACTGATCACCATCCATTTGGGATATCAAGTATAAATCTTTAGATAGGTTCTCTCTGCAGCAAAAAAATAAAATAAAAAAAATAATAAAAAATAGAAAGCCATGTTTAAAAACAAACAAACAACAAAAAAATACACATGCCTTAATGAACAGAACCATCTCTAGCTTTTTTTTTTTATTGCATCTTCCATTAATACTTGACATGAAATTAGACTAAGTATAATTATACTCATACCTTGAAAAGCAGAACTCTAGTTGCTTTTTCAGACATTCTTTCAGATCTTCAGAAATGGCTTGTGGAACAGAGGACGTGCCTTCACCTTCATAAATACAGAGAAATTAAGTTGTCACTTGGGCTACTAAATTCAGATGCCTCACAAAAGGGAGTATATCAGGTTGCAAAATTAAAACTCTTTAAAAGGGTACAATCACAAGGAAATGACCCATTGATTAAGCAAAGATTGACCAAGTTCTGTAATTTTTTGGCAGTTTAATTTACAGTGTAGGGATTAAGCTCCTGAAATTTAGCTGAAGCAGGTCCAGCCTCCAGCTGTCACACACCCGGGGAGCCTGGAGAGAAGACAGATGCGGTTTATTACCACTTCTATTTTCTTTTGCAGGGTACATAGTGAACAGTAAGCGCTATGCAATGAACAGAAGCATCAGCACCATCAATACTTCTATACGACCCGGCTATTATATTAACGCCGGGTCTTGGTCACCGTAGCAAAGATGCTGCCATATTAACGCACCAGTGAGGGAGAAAGGAGATTATGATTTTTTTTATTTTTTTTTATTTTTACACGTTTTATGAAGAAGCAGTGTAAAAATTGGAAGACTCCTAATTTTTTTTTTTTTAATACAGATAAAATGAAAAGCAAGCATTACTAGAGTAAAATAAAATAAAAAACAAAAAAAAACATTGCACATTAAGATTTGGTTTAACCCCTTTCTGCCAGCTGACGGAATAGTACGTCAGCTGGCAGATCCCCCGCTTTGAGGTGGGCTTCGGCGGTGAACCCACCTCAAAGCTGCGACATGTCAGCTGTTTTGTACAGCTGACATGTGCGCGCAATGACCGCGAGCGGAATCGCGATCCGCCCACGCCCATTAACTAGTTAAATGCCGCCGTCAAGCGCTGACAGCGGCATTTAACTAGCGCTCCCGGCCGCGCGGCCGGGGATGCTCGCACCGCTGACCCCCGTCACATGATCGGGGATCATCGGTGCATTGCCATAACAACCAGAGGTCTCCTTGAGACCTCTATGGTTGTTGATGGCCGATTGCTTTGAGCGCCACCCTGTGGTCGGCGCTCAAAGTACACCTGGATTTCTGCTACATAGAGGTGATCTGTACTTCACCTCTATGTAGCAGAGCCGATCGAGTTGTGCATGCTTCTAGCCTCCTATGGAGGCTATTGAAGCATGCCAAAATTTAAAAAAAAAAAAAAAAAAGTGTTTAAAAATATAAAAAAAAAAATAAAAAAATATATAAAAGTTCAAATCACCCCCCTTTCGCCCCAATCAAAATAAAACAATTAAAAAAAAACAACACATATTTGGTATCGCCGCGTTCAGAATCGCCCGATCAATAAAAACAAAGGATTAACCTGACCGCTAAATGGCGTAGCGAGAAAAAAAATCAAAACGCCAAAATTACATTGTTTGGTCGCCACGACATTGCATTAAAATGCAATAACGGGTGATCAAAAGAACGTATCTACACCAAAATGGTATCATTAAAAACGCCAGCTTGGCACGCAAAAAATAAGCCCTCACCTGACCCCAGATCACGAAAATTGGAGACGCTACGGGTATCGGAAAATCGCGCAATTTTTTTATTTATTTTATTTATTTTTTTTAGCAAACTTTGGAATTTTTTTTTCACTACTTAGATAAAAAATAACCTAGGCATGTTAGGTGTCTATGAACTCGTAATGACCTGGAGAATCATAATGGCAGGTCAGTTTTAGCATTTAGTGAACCTAGCAAAAAAGCCAAGCAAAAATCAAGTGTGAGATTGCACTTTTTTTTGCAATTTCATCACACTTGGAATTTTTTTCCCGTTTTCCGTTACACGGCATGGTAAAACCAATGGTATCGTTCAAAAGTACATCTCGTCCCGCAAAAAAATAAGCCCTCACATGGCCATATTGACGGAAAAATTAAAAAAAGTTATGGCTCTGGGAAGGAGGGGAGCGAAAAACGAAAACAGCTCCGGGGGTGAAGGGGTTAAGCAACAGGTCATTTTCTGATTACCCATTTCCTGGAATAGTGATTGTCCACATCTGAGACAACCCCTTCTTGATGACGGTGTTTGGCCCTGATAAATTAGATAAGTCTAAACTCCCCTCCTGTGCTGGCGCAGTTCCAGCAGTGTCGGCACTCAGGATCCCGGGGCTCTCGTGACATTATGACAAGTGGTACCCGACAGCTTCCGTCCCCACCTTTGAACATGAAAAAGGAAGTCTGGGCTGTGGCTGCGCTCTGACTTCCTGTTCATGTTCAATTTGTACGAAGTGGAAAGCGGGGGGAGACCGTGATGCCAGAAACCACGTGTCATACAAATGAGTGCACCAGGACCACGATTACCGACAATGGGGGGGGTGTGAGTATAGGCTTTAATTGATCAGGCCAAATATCTAGATCAAGAAGAGGTCGCCCTAGTAGTGTACAACCGCTTTAAGGGTTGTGACTCCTTGAATAGTAAACTGATTAACCCCTTCATGACCTTGCCGTTTTTTGCAATTCTGACCAGTGTCCCTTTATGAGGTAATAACTCAGGAACGCTTCAACGGATCCTAACGATTCTGAGATTGTTTTTTCGTGACATATTGGGCTTCATGTTAGTGGTAAATTTAGGTCGATAATTTCTGAGTTTATTTGTGAAAAAAGTGGAAATTTGGCAAAAATTTTGAAAATTTCGCAATTTTCACATTTTGAATTTTTATTCTGTTAAACCAGAGAGTTATGTGACACAAAATAGTTAATAAATAACATTTCCCACATGTCTACTTTACATCAGCACAATTTTGGAAACAAATTTTTTTTTTGCTAGGAAGTTATAAGGGTTAAAATTTGACCAGTGATTTCTCATTTTTACAACAAAATTTACAAAACCATTTTTTTTTAGGGACCACCTCACATTTGAAGTCAGTTTGAGGGTTCTATATGGCTGAAAATACCCAAAAGTGACACCATTCTAAAAACTGCACCCCTCAAGGTGCTCAAAACCACATTCAAGAAGTTTATTAACCCTTCAGGTGTTTCACAGCAGCAGAAGAAACATGGAAGTAAAAAATGAACATTTAACTTTTTAGTCACAAAAATGATCTTTTAGCAACAATTTTTTTATTTTCCCAAGGGTAAAAGGAGAAACTGGACCACGGACGTTGTTGTCCAATTTGTCCTGAGTACGCTTATACCTCATATGTGGGGGTAAACCACTGTTTGGGCGCACGGCAGGGCTCGGAAGGGAAGGAGCGCCATTTGACTTTTTCAATGAAAAATTGGCTCCAATCTTTAGCGGACACCATGTCGCGTTTGGAGAGCCCCCGTGTGCCTAAACATTGGAGCTCCCCCACAGGTGACCCCATTTTGGAAACTAGACCCCCCAAGGAACTTATCTAGAAGCATAGTGAGCACTTTAAACCCCCAGGTGCTTCACAAATTGATCCGTAAAAATGAAAAAGTACTTTTTTTTCACAAAAAAATTATTTTAGCCTCAATTTTTTCATTTTCACATGGGCAACAGGATAAAATGGATCCTAAATTTTGTTGGGCAATTTCTCCTGAGTATGCTGATACCTCATATGTGGTGGTAAACCACTGTTTGGGCGCACGGCAGGGCTCGGAAGGGAAGGCACGCCATTTGGCTTTTTGAATGGAAAATTAGCTCCAATCATTAGCGGACACCATGTCGCGTTTGGAGAGCCCCTGTGTGCCTAAACATTGGAGCTCCCGCACACGTGACCCCATTTTGGAAACTAGACCTCCCAAGGAACTAATCTAGATGTGTGGTGAGCACTTTGAACCCCCAAGTGCTTCACAGAAGTTTATAACGCAGAGCCATGAAAATAAAAAATTATTTTTCTTTCCTCAAAAATGATTTTTTAGCCCACAATTTTTTATTTTCCCAAGGGTAACAGGAGAAATTGGACCCCAAAAGTTGTTGTCCAGTTTCTCCTGAGTACGCTGATACCCCATATGTGGGGGTAAACCACTGTTTGGGCACATGCCGGGGCTCGGAAGGGAAGTAGTGACGTTTTGGAATGCAGACTTTGATGGAATGGTCTGCGGGCATCATGTTACGTTTGCAGAGCCCCTGATATGCCTAAACAGTAGAAACCCCCCACAAGTGACCCCATTTTGGAAACTAGACCCCCCAAGGAACTTATCTAGATGTGTGGTGAGCACTTTCAACCCCCAAGTGCTTCACAGAAGTTTATAACGCAGAGCCGTGAAAATAAAAAATAATTGTTCTTTCCTCAAAAATTATGTTTTAGCAAGTAATTTTTTATTTTTGCAAGGGTAACAGGAGAAATTGGACCCCAACAGTTGTTGCCCAGTTTGTCCTGAGTACGCTGGTACCCCAAATGTGGGGGTAAACCACTGTTTGGGCGCACGTCGGGGCTTGGAAGGGCGGGAGCACCATTTGACTTTTTGAACGCAAGATTGGCTGGAATCAATGGTGGCGCCATGTTGCGTTTGGAGACCCCTGATGTGCCTAAACAGTGGAAACCCCTCAATTCTAACTTCAACACTAACCCCAACACACCCCTAATCCTAATCCCAACTGTAGCCATAACCCTAATCACAACCCTAACCCCAACACACCCCTAACCACAACCCTAACCGCAACACAACCGTAACCCTAATTCCAACCCTAATCCTAACCCTAATCCCAACCGTAACCCTAACCACAACTGTAACCCCAACACACCCCTAACCCTATCCGTAACCCTAACCACAAGCCTAATCTTAACCCTATTTCAAACCCTAGCCCTAATTCCAACCCTAACTCTAATTCCAACCCTAACCCTAAGGCTATGTGCCCACGTTGCGGATTCGTGTGAGATCTTTCCGCACGATTTTTGAAAAATCTGCAGGTAAAAGGCACTGCGTTTTACCTGCGGATTTACAGCAGATTTCCAGTGTTTTTTTGTGCGGATTTCACCTGCGGATTCCTATTGAGGAACAGGTGTAAAGCGCTGCGGAATCCGCACAAAGAATTGACATGCTGCGGAAAATACAATGCAGCGTTTCTGCACGGAATTTTCCGCACCATGGGCACAGCGGATTTGGTTTTCCTTAGGTGTACATGGTACTGTAAACCTGATGGAAAACTGCTTCGAATTCGCAGCGGCCAATCCGCTGCGGATCCGCGGCCAATCCGCAGTCACTTCAGGTTTTCCAGCCATGGCCGATGGTATTGCAGCATCGGCCATGGCTGGATTGTAATATTTCACCAGTTTTTTAGGTGAAATATTACAAATCGCTCTGATTGGCAGTTTCACTTTCAACAGCCAATCAGAGCGATCGTAGCCACGGGGTAGGGGGGGGGGGGGGGGTGAAGCCACCCCCCCTGGGCTGAAGTACCACTCCCCCTCTCCCTGCAGATCGGGTAAAATAGGAGTTAACCCCTTCACCCGATCTGCAGGGACGCGATCATTCCATGACGCCGCATAGGCGTCATGGGTCGGGAAGGGGTTAAAGGGGTCGTTATGGATACATATAGGCAGACAAGTAGTAGTTATGGTCACGAAAGCGCATTCAAGTGGCTCAAAACATAATATCTCAACTTTCCTAAAATTTGTACTCATACTTGGGTCCTACAGAGCTTTACAACCCAACATCAAGATGACTTACCAACCTACCAGCAGCTGTCTGTGCTATCAAGGCTAACAATACTTCAACGATGTAGCTAATGATGGCCGCCATGGTCACGCAGCTATGGGCAATAAGCCATATCAAAGAAGAACAAGAGGCAGCAAGAACCCAAAGATGAGCAGAAAGTGAAAACAGCTTCACTTACATAGACAGACTGGCAGCACAATATGATCGCCGATCAATAAACTTACCGATCGGCGGTCATTTGAACACCTGTTTACACAGGCAGGCCAAAGTCAACGATGCACACTGAGCAATCTACACCAAATCACTGTGCACATAAGCTGCCATAACTCTAAAGCACGAGTCCTGTTTACATGGGATGAAGCACCGCCGGAAACAACGATTTTTATGGTACACAAACATCATTTCACCCGATGAACGAGTGTTTTGCTCATTCACCAGGTGATAAGCAGCCTGATTACATGGCAAGATCGTGAAATGAGCATTTTTTTTTATTACTCGCTCAAGATTATTTTGCAGTAAAGTTGCCCCTTTGTATAACAGTAGAATATTTCTATCAAGGCAACAGAACGAGGTGGGGAGAGAGGCAACCTTTTCAGAAAAGGAAAAGGGAAAAAAATAAGACCTATTCCTTGTGGACAGAAGGATATATAGGTTATCTCAACTAGCAGAAAACAATGGAGCTTTATCTCAAAACAAGGAAGTTCAGAATTTTTACAATGCTGAAAATACAAATCTCTTAGAGAGGCTGTCATCTAATGACATCCTTATCCATATGCAGAATAGAGCTAATGATCCCAGATGGACAGATCACTAGGAGGACCCCCCTCTCCCTTTTACAATTTAGAATAGAAAGCCCCTAGTTCTGGCAGACACGAGCCAACATGGTATTACATCGATGATCATTTGTCTTAATAACCAATTCAGTGTAAGGCAAGTGTATGACAGCCATCATGTATATACATCTTGCAACTAGTGCGGCACTGAAGCTGGATGGATCGCTGGATTCAGCCAGCCCGAGCGCCCCTGAAGTTCTACGATGCTGAAGAGCAAAAGCAGCCAGACTGTTCATTCCGTGGTGCAGCTTCCCCTTCCAGGCAAGCAGGAAGGTGGAGGAGTACTGTCCTCTTGAAATGCAATCTTGAGATTTTCACCTTTAAAATAATATACAGTGTGAACATACCCTCAAAGACAGATTCTGCCAGGACACCACCTGAAAAAGCACATGCAAAAGTGCCCCATAAAAATTATGCTCATTCTTCAGATGGCTTCCGCTGGGAAGCTGTCTGCTCTCTATAGTTAAAGTGTAAAAGTAAAATACGGAGGCAGCAAACCCGCCAGTGAAGCTGCTTGCGGAACAACTGCTGGTGTTTTCCTAAAACTGTTTCGCCTGGGCAAACTCAGCAGATAAAATAACATTTAAAAGACAGTGTGCACAAAGCCAATCCCCAGGGGGTGCAAAAAACCTTGGACTCCACAATGCAAACCGTGGCTTACAAACAGAATACCAATAAAACTACATGGGACACAGGAATAATGAGTTACCTGAAACCTCAAACATTTGGTATCCAAGTTCGTCTTGTACTAATAAGTCCATTCCATTTGCTGCAGCTTCCTCTAACTGAAGACCATCCCTATTCACTTCACAAGGGGGGGAATACATTACTTCAAAGGGTTTACACGTTTCACTCAAACCTTCTAGATTGCCTGCACAAAAATAGAAAGATTTTATTAAAGAATTAAAAACAAAAAAAACCCCAACTTGTTATTTCCCCTGAGGAAACCGTAGTGCGGTACGGCGATACACGTGGGGTTTCAGGCTCTTCTCCTGGGGTGCAAAACTTTTACATTTTCAGGTTCTCCATTTTATAATTGGGTTTTCTTCTTTTTGGCCATTTGTCATTACCAGTGGTCTTTCATTATTTATATTACCCATGGCTATTCGTATTAGGCTGTGATTTTCTGATACGTGAAGGGGTTAACACTGCTTATCTTGGATTCAGCGTTGGATCGTCTTTCTATGAGACATATCCCAATACAGCAGAGATGCTTGGTTATATTATAACATACTGAAAAGCTTCTCCCAGCTTATGTGGTTGGACTTAGGAGTTGCAATCACTTGATATAGTATATAATTTACCTTGGAAACGTTTTGCTCTCTCCATATATTTTGCATGATTTAGAGGTGCAGCTCTAGCTATAATACTGCTTCCAGTTTTCTGGTATGTTTTAAGACAGCATCACAGAATTACCTAATGATGGTTTGTTTTCCCATGTGTATTTATAACTTTTTTTTGCATTTTTTTTTTTCATACTATGATCTTTAAAAAAAAAAAAAAAAAAAAATGTTATTACTGCAGTTGTCACGTAGGCCACTGGGTTTTTTTTTTTTCCTTCTTTTAGACTCATACATCCCGTTCTTTCAGGATGAGTTTTCAGCAGGTTCCATATCATCAAGACATGTAACACCTCAGTACACAGCTGATAACACAATAGGTCACAGATCTCCCTCCCTTCACAATGGCCTTTGCACAAGTTCATTTGACACTTCCAATACAAGAGATTGGTCAGACCTCCGACCCCTTGTGGCTATTTAGATTTGTGGTTTCCTGAAAACAATAGAAAGTTTAAAGGGAATTTTGACAGGTCCCGATTCCCCCAGGATTTGTAGCTTCCTGTATAAAATTCCTGCCGCACAGTCCCTTTACTACATTTAATACAAAGATCTTTAGAATAAATATTTCTAAAGTCTTTTTCTCATTTGCTGATCACCTCTTAACTATTCAGTGGGGTGTTTGTTTCCCCAGACTAGTTGTCCCACTCACCATGTTCTCACCCCTGTGCTGGTCAAAATGAGATTGGCATATGATAAACTGACTTCAGAAATACTTTGTCTAAAGAATTATATATGTTAAACGTAGTAAAGGGACTGTTCAGCAGATTTTATACAGGAAGATACAAATGCTGGTGATTTGGGGGCATGAGGGACCTGTCAGGTTCCCTTTAAAGTCAAAAAGCCTCAGTGGTAGGTGTAAACTGCAAGAATTTTTTTTTTTTAGCAGATTGCAACATGATAAAAAAAATTTAAAATGTTGATAGTTATATGTTGCCTGTGACGATTACAATGCAGATCTTAAATTTTTTTCTCTATTTGTCCACTTGTGAGTTTAGAACATTTGAAATCAATAAATGGGATGCACGAGGGCATACTCTCCAGTCCAATCTGACAGCCGTGGAGCGATGAAACTGTACACACATCCCATTACTGAGTGCGCCCCATACTCGGAGCCCTGGTAACTCTCCCACCAGGCGTGTAATGAAGCCCCTCTGTGCCC
The DNA here is from genome assembly GCF_051348905.1 of Ranitomeya variabilis. Lineage (NCBI taxonomy): Eukaryota > Metazoa > Chordata > Amphibia > Anura > Dendrobatidae > Ranitomeya > Ranitomeya variabilis. The sequence goes on from NC_135234.1 coordinate 662,746,482, forward strand.
ATCAGCAGCGGATGGCTCCATAAGCCATTAACCATAAAAGTTATTTTACCAATCAAAATCGGGCGCCAAGCCAAAATTGATTTGCTCACTTCCTACAGGAGTGTAACCTGGTAGAAAAGGCCAACATTTCTTGGACAGAAACCAAGTATATTGCTGACTGCTGATCTAAGAGATGAGCACTGTCACCTGATAAAGGCAAGAGAAAAAAAAAAAAAAAGTCATGGTTTGAAATGATTTTCAATATTTCACAAGGGAACAAAGCTGAGGGTCACTCATACGTTAGGCTTCTATTTACACAGCAAGGGAGGATGGCATACACTGGGCTGCTATGTCCTATATTTCTTGCTACAAGAAATTAAAGGATGCACAGCTAGTATATAATATGTTAGGGTGCATCATCATGCATCAAGAATCATATGTAGGGGAGAGGATAAGGGTGCAATAACAATGTGCACACCTCGAGTCATGAATCGTGTAAAAATATAACACGTTATTAAACAAAAAAGTATCCTAAAATCCAATTAAAACATGAAACACACAAACCTAATGAATAGATATCAATATACCACATAATATGACCAAAGTTTGGATAAACAGGAGTAGGCTTCTATTGAATAGTAAGTATCCCTCCTCAGAGTGCGTTATATGAGAGCCAGACGGGAGTCTGGAAACCAATGTATGCTCTGTATGACAATGTAGAACCCAGAAACACAATAGACTGTAAAGTGCCATGTGCAATACAGCTTGTCCACAAATAGAATATATACCTCAATACCAAGTTTTAGAATAGCATAGGTAAACTCACAAAGAAGCTTGTACAGAGGGGAAGCAACATGGATTAGTATCAAGGTTCAAGTATAATTACACAGCAAACAATGTAAGTCTACGTTCACATTTGCGGTCTGCGCCGCAGCGTCGGGCGCCGCAGCGTCGCCGCATGCGTCATGCGCCCCTATATTTAACATGGGGGAGCATGGACATGCGTCGCACTTGCGTTTTGCGCCGCATGCGTCCCTGGGGCGCCCGCGTCCGGGCGCAGAGGACGCAGCAAGTTGCATTTTTGCTGCGTCCAAAATCAATCAAAAAAAGGACGCATGCGGCGCAAAACGCAGCGTTGTGCATGCATTTTGCTGCGTTTTTGTTTGCGTTGTGGCGCCGACGCGGCGGCGCACAACGCAAATGTGAACGTAGCCTAAGCCATAAGAAATACATCATATCATAGCAATAAATATCACATCACTCATGGAAGACTGTGTGGTGTATTAGCCCAAACAGTTGATATTTTTATACGATTCATCGTTATCGCATCTTTCTCGTCTCCTCTACATATATTTCTTACTGCCACATCCAAGTGATGTTTGCAGACCTCCGAGGAAGTTGTACATTTACAGAAAGGAAAACATTGGTAAGTCAGAACTTTTTTTTTTTTGCAGACATGGCAAATAAACCAACCTTCAATGTGCGTTTCTGTTGTGGCCACTGCCTCGTCCCAAGACTCTTCTGTGCCATTGACAGTCTCAGAACCTTCAGTGCTTCCTTGTGGGATTTCCTGCCATACTTTCGCATGAGGATTCAAACCAGCTCCTTTAGACGCCACCTAGGTAGAGAGGGGGGGGGGGGGGGAAAAAAAAAAAAAAAAAAAAAATGAATACAATTATACAAATGTAAGGTTATAACTTTGAATGCCAATACACAGACATTATTCAAAGTTCATACTTCCAAGGTCCACTATATAGTTAGCTCATCAACATTTACTATCCTTAAATTTTATAAAAGTGTTTTAACATGTGAAGTTTTCTGACATAGAAACTGCATTAATAAAGGGAAAAAAAAAAAATGACTTTCTTGCCATGCTTTGTGTGTATGAGGTTTACGGATTATAATTGACTCAATGGGTGCATGTAGCTTGATTTTCTCTCTGAACACATCCTAAAGAATCGATATGATTATTCCATTCCCAAAAACTGCGACAGGACCAGAAGCCATGATGTTCAGACCAGCGAGACCTGCGATTGACAGCAGCGGTCAGGTGACTGGAGCACTGCATCATCGGATATTTCCCTGATGACCAGCTGTTCCCACTTCAGCCAATCGCAGGCGACTGGTGACCGAAGTCCAGTAATGTCATGTCTTCCAGCCCGTGAGAGCTGCCAGCCCTGGATACACACCGGCGAACGTCACATTGTTTTTTTACTCAATCCATGCCTCTTTGAAGTTTTTTTTTTTTTTTTAGTGTGGGGGGCATCCCCCTTTTGTAGGCAAAAAGTCCATAACCAAGATGTTGGCGAACTGTTGCACTAGTGTGGACTGGTCATTTGGGATGAGGAACAGAGGTTGTGTTACTTTCCTCTTCTCACCCCTTTATAACGTTACATCGCCATCCTGAAAATGCGGCAATAAGAAGCCGAGATCTGTGTGTTACTTGTAGTTTCCTAAATAGTGAGCGTCACCATACTCTAAAAGCCACACATTGTTAATCTGTCAATAGAGAAATCCTAGGAATATGGTTTTTCTAGAAGGATAAATGAGCACCGTAGTTTATAATGGTATTATTTTGGGTGCCTCTTTTACTTTTGACAGTGAAGATACGTGTTGGACATGGCTCCTGAACCTGCGCAATGAAAGCATTCAGCCCACATCCTCCCGCGTATGGCATGAATATAGGTCTCAGAGTAGAAAGGGTTATACTTTGGTTTTAAACATTCTTGAAAGATAAAGTGTTAAACTCACAGACTTTCAGCCCATGACATCACTTTTTAGATGGGAAAACACTATTAAGACCATGCACTGCAACTCTACACCACATAGGGTCTTAAAAAAAAAATAAATGCAATCCTTTCCATTATGTTGGGACAGGAATAATAAATCCATCTGAAGACAGACCCTTCTATGCTCCAACACCAGTCCCGAGATGCCCCCATCACAGTGATGTCACCGTTTCCAGGAGCATAGGTTACGTAGCCAAACATTGGCCGTTCCTAAACATGGCTGCTTGTATGGTAAATACCAAGCACACAAGGAACAAGACAAACAGACAGTAAGATTTCAATACAAGCGTAGGAGCGAGTGGATGTGGACAAACAGGTTGGGCAAAGGGAAGGGATAACACAAACCTATGGCAAACAAGATTTTCAAGTCATCTACACAAGGGCTTGCTCACATAGCGATTTTTTATCCTGCACCAAAATCCACATGTATTCCTCATGACGATTCTCAACGCAGATTAGACAGGAAAAATGCATTATGTGGCCTCACATGGATTAGCATCATTGCAAGTAGAGCTAAACTGCAATTCCGTGGCAGAAACCTGGGGGTAGTCTGCTGCAGAATCAGAGTAGGATATTTCTGAAAGTAAAAACTGGTCTGTGTACCTGCCCTCCTAGGCAAGGCCTTTGTATCTTCCCAGGTAAGACCTGGTTAGATGGCCGGTAACAAAGCTCACCATGGCTGCCAATAAGCTTCACTATCAGATACTGGTGACTTATGGACTGACACTACAGCAGCCAGGCCGGCCCCCAGCCAGGCCGGCCCCCAGCCAGGCCGGCCCCCAGCCAGGCCGGCCCCCAGCCAGGCCGGCCCCCAGCCAGGCCGGCCCCCAGCCAGGCCGGCCCCCAGCCAGGCCGGCCCCCAGCCAGGCCGGCCCCCAGCCAGGCCGGCCCCCAGCCAGGCCGGCCCCCAGCCAGGCCGGCCCGACTTCACAATGAAGTAGTGTAAGGCCATGTGCACACGTTCAGTATTTTTCACGTTTTTTCGCTATAAAAACGTGATAAAAACGCAAAAAAAAAACGCTTACATATGCCTCCCATTATTTTCAGTGTTTTCCGCATTTCTTGTGCCAATGTTGCATTTTTTTCCACGAAAAAAATCGCATCAAGGAAAAAAAAGCAACATGTTCATTAAATTTGCGGAATTGCGGGGATTCCGCACACCTAGGCATGCATTGATCTGCTTACTTTCCGCATGGGGCTGTGCCCACCATGCGGGAAGTAAGCAGATCATGTGCGGTTGGTACCCAGGGTGGAGGAGAGGAGACTCTCCTCCACGGACTGGGCACCATATAATTGGTAAAAATAAAAGAATTAAAATAAAAAATAGTCCTATACTCACCTTCGATGGCCCCCGCAGTCTTCCCGCCTCTCAGGTGCACGCTGCCGCTTCGGTTCCTATAGCTGGTGTGTGTGTGAAGGACCTGCGATGATGTCGGTCACGTGACCGCGACGTCATCGAAGGTCCTGCACACACACACACACCATCTATAGGAACGGAAGCCGCTGAGGAGATCGGCTGTCTGCAGGTGAGTATAACCATTTTTTTTTATTATTTTTAAACATTCTTTTACTATTGATGCTGCATAGGCTGCATCTATAGTAAAAAGTTGGTCACACTTGTCAAACACTATGTTTGACAAGTGTGACCAACCTGTCAATCAGTTTTCCAAGCAATGCTACAGATCGCTTGGAAAACTTTAGCATTCTGCAAGCTAATTACGCTTGCAAAAAGCTAAAAAAAAACACAACGCGAAAAAAACGCAAAAAAAAAAATGCGGATTTCTAGCAGAAAATTTCCGGTTTTCTTCAGGAAATTTCTGCAAGAAATCCTGACGTGTGCACATATCCTAAGACCTACTAGGCAGGAAAATTTATTTTAATCCAACATAGCTCAAGAATAATCCTGAATGTCTCACTTGGTTTAATTGACCGTAAGGCTGTGTGCACACGTTCAGGATTTTTTGTGGTTTTTCGCTATAAAAACCATGATAAAACAGTGAAAAAAATGCATACATTAAGCATCCTATTAGAAGGTATTCCGCAAGTTTTGTGCACATGCTGCGTTTTTTTTCCGCGGCAGAATCGCATTCCGGAAAAAAACACAGCATGTTCATTCTTTGATTCCGCACACAAGAATGCATTGATCCGCTTAATATCCGCATGTGGCTCTGCCCACCATGCGGAAAGTAAGCGGATCATGTGTGGATGGTACCCAGGGTGGAGGAGACTCTCCTCCAGGCCCTGGGAACCATAGTTGTTTAAAAAAAAAATTAAAAAAATAAAAAATTTAAAAAACGTGATATTCTCACCTTCCGGCGTCCCCGGCAGTCTTCACGCTCCTCGTGATGCTCTCGTTCCCAATAATGCCTTGCGGCAATGACATGTGATGACAGAGGTCTCGCAAGACCGCTACGTCATCACGGGTCATTGTCGCAATGCATTACTGGGAACGGGAGCATCGGGAATGCTGCGGGGGACGCCGGAAGTTGAGATGATCACGATTTTTTTAAAATTATTTTTAACATTACATCTTTTTACTATAGATGCTGCATAGGCAGCATCAATAGTAAAAAGTTGGTCACACTTGTCAAACACTATGTTTGACAAGTGTGACCAACCTGTCCATCAGTTTTCCAAGCGATGCTATAGATCGCTTGGAAAATGCTAGCATTCTGCAAACTAATTACGCTTGCAAAACGCTAGTGTTTAGCAGGAATATGCATGCCAATTCCGCATGCGGAATTGCCACGGAAATTTCTGCTGCAATTCTGCAACGTGTGAACATAGCCTAAAAGTGCTATAATTAGGCTATGTTCACACGTTGCGGTTTTTATGCGTTTTTCTCAGACAAAACCTGCGCTCTTGGCAGTAAGAAATTTGCTTAAAAAAAGCAGGTATTGCGTAGTTTGTCAGGGTACATTTGTCACTTGTGAACGCTGATAAAGTTTAGTGAATAAAAAAAAAAAAAAAAAAGGTGATTTGACTTAATCAGGTTTTGGTGCCAAAAATGCAGCGAAAACAGATACCTACATTTTTTCAGCGTTTTTTGCACCACCTATTGCTTTCAGTGGGTGAAAGACGCTGAAATAAGTGACATGCTACATTTAGCAAAAACCAATGTTTTTCACAAAATACGGAGGGGAAAAAAAACGAAAAAAAAAAAAAACAGTGTGCACGAGATTTCTGAGATCTCAGACTTTGCCAATTTTGTCAAACAGCTCAAAACTTGCAATAAAAAACAAAAAAATAATGCTGTAAAAAGAAAAAAAAAAAAAGCAAAATGTGAACATAGCCTAAAGGACGTAAGTTAGTCAGCACAAGACCTGGCAGGATTAACATTTGTCAAAGAAGCTTTAAAAACCAATGTTCAGAGGTTATAAGCTTCCTGGTGGTTCTGTTCTTGGACACGTTACAGTTTGTGGTTTACATCTGCCAGGGACCCAAAAACCAGGACAGAGCTACAAATGGAGCAGTCCCTTCCCACGATGCGGATGTGACTGGCACCGCTCCATACACCCATCCACATCGCGAGTGGTTGCCATTACATGCCCCATATAGGTCCATAAAGGAGACCAGTGTAATGAAGGCTGAGCAGGGGAATCATCGCTCGCGTGTCCTAGCACATAGCACTCACACCAATTGACTGCTGTGCACATGGAAAGTAAACGCCGCTGCTCGAAGGAGGCCTCAATCCTCGCCAGGAAGAAAACAAACATGCCAAAAAAGCTACAATTTCATCTTTTTTTTTTAAACAAACTTGACATGCTGAGAAAATAGTTAAGGAAGTGTCTTGGGGAAAAGCCATGGCAATATTGCGCAAGTGATTATGGACACCGAGGGTTGACTTTTCCAAGTGTAGATGTAATCAATTCTATCACAGCCTATTAATATTTGCCGTCTCCTACAATAGAAAGAATTTACACAACTGATATTATATATTTGTATTGTAATTAAAATCTAAAATTATTTATAAGTAAACCAAAAAAAAAAAAAAGGCTTTACTTGAGCAAAAAAGCCATATCTCCAGATTACATTACCGGTCTATTCAAGGTCACCAGTCCTACAGTCGGGATGTGCAGTGAATGGCATCACATGGCTGTCACTCCTGCTTCCCCTATGTGTACTCTGGCAGCAGGAGATCAGGCATGGCGGCCTGCAGTGACAGCCCCGGCTTGCAGCTCTTTGCTAGCGATGATAACATTTGGACTCCGTCCAAATGATCACAGTACACATTGGTTAACAGGGTTGTGTCATATTAACCTTGACGAGTGCTCGGTAGAAGGCACAGCTGCCCACAGACGTACAGATAATGCAGCAGCCACGATCATTGCTGCCAATAACCTGTATCTACAGAGCGATCATGCTGCTGTATAGGCTGCTGTATGATATATAGAGGGCCATAGATCAGGGGTTCCTTGTTACAGTCACACAAGAGGATTGTCCAGAAAAGAGGACCCTTTAACAGGCACAAGGAAGAGTCCTAGGAGCAAATTATCAATGTTACCAAGTTGAAGGATGTTAACAATTGAGCACGGGAGCCTAAAGGTTTGTTCACAATGAATCATAGCAGATTGGGCCACTTGAGGAGTCCATGTTAATTTTGGCAGCACTGAGTATGTACGGTACTTGTAAGGCCGGTTCAGACAGGCGCATTTTACAGCTGTAAATGGGCACCAATGCCTGGCCTGACCTTGCAGCCTCACACACATAAGGATGTAAGTCAGTCCAGGCACAGCAATCTGTTTAGGGACTGAAGAACTTCCGTCTGAACACGGCTTAAATCAGAGTTAAAGGGAACCTGACAGCATGAAAGTGCAGCCCAATCTGCAAACACCATGTTACAGAGCAGGGGGAGATGAGAAGATTGATATATAGTCTTGTAGATTGTGAGCCCTCGCGGGCAGGGTCCTCTCTCCTACTGTACCAGTCGTGACTTTTATTGTTTAAGATTACTGTACTTGTCTTTATTATGGAGACCCCTCCTCACATGTAAAGCGCCATGGAATAAATGGTGCTATAATAATAATAAAGAATAATAATAATAATATTATAGTACTGCGAGAAATGTTTCAGAATAACCTGTGTTTTCATAATTTAATGTTCTGCTCTTTCTGGGGCTTTCAGTCCAGTGGGCGGTCCCATCAGTGACTGACAGCTTTCTTGGTGTAAGTAAACACAAGAGTGAGCTGTCAGTCACTGACAGGATTGAAAGCCCCAGAAAGAGCAGAGGATTAAATGATGAAGACACCGGTTATTCCAAATCTCTTCTCAGGAAATTATATTTCAATCTACTCCGCTCCCCCTGCTCTATAAGGCCGATTTCACACATCAGTGGCTCCGGTACGTGTAGTGACAGTTTCCTCACGTACCGGAGACACTGACTCACGTAGACACATTAAAATCAATGTGTCTCTGCACATGTCAGCGTGTTTTCACAGACCGTGTGTCCGGTTGCAAAACACGATGTCAGTGTTCGTGGGAGCGCACGTATCACACGGACCCATTAAAGTCAATGGGTCCGTGTAAACACGTACCGCACACGGATGCTGTCCGTGTGCCATCAGTGTGCTTTTTTCCTGTCATAGGGTTAAAAATGTAAAAATTCTTGCAATACACGGACACACGTACAGCAAAAGGACAGCACACGGACCCTAAAAACGTACTCACGGACATCACACGGATCCCACACGGATGGCCTCCGTGAGCACACGAACACAGATAACTCCGGTAGCGTTTTCTCCGATACCGGAATTATCTGGACCTGTGAGACTGGCCTAATATGGTGCTTGCAGATTGGACTGCACTTTCATGCTGACAGGTTCACTTTAAGGCTATGTGCACACGTCAGGATTTTTTTCAGAAATTTCCTGAACAAAACCGGACATTTTCTGCAAGAAATTTGCATGCGGATTTCGCGTTTTTTTTCACGTATTTCTCACGTTTTTTTCCTGAGGTTCTGGGATGCAGTAATAAAGTAGGAAGCCCGCAAAATTAATGAACATGCTGCGTTTTTTTTCAGCGATGCGATTTTTTCACGGAAAAAAAAATGCAACATAAGCACAAAAATTGCAGAATGCCTTATAAATGATGAGATGCATATGTATGCGTGTTTTAAGCGTTTTTATAGCGAAAAAAAACCATGAAAAATATGCAACGTGTGCACACAGCTTAATAGTCTTGTGGTTAATGTTTGTACTTTAATCCTAGTTTGGTGGAAACAGCAAATTCCTCCTTTCCCATTCATAGCTATCTATAGGACATGCAACAAACGTATCATCTGACAGGCAAACGGGAATGCCCTTGTGCGTACATCCAGCTTCTCAGGAGCTCCCAGGTCCGCCATTACTGTCCATGGGAGAACCTGCTGTGTCAGTACAAGCACGCGAGGCTTCTGCACCCTGGTTTTACATTTACAGCATACCTGCATTTGCCTTGCAAAAAAAAGTGTAAGTGATTTTGTCACAAGTCCCTTGTGTTATTCAATAGTGTGATCAACTGGAATAATGTGATATGTGGGTCTGCGCGTTCACCCAAGAATCACAAGCTACACAAATAATGACCCAAGTGCCCTCCTCGGGTACTGAGCCACATGCAGCATAAAAAAAACAAAACGAGCCAAGTGGTGTGAGCAGGATTCACACCGTGCATGGTTCTGCTGGTAGGGGTAAGTTCACACAGAGCGTTTTTTGCTGCTTTTTTATGCTAATTTTCAGCTTCTTTTTACAGTACCAGCAAAGCCTATGAGATTTCAGAAATCTCATGCACACACATTGGTTTTTTGTTTGATCAGTATTTTGTGCTTTGCAGCGTTTTTTGGACATGCAGCAAAAATGCTGAAAGAAGTGACATGCTCTATTTTTTCACCCATTGACTTGAATGGCTGTTGAAGAAAGGCAGGTATTATTTGCTGCTGAAAATCCAAGGACATTAGCATGGACAAAGAAAAAAAAAAAAAGCACCAAAAACGCACCTAAACCTGTGTTTTTAACACAGCTTCTTTCCTGTCAAGATCAGGTTTTGCTGCGCAGAAAAAAAAAGCAGCAAAAACACCCTGTGTGAACTTACCCTAGGACAGCAGGTATACCTTCAAGGACATGTGGCCGTTGTCAACCATATTAACCGTGTGCTTTCTGTAAACTACCGCTGCTCCGTAGAAGAGTGACAGAGTGCACCATTAGCGACGGTTGGAGGCCTAAGGACCCCACCAACAAAGCTGATGGTAGCAGAGCACAGGCCTCACAGCGGTGCTACTGCTGTGCCAAGGAACACCGCGAGCTGTGCAGTTGTGGATGGCAGCGGGCACTTCACAGTTAAAGCGTAGCTGCACTTTCAGAAGCATAGGACATGTCAGGTGGTATCATTGGTGGGAGATGGCTACTGAGAGAAAGGGCAGGAGTGCTCAGCTGTATCCCCCCATATGTATCCAAACTTATTTATTGTGAAAGAAGACACAGCTGAACACTACTGCACCTTTATCCTACAGCAATCAGTGGGGGTCTCAGCACACAGCACCCCACTGATCAAAACTTCAGCCAAGCATAGGGTATAAAAAGTTTTCTGAAAGTACAGGCACACATTCAGAATTAGCTGCATAGTGTGTATTAGACCTACTCCATACATCTCATGGGCACAGTCTTCCTTTTTGACAACTGCTGCCACAAGCTGACCATCTATCACACAGCGGTCTGCTGAAGGATCATCCAGCCTACAGCGCTCCCCCCAGACCCCCATACACATGATATGAATGGTAGTAAACTGACCAGCTACAGGGTAAAGGATCCAGTGTGACGAGAACAAAAATAAATATTAGTCCTCGAGCTCCTACATGGTCTATTCAGCCTCTGGGAAAGCTGAGCGAGGACAGACCTGGCGGCCATCATACACCGTATACTGGCAGTATTCCCAGACCCCTGTAACCTAATCAATAACCGCCTCCCCCAAAAATGCATTGGTCCAAACACAGATGACACTTCGAGGCTTTTGTAACTTTGTAGAAAGGCCGTGGTGTCACCATTACAGGCAGTCACCCGGTTTTCCCTGCAAGCTGTATAAAATAATAATCGTGCACCCAGTCAGCAGTGCGGGGACTTCAGAGTAAACTTTCTATTGAATGAGGGCAGTGACCAAAGTAACCTGTAACCAAACTAACAGCAGTGACAGAAGTGCCGCAGGTCAGCTACAAAAGGCTTTCCAAACAAAATGGAAGATAAGCAGCCAACAGCAACGTCCTTGGTGCGCGGCAGCACGGGTGGTAAAGCTCAGCACTCACCGACTTGTTGCTGATCACAGAGTGGGGGATGGGAAACCTCAATGTGCTCATAATATAATCATATATCACGTTTAATGACGCCTGACATCACCCAACCTCCGGACTACTGACCGGTGCTCCCAGGAGAGCAGCCCACTACCCAGAGGTGGAGGGGACAGGGGAGCACAGCGGCTTCTCCTCTGTGATGGCACCAGACGGGCACAGCGATCGCTCCACCATCTTATCTACTGCACTACAGACATAGCATTCATCCCAAAGCAATCCTGGAGCACGGCCTACACATGATGAGGGTGGTAGTGTAATGATGGGATCTAATCCACATGATGGGAGTAGATAGATCAGTACATGGCAAGGGAGTGGTGTAATGATGGGGGTAGTAGTGTGACACCATCGCATTATGTGATGGAGGGGGCAGCAGTGTGACCCCCGGGCATTATGTGACCCCCGTGTATTATGTGACGATGGGGGCAGCAGTGTGACCCCCGGGCATTATGTGACCCCCGTGCATTATGTGATGATGGGGGCAGCAGTGTGACCCCCGGGCATTATGTGATGACGATGGGGGCAGCAGTGTGACCCCCGGGCATTATGTGATGACGATGGGGGCAGCAGTGTCAACCCCGGGCATTATGTGATGACGATGGGGGCAGCAGTGTCAACCCCGGGCATTATGTGATGACGATGGGGGCAGCAGTGTCAACCCCGGGCATTATGTGATGACGATGGGGGCAGCAGTGTGACCCCCGGGCATTATGTGATGACGATGATGGGGGCAGCAGTGAGACCCCCGGGCATTATGTGATGACGATGGGGGCAGCAGTGAGACCCCCGGGCATTATGTGATGACGATGGGGGCAGCAGTGTGACCCCCGGGCATTATGTGATGATGATGATGGGGGCAGCAGTGAGACCCCCGGGCATTATGTGATGATGGGGGCAGCAGTGTGACCCCCGGGCATTATGTGATGACGATGGGGGCAGCAGTGTGACCCCCGGGCATTATGTGATGACGATGGGGGCAGCAGTGTCAACCCCGGGCATTATGTGATGACGATGGGGGCAGCAGTGTCAACCCCGGGCATTATGTGATGACGATGGGGGCAGCAGTGTCAACCCCGGGCATTATGTGATGACGATGGGGGCAGCAGTGTGACCCCCGGGCATTATGTGATGACGATGGGGGCAGCAGTGTGACCCCCGGGCATTATGTGATGACGATGGGGGCAGCAGTGTGACCCCCGGGCATTATGTGATGACGATGGGGGCAGCAGTGTGACCCCCGGGCATTATGTGATGATGATGATGGGGGCAGCAGTGAGACCCCCGGGCATTATGTGATGATGGGGGCAGCAGTGTGACCCCCGGGCAGTATGTGATGATGATGGGGGCAGCAGTGTGACCCCCGGGCATTATGTGATGATGATGATGATGATGGGGGCAGCAGTGTGACCCCCGGGCAGTATGTGATGACGATGGGGGCAGCAGTGTGACCCCCGGGCAGTATGTGATGATGATGGGGGCAGCAGTGTGACCCCCGGGCAGTATGTGATGATGATGGGGGCAGCAGAGTGACGCCAGCACATACACACGGACAGAGCACATGGCGCAGGCCGGCCCGTCCATATGGCGGCAGTGTCAGCTCTGCTCCCTGTCACCTTGACTGTGCCGCCAGCAGCAGCTCCGACAAAGGTCACTGCGGCGTCTCCGGCCGTCCCCTCCCCTCAGCCCCTCGCTGCCCCGGATTAGCCGGCAGTGATGGCGGCCCCGCACCCCTCACCGCTCATTGCAGCGCGGCCCGCGGAAGATTGCTGTGTCAGCCCGGCCTCAGTCACATGGCGGCTCCCGGCCCCTCACCCTCATTTTCCGGTGCTCACCTCCACGAACAAGAGCATCCTATCACGGCAGGGAGCGGGGCCCGGACGCTCGGGGGGAGGGGGGCAGGAGAGCGACGAGGATTAGTGCGGGAGAGGAAGGAAGGACGAGTGAGTGACAGCGGCGGGGCCCGCACTGCTTGTCACACAGGCCAAGCCCCCACACCCTCCCCGAGCTGCGGCGCTGGAGCCCGGCCTCTTCCGCCGACATCCCTCCCATTAGCCGCTACGGCGCATGCTCACACAGAAACTGCTTCCCACAGTCAGGGGTCAGCGGCCGGCGCCATCCTAACACGTGCTGCAGAGCTGCGTCCCTGGCAGGTCATGCCGGCAGCCGCCATTTTACCGCAGGGCAACAGGCGGAAAGGGGAGGAGGAAGAGGCGGGGCCTTGTGAACTGATGACGCGCGCTGACATGAGGGGATAGTGAGGCGCCTCGTGGTGGCGGGCGGAGGTGTGGATAGCGGGGGTTATACTAGCTACACCGTATGTGACCGGACAGCTTTCCGTTTACGATAGGCCAAATTTGTGAAAATGGACTGCCCTTGGCGACCAATGGCAGAGCGGCTTCTGTTCAACCAGAGCGGTTTTAAAAATGAGAGCTGAACGCTGATTGCTTGCTATGGACGGGTTTTCCTTGAGACTATATATCAGGGCCGGACTGGGACTAAAATTCAGCCCTGGCATTTGAAGTTACACAGGCCCACTTGTCACATGGTGACTGTATAATATCTTTGTACACTTGTAGGCAGGGCCGGTTTTAGGCAAAGTGGGGCCCTAGGCAAAGTTTAAAATGGGTCCCCAAATGCTAACATATTGCACATCACACAGAAGCCTTTCTGTTGCATTTACATGCGCTGAGTTCAGGCCGCTAAACGAGTGTGATCGACAATACTGAAGTTGTTCAACGCTTGTTTCCCGGCCTCTTTCCACCAGCTGAGGAATAATGATGAGACAGAACGATCACTAATAGATCACTAACAGATCACCATACAGTATCATGTTTTCAGCAGCACATCTACAGTTTAGGCTACGTTCACATTTGCGGTCAGCGCCGCAGCGTCGGGCGCCGCAGCGTCGCCGCATGCGTCATGCGCCCCTATATTTAACATGGGGGCGCATGGACATGCGTTGTGCTGCGTTTTGCACCGCATGGCCGCAAGCGTTGGACGCAAGAAACGCTTCAAGTTGCATTTTTTTTGTGTCCAACTTTCGGCCAAAAAGGACGCATGCGGCGCAAAACGCAGCGTTTTAGCGTGCGTTTTGCCGCGTTTTTGTTTGTATGTATGTAACCCCCATAGAATATAATACAGCCCACCTCCCCATAATATATAATGTAGCCCCCCATAGAATATAATGCAGCCCCCCATAGTATATAACGCAGCCTCCCCCATAGAATATAATATACCCCCACAATAGTATATAACACAGCCACATAGTACATAACATGGCCTCCCCCATAGAATATAATATACTCCCCATAGTATATAGCAAAGCCCGCATATTATATAGCACAAACCGCATAGTATACAGCACAGCCTGCATACTATAGCACAGCCTGCATACTATAGCACAGCTCGCGTAGTAGATAACACAGCCCACACAGCAGTATTCAGCACAGACCACACAGTAGTATACAGCACAGACCACACAGTAGTATACAGCACAGCCCACGTAGAAGTATACAGCACAGTCCACACAGTAGTATACAGCACAGCCCACAGAGTAATATATACAGCACAGCCCACAAAGTAATATATACAGCACAGCCCACAAAGTAATATATACAGCACAGCCCACAGAGAACTATATACAGCACAGCCCACAGAGAACTATATAAAGCACAGCCCAGAGTACTATATACAGCACAGCCCAGAGTACTATATAAAGCACAGCCCAGAGAGTACTATATACAGCACAGCCCAGAGAGTACTATATACAGCACAGCCCACAGAGTACTATATACAGCACAGCCCACAGAGTACTATATACAGCACAGCCCACAGAGTACTATATACAGCACAGCCCACATAGTACTATATACAGCACAGCCCAGAGAGTACTATATACAGCACAGCCCACAGAGTACTATATACAGCACAGCCCACAGAGTACTATACACAGCACAGCCCACAGAGTACTATATACAGCACAGCCCACAGAGTATTATATACAGCACAGCCCACAGAGTACTATATACAGCACAGCCCACAGAGTACTATATACAGCACAGCCCAGAGAGTACTATATACAGCACAGCCCACAGAGTACTATATACAGCACAGCCCACAGAGTACTATACACAGCACAGCCCACAGAGTACTATATACAGCACAGCCCACAGAGTACTATATACAGCACAGCCCACAGAGTACTATATACAGCACAGCCCACAGAGTACTATATACAGCACAGCCCACAGAGAACTATATACAGCACACAGTAGTATACAGCACAGAGCACAGCCCACAGAGAACTATATACAGCACACAGCCCACGGTAGTATACAGCACAGAGCACAGCCCACAGAGTACTATATATAGCACAGAGCACACAGTAGTATACAGCACAGAGCACAGCCCACAGAGCGCTATATACAGCCCACAGTAGTATACAGCACAGAGCACAGCCCACAGAGAACTATATACAGCCCACAGCAGTATACAGCACAGAGCACAGCCCACAGAGAACTATATACAGCCCACATCTCTTCTCTTCCTCCCCTCCCCTCCTCCGAGAATGGCCCCACAGTCCATAAAAAAAAAAAACTCTCCTCACCTCTCCTCGTGCCCAGCGTTGCTTCCTGGTTCCTGCTCCTGTCTCAGCAGCTGCAGTCTGCCCGGGACACAGCAGGTGCGCGATGATATGACATCACTGCAGGCACTGCGGCCACCCACCTTTGGAATCCCAGCCCCGCACTGTGTTATGCATTATGCAGAGTGCGGGGCTGGGATTCACAAGCAGGGCGGCCGCACAGGCGCAGTCTGCAAGCCTGGCTGTGACGTCAGATGGCCAGAGCTCACTGCGCCTGCGCAGCACAGTAGTACACAGCGCAGGCGCCGGTTTTGAAACGTAAACAGCGCTGAGGGGGTGGCGCCGAAAGCGCAGGAAGATTGGAGTGACGGCAGAGTAGCGGTTCAAGCTGGGGAGTGAGGACCCGCCTCCCTGGCTAGAGACCGGTATTGTGGCTAAGTATCAAAACGCTTTATTTTGGGTGTACTTGAACCTAAAACTAAAAGAGCCACCTTGTTAGAATGCAGCATTACTGCTGCACAAGGTGGCTCTTTTAGTTTATAACGGCTGGAGGGGGTGACAGTGGCGCTTTAATTAATCTGAGCTCTGATTGGTTAATATAGGCAGGACATTCTCAGTATAACAAAGCTTGTGTGAGGTAATAGCATGTTGTTAGGGTGTGTTGGTGGAAAGGCTGATGTCAGTCACATTACCTCTATGTGAGAGGATATAGAAACTGCCAGTTACAGACTATTTTTACCACAATAATGCCTCATAAGAAAAGGAATTCCATGGCACGAATGTCAGCTGATGCGAAAAGAAAAGCTGCATTATGGGCCAATGAAAAATGTGAAGACCGAGAAACAAGGCTGACGCACATGAGAACAGCAGCTGCTTTCTCAAGAGCCAATGAACTGAACAGAGGGAAGAGAGGCTTGCAGACAAGAGAATAAGAGCTGCTTCCTCAAGAGCCAATGAACTTTCTGAGCAGAGGGAAGCAAGGCTTGCAGGCAAGAGAACAAGAACTGCTTCCTCAAGAGCCAATGAATTTTCTGAGGAGAGGGAAGCGAGGCTTGCAGACATGAAAACAAGAGCTGCTTCCTCAAGAGCCAATGAACTTTCTGAGGAGAGGGAAGCAAAGCTTGCAGATAAGAGAAGAAGAGCTGCTTCCTCAAGGCCCAATGAGTCATCTCAGCAGAGAGGCCGACTTGCCGCTAAGAGAATTTCTATTTCTTCCACCAGGGCACAGGAAATGGTTGGAGATTTAAAACATGCTGCCTTTTGTTACCAGTCAGACATAAACTATCAGGATAATCCTAAAGTTCAGATAGGAAAAATGGATGTGGTCTGCATGTACTGCAGTGCCCTAAAATGGAAAGATGAACCGCCAGGTTTATGCTGTGCAAATGGCAAGATAAAACTTCCACCTCTCCTGTCACCAGCAGATCCCCTAAAGTCTCTGATAAAGTCTCTGATGACAGGTACCAGTACAATATCAAAGCATTTCTTGGACAACATCAGGAAGTACAACTCCTGCTTCCAAATGACATAATTTGGTGCAACAAAATAAATGTTTACAACAGGATTTATGCCGACATTTAAAGTTCAAGGACAGGTTTACCACTCAATTGGCTCACTGCTTCCATTACAAGGAGAAGAACCTCAATTTCTTCAACTCTTCTTCATGGGAAATGCAGAAGCAGAGGCTCAGCGGAGATGCTCTTTAATTCCTAACACTCGCCTTGATATTGTCACTATTTTGCAGCAGTTACTTCACTCCAACAATCCATATGTTCAACTTTTCAAGACTGCACTTGAATGCATGCCAATTGACGATTACAAGGTTGTCATTCGAGCTGACAAAACACCACAAGGTGAGCATCAGCGACGTTTCAATGCTCCCACATTTGATGAGGTAGCCATCTTGATTGTAGGTAATGATTTTCAAAGCCGTGACATTGTGCTTCAGAAAAGGAACAATAGTTTGCAACGAGTAGCAGAAACTCACAGGTCCTATGATGCACTGCAATATCCAATCATCTTTTGGCAGGGACAGGATGGCTATCACTTTGGAATACCTCAGACAGATCCTACAACAGGCAACCCTTCAGGAAAAAAAGTGTCTGCCATGGACTTCTATGCATATAGGATCATGACAAGATTTGCAGAGGAAAAGCACATCTTGAATTGCAAACACCTCTTCCACCAATTTATTGTTAACATGTATGCAAAGATTGAGAGTGAACGTCTTTTATATATCCGACTAAATCAAAAGAAGCTCAGGGCAGAGGAATATATTCACCTTAGAGATGCTGTTGCAAATGATGCTGATCCGAAAGAGTTGGGGAAAATGGTTATTCTTCCATCAACTGTCACTGGAAGCCCACGACACATGCATGAATACACACAGGATGCAATGACTTATGTGAGAAAGTATGGCCGTCCAGATCTTTTCATCACCTTTACTTGCAATCCTGCCTGGGAGGAAATTGGAGGGCACCTGTTGCCAGGCCAAAAAACAGTGAATCGCCATGACCTTATTGCTTGGGTTTTCAAACAAACTTTCAAAAATGACTAATCTCATCACAAAATCACATATTTATGATGAGACGCAGTGCTGGATGTATTCAGTTGAATGGCAAAAAAGAGGCCTTCCTCACGCCCACATCTTGATCTGGCTGAAGCAAAAAATACAGCCTACCGAAATTGACAATATCATCAGTGCCGAATTGCCAGACCTTCAGATTGACCCATTGCTGTTTGCCACCATCACAAAAAACATGATCCATGGTCCGTTTGGGAGTCTCAACAAAAATTCTCCCTGTATGATTGATGGCAGGTGTTCAAAGCATTACCCACGATCCCTGGGCCAAGAAACCCAAACAGGACAAGATGGATATCCAGTCTACCGAAGAAGAAAGCTAGGGGATGGTGGTTTCACAGCAAAGCTCAAAATTCGTGTTGGATCATCACTCCAAGAGATAGAAATTGACAACAGGTGGGTAGTGCCTTACAACCCTTTGCTCTCAAAAATCTTCCAGGCCCACATAAATGTCGAATCTTGCCACTCTGTGAACTCAATCAAGTATATCTGCAAATATGTCCACAAAGGAAGTGATCAAGCAGTTTTTGAACTCCAGAAAAATGGACCTATTATTGATGAAGTAGAGGCATTCCAGATGGGCAGGTACATAAGCAGCAATGAAGCTGTTTGGAGAATACTAGGATTCTCCATTCATGAGCGCTACCCACCAGTTGTGCATCTGACTGTGCACTTGGAAAATGGACAGAGAATTTATTTTAACCCAGCAAACTTGCAGCAGCAGCTCCTAAGACCACCCTCTTGGCATTTCTTGAGCTGTGTCAACAAGACCCTTTTGCAAAAACAATTCTCTACTGTGATTTACACAAGTATTACACTTGGAATGCCTCCAGAAAAACACTGGAACGGAGGAAACGGGGGTTTGATATTGAAGTCTATCCAGGGGTGAAAGCAACTGATACGCTTGGTCGCGTCTGTTCATCCGTCAAATGCAGAGTGCTTCTACCTGCGCATGTTACTTCATGTTGTCAAAGGCCCTACATCATTTTCTGACCTGAAGACCGTCGGAGGCCATGTGTGTGAAACATTCAGGGAAGCTTGCCAAAGAAAAGGACTTCTGGAAAATGATGGACACTGGGACATGACCCTCAGTGAAGCAGCAGCCACACAAACCCCAAAGCGACTAAGACACCTCTTTGCTATTACTCTAACAACCTGTAGCATTTCAAATCCTCTTGAGCTTTGGACAAAGTACAAAACTGATCTCAGTGAGGACATCCTCATGCAGATTAGAAGGGAAAATCCTCATCAACTTCACTGAGGAAATGTTCAATGAAACTTTAATGCTCCTTGAAGATCAGTGCATAGCAATGTCAGGAAAAGCCTTACAGTTGCTTGGTTTGCCTGCTCCAATAAGAAATCCTGAAGGCATCCAAATGTGTAGGGAGATTTTCATAGAAACAAACTACAGTATTGATGAACTGACAGCATTTGTGTCTCAGAACGAGCCAATATTGGTACCAGATCAAAGGGACGCCTATAACTACATTTTAAGTTTCTGTGAAACCAACAAAGGTGGGATTGTCTTCCTTGATGCATTTGTAATCAACTTGCTCCTGGCAAAATTTCGACAACAAAAAAAGATTGCACTTGCAGTGGCATCTTCTGGAATTGCAGCTACACTTTTAAAAGGTGGCAGGACAGCACATTTGACATTCAAACTACCACTTAACCTGTCTCATAGTGACAGCCCCATGTGTAATTTTGCCAAGGGATCAGGACTGGCCAAATTGCTTCAAAAATGCAGTGCCATCATTTGGGATGAATGCACCATGTCACACAAAAGGGCTCTGGATGCAGTGGACAGACTGCTGCAAGACCTGCGTAGCAACAAATATATAATGGGAGGAGTAGTTGTTGTTTTGGCAGGTGACTTCCACCAAACACTACCTGTTATTCCAAGATCAACCCCTGCAGACGAACTCAATGCCTGTCTCAAAGCATCGTACCTTTGGAGAAAAGTAAATTAAATGTCACTGAACACAAACTGAGGGTCTACATGACAGGCGATGTTTCTGCTGGACTGTTTTCGAGCCAGCTGTTGACTATTGGAGATGGCAAGGCACCAGTAAACTCAACCACTGGACAGATCACCTTCCCAAGCAACTTTTGTTGCATTGTGACATCCATTGAGGAGTTGAAAGCAAAGGTTTTTCCAAACATTCAACTCCACTTCAAAAATTCTGGCTGGCTGTGTGAAAGGGCTATTCTAGCTCCCAAAAATGACAGCGTCAACAAGATCAATCTTCAAATTCTAAATTTCCTTCCAGGTGTGTGCACACCACAAGTCAGTAGATACAGTAATAGACCCTGCTCAAGCATTATTTTATCCAACTGAGTTCCTCAATTCCTTGGAGCCACAAGGACTTCCTCCTCACAACCTCTTTCTAAAACCTGGAGCCCCTATTCTGCTATTGAGAAATTTGGATCCACCAAAGCTGTGTAATGGAACAAGACTCTTGATTAAGAACCTGTTTCCACATGTAATTGAGGCAACCATTTTGACAGGATGTGCCACAGGAGATGTTTTCATTTCAACAATTCCTCTAATTCCATCTGATTTGCCTTTTGATTTTAAACGCCTCCAGTTTCCTGTTCGACTGGCATTTGCTTTGTTCATCAACAAGGCTCAGGGACAGTCCTTTAAAGTAGTTGGAATCGATTTACAATCTCCATGCTTTTCTCATGGTCAACTTTATGTGGCCTGTTCCAGAGTTGGAACAGCCAAAAATCTGTTTGTCTTTGCACCTGAAGGAAAAACTAAGAATGTCGTTTATCAAAAGGCTCTCGAATAAGTAGTAAAAGATTACTTCACATTACTTGGTAATTTAGTTAAATCTGTGTGGAATATCTCTGGTGTTGAAATATATGTTGTAAAATGTTTCTATTAGCTTAGTTTTTGCCTTTTAATAATTACATTTCTATTTGTTTTGTGGTTTTTGTGTGCAGAATAAATTTTTGTTAACACATTCTACTTTGCTAACAGCAGTTATTAACCCAGGCGAAGCCGGGGAGTACAGCTAGTATATATGCATACAGGTCCTTCTCAAAAAATTAGCATATAGTGTTAAATTTCATTATTTACTATAATGTAATGATTACAATTAAACTTTCATATATTATAGATTCATTATCCACCAACTGAAATTTGTCAGGTCTTTTATTGTTTTAATACTGATGATTTTGGCATACAACTCCTGATAACCCAAAAAACCTGTCTCAATAAATTAGCATATCAAGAAATGGTTCTCTAAACGACCTATTACCCTAATCTTCTGAATCAACTAATTAACTCTAAACACATGCAAAAGATACCTGAGGCTTTTAAAAACTCCCTGCCTGGTTCATTACTCAAAACCCCCATCATGGGTAAGACTAGCGACCTGACAGATGTCAAGAAGGCCATCATTGACACCCTCAAGCAAGAGGGTAAGACCCAGAAAGAAATTTCTCAACAAATAGGCTGTTCCCAGAGTGCTGTATCAAGGCACCTCAATGGTAAGTCTGTTGGAAGGAAACAATGTGGCAGAAAACGCTGTACAACGAGAAGAGGTGACCGGACCCTGAGGAAGATTGTGGAGAAGGACCGATTCCAGACCTTGGGGAACCTGAGGAAGCAGTGGACTGAGTCTGGTGTGGAAACATCCAGAGCCACCGTGCACAGGCGTGTGCAGGAAATGGGCTACAGGTGCCGCATTCCCCAGGTAAAGCCACTTTTTGGGCTACAGAGAAGCAGCACTGGACTGTTGCTAAGTGGTCCCAAGTACTTTTTTCTGATGAAAGCAAATTTTGCATGTCATTCGGAAATCAAGGTGCCAGAGTCTGGAGGAAGACTGGGGAGAAGGAAATGCCAAAATGCCTGAAGTCCAGTGTCAAGTACCCACAGTCAGTGATGGTGTGGGGTGCCATGTCAGCTGCTGGTGTTGGTCCACTGTGTTTCATCAAGGGCAGGGTCAATGCAGCTAGCTATCAGGAGATTTTGGAGCACTTCATGCTTCCATCAGCTGAAATGCTTTATGGAGATGAAGATTTCATTTTTCAGCACGACCTGGCACCTGCTCACAGTGCCAAAACCACTGGTAAATGGTTTACTGACCATGGTATTACTGTGCTCAATTGGCCTGCCAACTCTCCTGACCTGAACCCCATAGAGAATCTGTGGGATATTGTGAAGAGAAAGTTGAGAGACGCAAGACCCAACACTCTGGATGAGCTTAACGCCGCTATTGAAGCATCCTGGGCCTCCATAACATCTCAGCAGTGTCACAGGCTGATTGCCTCCATGCCACGCCGCATTGAAGCAGTCATTTCTGCCAAAGGATTCCCGACCAAGTATTGAGTGCATAACTGAACATTATTATTTGATGGTTTTTTTGTTTGTTATTAAAAAACACTTTTATTTGATTGGACGGGTGAAATATGCTAATTTATTGAGACAGGTTTTTTGGGTTATCAGGAGTTGTATGCCAAAATCATCAGTATTAAAACAATAAAAGACCTGACAAATTTCAGTTGGTGGATAATGAATCTATAATATATGAAAGTTTAATTGTAATCATTACATTATGGTAAATAATGAAATTTAACACTATATGCTAATTTTTTGAGAAGGACCTGTATAATGAGACACAGTAGTGCCCATAACATTACAGACGTGTTCTCAGTCGCCATTTCTGCTGCGGCTATGGCCCAACCCAGTGTCCTCGCATCAGAAATGTCCCGCATGGCGCTTGGGTACCGCGCGGTCACCTCAGCATAGCCTCCGTGCGTCCACCATGGATGGCGGGGGATTCCTCAGGAGCGACATTTGTAGACGGTTTTCCTCATTCTCACATTTATCAATTTCCAACCAGATTTATCATAGTGTGGTAGGACATTCGCTGTGCACATCCATGTCCGGCCAGAGCTGAGCTGACCGCCCTCTTCCGCCCTCCCCCGAGAAGCCATTGTGGCTTTTATTATTTGCAATTAATAATTGAGGCTTACATTTTATCTGCACCCCTTTGCTCCCTACATTTGGGCAGGAGGGGCGTAACATGTTCAGAAGTCACATTTTATTGCATGAAAACTTGTCCCTCAAAATTAGCACCTGTTTAACAATAAAATCCCTCCATCACCTCCTCTCATTGGTTTGTGAGGCTTTTTGACCTATTATTGATACTGCCAGTATAAGGCTGCCGTCACACTAACAGTATTTGGTCAGTATTTTACATCAGTATTTGTAAGCCAAAACCAGAAGTGGGTGATAAATGTAGAAGTGGTGCATATGTTTCTATTATACTTTTCCTCTAATTGTACCACTCCTGGTTTTGGCTTACACATACTGATGTAAAATACTGACCAAATACTGCTAGTGTGACGGCAGCCTCAGGCTGCTTTCACACATCAGTTTTTTGCTATCAGTCACAATCCGTCGAATTTTGAAAAAAACGGATCCGTCACATATTGTGAAAAACTGATGCGATGGGTCCGTTTTTTCGCCGCATCCGACTAGCTGATCCGGCTAATTGGATGCTAAATAAATCGAAACATGCTCAGTTAAAAAAACGGAATCCGTCGGCCATAGGCTTCCATTCTAGCAAGCAACGGATCTGTAGCTGTCTGTTTTTTTGACACACACAAAAAAAGTTACTTTGTCCGTTATCTTCAGCCGCCGGACAGACAATTTTTGACGGATCCGGCGAACGACAGATGAAACGTGAGGCCATCCATCACAAATACAAGTCTATGAGCAAAAAAAACGGATCCAGCGGCATCAGTCGCTGGATCCGTTTTTTTCACAATTCAACGGATTGCTACTGATGGCAAAAAACTGATGTGTGAAAGCAGCCTAGGTTTCCTTTGTGCAGTCATGTGAGGGGCAGCTGCAGTCGCTATGTGTGCGATCCCGCTGGGGTTATGGTTCAGATGTTGGGCGTGTCGTGCGGCTGACTACTATGCGGTATAAGGGAACCTGACCGCAGATTCATGCTGCCCAAACCAGACACTGGTCGTGTTATGACTTGAGTTGAGCAAATATGTTCATTCGGTTGCCGAATCTGAATTTGCCATATTCGTGCTATATTGGTACCCTAATCGTGTCGAATTTATGTTTGATGATTGGTTTCAAATATATTTGTTAATTTCAACTCCCATTGACTCCAACGACGTATGGCTGTGTTCGGCAAATATTGCAAAAACAATATTCGCTGCCAATTTTTAAAAATTTGCTCAACTCTAGTTATGATTCTTACTATTGCTCTTATTCATTCTGGTTTGGACCACTTCAACTCTTTAATAACACTGGTCAACGCAATTTTTCTCGCAAAAGGTTTTAAAACATATTTTAAGTAAATTTTGGCTGCTGATTACGAATATGAACTCCGTTTTTGGCTATCACATCAGGATTTCGAGAAATTTTAAATTTTTGATAAATTACTCCTATGTAATGTTTTATGATAAAAACACATGATTTTCAGTACTACATTTTGTATATTTTTAATCAAGGAATAACAAAAATTACAAAGTCTATGTACAGCAAATCAAATATACTTACAGAATGAAATTACAAAATATAAAAATACATATTGTAGCATGGCTAAAGGGTGTGTAGTCGACGGGAGGTATGTGCCACATAAGTGCCTTGTTGCTATAATGTAGCCCGGAGTATTTCTTTGTTGTATATAACCATGTATATATATGTGTTTCAGGACCTGTGGTGATGTCAGACCACATGGCTAATCATGTGATGGGTTACTGGGTGTGGTTAGCTCTATATAAGACAGGCTAATGCTTAACACAGGATATGTGTGTGGAGGTGCTAGCCTCCAGGGTATGTTAAGACTCCAGGACTGAGCCTGAAGGAATGGACACTTGTTTTTTTCATTTGCCTGAGCTAAAGGCTATTTGTTTTCTGTTTATGCTAACTGGTTTATGGAACAATAAACCTTTGAACTTTTGTTGGAACCTGCATCCTGAGTGTCAGCCGTCGCACCTGAGTGAGTGAAACCCCTACAATTGGTGGTAGACGTGCGGGCAGCGTTCCCAGCGGAGACGAAAAGTCTGTTATTGAATGTCCTGGGTCAAGTCTGTTGTAAGCCAGCCAGGGAAAATGGAGGAACTGCTGAAACACTTGGTCCAGTTGCAGTCACAGCGGCAAGAGACCAACAGGCAGTCGCAGTCACAGCAGCAAGAGGCTAACAGGCTGTTTATGCAGCAGTTGCAACAGAACCAGCAAGAGACCAACAAGCTGTTGATGCAGCAAATACAACAGAGCCAGCAGGAGCAACAGCAGAGCCAGCAGGAGCAACGGCAGCAGATGCAGCTTCTGGCAACCGCCGTCCAGGGCAAGACGAGTGCCCCAACCCCAGGTCTGGCTGATGACACCCACGTCTGGAAGACGGTAAGACGCGCATTGCAGAAAATGACTCCCGGGGATGATGTCGAGGCCTTCCTGACGGTGTTTGAGAGGGTTGCTGAGAGGGAAAAACTTCCGCCAGAGCAGTGGGCAGAGGTATTGGCGCCTTACCTGACGGGGGAACCTCAGAAGGCATACTATGATTTGACCTTGCAGGATGCCAAGGAGTATCATAAATTGAAAGCCGAGGTTCTCGCACGTTTGGGGGTGACACTAACTGTTAGGGCACAGCGAGTTCACTGCTGGGCCTATCACCGGGACAAACGGCCTCGCTCCCAAATGTTTGACCTGTTGCACCTGGTCCAGAAATGGCTACAGCCAGAGTCCTCTACGCCTGCACAGATAGTAGAACGGGTGATGATGGATCGGTTTGTGCATTCCCTCCCGAGGTCCATACAGACTTGGGTTGCCCAGGGTGATCCCCAGAATGCCGACGAGCTGATCGGACTGGTTGAGAGATACCAAGGGATGGAAGGCTCCTTTGGGAGGCAGCCCATGCCGTACTGGGGGTCCCAGAAAGGTGCTGAGTCCCAAAAAGGGGTGGTGCGTCCAAGGTCACAATGGGTGGGGAAGGTGGTGCCCAAGGTCCCTACGGGTGATATTATTTGCTGGAGGTGCCACGGGCTAGGACATATAACTGCCCGTTGTTCCCAGACCACGGAGCAGATGGACTGCAGCATGGGACGCCGTTGTTCATACTATGCGTATCCAGCCTGCAGTGTGAACTCTCCGCCCAACGAGGGACCTCAAGCGTGTCCCGTAAAGGTGAACGGTCGAGCAGTAACGGCACTGTTAGACTCGGGGAGCCTAGTGACCCTGGTGAGGGCCACTTTTCCTCTCCACCTGCTCCCGGGAAAGAAGGTTGGAGTGCGGTGCATACATGGTGATGCAAAGGACTACCCTTTGGCCAGTGTGGACATTGAAACGGCATGTGGCACTGAGTCCCACATAGTCGGCGTCGTGCAGGACTTGTTGCACCCTATAATTATTGGCCGGGATTTCTGTTTGTTTTGGGATTTGTGGGGAAAAGGTTCTGAGCTCCCTAGCAAGAGTAGGGAACCAATGAACCCTGGAAGGGTGTCGCCACACCCGGAGTCAGACAGGTTTCCTTTTTGTGTTCTGGTTGGGGATGAGGAGGAAGTGTCCCCTGCATCTGACATTCTGGAGTTAGAGGTAACCGGTGAAAATTTTGGGACTGCCCAACATAGGGACCCCACTCTGAGGGAAGCCTTTAAT
The DNA here is from genome assembly GCF_051348905.1 of Ranitomeya variabilis. Taxonomy (NCBI): domain Eukaryota; kingdom Metazoa; phylum Chordata; class Amphibia; order Anura; family Dendrobatidae; genus Ranitomeya; species Ranitomeya variabilis. The sequence goes on from NC_135234.1 coordinate 662,773,356, forward strand.
AATGTCACAGTTATTGACGGTGTGGTACAGGAGCCGGGGGCAGACACAAGATTTCCCCATTTTCTGATGAGTGGGGAGTTGTTGTACCGGGTCACGAAAATAAGGGAGGAGTTGGTAGAGCAGTTGGTAGTGCCGGGTCCATATAGACGGAAGGTGTTGGACATGGCCCATTCACACATCTTGGGTGGACACCTAGGGGTGGAAACAACGCAGGAACGGGTTGTGCAGAGGTTCTATTGGCCTGGGTGTCACCGGGAAATAGTGAACTACTGCAGGTCCTGCCCTACATGTCAGCTAACTGCTCCCACTCCTCATTTCCGGAACCCCCTTGTGCCCCTGCCCATTATTGAGGTGCCGTTCGAGAGAATTGCCATGGACTTGGTCGGTCCCCTAGTTAAATCAGCCCGGGGCCATCAGTATATATTAGTCATCCTGGACTATGCCACACGCTATCCTGAGGCAATTCCTCTGAGAAATTCTTCCTCGAAGAGTATAGCCCGCGAGTTGGTCCATGTCTTTTCCCGGACAGGTCTGCCGAAGGAGATTCTGACTGACCAGGGGACACCTTTCATGAGCAAAGTGATGAGGGAGTTATGCAAAGCCCTGAAAATCTCCCAGTTGAGGACCTCGGTGTACCATCCCCAGTCAGATGGCCTTGTTGAGAGATTTAACAAGACACTGAAGAGCATGCTGAGAAAAGCTATAGAGAAAGACGGTAGAGACTGGGATTGTCTCTTACCCTATCTGATGTTTTCCATTCGTGAAGTTCCACAGGCCTCCACAGGGTTCTCACCGTTTGAGCTTCTATATGGCCGACATCCGCGAGGACTCCTGGATATAGCCAAGGAAACCTGGGAAGCCGAAGTCACGCCCCACAGAAGCGTCATTGAGCATGTGGCCCTGATGCAGCAGAGGATTGCAAAGGTGATTCCTATTGTGAAAGAATACCTCCTCCAGGCACAAGAAGCTCAGGCCAGAGTCTACAACCGGTCTGCAAGAGTGAGGCAGTTCAATCCGGGAGACCGAGTTCTTGTGTTAGTTCCGACGGTGGAGAGCAAGTTCTTGGCCAAATGGCAAGGGCCATATGAGGTTGTCGAGAAACTTGGTGAAGTAAATTATAAAATTCACCAACCAGGAAGACGGAAACCATTCCAAGTATACCATGTCAACCTCATCAAGCCGTGGCAAGATAGAGATCCGACAGTAACTCCATCGTTGTTAAGCAACCCAGAAGGTGAGGTTAAAGCGGTTACTATAGCGGAGACGCTATCGAAGACCCAGAAACAGCAGTGCCGGGAGTTACTCCAGAAAAACAGGGACCTGTTTTCAGAGTTGCCAGGACACACGAAGGTCATAGAGCACGAGGTCCTAACAGCCACATGTGCGGGTGAACGTGAAGCCCTATCGTATTCCTGAGGCTCGTCGAGAAGTTATCTCCAAGGAAGTGGAGCGTATGTTGAAGCTTGGAGTCATTGAGGAATCCAAGAGCGGTTGGTCGAGCCCAATTGTCCTGGTTCCAATATCTGATGGAGAGTGGAGGTTTTGCAACGACTATCGGAAGTTGAATGAGGTCTCCAAGTTTGACGCTTATCCCATGCCCCGCGTTGATGAGCTCATCGAAAGGCTTGGGCATGCCAGATATATATCCACCTTGGATTTGACAAAGGGGTATTGGCAGATCCCCATGGCACAGGAAGCCAAGGAGAAGACGGCCTTTTCGACACCTGATGGATGCTTCCAGTATGTCCGGATGCCGTTTGGCCTACAGGGAGCTCCGGCGACCTTCCAGAGGGCTATGGATAGAGTCCTTGCACCCCATAAGGCCTTCGCTGCTGCGTACCTAGATGATATCGTCATCTTTAGCCCAGACTGGGAGAGTCATCTGGAGAAAGTCCAAGCGGTGTTTGATGCTCTAAGAGAGGCGGGGTTTACAATAAACCCGAAGAAGTGTGCCTTGGGTAAGGAAGAAGCTAAATACCTAGGCTATATAGTGGGTCGTGGAGAAATAAAGCCCCAAATCAGGAAAGTGGAGGCAATCCAAACATGGCCGAAACCACTCTCCAAAAAGCAAGTTAAAGCCTTTCTGGGAATCGTGGGATATTACAGGAGGTTCATCCCGAACTTCGCCACAGTGGCTGCGCCTCTGACTGATCTGATAAAGGGGACAAAATCGGTGATGGTTAAATGGTCTGAAGAGACAGAGCCCCTTTCAACTCTTGGAAGGCTGACTCTATGTAAGCAGCCCGTTCTGATGGCCCCAGATTTCAAGAAAGAATTTATTCTTCAGACAGATGCCTCAGATGTTGGGGTAGGAGCAGTCCTTTCCCAAGAGCTACATGGGGAGGAGCATCCTGTTCTCTATCTGAGTAGAAAGCTGTCCTCATCTGAGAAGAACTACTCAGTCGTGCAAAAAGAGTGTTTGGCCATAAAGTGGGCGGTGGACACGTTACGGTACTATCTGCTGTGTCGTAAATTCAGACTAATATCTGACCATGCCCCACTTAGATGGATGAGGGAAACAAAGGGTAGAAATGCTAGGGTCACCAGTTGGTTCTTAGCCCTGCAGGACTTCAGTTTCCATGTGGAACATAGGGCCGGAAAGCTGCACGGTAATGCGGATGCCCTATCAAGAATCCCTTGTTTAGTGGGGGAAAGTGCCAAGCCCCACGGCTTTAGGCAGAGGGGGGAGGTATGTAGCATGGCTAAAGGGTGTGTAGTCAACGGGAGGTATGTGCCACATAAGTGCCTTGTTGCTGTAATGTAGCCCGGAGTATTTGTTGTATATAACCATGTATATATATGTGTTTCAGGACCTGTGGTGATGTCAGACCACATGGCTAATCATGTGATGGGTTACTGGGTATGGTTAGCTCTATATAAGACAGGCTAATGCTTAACACAGGATATGTGTGTGGAGGTGCTAGCCTCCAGGGTATGTTAAGACTCCAGGACTGAGCCTGAAGGAATGGACACTTGTTTTTTCATTTGCCTGAGCTAAAGGCTATTTGTTTTCTGTTTATGCTAACTGGTTTATGGAACAATAAACCTTTGAACTTTTGTTGGAACCTGCATCCTGAGTGTCAGCCGTCGCACCTGAGTGAGTGAAACCCCTACAATATATATGGCACACAGATGAATGACAAATGGTCAAATCGCTCACATCCCCTAGGTTCTCTGGAAAAAAGTCCAAATGGCTGTGTAAATAGTGAATCTTGATACTTATTCTCCATCCAAGATTTCGCAGACTCATTAGTAGCTCTTCCACAATCTCTTCATAGTTGTCTGCTTTCTTATTCCCTAGAAAATTCTGCACCACATTACAAAATGCATTCCAAGCTTTCTTCTGTCTCATTCATTGATGTGATAAAATTTGGGTCTGTCATACGTGTTCTTATTTGAGGTCCATCAAATTTTGCAGCCTTTTTCTTCTCTTCACTAAGACCAGGAAAAGTTGAACATATTTAGTTAAAGCATTCTCCACTGTGATTGAGAGCTTTGACGAACTGCTTCATCAATCCAAGTTTTATGTGTAAGGGAGGAAAGACAATATTCTTCCTATCCACTAGAGGATCATGGATGACATTCCTATCGCCAGATGCCAAACTCTGTCGCTGAGGCCATTCAGTTTTCACCCAATGCTCTGCTGTAGCTCTACTGTCCCAGTAGCACAGAAAACAAGGGTGTTATCATAACTAATGCGAATTATGCATGTTCAAAGAAAACAAAGATATTCTCACATATATTGTGAGACTAAATGAAAACTAAATTTACCTTGGTGAACCGTATAAACCGGAACTTTTCATACACTACTTATATTTATCATGGAATTCATGAAAATGGGCTATATACCTATACCTGTGATAGAGAAATTATAAGATCAGATTTGAATTCAGCACCCTCAAATTAGTCTAAAACTGTTCTTAAAGTCCATGGCAGAATTTTTTTTTTTTGTAGACCAGTGATCAGTCTCCTTCTTACTAAACTCCCCCTCTCCAATCCATCCTGAATGCAGCATCCTGGATCATATTCCTGTTCTCCTGCTACACCATTGCCTCTACCCTGTGCCAGCCATTGCAGTGGTTAACCATCCCTATAGAATACAATGTAAACCTATCACTCTCACTCACAAAGCTCCCCACAGTTCAGCACCACCGTACATCTCCCTGATCTTTGTCTATCACCCTACCCACGCCCTCTGTTCTGCTAATGACCTAAAACTAACATCCTTAATAATCCAAACCTCCCACTTCCATCTCCCAGACTTCTCACGTGCTGCGACAGTTCTTTGGAATGTACTACCCAGGACAAGTTGACTAATTCCTAATACCCACTGTTTTAAAGGGACACTGTCACCCCCTCCAGCCGTTATAAACTAAAAGAGCCACCTTGTGCAGCCGTAATGCTGCATTCTAACAAGGTGGCTCTTTTAGTTTTTGTTGCTGTTATTCTCAAAATAAAGCGTTTTATAATTTTGCCCAAATACCTATCTTTATACCTGGAGGCAGGTCTTTGAAGCGCCCAACTGCCGTCAGTCATCTCTTCTGCGGCGCTGGTCACCGCCCCCTCAGCAATGTTTTCCTCTGAAATCCGGCCCCTGCGCTGTGCTCTTCTGCCTGGGGCAGGCGCATTGAGCATTGGCCGTCATAGCTCAGATGCCGGGTTCCGGACTGCGCCTGTGCGGGCAGTGCGGCCACCCTGCTACTGAATCCCCGCCCCGCAGTGTGTTATGCATTATGCACAGTGCGGGGCTGGGATTCTTAGGCACGGCACAGGTGCAGTCTGTTATTATTTTGAGAATAACAGCAACAAAAACTAAAAGAGCCACCTTGTTAGAATGCAGCATTACTGCTGCACAAGGTGGCTGGAGAGGGTGACAGTGTCCCTTTAAGTGTGACCTAAAAACTAATTTTTTTATAGACTGGCCTATCGCCTCACTTATGTAACTATTCCTTTTTTGCCTTTCCTAAATTTTCCTCTAAATCTAGTCCCTCATAGTATCTGTTCACACACCCTCCATGCACTTAAAGGGGTTGTCCCGTCAAAAACGATAAGTCTACAGTGATGCTGTGTGACTGCAGACTTATGAATCTTACCAGTGAATGTGCACTGCAGGGAATTGCCGATTTCAGACCTGGGAAATGGAGGATACAGTTATATGAAAAAGTTTGGGCACCCCTTTTAATCTTAAGCTTAATGTTTTATAAAAATTGTTTTTTTTGCAACAGCTATTTCAGTTTCATATATCTAATAACTGTTGAACACAGTAATGTTTCTGCCTTGAAATTAGGTTTATTGTACTAACAGAAAATGTGCAATCTGCATTCAAACAAAATTTGACAGGTGCATAAGTATGGGCACCTCACCAGAAAAGTGACATTAATATTTAGTAGATCCTCCTTTTGCAAAAATAACAGCCTCTAGTCGCTTCCTATAGCTTTTAATTAGTTCCTGGATACTGGATGAAGGTATTTTTGACCATTCCTCTTTACCAAAACAATTCCAGTTCAGTTAAGTTTGATGGTCGCCGAGCATGGACAGCCCTCTTCAAATGATCCCACAGATGTTCAATGATATTCAGGTCTGGGGTCTAGGATGGCCATTCCAGAACAGTGTAATTGTTCCTCTGCATGAATGCCTGAGTAGATTTGGAGCGGTGTTTTGGATCATTGTCTTGCTGAAAGATCCATCCCCTGCGTAACTTCAACTTTGTCACTGATTCATGAACATTATTGTCAAGAATCTGCTGACACTGAGAGGAATCCATACGTCCCTCAACTTTAACAAGATTCCCGGTGCCGGCATTGGCCACACAGCCCCAAAGCATGATGGAACCTCCACCAAATTTTACTGTGGGTAGCAAGTGTTTTTCTTGGAATGCTGTGTTTTTTTGCCGCCATGCATAACGCCTTTTTGTATGACCAAACAACTCAATCTTGGCTTCATCAGTCCACAGGACCTTCTTCCAAAAAGAAATTGGCTTGTCCAAATGTGCTTTTGCATACCTCAGCCTACTCTGTATACTACTATGTGGGCAGTGCTGTATACTACTATGTGGGCAGTGCTGTATACTACTGTGTGGGCTGTGCTGTATACTACTATGTGGGCAGTGCTGTATACTACTACATGGGCTCTGCTGTATACTACTACGTGGGCTGTGCTATATACTACTGTGTGGCTCTGTTGTATACTACTATGTGGGCTGTGCTATACACTACTATGTGGGCTCTGCTGTATACTACTATTTCGGCAGTGCTGTATACTACTATGTGGGCAGTGCTGTATACTACTATGTGGGCTGTGCTGTATACTGCTACATGGGCTGTGCTGTATACTGCTACGTGGGCTGTTATCTGCTATGCGGGTTGTGCTATATACTATGGGGGGTATATTATATTCTATGGGGGAGGCTGTGTTATACTATGGGGGGCTGCATTATATTCTATGGGGGCTACATTATATATTATGGGGAGGTAGGCTGTATTATATTCTATGAGGTGGCTGCATTATATTCTGGGGTGGCTGCATTATACTATATGTGGGCTGCATTATACTGTATCAAGGATTATGGGGAATACGTTATACTATATGAAGAACTATGGGGTGCATTATACTATGGGAAGTGAATTGTACTACATGGATGACTATGGCGGTGCATTATACTATATGGAGCACTATGAGGAGTGTATTATGCTATATGAAGGGCTATGAGGAGTGTATTATGCTATATGGAGGACTGAGCAGTGTATTATACTATATGGAGGACTATAGGGAGTGTATTATACTATATGGAGGACTATAGGGAGTGTATTATACTATATGGAGGACTGTGGTGCACATTATAATATATGGAGGACTATGGGGTGTATTTTACTAAACAAGTAAAATGCTGCATATTCAGATTGTTTTTGCTGGAACAAAAATCATTGTTCTCAGCAGCACATCGCCGGTGTAAACTGTAGATATGCTGCTGATAACATGATACTTTATGGTGATCTGTTAGTGTTCATTCTGTCCCATTATTCCTCAGCTGGTGGAAAGAGGCCGGGGAACAAGTATTGAACAACTTCAGTATTGTCGATCAAACTCATTTAGCGGCCTGAACTCAGCGCTTGTAAATAGAGCCGAAATGCTTTTGTGTGATGTGCAATATGTTAGCATTTGGGGCCCCATTTTAAACTTTGCCTAAAACCGGCCCTGCCTACAAATGTACAAAGATATTATACAGTCACCATGTGACAAGTGGGCCTGTGTAACTTCAAATGCCAGGGCTAAATTTTAGTCCCAGTCCGGCCCTGGCAGGATACTTACATCCAGCAGTGCCCACTTTACCCCATGCAGTATTCTTACATCAAGCACACTAAGGCTACTTTCACACTAGTCCGTTGGTACGGGCCGTCGCATACCGTCGGCCCAACGTACCGACGGACAGTGTGTTAATGTAGCACAATGTGGGCAGCGGATGCAGTTTTACAACGCATCCGCTGCCCATTGTGAGTTCCGGGGAGGAGGGAGCGGAGTTTCGGCCGCGCATGCGCGGTCAAAAATGGCGGACACGACGCACAAAAAAAGTTACATGGAACTTTTTTTGTGCCGACGGTCCGCCAAAATACGACGCATCCGTCGCACGACGGATGCGACATGTGGCAATCCGTCGCTAATGCAAGTCTATGGAGAAAAAACACATCCTGCGGGCAACTTTGCTGGATGCGTTTTTTCTCCAAAACGACGCATTGTGACGTGCGTCACACGACGCTAATGTGAAAGTAGCCTAACACTGTTCCATCTGGCTTCAAGCAGCTAACTGGCAGTATCATGCTGGTATTCTATCTCCAGTCACCATATTTATCCCCCCCATATGACCATCAAGAGCTTCTCTTCTGTGCCTGGCTACTCAGAAAAGTCATCTGGAGACCTGCTCTTCACAGCTGTTTTCTAGATCTGGTGTTAAAATAGCCAGCTGGCAGACAGCGACGAGCCACACATAATGGACCGTGAGCCACATGTGGCTTCCGAGTGACAGATTAGGCAACCAAGCCCTAGGGGGACAAATGAAAATGTAAACAAATACATGAAAAATATAAAAGTTCCTATCACTGTCCTTTTCGTAACATGAACACTAATAAAATACAAAATGTACATATTTGTTATAATAATAATCTTTATTTTTATATAGCGCTAACACACTCCGCAGCACTTTACAGTTTTGCACACATTATCATCGCTGTCCCCGATGGGGCTCACAATCTAAATTCCCTATCAGTATGTCTTTGTTATTGCTGTAAGTGTCCAAACTAATAATGTTAGAATATATGTTCCACAGTGTAGAATGCCAAAATGGAAAATAATATTTAAATGGCACACAGCCGCTGTGTTTTGGGGACCTCTCACAAAAAACTGAATAAGAAGATCACAAAGACATATGTATCCTAGAATGGGAATTATAAAAAACCTCTGCTCTAAACTGCAGAAAACAAGCCCTTATGCAGGTCCGGTTCCAAGTTTTTGTGGGCCCCTTTAACTCATACCACAATTCATGATGCACAGATACAGCAGAGAAATAAAGGTATGCCAAATGCCAAAGATTTCCCTTACTTTTTACAGTACATAAGTGATATCAATAGCTCAGAAACCAGACAGTATAGTCCTCCATATTATGGGCACCACATAGCGCTCCATACAGTATAATGAGCCCCATATAATGCTCCATACAGTATAATAAGCCCCATATAATGCTCCATACAGTATATGATGGGCCCCATATATTGCTCCATACAGAATAGGCCCCGTATAATGCTCCATACAGTATATGACGAGCACAATATAATTCTCCAGTATATGATGGTCCCATACACTGTGTTCCAAATTATTATGCAAATAATATTTCCTCATATTTTCTCTACATTACCTATCTGAATTGCAGTCATTGTTATTTTCCAGTCATCTACTATTCTAGTATAATTGCAATGTTTTGGAACAAACTGCCTATGAAAACAGTATCTTTAAAAAAAAAATAAACACTCAAAATGCATGTTCCAAATTATTATGCATAGCAGAGTTTTCAACCTTTTTTTTTTATTTTGAACAAAAAAATGGTCAATTGTGAAGTTATAAGCATTATCAGCTTATTACAAAATGAAATCAAACAGTTTTCAAGTGAAAACTTTATTCTAGGTGATGTTACATTTGCACATAGGACCCCTTGTTCGAAAGAAGCTTCTGAACTCTCTCGTCCATTGAATTTGTCACTTTTTGGATGGTTTCTGCTTCCATTGTTTTGCATGTGGACAGAATCTCCTCCCAGAGCTGTTGCTTAGATGTCAACTGCCTCCCGCCATCATAGACACTCCTTTTGATGATGTTCCAGAGGTTCTCAATGGGGTTGAGGTCAGGGGAAGATGGTGGCCACACCATAAGTTTGTCCTCTTTTATGCCCATAGCAGCCAGAGATGCAGATGTGTTTTTTGCAGCATGAGACGGTGCATTATCATGCATGAAAATGATCTTGCTGCGGAAAGCACGGTTCTTCCTCTTGAACCATGGCAGGAAGTGTTGTTTTAGAAACTCCACATAGATTATGGAGTTCATCTTTACCCCTTCAGGGATCATAAAGGGGCCGACTATCTTTCTCCCCATGATTCCAGCCCAAAACATTACTCCACCTCCTCCTTGTTGGCACCTTAGCTGTGTTTTCATGGGGTGTCCATCAACCAGCCATCCTCCACTCCATCCATCTGGACCATCGAGCGTTGCACGGCACTCATCGGTGAACAAGACAGTTTGGAAGTCAGTCTTCATGTATCGTTTGACCCACTGGAGCCGTTTCTGCTTGTGTGCAGTGGATAGATGTGGTCGACAGGATGGCTTACGCACAGCTGCAAACCTCTGAAGGACCCTGCATCTTGTTGTTCTGGGGACGATGGAGGCACCAGCAGCTTCAAAAACTTGTCTGCTGCTATGACAAGGCATTTTTGCAACTGCTCTTTTAACCTTACCCAATTGCCTGTTGGAAAGAGTCCTCAATTTTTCCTTATCAGCACGCACACGTGTGTGCTGGGAATCAGCTACATACTTCTTGATTGTGCGATGATCACGATGAAGTGTTTTGGCAATGTTGATTGTAGTCATGCCTTGACCTAAATACTCCACAATTTATTGCTTCTCAGCAGCCAACACATCCTTTATCTTTTCCATTTTGGCAAAAAATGTAGGCTGCTTAATAATGTGGAACAGCCTTCTTAAGTAGTCTTGCCTTTATTTGGACACACCTGCCAAACTAATTTGCACAGGTATCTGCAATTGCTTTCAGTGATATAAAGAGCCCTGACACACATCACCATCAATGAGTTTAAATGACAAACAAAAAAATTCTAACCTTATCACTCAAACTCTTTGTGCATAATAATTTGGAACACAGTGTATAATGCTCCATACAGTATATGATGGGCCTCATATAATGCTCCATACAGTATATATATATATACTTGTAGCTTTTGGAAGGTGATGGGGCTGGAAAAATGGAAAGCAAGGGGCTTATTGGGACTCAACTCAAGGGCCCTCCTAAACCTGGATCTGGGTCTGTCCATGTGCCACTGTACAGGGTCTCTGCTGGTTTTTTTTTTAATGTACGGCTATATTAGCTTTGTGTACATTGTCAGGGACTGTCTCCAACAGATGACCCCTGAATCAACAATAATGGCAGCCACATTAGGTTTCCTCTGAGCAAACCATAGTATATGTTTTTCTAGGAGGGGAAAAAATATTTGCAAGTCTCATGCTAGATTTCATTGATCAACGCAAGTAAGAAAACTGGCTCAGCAGCTATAGGTGCAAGAATTCAGCAGCGCTCTGTTGGCTAAAGAGTTAATGTTGCCGTGAATCAGCAGATTTAGGAGTTGCAGGATTCATCATGACACTGTAATTTTAGGAAGAGGGTCAACACAAAGATGCCGTTCTTTGTATTGGTAGCACGTAGTATTGGTGTCGCAGGCAGTAATGGCAGGTTATGTATGGCCTGTACCTTCTATCGCTAACACTTTGAATAATCTGCAGCAGAAAACCATATAATTCTATGAACTTGTAGAATACCTATTTAAACACTAGGAAAAAAAAAACATCTTTGCAGATTCTTTGGCTGTTTGTGTAGTATTTGTGCCCGATGTTTATTTCTGGATTTGACCCTTTACAATTAAATTAAATCTAAGGGCGTAAAAGAGGTAAAAAAACAACTTTAACTTAGTTTGACAATGGGCCTGTGGTGATAACTACAAGAAAAACATACTTACTGGCTTCCCACCGCCCTCCATACTGCTGCCAGTGTCCTCCACCAGTCTCCTCGTTCCCTCTTTAACACCGGAATCGGGTGACCACTGCAGCCAACAGCCAGCTGGGAGATGCTACTTGGATGGAATGTCATGGCTGCAGCATATCAATGGCCACTTGTGAGGGTCACTCAATGACCCTCAGAAGGAGAGGAAACAAGGAGTCCGGAGGAGGCCATCAGCTGCAGTTCGGTACAGCAATAGGGGTCAGTTAGTAGAGTATGTTTTTATGGTATCACAGCCCCCAACCTATTTTTAATTAAGTAAAAGTAATGGACAATCCCTTTAAAGGGAACCTCTCGTCAGATTTATGGTACCCAAACCGTGGGCAGTGTACAATGCTTTACAGATGCAGATTTTTTCCCAGATCTGTCAATCACCTGCAGCTGCGCTGGGAAAAACCTTGGGACGGCAGTGGATTCCTATTATATTTTCTCTGGGTCTAATTCATGCTGCCGGAATCAGCTGACAGGTTCCCTTTAGAACTGGAATAAGATTTGCATGTAGCGCAGATCCAAATACAAAGCTGTGTTCATATGTTGTGGCCACTTGGCAGCAGTGTGGCAGCAGTGTGGAAGTAGTGTGGCAGTAATGTGGCAGTAGTGTGGCAGCAGTGTGGCAGTATTGTGGAAGCAGTGTGGCAGTATTGTGGAAGTAGTGTGGCAACAGTGTGGCAGTATTGTCGCTGTAGTGTGGCAGCAGTGTGGCAGTATTGTAGCAGTACTGTGGCAGTATTGTGGCAGTAGTGTGGCAGTAGTGTGACAGCAGTGTGGCAGCAGTGTGGCAGTAATGTGGCAGCAGTGTGGCAGTATTGTGGCAGTAGTGTGACAGCAGTGTGGCAGTAGTGTGGCATTATTGTGGCAGCAGTGTGGCCGCTGTGTGGCAGTAATGTGGCAGCAGTGTGGTAGTATTGTGGCAATAGTGTGACAGCAGTGTGGCATTATTGTGCAGCATTGTGGCAGTATTGTCGCAGTACAGTAGTGTGGCAGCAGTGTGGCAGTATTGTGGCAGTAGTGTGGCAGCAGTGTGTCAGCAGTGTGGCAGTATTGTGGCAGTAGTGTGGCAGTAATGGGGCAGCAGTGTGGCAGTATTGTGGCAGTATTGTGGCAGTAGTGTGGCAGTAGTGTGGCAGCAGTGTGGCATTATTGTGGCAGCAGTGTGGCAGTAGTGTGGCAGCAGTGTGGCAGTATTGTGGCAGTAGTGTGACAGCTGTGTGGCAGTGATGTGGCAGTAGTGTGGCAGTGTTCTGGCAGTATTGTGGCAGCAGTGTGGCAGTAGTGCGGCAGCAGTAGTGTGCCACTTGGCATAACCTGCACTTGGCTTAGGGTATGTGCACACGTTGCGGATTTGCCTCTGGAATTTTCCGTGCGGATTCTGCATCTCTTGGCAGAAAACGCAGGTCAAAATCTGCACGTTTTTTATGTGGATTTTGTGCGTTTTTTCCTGCGGATTTTGTAAGGATTTCATGCGTTTTTACCCCTTCGTTTTCCTATAATGGAATGGGTGCAGAAACGCTGCAGAAACGCACAAAGAATTGACATGGCCTTTTTTTTAATCCGCTGCGGATACCGTGTGGAATTTTCCGCACCATTAGCACAGCATTTTTATTTTCCCATTGATTTACATTGTACTGTAAATCACATGCGGTTCTGCAGCGTTTCTGCACGGAAAAAATGCTGCGGATCCACAGTAAATTTGCAAAGTGTGCACATAGCCTTATTGCACATTAATGGTAAGTACAAATGAGGAACATGGTTTTTATAGACTTCACCTGTACTTGCTGCAAAGCGCACATAGTTCTGCCACTGTTGGGTACCTGCACACTAACGCTTTGTGATTGCAACATATGAGCTCAGCCTGAAAGTTAGGCCACGTTCGCTCGTACAGTATTTGGTCAGTATTTTACATCAGTATTTGTAAGCCAAAACCAGGAGTGGGTAATAAATACAGAAATAATGATGTGTTTCTATTATAGTTTTCCTGACTGAAGGTGTAAACATGGCTTTAGTTGAAGCCTATTGGGGTCTAAGGGGTAACATCTCTCCTTGTTGAGAGTGACATGCTTGATATACTAGTGTAAGGAGACTTATAAGCCATACAGTGCTCCTATGGGAAATTAAATATGCAAATCTCTTCAGAGAAGAAGAGGACTTGAACTCTAGTCCTTGAATCATGTGTCTGCAAACAGAGATTCTGGCTTGGCTTTTATCCTAAGTCATGTGACAAGGCTTGTTAAAGTGTCGATATTGATTTTTAGGATTGTTACTTCCAATAGGTGGCGCTAGAGTTCAAATCCTCTTAGAAGACTCCGTTTGCATAACAAAGCCTATTTACACTTTTCACAAGGAACAAATGATTTTACAGACGTGTTTGGGTATGTGCAAACATACATTGAATGTCTGCAGATTTTTCCGCACCTGTTTTTGTAAATCCGCAGGTAAACCGCACTGCGGATTACCTGCGGAATTACCGCGTTTTCTTTGCGGATTTTGTGCGGATTCCACCTGCGGTTTTACAACTGCGGATTCCTATAGAGGAGCAGTTGTAAACCGCTGCGGAATCCACACATAGAATTGACATGCTGCGGAATAAACAACGCAGCGTTTCAGCGCGTTTTTTTCCGCAGCATGGGCACAGCAGTTTTTGTTTTCCATAGGTTTACATTGTACTGTACACGCATAGAAAACAGCTGCGAATCCGCAGCGTCCAATCTGCTGCGGATCTGCAGCAAAATCCGCAACGTGTGCACATAGCCTCAACCTTCAGTTAATAAACTTGCTCTAAGTTTCAGTTTGCATTCTGCAGTCATTTTCAGACCCGCTGTTCTGCAGTTTGCAGCCTGATCCAAGTTTCAGTCAGGTTGTGGGCCGCCTTGTCTGCTACATTGTTAACAGAATCAGTGGGGATGGGGACAACATGGGCCTGTGTGATTTCAAATGCCGGGGCTGAATTTTATCCATTCTATCATCAATTTTCAAAGCCAATACAACTGCCACATCAAGTCTAAGATATCGTTTTAATAATGAATGCAGATGATATTATGCAATGTGGTGACAAATCAGTTTTAAAATAGAACACGCAAATAACTTATTTGCACACTGACCACTTCATCAGTAATAGATGACCCCCAGATGAAAAAAATGTAACATGGCGGATCTGATTACGGAAAATTATCTTATTTGGGGTCTGTTTACAATGTGACCATTTAGTGACAGGTGATTCCTTTAAATAGTAGTAAATGGCCAATTTTTCATCATGTTTTGAGGTCTTACTCTACTGAAACTGTGTCCGTGACCTTTTAATCTTTGTAGCTGTAGCATGTAATTCCAGTGCGACTACATACTATATTTAGCACTTGAACACAAAGATGACATTGGACTCAACAAATCTAAAGGTACGACCTCAGCCAGACTACAGGAATACATAAGCTGCCTGGAGTCATTAGGACAGGCTCATGCGCTGTTGTGTAGGCACCGTTCCCAGCTTGTAGAAAAATACCTGGATTCAATTAGTCATCCATAGAGTATTATGTGCTTTGTGTTACATTTCGGTGATATATAACACTCAAAAAAAAGCGTTAAGACATTTTTGGTTGTGGAAGCAGTTGACATAGGGCCCTGATATGAATCTCTTCAACAACTTTGGGTGTTTTAGTGAGGCCTGATCAGAAACAACCTCTTTCATATCAATGATCAGATGGTCTAGCCCCAGCCAAAACAGCTGATTAAGTTGGTTTTTTTTTGTAGATGATTGACAGGCCATATAGTATTTTTTTTTCTGGATTAAATTAGTCCTTCATAGAGTATTACATGCTTTGGGTTACATTTTGGTGGTACAGAACACTCCCAAAAAGTTACAATTTTTTTCTAGATTCAATTAGTAATCCATAGTGTAACGTGCTTAGTGGGCGGCAAGGTGACAATGATGGCAGAATCCCGCAAAACTGAGGGAGCGACTGGAGGAATATCAGAAAAAGATCAATCTGAGGGCAAAAATAAGATATGCAGAATATATCTTTTATTTATCTTCGACCAGACATACAATAATACGCCAACGTTTCGGCCAAATCTGGCCTTTTGCACGGCAATTTATCTAGAAATACATTCCAGGAAACAAAATTAAATCACAATAAACAAAATAAATTGCATGTCACATATAAATCAATATCATTTAAGTTCCTCATGGTCGAAGTAACAAAACAGAAGTTTCCATCCAAAGTGATATATCCACTTGATGATCCTAATATTCATATATACAAAAGAAAGGAAAAGTAGAAAATAAAGGCAAATCCTAACACCAAGCAGTGCTATAGAGTCCCAACAAGATAGACATATAATCCTGGTATATCAGAGTCAGTCCAGTGGGTCTAAAAGGAAAAGGTGAGAAGTGAAATAAATAATTACCTGTATGTCGGTATAGGTAATAATGCTGAAATAGTAAGGTGAGTAATAATAAGTAGACCGATCAATAGATAGGTGCTCAATCAGAAAGGTGAAAAAAAGAAGAAACAACTAAACATACCTGAGCGTGTGCGGGAAATCCAGATACAACCGGCAAGGAGCGTGGTGTACTGAGACGCTAGTACAGCGCCTATTTATGACGTTAGAAATCCGGGACGCCGGAAATGAGGAAGCGCTGCTAATGTGTCACGGCGCATGCGCAAAATAAGATAGCGCGTTTGCGCAATGAAAAGAAAAGGATGGAAGTGGGGCAATGAAATCCAGAAGAAGGAAAAGTCGATGTTATGAGACTGCGCAGGCGCGGGTGCATGACAGTACGCTTGCATAATGAGGAGAAAAAGAGGAGGAGGGAAAAGGGGGGAGTAAATGCCGATAATAAAGATAATGAAGATAAATGGTAACGTTGTACTATAATATAATATGCTATCAGTATGTACTCGCGCTCTAAGATATGTGCTGGATCTTGGTAAGTGACATATGTGTGTAGGACGTGAATAATATACCAGAGGTAATATTATAAGAATTCATGGTGACAGATAAGAGAAATACAAGAGGGGAACAAACATAAAGGAGAAACCCACAAACCTGTTAAAGAACCGGACACCCAATAAGTGAAAGACCACTGGACTATGTCTGAAAAAAAGAGAAAGAGGACAAATTTTACATAGAAGAATAAGTAAAAATATGGGAGATCTCTCACAATTATGGAAAGCAAAAATACTAAGTTCAGTGTACTATATACTTGAGACCCACTAGTTTATCCATTACTAATAAAACACCTCATATTCCCTATTCAAGCCATTAGGTTCCAAGGTCTGAAGAGTGTATATCCAATAAGCCTCTTTTTCTTTTAATTTGGAGATCCGATTTCCTCCTCTTCGTGCTGGAGGTATACTATCAGTAACTTGATATCTTAGCTGTGATATGTTATGATTATGAGAGATGAAGTGGGCTGGTATGGGCAGCATTAATCTTTTACACCTAATGGTGGATTTGTGTTGGGAAATACGGTCTCGGAGGAGGAATATCAGAGCCAGAACAAGCTGGTACAACTAGGCTGGTCGAAAGAGAGGAGGCGAGCCAGGTCTGGAGACATGCTAGCAGGCCCGCTACTTACAAGGTACTGACAGTTAGCATCCCAAGGCGAGGTCTTTACGTGCAGCCTTCAGCGGAGATGGATGTCCATACATGAGTTTGGGACCCATCTTCACAACTTGTTCAACCAGTGGGCAGTAGAGACGGAAAACACTTGCCTCAAAGGCTGCAAGAGTTGATGTCTGAAACCAGGGTCACATTCCTCAAAATGGAGAGGCGACATCGTTGGTATGCGGTGGGTGTGATCCAAAAAGGAAGGGAGCAGGATGAACCCTTCTTGCAAAATGAATGTGCCTGGGAGAGGGACCTCAAGGTGGCTCGAGTCGGGGCTGCCACCCCATAGAGATCGTACTGTCCGTGGAGGTTACCCACCTCCTATGCGGGAGCAGGCGATGGTACAGATGACATGGGGCTGTCGCCCATTTCTACATGTCAGGAGCTCCAAGACTACCTCAAGCTGGGTCACTTACAGTCCAGGGAATTGGGCTCCAGGAAGCAGATGGGGGCAGTCGCCCCCAGCCTCCCAAGGGAGAAGGGGACACCTGAAGAAAATTACTGTATTACCCTCCTTATGTTTTTTCCTGGCTTTGCACTTTTTGCAAAGTCTTTATGAGTGTAGGAGTACAGCAACTACACTTTCCAAATATTTGAATTTGAGTCCTGCCAGTTGTTGCCTTTCTAGGTGGTCTATGGATGACACTCCTTATAAATCTTTGTGCAAAGGCTTTGAGTATAGAAGTGCCACAACTACACTTAATTTTTTTTATATGAGGCACTCCATTTGGTTCCTTCAAGGGTGCATGGATGACACTCCTTATATTTTTTTCTAGCTTTACACTGTGTGCAGAGCCTTTATGAGTGTTGGAGAAGCACAACTACACTTTCTTAATATTTGAATGAGGCACTCCAGTTGGTGCCTTCAATCGTGTATTGATGACACTGCTTGTAATTTTTTGGCAGGCTTTGCACTTAATGCATAGCCTTTCTGAGTCTAGGAGTACCACTACATGACAATTGGAACAGAATGTGTATGAGGACCTTTATATCTAATACAGGTTGTATATTAGTCCTTCCATCAATTCTTTAGCAGTTCTTACTTCCTTCATAAATTACACTGACATTTCCAATTTTTTAATATAAAATTAAATTTTTGTTTGTATAAATTATTTTTCTCTGACGCCCATGACGGCACCACGGAGAGAGGGGATCCGCCCACCAAGGACAGGAAACCTACAGATAAAAAGGCGGTACCTCTCTCCTGCATCAGTTGGTTTCCTGTCCTTGATGGGAGACCTACAGATTCACCTTCGTGGTGCCGTTATTAAGAAGAAGATTCGTCGTGGGATTCCAGGGCCAATCAGCTCGATTCAGGCAGCGGGGGCCCCCCTGCCTCAGCTGGTGTGGTGACCCGAAGCGCCACCGCTGGGGCTAGTGGGCCTCTAGTGTTATGGTTCTCAATGGCAAGAGAACATAGCCCAGCAAACATAAGAACTAGCTCTTGGAAAGATGGAAACTAAACTGACCATGAACTAAACCTGCCGCACAACTAACAGTAGCCGGGTAGCGTAGCCTGCGTTTTATCCCTAGACGCCCAGCGCCGGCCGGAGGACTAACTAATCCTGGCAGAGGAAAATATAGTCCTGGCTCACCTCTAGAGAAATTTCCCCGAAAGGCAGACAGAGGCCCCCACAAATATTGGCGGTGATTTTAGATGAAATGACAAACGTAGTATGAAAATAGGTTTAGCAAAATTGAGGTCCGCTTACTAGATAGCAGGAAGACAGAAAGGACACTTTCATGGTCAGCTGAAAACCCTATCAAAACACCATCCTGAAATTACTTTAAGACTCTAGTATTAACTCATAACATCAGAGTGGCAATTTCAGATCACAAGAGCTTTCCAGACACAGTAACGAAACTACAGCTGTGAACTGGAACAAAATGCAAAAACAAACAAGGACTAAAGTCCAACTTAGCTGGGAGTTGTCTAGCAGCAGGAACATGCACAGAAAGGCTTCTGATTACAATGTTGACCGGCATGGAAGTGACAGAGGAGCAAGGCTAAATAGCGACTCCCACATCCTGATGGAAACAGGTGAACAGAGAGGATGATGCACACCAGTTCAATTCCACCAGTGGCCACCGGGGGAGCCCAAAATCCAATTTCACAACAGTACCCCCCCCCTCAAGGAGGGGGCACCGAACCCTCACCAGAACCACCAGGGCGATCAGGATGAGCCCTATGAAAGGCACGGACCAAATCAGAGGCATGAACATCAGAGGCAGTCACCCAAGAATTATCCTCCTGACCGTATCCCTTCCATTTGACCAGATACTGGAGTTTCCGTCTGGAAACACGGGAGTCCAAGATTTTTTCCACAACGTACTCCAACTCGCCCTCAACCAACACCGGAGCAGGAGGCTCAACGGAAGGCACAACCGGTACCTCATACCTGCGCAATAATGACCGATGAAAAACATTATGAATAGAAAAAGATGCAGGGAGGTCCAAACGGAAGGACACAGGGTTAAGAATCTCCAATATCTTGTACGGGCCGATGAACCGAGGCTTAAACTTGGGAGAAGAAACCCTCATAGGGACAAAACGAGAAGACAACCACACCAAGTCCCCAACACAAAGCCGAGGACCAACCCGACGCCGGCGGTTGGCAAAAAGCTGAGTCTTCTCCTGGGACAGCTTCAAATTGTCCACTACCTGCCCCCAAATCTGATGCAACCTCTCCACCACAGCATCCACTCCAGGACAATCCGAAGATTCCACCTGACCAGAAGAAAATCGAGGATGAAACCCCGAATTACAGAAAAAGGGAGACACCAAGGTGGCAGAGCTGGCCCGATTATTGAGGGCAAACTCCGCTAAAGGCAAAAAAGCAACCCAATCATCCTGATCTGCAGACACAAAACACCTCAAATATGTCTCCAAGGTCTGATTCGTCCGCTCGGTCTGGCCATTAGTCTGAGGATGGAAAGCAGACGAGAAAGACAAATCTATGCCCATCCTAGCACAGAATGCTCGCCAAAATCTAGACACGAATTGGGTACCTCTGTCAGAAACGATATTCTCCGGAATACCATGCAAACGGACCACATTTTGAAAAAACAGAGGAACCAACTCGGAAGAAGAAGGCAACTTAGGCAGGGGAACCAAATGGACCATCTTAGAGAAACGATCACACACCACCCAGATGACAGACATCTTCTGAGAAACAGGAAGATCCGAAATAAAATCCATCGAGATGTGCGTCCAGGGCCTCTTCGGGATAGGCAAGGGCAACAACAATCCACTAGCCCGAGAACAACAAGGCTTGGCCCGAGCACAAACGTCACAAGACTGCACGAAGCCTCGCACATCTCGAGACAGGGAAGGCCACCAGAAGGACCTTGCCACCAAATCCCTGGTACCAAAGATTCCAGGATGACCTGCCAACGCAGAAGAATGAACCTCAGAAATGACTTTACTGGTCCAATCATCAGGAACAAACAGTCTACCAGGTGGGCAACGATCAGGTCTATCCGCCTGAAACTCCTGCAAGGCCCGCCGCAGGTCTGGAGAAACGGCAGACAATATCACTCCATCCTTAAGGATACCTGTAGGTTCAGAATTACCAGGGGAGTCAGGCTCAAAACTCCTAGAAAGGGCATCCGCCTTAACATTCTTAGAACCCGGCAGGTAGGACACCACAAAATTAAACCGAGAGAAAAACAACGACCAGCGCGCCTGTCTAGGATTCAGGCGTCTGGCGGACTCAAGATAAATTAGATTTTTGTGGTCAGTCAATACCACCACCTGATGTCTAGCCCCCTCAAGCCAATGACGCCACTCCTCAAAAGCCCACTTCATGGCCAAAAGCTCCCGATTCCCAACATCATAATTCCGCTCGGCGGGCGAAAATTTACGCGAGAAAAAAGCACAAGGTCTCATCACGGAGCAATCGGAACTTCTCTGCGACAAAACCGCCCCATCTCCGATTTCAGAAGCGTCGACCTCAACCTGAAAAGGAAGAGCAACATCAGGCTGACGCAACACAGGGGCGGAAGAAAAGCGACGCTTAAGCTCCCGAAAGGCCTCCACAGCAGCAGGGGACCAATCAGCAACATCAGCACCCTTCTTAGTCAAATCAGTCAATGGTTTAACAACATCAGAAAAACCAGCAATAAATCGACGATAAAAGTTAGCAAAGCCCAAAAATTTCTGAAGACTCTTAAGAGAAGAGGGTTGCGTCCAATCACAAATAGCCTGAACCTTGACAGGATCCATCTCGATGGAAGAGGGGGAAAAAATATATCCCAAAAAGGAAATCTTTTGAACCCCAAAAACGCACTTAGAACCCTTCACACACAAGGAATTAGACCGCAAAACCTGAAAAACCCTCCTGACCTGCTGGACATGAGAGTCCCAGTCATCCGAAAAAATCAAAATATCATCCAGATACACAATCATAAATTTATCCAAATAATCACGGAAAATGTCATGCATAAAGGACTGAAAGACTGAAGGGGCATTTGAAAGACCAAAAGGCATCACCAAATACTCAAAGTGGCCCTCGGGCGTATTAAATGCGGTTTTCCACTCATCCCCCTGCTTAATTCGCACCAAATTATACGCCCCACGGAGATCTATCTTAGAGAACCACTTGGCCCCCTTTATGCGAGCAAACAAATCAGTCAGCAGTGGCAACGGATATTGATATTTAACCGTGATTTTATTCAAAAGCCGATAATCAATGCACGGCCTCAAAGAGCCATCTTTCTTAGCCACAAAGAAAAAACCGGCTCCTAAGGGAGATGACGAAGGACGAATCTGTCCCTTTTCCAAGGACTCCTTTATATATTCTCGCATAGCCGCATGTTCAGGCACCGACAGATTAAATAAACGACCCTTAGGGTATTTACTACCCGGAATCAAATCTATGGCACAATCACACTCCCGGTGCGGAGGTAATGAACCAAGCTTAGGTTCTTCAAAAACGTCACGATATTCAGTCAAAAATTCAGGAATCTCAGAGGGAATAGATGATGAAATGGAAACCACAGGTACGTCCCCATGCGTCCCCTTACATCCCCAGCTTAACACAGACATAGCTTTCCAGTCAAGGACTGGGTTATGAGATTGCAGCCATGGCAATCCAAGCACCAACACATCATGTAGGTTATACAGCACAAGAAAGCGAATAATCTTCTGGTGATCCGGATTAATCCGCATAGTTACTTGTGTCCAGTATTGTGGTTTATTGCTAGCCAATGGGGTGGAGTCAATCCCCTTCAGGGGTATAGGAGTTTCAAGAGGCTCCAAATCATACCCACAGCGTTTGGCAAAGGACCAATCCATAAGACTCAAAGCGGCGCCAGAGTCGACATAGGCATCCGCGGTAATAGATGATAAAGAACAAATCAGGGTCACAGATAGAATAAACTTAGACTGTAAAGTGCCAATTGAAACAGACTTATCAAGCTTCTTAGTACGCTTAGAGCATGCTGATATAACATGAGTTGAATCACCGCAATAGAAGCACAACCCATTTTTTCGTCTAAAATTCTGCCGTTCACTTCTGGACAGAATTCTATCACATTGCATATTCTCTGGCGTCTTCTCAGTAGACACCGCCAAATGGTGCACAGGTTTGCGCTCCCGCAGACGCCTATCGATCTGGATAGCCATTGTCATAGACTCATTCAGACCCGCAGGCACAGGGAACCCCACCATAACATCCTTAATGGCATCAGAGAGACCCTCTCTGAAATTCGCCGCCAGGGCGCACTCATTCCACTGAGTAAGCACAGCCCATTTACGGAATTTCTGGCAGTATATTTCAGCTTCGTCTTGCCCCTGAGATAGGGACATCAAGGCCTTTTCCGCCTGAAGTTCTAACTGAGGTTCCTCATAAAGCAACCCCAAGGCCAGAAAAAACGCATCCACATTGAGCAACGCAGGATCCCCTGGAGCCAATGCAAAAGCCCAATCCTGAGGGTCGCCCCGGAGCAAGGAAATCACAATCCTGACCTGCTGAGCAGGATCTCCAGCAGAGCGAGATTTCAGGGACAAAAACAACTTGCAATTATTTTTGAAATTTTGAAAGCAAGATCTATTCCCCGAGAAAAATTCAGGCAAAGGAATTCTAGGTTCAGATATAGGAACATGAACAACAAAATCTTGTAAATTTTGAACTTTCGTGGTGAGATTATTCAAACCTGCAGCTAAACTCTGAATATCCATTTTAAACAGGTGAACACAGAGCCATTCCAGGATTAGAAGGAGAGAGAGAGAAAGGCTGCAATATAGGCAGACTTGCAAGGATTCAATTACAAGCACACTCAGAACTGAAGGAAAAAAAAAAAAAAAGAAAAACTTCAGCAGACTTCTCTTTTCTCTCCTTTCTCTGTCAATTAATTTAACCCTTTGTGGCCGGTCAAACTGTTATGGTTCTCAATGGCAAGAGAACATAGCCCAGCAAACATAAGAACTAGCTCTTGGAAAGATGGAAACTAAACTGACCATGAACTAAACCTGCCGCACAACTAACAGTAGCCGGGTAGCGTAGCCTGCGTTTTATCCCTAGACGCCCAGCGCCGGCCGGAGGACTAACTAATCCTGGCAGAGGAAAATATAGTCCTGGCTCACCTCTAGAGAAATTTCCCCGAAAGGCAGACAGAGGCCCCCACAAATATTGGCGGTGATTTTAGATGAAATGACAAACGTAGTATGAAAATAGGTTTAGCAAAATTGAGGTCCGCTTACTAGATAGCAGGAAGACAGAAAGGACACTTTCATGGTCAGCTGAAAACCCTATCAAAACACCATCCTGAAATTACTTTAAGACTCTAGTATTAACTCATAACATCAGAGTGGCAATTTCAGATCACAAGAGCTTTCCAGACACAGTAACGAAACTACAGCTGTGAACTGGAACAAAATGCAAAAACAAACAAGGACTAAAGTCCAACTTAGCTGGGAGTTGTCTAGCAGCAGGAACATGCACAGAAAGGCTTCTGATTACAATGTTGACCGGCATGGAAGTGACAGAGGAGCAAGGCTAAATAGCGACTCCCACATCCTGATGGAAACAGGTGAACAGAGAGGATGATGCACACCAGTTCAATTCCACCAGTGGCCACCGGGGGAGCCCAAAATCCAATTTCACAACACTCTAGGGTGTGCGGAGAGAGGTGGCTGTATCATGGCCACCTCTCTAGGTAAGACTCACCGGCAGCAGCAGTATCCAGGGGGGTCCCTCTGTGGATAGGAGCCAACATCTTGCTCCTCCTGCGTAAGTCTGTGGGCTGTAGTTCCCGGGAGCCCCGGGAATCCAGCAAAGACATGCGGTGTTGCGCGGCGCCATCTTGATCCCGTCTGCGCACGCGCAAGATTCCTCGGAATTTAAGCAGCACGGGGTCTCTGCGCACGTGCGGCTCTGCGGTACCGCTCGTGCACGGACCATTAGGCGGACTGCGCAGGCGTGGGATTTCGCACACGCGGCTGGCTGTGAGGCCGCGCTCGCGCGTCGGGGTCTCGCTTCGGCGCGTGCGGCAGACTGCGCAGGCGCAGGATTTCGTGCGCGATGTCGCGCTGCAGCTGCGCATGCGCAAGAGAAAAAAAAATGGCGCCATCCACCGCTATTTATTGAAGGCACATCTGGGGCAGACGCTTCCAATGGAGACCGGCCAGCGCTCACCAGTCATGAGCGACGCAGAACAGGCATCTCCCCTGTCTAGGGCATCTCCACCGCCGCCGCCGCCACAGCAGCAGCAGAAGCGACGACCCCAGAAGGGACACCAGGATACCGGCAAAGGGCGTTCTGGATCACTGCACAGCAAGGAGTCCAGTATAACTTCCGGCTCTAGGGATAAACCGATAACACATGGATCATCCCCAACCGGTATTTATGGGTCCATAAGGTGGTAAGTGATCTACGTGAAAGTTAGTGATAGTGAGGGCCTATCTTTGTGTTTCCTTACTATAGGGGAAGAAAAGCACAGGCAAGTCTAAACATAAGATATGTGCCCTGTGTAGAGAGGATCTTCCATCTTCGTGGGAAAAGAGACTTTGCAGTATTTGTATCCAACAGACAGTGTCAGAGGGCCTCCCCGGGTTCGCAGCGGACCTTAAAAACCTGATCAAAGTCCAGGTAGAAGAGACCTTTAAATCTCTTAAAGGGGGGAAAAAGCAGAGGAAGACCAAGCACAGATCTCCGTCTCCTGAGTCCGGTGATTCAGGGGAAGATATGGATTCAGATACCTCTACTTCTTCCTCCTCCTCATCTTCATCATCATCCTCGTCTTCCTCTGGAGGGCATAGTTGCTTTCCTTTAGAAGAAACGGACAGTTTGGTTAAGGCTGTCAGGAGCACTAAGGGGTTGACAAACCCTCACCCCAAAAGATCAGTTCAGGACATGATGTTCGGGGGGCTCGACCAAAAAAAGAGAAGGGCCTTTCCCCTTAATGAAAAAATCCAGGCTTTAATTAAGAAAGAATGGAAGAAACCTATAAGAAAGACACTACTTACGCCAAAAAGGAAATATCCATTTGATGACCAATCTTGCTCCTTCTGGGATAAGGCGCCTAAGTTAGATGTTGCCATCGCTAAGGCATCCAAAAAATATGCCCTTCCATTCGAGGACATGGGGGTCTTAAAAGACCCAATGGACAAGAAGGCAGATGCCTTCCTCAAAGGGTCGTGGGAGGCAGCTGGTGGAGGCCTTAAACTGGCAGTCGCAGCTGCATGTACATCCCGCTCCCTAATGATATGGTTAGACCAATTAGAAAGCCAGCTCAAAAATAAATCATCTCGCGACTCAATTTTAAATACTTTACCAGTTATGCGTGGAGCTGCTGCCTTCTTAGCAGACGCTTCAGCCGATTCAATCAAATTATCCGCTAGGGCGGCGTTTTTTTCCAATGCCGCTAGGCGAGCCCTTTGGCTTAAATGTTGGCCGGGAGATCTCCAGACAAAGGCTAAATTGTGTACCATCCCCTGTGAAGAATTCCTATTCGGGCCCACTCTAGATGATATCTTAGAGAAAGCTGGTGATAAAAAGAAATCTTTTCCCTCCCTTGGTTTCCCTTTGTTCAAGAGGCCCTTTCGGAGCAAGAGGTTCTTTCGAAGGAAACCGGGAAAAAATCAAGAAAAGTGGGAAGATAAGCGAAACAAAAACAAGGGGTTCATATTCAATAGAAACCCTAACGACAACAAAAAACCTGCCCAATGAAGGCTTGCCCCAGGTGGGGAGAAGGTTGTCCCTCTTCCTCTCGGCCTGGGAGAAAATTACCAGCAGTCCTTGGGTTTTGAATATAATAAAATCAGGACTGAAGCTGAAATTCCAAAAATCCCCTCGCCCCTTCTTTATGACGACATCGCTAAGGTCTTCGGAGGAAGAACAGCTAGCATTGGAAAAAGAAGTCATGGGACTAGTAAGCAAAGGGGTTCTCATGGAAGTTCCCCTACAAGAAAAAGGGCAAGGATATTACTCTCCTCTGTTCCTGAGAAAGAAACCAGATGGTTCTTTCAGGACGATTATAAATCTGAGGAGTCTAAACAAATTCCTGGAAATTCAGTCATTCAAAATGGAAACAATAAAAACCTCAATAAAAATGTTGTTTCCACTGTGTTTCATGGTAGTCCTGGATCTAAAGGACGCCTACTATCACGTCCCTATCCACAAAGATCACCAAAAATTCCTCAGAATAGCAGTCTACATCAGGGGGGTGTTACAACATTTTCAGTTCTTAGCCCTTCCCTTCGGGCTGGCTATAGCCCCACGGGTCTTCACAAAATTAGTTGCAGAGGTGATGGCTCACCTGAGGGAACAAGATACTCTGATAGTGCCATACCTCGACGACTTTTTGATAATCGGTTCCTCTCCGCAACACTGCGAGGAGCAGCTGAAGACAATCAGACATTCACTAGAAAATCTGGGCTGGTTAGTGAACTTAAAAAAATCCAGGTTGTTACCATGCCAAATCCAGGAGTACATGGGTCTTACTCTGGACTCTATAAAACAAGAATGCCGTCTTCCAGAGGAAAAAATTCAAAACATCATAAGACTAGTATCCAAAGGGCGAGACACCCACTCCATAACCCTCCGCCACGCAATGTCCCTCTTGGGATCCATGACGGCCTGCATCCCTGCAGTCCAATGGGCTCAGTTACACTCAAGGGAGCTTCAATGGCAAATCTTGTCAGAAGAAGTCTCTCTAAAAGGGAATTTAGAAAGTCGTCTCAATTTATCTCCAAACACAATTTAGTCACTAAGTTGGTGGACATCGCAGGACAATCTTTCTCAAGGAATCCCGTGGGTAACTCCAGTCTCATGGATAGTAACAACAGATGCGAGTCCCAGCGGGTGGGGGGCACACCTGAACGACCTGTTAGCTCAGGGGGCTTGGCCACTACATCTGAAAAAGGTGTCCTCCAATATGAAGGAACTGCTGGCAGTCAAGTTTGCACTATTAGAGTTCCTGGGTCCCCTTCGGTCTCACCATGTCAGAGTTAAGGTACCTTCACACTAAACGACTTTGCAACGATAACGATAGCGATCCGTGACGTTGCAGCGTCCCGGATAGCGATATCGTTGTGTTTGACACGCAGCAGCGATCTGGATCCTGCTGTGATATCGCTGGTCGTTGCTGAAAGTCCAGAACTTTATTTGGTCGTCAGATCGGCGTGTATCGTCGTGTTTGACAGCAAAAGCAACGATGCCAGCAATGTTTTACAATGGTAACCAGGGTAAATATCGGGTTACTAAGCGCAGGGCCGCGCTTAGTAACCCGATATTTACCCTGGTTACCATTGTAAATGTAAAAAAACAGTACATACTCACCTTCTGATGTCCGTCAGGTCCCTGGCCGTCTGCTTCCCGCAGTGACTGTGCACAGTCAGTGCGGGAAGCAGACGGCCAGGGACCTGACGGACATCAGAAGGTGAGTATGTACTATTTTTTTTTACATTTACAATGGTAACCAGGGTAAACATCGGGTTACTAAGCGCGGCCCTGCGCTTAGTAACCCGATGTTTACCCTGGTTACCCGGGGACTTCGGCATCGTTGGTCGCTGGAGAGCTGTCTGTGTGACAGCTCTCCAGCGACCACACAGCGACGCTGCAGCGATCGGCATAGTTGTCGATATCGCTGCAGCGTCGCTTAATGTGACGGTACCTTTATGTCGGACAACAAAGTGGTGATAGCGTACCTAAATCACCAGGGGGGTACCCGTTCTCGGAGTCTGATGGAGATAACCAAATCAATCTTCCACATAGCCGAAACCAACCTTCAATCCTTATCGGGCCTTCATATAAAGGGGGTGGACAACTAAAGAGGAGATTACCTAAGTCGAATAGAATTCAATTCAATGATAACCCCAAATTAGTATTAAATAGAAAATCGACCAAGAACTAATTTTAAACAATATCTTTATTTCAACATTTTTAGGATAAACATATCAACACAACCCCCTTAAGGCTACGTTCACACGATCCGGATTTTGATCCGGATCCGTAGCGGATTTTCAGCTGCGGATCCGGATCAGTTTTCCATGTTGGTTACAGTACAATGTAACCCAATGGAAAACCAAAACCGCTGTGCTAACGATCCGTTTTTCCGCTGGAAAATCCGCGCGGATTTTCCAGCGGAAAAAAGAAGTAGCATGTCAATTCTTTCAGCGGATTCCGCACCGGTTTTCCAGCAGCTCCAATAGGAAACTGCTATTGGAAACCCGCAGTGGAAAACGCTGAAGAAAAAGGATCAGAAAACGCAGCTCAAATTCACTGCGGAATTTAGCTGCCGTTTTCCAAAAACGGGCAGGAAAAAAAAAGGATGGAAATCCTGATCGTGTGAACGTAGCCTAAAACACCCTTCTGATATAAGACAGGGTTGATTATCTGGTCTATATGTATACGGGCAGAGGGGTGGGGTACCTCACAAAGGTCTGTACCTACACGTCCCTATGGTGCCCCCTACCTAACTGCGGAGGTTGGCACCCTCTTGAACGCAATATGGCGCCCCCGCTCCTCGACGGCTGACCCTCGATGCCCTATGGGTCCCTAGTACACACTGCGTCGTGGACACCTCACACCTGCCCACTCCTAGGGCCCAAACATTAAAAATATATACCAGATATGATATTTCCACCAATTAACACAATGATAGATACAATCACTGCCTCTCAAGGCTCAAACATTAATAGTAAATCAAATGGCACGCTTGGCCGTCTGTTCTAAGCCTCCTTCACTGGCTATCGCACCCTTATGTGTCCCTACCAACGTTTACCTGCCTTACAGCGGAGGTTGGCACCCTCTTGTCCGCAAAGTGGCGCCCCCGCTCCTCGGCGGCTGTCCCTAGGATACCCTAAACAGGTCCCTACAAGTAATTAGATCCGCTGAGGAAAAGTGCCTATGGGGCTATGCTGGTGGACTATGATATACGCATTAAATCATGATGTCGGCAGGACACGCACAGTGAGTCAGAACGTACCATATTCGGCTCTATTATTGAATTTATCACATACGGCAAGCAAGGATGCAACCTTGTCTATATACTAGGAACACATATGTATATATATACTAATATCATTTGTTATTTCAGAGTATATACATGGTGAAAACATCAATGATAACCATAAGGATGCAACCCTGTCTATATACTAGGAACACATATGTATATATATACTAATATCATTTGTTATTTCAGAGTATATACATGGTGAAAACATCAATGATAACCATAAATCAAAAATAACCATAAAAAATCTGTTGCACTTATCTGTGCCCAGATCTCGCCTCTACGCGTTTCCCCCCCATGATATGGTTCTTCAGGAGGCACATGGGAAAAAAACCGTGTGTAACCACATCGGTGGTATGTTGTGCCTGGTTGCAGATTACCTAAGTCGCTCTCGCTTGAAACAGGGAGAATGGGAACTAAATCAATCAGTGTTCACTCAGATCTCAGTAAAATGGGGCACACCAAACATAGACTTTTTCGCAAACCATCTAAACAAAAAAGTGGACACCTTTTGCTCAATGACGCCATTAGGGAGCCCTGTTTCTCTAGATGCGTTCCTGATACCCTGGCACCATCAACTAGCTTATGCCTTTCCCCCTATTGCTCCGATTCCGGCAGTGCTGAGGAAGATTCGGGAGGACGGGGCTCACATAATCTTAATAGCCCCGTTCTGGCCGAAGAGGCCTTGGTTTTCCTGGATGATGAGGATGTCCATCTCCGATCCATGGGTACTACCGGATCTCCCAAACCTCCTCTCCCAGGGCCCAGTTCATCATCCTCAGGTGGCAAGTTTGCACTTGACAGCTTGGCATTTGAAAGGGAGTTACTAGAAAACAGGGGGTTTTCTCCGGGGCTGGTATCTACACTGCTACAAAGTAGAAAACCTGTTACAACCAAACAATATGGGAAAGTATGGAAAAAATTCCTTTCATCTTCAGGTGCCAAAATAGGGGAGGGCGTCCCACTTAAAGCCATACTGCCATACTTGAGTTTCTGCAGAATGGGTTAGAGATGGGGCTGGCCACAAGCACCTTGAAAGTCCATGTAGCGGCTTTGGGAGCTTTATTTAACTGTGATTTAGCAAGAAATCGATGGATTTCTAGATTCATCAAAGCAGCCGGTAGATCAAGGCCTCTACCTGTGAAAATTACCCCTCAGTGGGATTTAAATTTAGTCCTTAGAGCATTATCTAAACCTCCCTTTGAACCCTTAGCGGATGCTCCAATCTAAATCTTATCCCTTAAAACTTCCTTGCTCGTTGCTCTCACCTCTGCACGTAGGGTTAGTGACATCCAGGCCCTATCCGCTAACCCCCCTTTCACGCAATTCCTCGATGATAGGGTTGTCCTAAAAACTGACCCGGCATATCTCCCAAAAGTGGCATCCCGTTTTCATAGGACACAAGAAATATCTCTTCCCTCCTTCTGTCCTAATCCTAAAAACAGAGGAAGAGTCATTACATACATTGGATGTAAGGAGATGCCTGATGCATTACATAGAAGCCACTAGGGAGAGTAGGGAGGATGCCTCTCTCTTTGTATGTTTTCAGGGTCCCCGGAAGGGGAAGAAAGCATCTAAGGGCACCCTGGCAAGATGGATCACAGAGGCCATCAGCCTGTCTTACTCATCGAGTGGCGTACCCGTCCCGGGAAATATCAAGGCGCACTCAACGAGAGCAGTAGCAACCTGTCACACTCTGCAACTTTCCAACGATCACGACCAGCGATACGACCTGGCCGTGATCGTTGGAAAGTCGTTGTGTGGTCGCTGGGGAGCTGTCACACAGACAGCTCTCCAGCGACCAATGATGCCGAAGTCCCCGGGTGACCAGGGTAAACATCGGGTTACTAAGCGCAGGGCCGCGCTTAGTAACCCGATGTTTACCCTGGTTACCATCGTAAAAGTAAAAAAAACAAAAAACAGTACATACTCACATTCCGGTGTCCGTCAGGTCCCTTGCCGTCTGCTTTCCGGACTGACTGAGTGCCGCCGTAAAGTGAAAGCACAGCACAGCGGTGACGTCACCGCTGTGCTCTGCTCTTACTTTACGGCCGGCAGTCAGTCAGAGCGGGAAGCAGACTGCGAGGGACCTGACGGACACCGGAATGTGAGTATGTACTGTTTTTTTTTTTTTACTTTCATGATGGTAACCAGGGTAAACATCGGGTTACTAAGCGCGGCCCTGCGCTTAGTAACCCGATGTTTACCCTGGTTACAAGCGAACACATCGCTGGATCGGTGTCACACACACCGATCCAACGATGACAGCGGGAGATCCAGCGGCGAAAGAAAGTTCCAAACGATCTGCTACGACGTACGATTCTCAGCAGGGTCCCTGATCGCTGCTGCGTGTCAGACACAGCGATATCGTATGGATATCGCTGGAACGTCACGGATCGTACCATCGTAGCGACAAAAGTGCCACTGTGTGACAGTACCCTAACATCACTCAGTGCTCTACTATCACACTTCACAATCTGTACCTATTGTAGACATGTCACATAGACATCATTCACATGTTAGATACATGCTACAGATGTTATTTTTGCATTGACTACATGCTGCATACACATGATTCACATTAGATACATGGTGCGCCCACATCATTTACATTGGATACATGCCGCACATACATCATTCACATTGGATACATGCCTCGTTTTTCAAGCAGAAGATTGATATCAGAGACAGTTTTGGGCGACAACCCTCAGAGCCCTTCCTCCTAACTGCTCAGCCCTTCTCCTCCAAAACTAACTTTTCCACCATTACAGAAGATCGACTCTCCACTCTACTCTCAAGATCACATCTCACCACCTGTGCACTTGACCCGATCCCGTCCCACTTCATCCCAAACTTCACCAGTCTTCATCCGAACCCTAACCCATCTCTTCAACCTATCACAACTGGTGTATTCCCCTCAAGCTTTAAACATGCCTCATTCACACCTATTCTCAAAAAGCCCTCTCTTGACCAATCCTCTTTATCTAGCTATTGCCCCATATCATTTCTACCTGTGCCTCAAAACTACTGGTACAACACATTCATCTTGAACTGTCCTCCAACCTCTCTTCTTGTTCCCTCTTTGACCGCTTACAATCTGGCTTCCGGCCGCATCATTCCACTGGAACTGCCCTAACTAAATTCAACAATGACCTATTAACCGCCAAAGCCAAGTGACATTACTCTGTCCTCCTCCTCCTGGACCTGTCCTCTGCCTTTGACACAGTGGACCATTCCCTGTTGCTGCGGACCTTCTCATCCCTTGGCATCACAGACGTGGCCCTATCCTGGATCTAGTCATACCTAACTGACTGGACAATCAGCGTCTCCCACTCACACACCACCTCCTCACCTAGCCGCCTATCTGTTGGAGTCCTGCAAGGTTCAGTCCTAGGGCCTCTGCTTTTCTACATTTACACTTTTGGCCTGGGACAGCTCATAGAATCTCACGGCTTTCAGAATCACCTCTTTGCTGATGACGCACAAATCTACCTCTCTGGACCAGACATCACCTCCCTACTAACCAGAATCCCACAATGTCTGCTATTTCATCCTTCTCTGCTAGATTTGTAAAACTTAATATGATCATCATCTTTCCCCCATCTCCCTCGACCCCCCCAACGGACCTATCCATTAAGGTAAATGGCTGCTCACTCTCCCCTGTCCCACAAGCTCGCTGTCTCGGGGTAATCCTTGACACTGATATCTCCTTCAAACCACATATCCAAGCCCTTTCCACTTGCTGCTGACTTGAACTCAAAAAAATTTCACAGATCCGTACATTCCTCAACCAAGAATCTGCAAAAACCCTAGTCCATGCCCTCATCATCTCCCGTCTTGACTACTGCAACCTCCTGCTCGGTGGCCTCCCCTTTAACACTCTCACACTCCTCCAATCTATTCTAAACTCTCCTGCCTGACTAATCCACCTGTCCCCCCGCTATTTCCCGGCCTTGCCCCTCTGTCAATCCCTGCACTGGTTCCCCATTACCCAAAGACTCCAGTTCAAAACCCTAACCATGGCATACAAGTCATCCACAACCTGTGTCCTCCATACATCTCTGACCTCGTCTTCTGGTACTTAACTGCATGCAACCTCCGATCCTCCCAAGATCTTCTTCTCTACTCCCCTCTTATCTCCTGTACCCACAATCACATACAAGAATTCTCCCGCGCATCCCCACTACTCTGGAACTCTCTACCACAACATCAGACTCTCGCCTACCTTGGAAACCTTCAAAAAGAACCTGAAGACCTACCTCTTCCGACCAGCCTACAACCTGAAGTAACCACCGATCTACTGCACGACCAGCTCTGCCATCGCCTATTGTATCCTCACCCAGCACTTGTAGATGGTGAGCCCTCACGGGCAGGGTCCTCTCTCCCCCTGTACCATTGTGACTTGTGTTGTTTAAGATTACTGTACTTGTTTTTATTATGTATACCCCTCCTCACATGTAACGTGCCATGCAATAAATGGTGCTATAATGATAATAAATGCTGTGCACACATCATTCACATTGGATACATGATACACATATATATATATATATATATTAGATTCTTGCTGCATATACCGTAAGTTGCTACCCGTGTTGCAATCCTCACTACCATGTCCAAAAGACTTTTGGAACCAATAGTAGCAAGACTGTTACAAGACTGCTATGTGAAGCTTCGTGCATTTGGTTTCCATGGCTCAAGTGAGGCTGAGAACCTCATGCTGGTTTAGTCTAAAACAATTTTTTTGCAGTCATGATTTTTCAGAAAAAATATTTTTAATGGGCTTCAAGGGATTTAAATGGTCACTGTACTTTTTGAATATGTCTTGGGATTCCTAAAAATTTAAATAAGAGTCTAGAACGGGATGCATTCATTTATATGATGACAAAAATATCCTAAAACATGTTCCTTTTCACTGCAGTCAAATTTTTAGCTGTATCAAAAAATGTAGTCTATTTGGGCTATGTGCACACGTTGCAGATTTTGCTGCGGATCCGCAGCGGATCTGCAGCTGCGGGTCCACAGCAGTTTTCCATGAGTTTACAGTACCATGTAAACCTATGGAAAACAGAAACCGCTGTGCCCATGCTGCGGAAATGCTGTGGTTTACATTCCGCAGCATGTCAATTCTTTGTGCGGATTCCGCAGCGGTTTACACCTGCTCCTCTATAGGAATCCGCAGTTGTAAAACCGCAGGTGGAAGCCACACAAAATCCGCAGGTAAAACGTAGTGCCTTTTACCTGCAGATTTCTCAAATCCACTGCGGAAAAATCCGCAAACCTAAAAAATACGTTTGCAAATAGCCTTAATCAAACTGACCAGATGCAAAAAAAATATTTTTAGAATTTTATCAAGATCTTTACAAATCTAAGATGAATTTTAACAAACATCAAATCCTAGCATATATGAATGAGGTAGAGTTCCCTACATTTTCAGAAGATGATCAAAAATACTTGAACAACCCACTTAAAATATAAGAAATGCAGCTATCGGTTGTCTCTATGACTAATAATAAATCACCACGTTCAGGTGGGCTGCCTTTTGAGAATAAGAAATTTGGAGATATCCAGATACCTCATTTATTAACTACTTTCCATAAGGCATTTAAGGATGGGGCACTGCCTAGCACTATGCAAGAAGTCATTATAGTAGTCATACCTAAACCAGGCAAAGACTCACTTATTCCTGATTCCTACAGACCTTGTGGTCTACAAATATCACAATTATAGCCAAAGTATTAGCCAATAGATTTAATAAGGTGATCTCCAAGGTAATATACTGATCAATCGGGCTGTATACCTGCTAGATTTACAGCAATAAACATCCACAGATTACACTTTAATCTCTAAATCCCAGTAGAAAACACGGGAGACAAGGTAGTATGTTCACTAGATGCCGCAAAGGCGTTTGATTCCACTGAATGGCAATTTTTATTTGAAGTACTTGAAAAAGTAAGTATGGGCCCCATTTTCATCTCATGGATAAAATTTCTATATGGGACACCAGAGGCTAGGCGAAGGATAAATGGGCAACTTTCATCAGTCTTCAAATTTGGTAGGGGCACCAGACAAGGATGTCCCTTGTCCAGGGCTGGACTAGCCATCTGGCAAATGCCAGAAGGGCCTGTCTGGTCATGGGCTGCCTTGTCTGCTACGTTGTTAACAGAATCGTGTTCTCAAGACACCCATACTATTAAGAGTTGTGATGGAGCACAAAGTTGCTGACTCCATCACTTACCCCAGCAGGCCACGAGTTTCATTAGAAATATTGGTCTTGTGAGAGGCGTGGTTTGCAGGGGATAGAAGCTTATTTTAGTCTACTAAAAAAGTGGATTTTTTGGATTTAAAGCTTCAAGAAACTTATTAGAAGATGTTAGGACCGAGAAATTTGAAAAAAGAAATTGATATATTCAAGAAAAAGCCTCTTTTAGGACAAAGGAATGTCTGTGTGAGGAATGGTGACTCATCACCTTCGTCTGCCATGAGGAGGACTTCAGCTAATATGGCTACTTATACAGGCTTAAAGAAGATTTGCCACAGAGGATCCTTTACTTCTGGAATGAGAGGCTCTAAGCTTGAGGAAATTAAAGCACCCAGGATTATAATTAACAAGACCAGGAAAACACAGCAGCAGCTGGGCACATCTGACAGTCGGGACCCTGGAGCGAGCATGTCAACAACCAGCACTGAGTTCCTGCTAGTTGCAGAGGAGGATGAACGCCGGGGAATTGCAGCGCATTAGACGACGAGACGGGTGAGCGGGGCTTTGCCCCGGGATGACGCGGAGGGAGCCACTACTGCAGGGAGGCTGGGAAGTCCACCAGGGTTTCCTCAGCACAACGAAGACCAGGGGGGAGGAGTGTAACTGGACTGTATGCTTCCCCATCAGGGGATAATGAGAAGGGACAGTCAGTGAATGCGGCGGTGACAAGAAATAAGTCACTGTCACAACATAACTTAAACTCTACTAATGGGGACATTATTACAGAACCGAAGCATGGGAAGCCTGATATGGCTTTGCCAGCTCACCGGGGTATGGAAGGAGGGACCTCCCAAATTGCCACTGTTTCCTCACTGGCAGAGGAGGAGGGGATGAGAAGAGGAGATAAAGCGGCCGGCAGTATTACGGAAGGGGAGGGGTTTAATACTCCAGCGTCTATACACGGCACCCAGCAGATTTCCCCTCTTCTTAAGGACTGTGCTACCCCTAAATCACCAGGGATCGCCACAAAAATTAACAGGAACGTAGCCCAGGATCTAGGCTACAATGATGGGACTGTGCATGAGTCCCCCAGATGCAAAGTTGGAACTGTCACAACAAAATTATAACTCCCCCCCCCCTCCCTCCCAAACGAATGACAGGGAATTATGAGAGCTTTTATTCCCATACTCTTTCAGAAGATTGTGCCAACCTTGTTTCATCGGACATTGTTTTAGAAAATGAGATATCTGATTTGTCACATCTATGCTTCCCCCTTGGTCAGAGGACTGAGGACCGCGGAGATCAACAACATCATCATACAAATGCACTATCTATGTCCGAGCCCGCTGATGCATTAGAACACAATAACTTATTCGGCTCTGCTACATCAACGAAAGATATAGATCTATTGTTACGCCAATCTGCACAGATATGGAAAGATGTCAGTAACGATATAACAAGGAAAATAATGGAGATGTTTCGTGATAATTCTACTAATATAGATGTAAAAGACTAAAATTATTCTTGATCCTGTACAAAAATCTCTTCCAAAAACCAATTTGTCATCCCATCCACAGGCAGACTCTGAGAATATGCACTTTGAAAGTCCTAATAATTTATCAGGATCTTCCTTTTGTGAAGGGGAAAAAAATTCTGAGCACCCGTTTTCAACAGACTCATTTTTAGATGATAAAATTCAATACATGGATTATCATACAAATTATTAGTTTCCCAGAAGTGAGAACGCAAGCATTGCCTCTTCTTTTGACTCTCAACCAGGATTTTCAGAGTCTTGGGATCACTCCGGTAAATCTGAAGATATCTTGCTACGGGGTTCAGACGTGGATAGTTCTCTGGATAGTATATCAGATGGTTCAGTTGAGTGTCCAGAGAAGACTTGTGGGGGAAAGAACAACCATGATTATTATGGTTTACGATCTCAAACTTGTACTTCACCATGGAATAAAATAAATACAGACTATGCCACTAAGATTGACAACACACTTGCATCTGATGACTCTCCTTCAGAAGAATTCATTATTAATATATGCAACACATTGTTAACTATATTAGGTATCCCTAAAAAAATCCCATTAAACCGTGATATGGAAGAAGAGCATTCAGGGGATAATAAAGTTAAAGCTTCAGAGAACTTTATAAAGGAACTTTTTAAAGAATCAATATTTCTTATATGCAAAGACAATGCTTTAATACCATTTAAAACTTCAACCTCCCCCCGAATCACTTTAAATTGATGGAGGATATTCAAAAAGAACAGAAAAATTCAGTATCCACTAATTTCCAAAACCATGTAGCAATCACAAACTCTTTGAAACAATTACAAAAGGATGTTTTATCCTTTAAAAATTCCATGGCCAATCTTGAAGACATCAAAAGAAGAAATAATCTAAAATCAGAGGGATCCCAGAAACGGTGCAACCTTTTCAATTAAAAAAATACATTTCTAGAATGGTTTCCCAACTGCTACCAAATATAAAAGAGGACAAACTAATCTCAAACGTATATAGAATTCCCAAATCTAGCTCTATCCCCAAAGGTGTAGCAAGAGACGTCATCGTATCATTTTACTCTGTGCCGATAAGAGATGATTTTTATGCACTTACTAGAGACTCAAAAACTCTACCATCACCATACCTCAACATCACGTTGTTTAAGGATCTGTCAAAAACAACACTACAAGCTAGAAATTCCTTCCGGAATATTACACGAGAATTCTTACGTGCTAAAATCCCTTACCGCTGGACACAAATGTCTTTTTTGAAAGTGAATTACTCCAGCAAAACATTTACCATCTCATTTCCGGAGGAAGGTTTCAATTTTTTACAGCAACTTGGAATATCTACTACTTCTTCATTTCAACTCGGCTCCTCAATTACTTAAAGGACTTCCTCATTGATTTTTGCACCTGGTTACCTACTTCAATCGACATTAGACACTGTACCATAGCTTTTGATATACAGGCATGATATTTATCTAAAATCCACTTTACTTTTCTTTTACTTTTTGAACCGAACTTTCCCTCCACTAAGTTCTAGGGTTACTTGAGGGTATTCCCAGACCTGACAAGCACTCATACATTTCGAACAATATTTTCTTTATTTTTTCAACCTATGTATATGTTTACTCACCAATGAGGTTTCTTGTTTATACAGAGTATTTACATGACTGTAATATTAAGCAACAGTTAATTATGTGTATACTTACGGTACTGTATATTTGCTTGTCTCTCCCCTATCTTTATAGGGTTTTTTTTTTTTTTTTATCCCTCCTTTCCTAGTTATATTTGTTCCTGTACCTTTCCCTTTTACTTAACTTCTCCTACCTTTTTATTTTCCCGTTTTATCCCTACCTTTAAAAATTTTACAAAATCCAATAAAACTATTTGGAAAAAGAAATATTGGTCTTGTAGAAAATCTTCCTTTCCTCCATCCAGGGTAATTAGTAATATATCCCATCTGGTTCATGGTGACAGGGACAACATGGGCCTGTGTGATCTCAAATGCCAGGGCTGAATTTCAGCCCCAGTCCGTACCTGCCCTTGTCCCCTCTCCTCTTTGCATTGGCCAGTGAGCCTCTTGCCGTAATTATTAGAAGACACCCAGACATAGTTGGTTTCCATAGAGGAGCCATGGAAGAGAAAGTGGTCCTTTACTCGGATAATACTCTATTGTTTTTGGCAGAGGCTTCTCTAATACCTTACCCAGTAGCAATGGAGATCATTGAGAGATACGAGAGATAATCAGGTCTAAAAAGATTAATTGGAACAAATCAGTGTTACTCCCACTAGATAATAGACACAACCTTCCCTCCTATGCCAGCTCCAGCCTACAAGTGGTGTCTGAATTTAAATATCTAGGTATCAATGGCACAAATAAGTGAATATGACAGATTAAATGTTACCCCAGTCCTCACAAAATGTAAACATGAAAGGGAAACTTGGTCCAAATTACCACTGTCAGTGGTAGGACGTACAAACCTAATTAAAATTATCTGGATGCCCCAGCTATTATATGCAGCTCATAACTTCCCTATTTCGATACCCCAAAGGTGCTACTTTGAAATAAATAGTCTGGTTATAGAATTAATTTGGAATTAATGCAAAGTGAGAATAGTAATGGGGTCTGGCAGTAGCAAACCATTGGGCCTACTTTATGGCATCTCAGCTACAACATATACGAGGCTGGGATGAGCCTGGGGAGGAACTTTTAAAGCTTCCTTAGGTATACCCCAGGCCCCTACAGTAGACCTTATTCACTGGTTTTGGTGGAAAGTAAGAGAGATGCAAGGCATACAAGGAACAACTCGGTATATCTCCCTTTGGGAAATATCATGGCTACCTAATCTTTGCAGATTGCAGGGATGTGGGAATTGGAAATCGAGAGAAATACTTACAGCTGTGCTCAAAAGTTTACATACCCCGGCATAATTTTCGCTTTCTTGGCCTTTTTACAGAGAATGTGAATGATCACACCAAAACTTTTTCTCCACTCATGGTTAGTGGTTGGGTAAAGCCACTTATTATCTAACTACTGTGTTTTCTCTTTTTAAATCATGACAACCCAAAACATCCAAATGACCCTGATCAAAAGTTCACATACCCCATTTCTTAATGCCCTGTATTGCCCCCTCTAACATGAATGACAGATTGAAGTCTTTTGTGGTAGTTCTGGATGTGGTTCTTTAATTTCTCAGATGGTAAAGCTGCCCTCTCTTCTTGGCAAAAAGCCTCCAGTTCCTGTAAATTCCTAAAAACCTAGCGCAGATAAATTCACCAAATGCCTTCTACAACAACCACTAACAACCGCCAGCCATGCAGTATAAGCTACTCTCTGACAATGAGTGCTAGCCAGGGCCCAGATTATGTAGGAGATGGGAGTGGCTACCAGTACACAGCTGAGAGCCTTAAAGCAGGAAAGCGTCCAGGAGCTCTCAACTGAGCAGATTAACCACTGCACTGCTAAAATAAATTTACACAATTTAATATGAAGGTGAAGTGCTTCTAATCAGTGCAGGAGTAGGAGAAATCAGACACTGTGGTCTTCTGACTCCTCTGTCGTGGTAAACCCGTGACAATTGAAGACCTGATTATTGGTGAATATTGGTAAAATTGCTATTTCCAAAATGTCGTATATGGCTAGGAAATTGATAGCTCAATAGTGGATATCTGATCAGACCCCTACAATCTCTGAATTCATAAATTAGATTAACTGGTGCCAAACTTAGAAATAGGTATTTGTTTAAGGAGAAATACCGTATCTAAATTTTTAAAACTATGGGCCTCTTAGGGTATGTTTCCACGTTCAGGAAACGCTGCGTGTTTGACGCTGCGTAGAGCTGCAGCGTCAAACACGCAGCGTCCAGATGTTACAGCATAGTGGAGGGGATTTCATGAAATCCCGTCTCCACTATGCATTAAAAGACACATGCGGCAGACCCGCGGACACGGACATGCAGCGCATCTTTTCAGAACGCAGCATGTCCTTACAATGCTGAAATAACGTAAGAACGCAGGTGACCTGCCAGTGACCTCAGGTGCAGATTAGGTCAGGATTTTACCTGCGTAAAATCCTGACCAAATCCTGATGCAATCCTGAACGTGGACACATACACTTAGACTGATGGATCTGGTTTGGCATCATGTGAACTGCAGAGATACCGCTTGGGTCTATTTTAAACTCCTAAATCCTGTAACGTAGAAGCGATGGTGATCGCATGTGTAATGACGACCTCCTTAGCATTCTCCATTCTTCCCCATAATCCTGTAGAATGTAAGCCCACAAGGGCAGGGTCCTCGCCCCTCTGTATCAGTCTGTCATTGTAAGTTTTGTTTACTGTAAGTGATATTTGTATTTTGATGTAACCCCTTCTCATGTACAGCACCATGGAATTAATGGTGCTATATAAATAAATAATAATAATTAAATAATAATAATAATAATAATAGCATTACATTAACAACTGTTGGAACTCATCATTATTATGCACTATAATAAGCTATATATAACTAATCAAACATGTCAACCCTTCCTTTATCGAACTGGGACCTTACTATTAACTTCTGCACTTAAAGTTATTATATTTTTTTGTCTCTTGTTAGGGTGGGAGCAAGTGGGATTTGTGATTGTATTCTTTTGTTGTGTAGTTTTGTTTCAAATTAAGAATTTCAATAAAAAACATCATTTAAAATAAAAAAACAGTCTGAAAACCTGACAGGCCAAAAATCTAAAAATATGGATAGCAACTGGATCATTTTTTTAAAAACATTTTAGTCTGTGGAAAACAGATCATACCGTAGCACTGTAAATGCCCAGAACCCTAGTGGTGTTTAAAGACACCTCTTGTTAAAACAGATAACCAAAAATGTACACTTTTTTTTTTTAATCTGGATCCGTTACAAATAGATGACAACTAGACATGTGAACAGAGCCTAACTTAAAGACGCACTCCTCCCATCAAGGTTTTTATCTTCTTACTGTACTGCAATAATCATATTATACGGCACTGTGCACTTACAATTGCTCATTTTGCCTTCCTACCCAGTTAATTCTTCTCTTTTACATTAGGTCTATGATATTAGGTGATTAAATACAGACAAGCCAAATCCTTCTAAACTCTATGTAGAAACAGGAGGTCTCTTTTCCCTGCATGAGGTATAATTAGAACTATAATTCTACATCTAAAAAGTGCTGGTTCAATAATCTTTCTTTCTGTTGCTGTGGTTGCAGAAAGAGCTGTGTCACAAATTGGGGTGAGCAGCGATTTTTTTTTTTTGTATACCGTCATGTATGTTCAAACTATTTCTGACCATTATATGACTTGTATCCAGCACTTTTTTGACCAGTATTTCTCCCTGCAGGCTCTGTTTATAATTTTCTGTGTCTGTGAGCTAGTGGGTGCAAACTAGCTGCTAACATATGTCATAAATCCCCCTTAGCAATTCCTGCTTTCCTGTTTCTATGTCATATGAGTTCAGAAGCAGCTGAACCGAGGACATTCTACAGCATTATTGAGCAGCGCAGCTGTGCAGCTAGCACACAAGTGAGATAAAACGCTTACTAAAAAGAAGGACAGGTCTACAGTGGCATGTAAAAGTTTGGGCATCCCTGGTCAAAATTACTGTTATTGTGAACAGTTAAAGGGAAGATGAAGATGAAATGATCTCTAAAAGGCCTAAAGTTAAAAATGACATCTTCATATATTGTGATTTTTTATATTTTAAAAATTACAAAAAGGAAAATGGGTCAAAGGAAACGTTTCGGCACCCTTGGAGAATTGTGTGCTTTGATGACTTTGACTAAGGTTTAAGACCTTAATTAACCTGTTAGGGTTATGGCTTGTTCACTATCCTCATTAGGAAAGGCTAGGTGATGCAAATTTCCCAGCTTTATAAAAACCCATTTTCCTCTAATCTTGTGCAAAAAAACAGCAGCCGTGTATTGTTCTAAGCAGCTTCCTAGCACTCTGAAAACGAAAATGGTGGAGGCCCACAAAGCCGGAGAAGGCTGTTAGAAGATACAGTAAATGTCATGCAGCTGCAGTGCAGTATAGCGCAACCTCCACCAGTGGAGCTTGAGAGGGAAGCGAGACTGCGCACACAGAGTAGCACCACAGAGCAGCAGCACAGGCGCCACCAAGTAGCGAGAGAGTGGTCAGACAAGCCGAGTCAAAAAAGTCGGAAACAGAAGTACCAAAAGTGAAGCAGTACACGTGGTCAGGAACAAGCCAGGGGTTCAGCAACGGTCAGAAGCAGATAAGACAAAGACAGCAGGCAGAAGCGAATCCGAATACAAGCCAAGTCAAAAAAACAGAATCAAACTAACAAACAGGGAAACATTGGGAAAAGGGCAGACAGAGGGAGTCAACAGACACAGGGCAAGTCAGGGATCACAGCAGGACAAATCAAGAGCTACCAGTCAGGTACACACGTCGAAGGCAGAACTATAGCTGACACCGCCAGCAGGATTGCGTCGGAGCTAAATTGCAAACCTGAACCCAGAATGAGGCAAAGTTTACCCTTGACATGATCTGCCTGGAAAAAGGGCAGACAGGATTAAACCCTGGAATGGATCATGACAGTACCCTCTTCTCAAGGGGGGCCACCGGACCCCCAGGCTTCCCAGAATAACGTGCGTGAAACGCCCTAACCAATCGATCAGCATGGACAGATTGCGCGGGACCTAAGATCTTTTCTCAGGACCGTAACCCCTCCAATGGACCAAATACTGATGTAAACTACGGACCATGCGAGAATCCACAATCCATTTCACTTCATACTCGGTCTGACCATCCAAAGAGACAGGAGGCG
Organism: Ranitomeya variabilis; assembly: GCF_051348905.1. Lineage (NCBI taxonomy): Eukaryota > Metazoa > Chordata > Amphibia > Anura > Dendrobatidae > Ranitomeya > Ranitomeya variabilis. The sequence continues at coordinate 662,817,267 of NC_135234.1, forward strand.
GAGGGGATGGAGGCCCAGCAGAGGATGGTACAAATGACTTAAGGGACTTATGGAATACATTGGGGATCCGAAGCGAGGAGGAAGGCGTAAGCGAAAGGCAACTGGATTGACCACCTCAATGAACTTGTAAGGACCAATAAACTTGGGACCTAGCTTAGCAGAAGGAACCTTTAGACGAATGTTCTTGGTAGACAACCACACTTTATCTCCTACCAGGAATATAGGTCCTACAGATCATTGCTTATCCGCAAAAAGTTTGTGTTTGCCCTGAACCTTCCTAATGTTCTTCTGGACCTCCCTCCACACCTCCCCCAATTGTTGCACTGCCGTATCAGCCCCTGGATATCCTGAATCCAGCCTAGGAAATTTGCCAAAACGGGGATGAAAACCATAGTTGCAGTAGAATGGAGAGGTGCCAGTGGACTGGTTAATCCGATTGTTAAATGCAAACTCAGCCACGGGCAATGAAGAACACCAATCATCCTGCTGAGACGTAGCAAGACACCTCAAAATCTGTTCAAGTGACTGATTGGTCCTCTCTGTCTGCCCGTTGGTCTCAGGATGGTAAGCAGAGGAGAAGGTCAAGCAAATACCCAATCTTTTACAAAATGCCCTCCAAAATTTGGACACAAATGGTACCCCTCCATCAAAAACCACACTCAAAGGCATGCCATGCAGCCGTACAATGTGCTCAACAAACAACTTAGATAGTGTTTCAGCATTAGACAATCCTGGCAGAGGTACAAAATGCGCCTGTTTACTGAATCTGTCAACCACTACCCAAATTACAGTTTTTATAAGGAGGGAGATCAGTGTTAAAATCCATGGACAAATGAGTCCAAGGTCTATCTGGAATTGGCAATGGCAACAATTCCCCAGCCGGCCGGTTATGGGAGCTCTTAGCAGGGGCACAGGTATCACAGCAGGACAAATCAAGAGCTACTCGAGTCAGGTACACACGCTGAAGGCAGAACTATAGCTGACACTGCCAGCAGGATGCATCGGAGCTAAATAGCAAACCTGAAGCGAGAATGAGGCAGAGCAAAGTTAACCCTTGACATGATATGCCTGGAAAAAGGGCAGACAGGATTAAACCCTGGAACGGATCATGACAATAGAAAAGCATTTTCAAGTTCCCCTTTCCTTAGTTCAAAATGAAATTAAGAAATGGCAGCTAACAGGAACAGTGGAGGCCAAGATAAGGTCTGGAAGACAAAGCAAAATTTCAGTGTGAGCTGGTCATGGGATTGCTAGTGAGGCCAATCAGAACCCCCGCTTGACCGCAAAAGACACATAAGCATGCAGAAGAATATCTAAACAAGCCTGATGCATTTTGGAAAGGAGTCTTGTGGACCGATGAGGTTAAAATAGAACTCTTTGGCCAGAATGATCAAATCCACTTTGAAAAATCCCACGCTTGTGCAGTGTACCGTGGAGCTGCGCTTGCGAAGTGTTGATCGTGAAGCCGCACATGCACCGTGATGAGCGGCTTCCGCTACAAAATCAGTGAAACTGGGTACTACACACAGCTTCAGTGCGCACGCGCAGGGAGCCGCATGTCACGGCGCATATGCAGATCCCCGATCGACACTTCACAAGCGTGGCTCCACGATACACTGCGCAAGCACAGGATTTCTCAAGGTGGATTTGAGTGATTTTGGCACAACACCAGAAACATAATTCAAATTGCGTGTGCGGGACGACCGTGACTGAATTAAATGAAGCACCCTTCATGACTAAATGAGCAGGTACGATCTAACTATATAAAGTGGTTTTGGCACATGATTAGACCACCATTTTTAATTAAAGAAACATATTCGTGATCCACATTGCATCACTAACAACACACTGGGGACAGTTTACATGCTGAATAGGACATGACTGGTTCCCTTTAACTGTTCACGGTAATAGTAAGTTTTACCAGGGATGCTCAAACTTTTCCATGCCACTGTATGAGTGCTTGACTCTGCTCCTCTCTTGTAATAAAGGGTACCTGTGATGGGGTTTTGCCAATATAAACTAAAGTCACCACCTTTAATTTAGGACACAGCAAAATCCTGGATGGATATTAGCAGCTTGTCTGAGAGAATGTGGAGTTCAAGTGGCAGGGGTAGGGAAATTGCTCAATAATCAATGTTACAAAGTTTCTAAGATTTGCTGCCACTACTGATTTATGCAAAGATTAATGTTAGAGCTGACAGAGTGCTTCAATGCTATCCAGCTTACCTATAAACAACTCTGTTTCATTCACATCCTTACCTGTAATAAATTGCCACTTTCGTTTTCTTTTGTCTTAGATTTATTCATACTAAACAAGAATTCCACTCATTATTTATATCCCCCTCCAACAACCAACAGTGGAATTGTAGAATACAACTACATTAACACCATACATGATGAGTTACATAACCACCGATGAGCCATGTCGTGGTTCATTTGCTTGCGTGTGACTTGAATCTACCATTGGATTCTCACATATGGTTGCTTAGACAGATGTGTTATTTGCATGTGATTGACAACACTGGTGAATTTCTCTGGTAGGCTGTTTTCACAGAAAAAGGGGTAATATTTAGAGAACTTTGTGTCTTATAGACATTTTTTTAAATATATCCTCTACGGAGAAGATGCATTTTCATGCAGAGAAGAAAAATACTATAAATATGATGAATATAATATTAAATACATGAGGCACAGCATTAAAATCTATAAACTACACACGGTGGGGGTGGTCATTGTCAAGTTTTTAATGGGAAAACTCCTATTCAGGGCGGTTAAAGATGATCATTGATATCTCGTAATTTTTCAGACTGTCAGAAGTCTAAGGGCTTAGTCTCATGTCCAGAAAAGCAAAGATAACATCCTTTGTATTAAAGTTGAGCAAAAATAGTCGCAGAACTTTAGTCCAGTGGCCACGTTGGTAGACTGTGGCTGCCAGACCAGAGCTGGGTGAACCTCCTCCTACCTGCTGGCATCCTTGGTGCTTACTGTGATTAGTAGACCTGGGTACGCAATGAGGCACCATGTAGTGGTCACTGTCTGCTGAACAATTATGTGGCCACCATCTATTTATGGCTTCTGACTGATAGATTACATTTTTTTATTTGAGCTTCTTATTGTGTGACTGTGGTGAGACACCAAACAAATGATTAGAATAGGCATCTCTTGCCAGCTGGCCATACACATTCGATAAATGTTGGCCAAACCTGCCGAGTCAGACAGGCGAGTGAATCCATCTAATGTGTATGGTGTTAAGCAAACTCAGATGCTAACCATGTTTTCTGTATGGTGGTTTGCCGATGGCAGAGGTAAGGGGAGGAAGGGTCTGGGAGTAGCTTACACCCCTATTAAGAACACACATCCTTTGCAAAGCATGCATGTGTGTGGGTGGTCGAGAGGAATAATGGTCAGCCAAACAAGCCGACAGCTAGCTATGGTGTGTGTCCAGACAAACAGGGATGACTCTTCTAGTTTCTAGCACTGTAATAATAGGCAAGCCTATTTATAGTGAAAACCACATGTTGTCTCCACCATGTACAGGTAACAGGTACACTTTTCTTCTGGCCATAATCCCATAATCTAGAGGCTTGGAGGACACCGTAGTGTAGTTGCATCTTCTCCCACACTAGATTTGAGACTCCCCAGATCTCTTCCTGGTGATATGCTCCAAATGTGCAGCCTCAGATGTGTCCAAGTTGATGTTGTATTTAGCCAGGATTTTAAGGATGGGGCGAAGTTTTAACCACCACTGCTGCTTGGGAAGACGATGTCTGAAGACAAAAAAAAATAAAATAAATACACTTAAAATAATATTTTATTGCTTTGCTTTGATGGAAAGTATACCAACTACAATTGGCATCAGGGCTGTGGAGTCGGAGTTGATGTCCATTTTGGTGGAGTCGAAGTCGGAATAAAATGGACCGACTCAGGCTACAAAAATATAAAAATAAATTGGGTACTGTAGTATAATGCAGGATGTGCTGTAAATATTCTTATAAGAATTAGGGAAAGTTATGAAGTGTCTTATAAATGTCTGTTCTGTTCCTGATCTGAGCTTTTAGCTGAGATGAATCTGTGCTGCACTTTATGTACATGCTCAGTAGTGACCAGTCCTGTGGAGTCATAGTTGAGATGAACCTGAGCTGCACTTTATGTACATGCTCAGTAGTGAGGCAGTGTTGTGGAGTCGGAGTTGAGATGAATCTGTGATGCACTTTAGGTACATGCTCAGTAGGGAGGCTGTGCTGTGGAGTCGTAGTAGAGATGAATCTGTGCTGCACTTTATGCACATGCTCAGTAGGGAGGCTGTGCTGTGGAGTTGTAGTTGAGATGAATCTGTGCTATACCTTATGTACATGCTCAGTAGGGAGGCTGTGCTGTGGAGTCATAGTTGAGATGAATCTGTGCTGCACTTTATGTACATGCTCAGTAGTGAGGTAGTGCTGTGGAATCGGGAGTCACAGAAATTGAGGAGTCGGAGGTTTGGCTTACCGACTCCTCAGCCCTGCTTTCATGGTCAGAAACAGAATTCCTGATTTATTTCTATATAAGTTGTCCACCCATTCTGCTAGTAGCCATACCACTGGGCATAATTACTCCTCTCTCTCAGTAGAGTTTATTTGTTATTTGACCTATTTTTGTAGATAGACACAGATTTGCATTTATATTCTTCCTTTTAGCCTTTCTGTGATAGCATTTGTGGATTTACTGTACTAAGTGGGTCTATCAGGAGCCAAGTATAAAGTCAAACTACTACTGCTACACCACCCCAGCGACACTACATACAGGTATTGTGTTTGGCGTGCACCTATCATGAATTTATTCCCCAAAAGTACGGAAATGTATGCCTATACTGCTACACGTTTGACATTCACAGAGATATATTTTGCTTTTGAAGACAATAATGTTGACCTTTGAGGTCTACTACAATCTGAAACAAAGGTATATGGATATACATCAGCATAGTCACACTCAGGTACATGTGGCTGTTGTAAGGAGATTATGGGCATATTAGACACCTACAATGAAAGTTATCCCTGAACACAGTCTAACTAAATCCATTTAGCTTGGCGTGTCCATGACATGTTTCCAGAAGTGACAACTATGTAATATTGTCCAGCTTAATAATACAATTTGTGGAATAAACATACTCAAAATCAGTTTCATTCTTCAGTTCCGTCAGAGGCTGGAAAACAAGACTTCTCTTGCGCATTCCCAACAAACAGGCTGAGTCAGCGGTATTGGCGAATATACGACCTGCAACAGAGGATGCGATGTGAGAAGAGCAGGTCTTCTGAATTGGGAGTTAAAAGACAAGATATAACTCAAAGAGAGGCATACCATGTCTGGAGCACTCCTTCACCTTTCCGGTCATCCACAGTACAGCTTTTGCACCCATTTTTGTGCCAAAGTTCCTATCAAAAGGTGTTGGGGTGCCCCCCTGAAAGAAAGGAAAATTCGTGTTACATACCTATTGCAGTACTATGGCTTCTGTGTACAGAACGAATGAAATCTTAAAGGGAATCTGTCACCCCATTTTTAATCAGTCATTAATGTAATATGTGATATAAAATATATCTTTGTACTATTTATGGTAATTAAAGTTTGTTTTATAAATCATTGCTCTGAATCTTTCTCCTTTCGGTATGGTTTGTCTTGAGCTGATTTGGTGAGGTCGGGGTCGCTGGGCGTATTTACTGCCAGACCTCGTTTGCTCACAATATGCATTTGGGAGTTTTGTGTTCAATATTTTCTGTGTTTCTCTATATTTATTAAGAAGTAGCTGAAGAGCCCGGCATTGCCCAGGCCTAGTAACTTAATGTGGTTCCAAATTATAATGATTATTATTTGCACATAAAAACATTTCACATCATATATTCAACACTACAGATTTGCAACACAAATTAACTACATGATTACCCAAGTATTGATAGTATTTTATTTTCAACTCATTCAAGAGCATTTTGATAAACAACATTTTTGTTTTTTTCTTCCGGTGCGAAGATGAACAGATTTTTGGCAGTTCCAACTCTTCAGCAGGTCACATAAAGTTGACCATGAGAAAAGCATGGAGATTGCAAATCGATCCCTACTACCTTCAAGGACTGACTTATGAATGTGGCCTTATACACAGCCTCATACTGCAGCAGCACCTCACTTCTCTCATTTGACCCTCGCGCACACATTCCACTATTTGCCTCTCGCACAAACACTCCACTATGTCCCCCTCGCGCACACCCTCCACAATGTGCCCCTCACGCACACACTCCACTATTTGCCCCTCACGCTCACACTCCACTATTTGCCCCTCGTGCACACAAGCCACTATTTGGCCCACACTCCACTATTTGCCCCCTCACTCCTCTCATTTTCCCCTCACTCCTCTCATTTTCTCCTCACACGTGCACAGCGGTCTAATCCATGAGGCTCCTCCCTTTCCAATAATGTCATGCCTCACAGGAGCAACTCCATTCTAGACACGGCAGAGCTAGATGTGGCCTGTGCATGCCACGCACTGATACTCTGAAGGCAGCGGCCCTGATTGTAGCTCACAGCAGCTGGGACGTCGCAGACGGTGAGTTTTGCAGGGTGGCTTTCGAGGTGAATGTGTCTCCGCCCATGTGCACTAACAATGTGGGCAGTGTGGATGGGCTTCATGTGGAGTGTGGCTATGCGGAGTGGGCGTGGCTTGATAAATACACACATACATATATTCAGCTTTATATATATATATATAGATTTTTGGCGATTTTTATTTTCTAATTTTGCTTATTACTGTTTAGGTTACAAAAAAAGACACTGAAACACTGAGATCTTGCAGTTTTCACGCCGAGCCTTATAAAATGCTGACACTTTCTGTCCTGCAGAGATAAGATTTAATTCCCACAGACAAAATGACAATTACAGATAATGCCTATGTATAGATAATACTGGATTCACCATTCACAATATGTTAGGGTCACAGCTCACCACCTCCCCCTCTGCACGTCACACAACATACCAATAAGTCTCCCATAGGAATCAATGAACAGCTCATTTACATGTAAGAAAATCATGGATTTCTCTGGAATAAGACATCATGTGTGAACATGTCAGCATGTGTTGTCTGAGAATCCATCATTGAATCATTGAGCACATGCTGATAAGCCAATGGAATTGTTTCTAACCATCTCTTTTTTTGATCTCCGCTCATCTGATTAATGACCACAGATCACATGTAACTTAGTTGTGCAGGGAAACAAAGATTACAACATTTTTAACTATACTTATGACACTACTATCTTTGTAGTACTGCATTTCAGGCACTGAGTGGCAGCAATATGACATTGTATCAGCACCAGGATTGGTAAGATTGCTGAGAGAAGGTGAAGAGGATGGTGGAAAAGTGAGGAACCATAGACTTGTGAACAACAAACTGGAGAGACGAGTCATGGTGTAAAGAAGTGTCATGACAGTCTGGGCCAAACGTAGAAGAAATAGAAAAACCATCAGAATCGCTTGAGGTTATTATAACTGTATTTTGCCTGTGACTTATCAGTACTGTATTCTCTAGTATTGTCTGCAGTGCTAAATTTATTTGAAAAAGTATTATCTCCATGAACAGTGTCGTTTTGCAAAGCCCCTAATACCGGTACACAGCATGCCCCCTATGGTTCTCTCATTAATCTGCTCCAAGTAGCTGTGAAGATCAATATACCTCAGTAATTCTCTGCCTCTCCATAGTTGCCTAATCCTGTTTTTACCCGTCACTGAAACAATAAAGGTGGCATCTCTAGCGGCATCCTGGGTTACAGCAGTTGATGGCTTCACCACAATTACTACATCTCACTCTGTTATATCCACTACCCAAGTGCTGGTGCCTCTGCCATGAGAATCCATCTCTTGGCTCCAAAAGCTCTTAGTAAGAAAAGTAATCAAAAGCCAACACCTAGAGTATCCTAATGATATGTGGGATCTTATAGGAAACTCCACATAGTCTGTGCCCTTGTCCCAGTAAATGTCTGATAGGCCTGTACCTGCTGGTAATAAGTCACATTACTGTGTTCACTGCTTAGGTGACCATCCATTCCAGCCTCCGTACCTGTTGCATGTGACCAAGAACATTTTTCCTACAGTCAAAGATGCCTCTTCCTTCCTCCGAATACAAATTGAATACAAAATCGGTGCTGTAATTGTCATTGCACTTTTCATTCCTGAAATGAAAAACAAAGTTCATTTCGCAAAGAACATATCTGGCAGTCCAAACATACGTTAGTGCTAATTACTATGATCTTAACCAAGGGAGTGTTGGATTCTCCAGGGATGGGTCTACAGGTGGATCTGCATTATTACCCTGCAAGCAGCGCCTCCTTGGTAAAGACCATAAACATTAGCAGGGAACAAAATGGCCATATCTCTGGAAGTGTATGGTGAAATTATATACAAGTAGATCTAAATAGTCAGGAGGAATAAAGTAAGAGCCAAGGCTGGCCATTTTGACCTGGTGACAGGCCCTCTTTGAGAACCTGTGCATTTTTTGCGGAGACGATGCAACAATGAAAACCCGTATTGGATCTTCTAGCCTAAACATGGTAGAAATCCATCTGCATTTGATAACATTTGTTCAGGGGTTTCATACCTTAAAACTAAACCTCTTTTCACTGTAGTCTTCATTTTTTCTGTGAGATGTTCAACATTTGCCTGTGATCACAAAAGAGGAGAAAAAGGAATAAAGTCTATTTCATTGACCAACCACACAACTGGCGTTTGTTGTAGCTATTCTAACATGCCAGAGAATGGGCGCCACTAAGTCCAAGATACTGGAAGAGATTACAAATTCGGGGCATACTGTGGTATATATTAGTTTTGAGAATAAGCTTACATTTTTAAATATGCCTCTAGCTGTACCCCATCCGGCTTTTCTATGATTCATTGTTCACTATTTCAGTTATTTTTCATGTGGACACCTTTGCTGTGGAGTTTACATGTTCTTCAATTAATGTTAATTATGTTTATTTCTGATGACACCCATCAGTTTAGTAATATCAGATGTCATCCCAAAAGAAAAAGCCTTTCAATATTTAGCTAGGACAGTAGTAGTCACAGTAATCCGAGCACTCGAGATTGACACACCTTAGAAAGCCTTCAGCAATGAACAAACCAGCTGTTTTAGGGCAAAGAACCAAAATGTGAAAGTTTTTAAAATCCCCAAATGACCTTTTATTACCTGTAAATCATGTATAGAGAATGGCTCTTCATAAATGTAAGCAGCGTCTGCACCCGCAGCAAAGCCGGACATGGTAGCTAGATATCCACAGTATCCTCCCATGGTCTCAATGATGAATACTCTCCTCTTTGTCCCAGCAGCTGACTGCTTGATCCGATCACAAGTCTACAAATATGAAATGTATATATAGAGAAGAAAATGGTGCATGAATGCTGACAGGCACTGTACAAATGTTACTGAAAAATACATTATTTTTTTCGTCATTATATATAGTTCAGAAGTAATTTAGGCTGCTTTCACACTAGCGTCGGTACGGGGACGTCGCGCTGCGTCGGCCCGACGTACCGACGCATACTGTGCAAAAAATGCCCGACGTGGGCAGTGGAAGCAGTCTTACAACGCTTCCGCTGCCCCATTGCAAGGTCCGGGGAGGGGGGGGGGGGGGTTTCGGCCTGCATGCGCGGTCGAAAATGGCGGTCTCGACGCACAAAAAAATGTTACATGTAACTTTTTTTGTGGCGGCGGTGCGCCAAAACACGGCGCAACCGTCGCACGTCGGTTGCGACGTGTCGCAATGTGTCGCTAATAAAAGTCTATGGAGAAAAACGCATCCTGCGGGCAACTTTGCAGGATGCGTTTTTTTATCCACAACGATGCATTGCGACGTGCAGTGCATGACGCTAGTGTGAAAGTAGCCTTACATGAACCTTTAAACCTGCATGTCACAGATGGACATTTCTCAACGTTCCTAAGATAAGAAAGTAGCCAGCTCAATGAAATGTCATCAAAGTATTCGGAATCTAAGGAGCAATGTTTCTCCTTGCGGAAAGTGACAAGCCAGGCCTGTCATGTCAGAGTGAGGAGACTTATATACGCCATGCATGCTCCTCTGGAAAATTAATTGCCTCTTCAGAGAGGAGGACCACTACAACGCTAGTGCCACCTTTTGAAAGTAGCAATCCTAAAAGTAAATATCGCTCCTTTAACGAGTCTTGCCATATGACTTAGGATAATAGCAAAACCAGAATCTCAATTTGCAGACAGAGTGTTTCGAGGTGTTGCCCCTCAACAGTGCAAAGTATGAGATCTGATTTGGCTAGGTGAGAGGTTTAAGACTAGGATCTAAGGGGTAACATTTCTCCTTGCGGAGAGTGACAAGCCAGCCTGGCATGTTAGATTGAGGGGACTTATATACGCCATGTATGCTCTTCTGGGAAATTAATTGCCTCTTCAGATAGGAAGAAGACGAGAACTCTAGTGCCACCTATTGGAAGTGGCAATCCTAACAGTCAATACTGCATATAAGTTTCCTCACTCTGACATGCCAGACCTGGTAGTTGCTATGATATCTCCCATAAATAGTACACACAGACATGAGAGATTCATGTCCTTGTGTCTCTAGGTAGCACATATCCAAAAAGCAGCAGCAGCAGCAAGGAGGACAAAATATAGTCGTAGTGAGCAGGGTAGCTGTAAATCCAACACTAGGATATAATAGGACACGAAATCAGCAGTATAGGGATTCTCCCTTTCACCCTATTTCTCACTGCTTCAAGCCCTCCAAAGACTTTTATAGACAGTTGTTACATGTCACCTCATTCCACCGATACCAAGACCCCCACTATGCACATTAGATGGCTGGCCAGGCCACTGTAGTTTGTGGGCTTGATTGAAATTGATGATTACATGAAAACTTAATCTGTAACTGAAGATGCAAACATGTCAACTCACACTAGAGGTGCTGTGGGTTTACACAATACCACTAGAGTTTTCTTCACCACCATAAGACTTTGTGGTGCATTAGAAATGATCTGTTCTCCTATTAGTGATTCCAGCTATCTGGTTGCTCTGGGATGAACATCTTACTTTTTCCAGCATATCAAGCTGCAAGGAACAGAAAGATGTGCCCTCATTACAGGACATCCACACCAACTAATGCATATCTGAGAGGGCCAAGAGGCTAGGGCAGCTGTTATGCAGATGTTATGTAAAACAGGGCATCACAAGGTGACTAATACTTACTGTAGTAATAGTGTTGAGGGCAGTATCGGCCCCAACGCTGAAGTCTGATCCAGGTACATTGTTGGACACAGTGGCTGGGATGACAACTAGAGGTATACACAACTCTTCATACTTGGAACGTCCTTCCATCAGCTCCAGGGAGCCTGTGAAGGCCTGCAGGAAACACGCTTTCATAACAAAGACGTATGTGAACATGTGCAGGCATTTGTAAAATAAAATATGGTTCCCACATCTGCTGGATGAAAAGTCTGAAAGCTTTTCTGCAGCCAAATACAGGTTGTGGATTCTGAGCAAATTCAGGCAAAACCGGAAGTCTAATACAACAGTGCCAGAGGTAATCACACATTTACACTTTTACTTCTGTTCTTAGTGTTTGCTATTATTATGATTAGTAAATCCCTAATTGATATTGTAGGTCAAAGTTTTTATTTTAACATGACAACACACTACTGAGATAAAGGAAATAAGCTAGCCCAGCAATCACCAGGAAAGGAAGCAAGTAGCAATACATCTTACCTGCAGCGGCCATTGCAAGAAACGAATGTTACATACAAGGCAAAGAGGGATAGTCGAGATGAACAAATAGATTTGCTGCACCGTGGTCAAGTTGTCAGATCAATGGACGATGGACATGACCCCTACACACGGCATCTCCGACTCCTCTTTTGATTAGCCAGCCTGGCACAACGTCAGTCCAGCTAATCAATGGTGAAGCCGCGGGTTCAGGAAGGTAGGAGGAGGTTTTGCAGGGCTCCTGTCCAGGTGCTACAGAATATTGACCTGACTGCGGGACCCAGGTCCTGCAAATTTATTCGCTCATCTCTAATAGATAATTACTTACTCCAATACAAAGATAAAAAATACCTCAAAACCCCCAATAACGATCAGTCCATGTATGTTGAAGTTACTTATATTGGCACTAATTTCTTCGAGATATTTTTTAGGCAGCACCCTATGAAATAAGCAGAAAAGGTATTAATTAAGGCTACGTTCACATTAGCGTTGCGTCAGGCGCAGCTGCAGCGACGCATGTGGAGCGCCCCCAGACGCAGGGCCGCGGGGTACTCGGTACCGGGCTTCTCTGTCTCAGTCTTGGGGCTGTCACAGTGGCTAGGCCCGGTCCATGACCCTGCTAAGGGGCGTCCAATGAAAGGGTGTAGGTGGTGGTGCGTGGTGCAGATCGCGGTAAATAATGAGGACACAGGGTTGCAGTCTCTTTACCTCTTTACTGAAGGCTTCAGGATCCTCAATCCAGAGTACTGTTAACAGGGCTGTCTGAGACCGGCCGGTCCAATGGCACCTCTAGAGTTCCCTTCACAGGTGGAAATCAGTGCCTACCTTCTAGCGCCTGTGTGTTGTAGTACTTCCCTGCTGAGCACCACAGGATAGTCCTCACAACTGTTGTGTCTGTTTCTGATGTTCCCTCACAACTGATTCTGATGTTCTTCTCTGTCCCCCAGATGATATGGCTAGGACGCACCCGTATGACGGGTAGGCCTGGAGTTCTTCCGGGACCCTAGTGACGCCGCTCTCCCACAGTTGCCCCCTATGTCTGCTTAGGTGATTTAGATGAGACAGCCAACCTATAATTAACTGTCCTGCCGTTGGTTTGAAGTGATGCTTGGAGCCCAATACTTCCTCGGCGTTCCGGCCACCGGCTACGCGCCTCAGTAGGATGTTGCCTCGATCTTACAGCACGACTCCTACTGGTGTTATCTCCTTTTTGCTTTGATCTCGTTTCTCACTCTCCACAATAAACCTCGCTTCTTGTCCTTTCTTGAGATACCGCCGCAATGTAGTGCAGGCGCGGTTCCTTAACGTTCTTTCCTGTTCGCTAGGCCTCTGTCAGGATCCCACCCCTGACAGGGACCCCCCTGAATCTTCCCCTGCAACACCCTCTGCCACAGGTTGTTGCCTGGTTCCAACCCAGTCAGCTTCTGTCTAACTTCCTATCTGACCCCCAGTTTTACCAGATTGTGAGGAGTGGTCTAATACATAGCACCCTTTGCTCCCCCTGGAGGCCGGAGTGTGAAGTGTAATGTGTGACTGTGATACCTGGTCAGGTGAACTCCTTCAGTGCCATCAGACGTACCATCACCCCCCTTAGCGGCGGAGCGTCAGTACTGCAACGACCAGGACTCTGGGGCGCTGCACATGCGTCATGCGCCCCTATATTTAACATGGGGGCGCATGGACATGCGTTGCACTTGCGTTTTGTGACGCATGCGTCACTGTGGTGCATGCGTCAGGGCGCAGAGGACGCTGTATGATGCAGTTTTTTCTGCGCCAAAAACCATGCAAAAGCGGACGCATGCGTCACAAAACGCTGCTTTGTGCATGCGTTTACATTTGCGTTGTGCGTTGCGTCGCCGACGCTGCACCGCACAACGCAAATGTGAACGTAGCCTAAGAAGTAAAGACAACGCTTAGATCATTATAAAATGCAGACATGGCTCCAACTATAGTGACACCCATCCATCATCACATCACAGCCTGGCAGATAAAAAAATGTGGCTGACTGACATTATTAGCTAAACAATGAATATTTAGAATATTCTAATAAATTATGCTGTAAAGTCTGATAGAAATTATTTTATATTATGTACTTCTGTTGGGAGTCTTAAGGTACCTTCACACTTAGCGACTTTACAACGATAACGATAGCGATCCGTGACGTTGCAGCGTCCTGGATAGCGATATCGTTGTGTTTGACACGCAGCAGCGATCTGGATCCTGCTGTGATATCGCTGGTCGTTGCTGAAAGTCCAGAACTTTATTTGGTCGTCAGATCGGCGTGTATCATTGTGTTTGACAGCAAAAGCAACGATGCCAGCAATGTTTTACAATGGTAACCAGGGTAAATATCGGGTTACTAAGCGCAGGGCCGCGCTTAGTAACCCGATATTTACCCTGGCTACCATTGTAAAAGTAAAAAAAAAAACAGTACATACTCACCCTCTGATGTCTGTCACGTCCCCCGGCGTCCGCGCTGCTGCTCAGAGCTTCCTGCACTGACTGTGTCAGTGCCCGCCGTAAGGCAAAGCACAGCGGTGACGTCACCGCTGTGCTTTATTAGGGCCGGCGCTCACACAGTGCAGGGAAGCGGACGCGACAGGCACCGGAATGTAAGTATGTAGTGTTTTTTTTTTTTTTTACATTTACACTGGTAACCAGGGGACTTCGGCATCGTTGGTCGCTGGAGAGCGGTCTGTGTGACAGCTCTCCAGCGACCAAACAGCGACGCTGCAGCGATCGGCATCGTTGTCGATATCGCTGCAGCGTCGCTTAATGTGACGGTACCTTTAGGCTCTGTTCACACCTCTGTCCAGACATTTCATTTTAGGGATAGACAAACGGCAGGACACGGTCCATCTGCCAGTTCAGTAATCTGTGACTGCTGGACAGAAGCCCAGAAACTGCCTTCTACCTGCCAGCATCCACGGCTCCTTTTGATTAACTTGCCTGGCATGTTGTCATCGTTGCGGCGTAACACATATGTGACATCACACCAGGACAACTAATCAAAAGAGGAGCCGTGGATGCTGGAAGGTAAAAGGTGGTGCTCAGGGCTCCTAACCCGTAACCACTAATTACAGACATGGCCAATGGACTGGGTCGTGTGATTTGATTCGCACCAAATACAACAAATGGAACTAATGTCCAAAAATTATCCATCACATAACAGATGCCAAAGTGAACAGATTTGCCCCACTGATTATTGGAAGGTCTGTCTGTGTAAATTTATGTGTCAGTTTTAGAATTAAAAAAAAAAATACTTGATCTGCTTTTTCTTCTGTTCTAAACGAAGACACATAATGGAATTCAGTGGGAATTAACAGTGGGGTCCCTCTGTGTCTGTTTCTATCAGTTATGTAACCGATCCTTTTTGGACATTTTCGTTTGTCTGTTCCTAAAATAGTTAAGACAAATGGACTATGAAAACAGAAATGTGAACATGGCCTTACCAATGCCAGAAACGCTAACAAATCCCGCTATCATCTTAAATGCTCAAATAATTGTGGGGTTCAAGACCCCTGACACCTACATAAAATGAAGAATGAAAAAGTTACCTTTTCGTTCCAAGTCGTGAACCGCCTTGTCCTGTCCATCCGCCAACCCCTCCCCATCCAATTTCTTCAATCTAGTTATATAAAAATGATGATAATAGAAGAATTTACTCCCCAAAATGTAATAAAAAAATGTAACTATCAGCTGGTGTTTATTTCTGGGAAAAACATTGATTTCACAACATCAAAAGATGACTGATTAGAAGTGGAAAACATAGGGCCCCACTGAGCGCATCAGCAATATACTACTTCTATGAAACAACTTTACAGGGCTCGCTTTTCATACACAGAGTTCAGATCGCATAGTTAAGTCCGTCTGTCTGCAGCCAGCATGAGGGGAAGTGCACGGCATGCCGATTTACAGAGACGCAACGGACAGCTGCAAATTCTCCATGCAAAGTGCTCCCCCTAGAGGAGGCTGCAGGCAATCACCACCTTGTGCGGGAAAAATAAAATCATTTATTTATTTATTATGCGTTCTTATATAGCGGCATCATATTCCGCAGCGTGTTACAGAGATTATCGGAACTGTCCCCATTGGGGCTCACTATCTATATTCCCTATCAGTATGTCTTTGGAATGTGGGGGGAAACCGGAGAACCCAGAGGAAACTCACGCAAACACGGGGAGAACATACAAACTCCTTTTTAGTGCTTGGCCACCTCACACACATGTAGTTTTTATGTTTTTTTCTAGTTAGTTTTACTTAGGGTTAGTTTTTTTTTACATATATTTTTTCTAGAACCGTTACATTGTGTCCCATTACTGCTGGGACTAATGAAATTCCTATGCACTTTGTATTTAATAATGTGACTGGACTATGAGGATAATCAACCAGACTACTATGAGGCCAGAAATCCATGGGGATTACCGTATATGTCTCTACGTTATCACATTTTGTATCTTGTTACATCACAATAAACTATCAATTTTTATCAGTGATATTAGCCCAAGAAGGCGGTGCGCTCCGGTGTTCTCTATGAGAGAGCCGTCACCAGACATGTTTGCGAGCGGCTTATCTCCGGGAGAACAAAGTGATCAGCATCTCAAAATCAGACATATGCAATCGACATCTCGCCTATCAATCAGTTGTTAGGGCCCCCATACACATTAGACTGTCGGCAGAACCCATAAATATTAGTCTAAGGTGTATGGGGACCTGTGTATCTGCTCATACAAACTCAATGATGAGCTGCTTAGATATGCCATTTTACTTATTGCGTTCACTACACTTTTGCTTGCACATGAAACAATGTATTTGTGCTGTTTGTATTTCTATTTCTAAATCTACCCAAAGATTAAGTCTTAAAGGTCAGTTTCCAAAATAGTAATTATTTATAGCCCCCAGCGAGTCCCAGAACCACATGCTCAACCTCCACACCATTCATTGCCTATGGGACTGCCAGAGAAAGAAAGCACAACGCTCGTCCTATAGACAATGAATTGAGTGGAGGTCAACCATGTGCACCATCGGTCCATTCAAGATGGGGATCTGAGCCCCAAACCCCAGAAGTCGGATCCCCAGCAATCAGTAAGCTATCTCCTATCCTACGGGTAGGTGAAAATTTACTATCTTGGGAAGAACCCTTTAAATATCAGACAAATAATGTACAATCTACCTACAATTAATAACCTACTTATATAAAACCCCCAAAATAACTTCTCACACAGACCAAATAAAATATAACTTTATTTCAATATATAGGTAAAACAAATATATAAAAAATGAGACAGCACATATGAAACTACTGGTGGGTACATCTGGATAAAGAAAATAAAAATCCTATATATATAAATGTAATGTTGTATCCAGCAATTCAGTGGTACATATAATAACCTATGACTCCAGCCATGTGAAGAACCCAAATATACCTCTCTCAAAAGATGGCATAATATATCACACATGAGCAGGTAAAGTAAAAGAATGAGCAGAATGGCAGATATACAATATCAGGTATGACACTCATAGAACCCTTAAACACCCATCAAAATGACAAATGTTTGATGCCAAAATCATACATGTGAGGCCTCCATCATATAATGGTGATACCCAGGTAAATAAACACATACATTGGTCATAGGGCAATGTAAGCAGGATAAGTTAACATAAAAATATATGTCCAGGGACCCACCACACCCGACGCGCGTTTCGGATTGAAATGCTCTGTCCAAATGATAATTGATGACCTACATACCATATTATTTTTTTTTTTTTAATTTTTAATACTCATCATTTTTTCTTCGTTTATCAGGTAATGGATTTTGGTCTATATCTTGACAAAAGCAGACCATGGACTTTAATGATTACATCCTGATGTCTCTCCTCTTTGGAAGTCTGTGCAGATATGCATCGTTTGTTCACCCAGTATTTATTCTTCATTAACCCTATCCACCGAAGTCTGGAGCTTCTATGCTTTTTGGAAAGACTGCAATCCATTCTGCCTTTGCCTCTTTTTACATGGACACGCATATATTATCTTTTCTGATTATGTTGCCTATATCCTTGGATATTTCTGTGAAAGAAGACCACGTTCTCAGTGCCCAATGATTTGTATTCATCTATTATTTATCCATCTTATTAATATTTTTTCTTTTGATTAGGTTTTCAATTATATATAAAATTATTGATAAGGCTATTTAACATTTGTGGGGCTTTTTTCACAATTTGACTTAAAAAAAAAAAGATTTTTTTGTCGATTCATTATATGTGCCTTATGTATCATGGGGTCGTTCCCAAAAAAAAATGGGAGGGGGGGCGGGGTGTTTTCTATTCACATATGCCTGTATATTCATTGCCCCTGTATTGTTCCCTAGTGGGACTGATCTTTGTCACGTGTGCGTGCTACACATCATCTCTGGTGTGTTTTTTACTACTGGCATGGAGGATGTTTTCTCCCCATCGTGTCCGCACTAGTTCTTCTCATTTGCGTGTCTGACGCAGGCGCGCTTGAAGCTATGTCTGGCAACTAATTGTTGCTGCTACAGACCGTCTGTTAAACTGCGCATGCGTGCTTTTGGATATTCCTATTCGCGGATCACACGACAGAGCGGTAATTTGTATGTTGGCGTCTACTATTCCCGTTCGTGGGTCTCGCGATATAGCAGCCATCTATATGCCGGCGTCTGCAACCTGAACTCTCATCTGAATTGGGTGGTGACTCCAACACCGGTTTTGGATTTAGGTATCAGTACTCTTGCATAAATTTGCATATTCTGGGGATCTTGACACACTTCCCCTGACGAAGCTGCCTTGTGCAGCGAAACGCATGGGGTTCTCCCCACACCCCTGATCCCCATTGTCCTGTGGTCCCTCAGCCCATTTCCTCCTTGCCTTTATTCAAACCGGTTTGGTAAATCTCATCAGAGCTGTGGTCATTTTTTTGGTCCTCAGTCTCCCTTGGTCAAGGGGCTTTCACATAGCAATCTTTTTTTGCTGTAGGCATGGCTTATTCATCCTGTGCTTTCTAACACATAAGGGTTCACTGTTCTCTATTTAGTTATATGTGGACATTTGTATACATGTGCATGCTTCCTCATGTTTTGATTATATCATAATCATTGCCTGTCTATTGAACGTGACATATACACATGGTCTCATATACCAGTGTTATAGTGCAATAGGGGGTTGTATTATCATTACACATGTATATTGGGCTAGGGGTGTTGTGATTTGATTTTGCATGTGTTTTTAAACGGTTTTAAGATTTATTGTGTGTGTGGTTTCCCCAATAAATTGTGATTTATATATTTGATATTCATTCAGGTGTGCAAACCATTTATTGCTTGGTCTTTTCTCTTTTTCAAATTCATGACCTACATACCTACCTACAATTATCCCCTTCATGACATATGATGTATATTTACGTCAAAGGTCGTGTCCCTGCCTTGATGGCTGATTTAATCAGCCATCACGTGCCTTTATCAGCAACAGGTGAGCGGTGCTACACCCATGGCTCAATCACTGACAGCGGGATTTAACATGCGGGGGCTGGAAGCGCGTCACTAATCCTGGCGCCCCTGACACATAGCTGCAGAAGACCCTGTGCTTGACATTGCGAAATTCCTGTGAATGCCGGTCCGTGACCGGCTTTCATAGGAGATTGTGATTTCTGCTATACATAGCTGTGCTGAAGCCCCAACATGTATAGCACAGGCGATCAGACGATTGCAGCTTCAAGTCACCTAAGGGTATTATTAAAGTCAGTAAAAAGTGCGGAAAAAAAAGTAAAAGAATAAATAAAAACGAAACAAAAACCTGACAAAAGTTCAAATCGCCCCCTTCTGCTTTTGCCCCATTGAAAATAAAACACACACACACACACTATATATATATATATATATATATATATATATATATATATACACTCACTGGCCACTTTATTAGGTACACCTGTCCAACTTCTTGTTAACACTTAATTTCTAATCAGCCAATCACATGGCGGCAACTCAGTGCATTTAGGCATGTAGACATGGTCAAGACAATCTCCTGCAGTTCAAACCGAGCATCAGTATGGGGAAGAAAGGTGATTTGAGTGCCTTTGAACGTGGCATGGTTGTTGGTGCCAGAAGGGCTGGTCTGAGTATTTCAGAAACTGCTGATCTGCTGGGATTTTCACGCACAACCATCTCTAGGGTTTACAGAGAATGGCCCGAAAAAGAAAAAAAATCCAGTGAGCGGCAGTTCTGTGGGCGGAAATGCCTTGTTGATGCCAGAGGTCAGAGGAGAATGGGCAGACTGGTTCGAGCTGATAGAAAGGCAACAGTGACTCAAATCGCCACCCGTTACAACCAAGGTAGGCCTAAGAGCATCTCTGACCGCACAGTGCGTCGAACTTTGAGGCAGATGGGCTACAGCAGCAGAAGACCACACCGGGTACCACTCCTTTCAGCTAAGAACAGGAAACTGAGGCTACAATTTGCACAAGCTCATCGAAATTGGACAGTAGAAGATTGGAAAAACGTTGCTTGGTCTGATGAGTCTCGATTTCTGCTGCGACATTCGGATGGTAGGGTCAGAATTTGGCGTAAACAACATGAAAGCATGGATCCATCCTGCCTTGTATGGAGCATCTTTGGGATGTGCAGCCGACAAATCTGCGGCAACTGTGTGATGCCATCATGTCAATATGGACCAAAATCTCTGAGGAATGCTTCCAGCACCTTGTTGAATCTATGCCACGAAGAATTGAGGCAGTTCTGAAGGCAAAAGGGGGTCCAACCCGTTACTAGCATGGTGTACCTAATAAAGTGGCCGGTGAGTGTGTGTGTATATATATATATATATATATATATATATATATATATATATATATATATATATATATATATACATATATATTTTGGGTACTACTGCATTTAGAACTGTCCAATCTATCAAAATATAACAATAATTATGCAGCTTGGTAAACTGCGTAATGAGAAAAGAATCAAAACGCTAGAATTAATTTGTTTTGGTCGCCACAACACTGCAATAAAATGCAATAAGAGGTGATAAAAACATCATATATACCCCAAAATGGTATCAATAAAAATGTCTGCTCAGGTCACAAAAAATAAGACCTCAACCAGCCACAGATTCTGAAAAATGGACACATGACTATATGGTAAAATCAATGGTGTCATTCAAAAGTACAACTTGTCCCAAAAAAACAAGACCTCACATCGCTAGATTGAAGGAAAAATAAAAAAAAATGATGGCTCTGGGAAGAAGAAGGGGAAAATTGCAAGGTCATGAAGGGCGTTAATAACCTACATATCTGACACATATTTGACCTGGGCAGCTTTAGATTACCCACAAAAGCTGTAAGGGGAGAATGGTTCAGTTTCTGAAGCCGCTTCCAGTGAAGGTTTCTGGTATGAGACGTGTGCAGTATTGGCTTTATGTAACAGAACAGGAGACGTACCTGTCCTTTAGCGAGGCCCTCAAATCCATCATGTACAGCAAACATCCTGTGGCCTTGGATAATGCCGATCCTCACAGTGGACCTGACGGCGGCGTTCATGCCAGCTGCTGGCGCTCCGACATTCAGCACAGCCAGGTTATAGCCACTCTACAAGTGATGGGGGAAAGTGAGTGATTTTCCTGGTAATCTCTTACATTTTAAGACAGAATTTCTAGAACTTGTTAAGTGTTCCAACAGTCAGAACTGCTAAATCCTGGAATCTGCCCTTATGGGGATCAGGTCTGGACCTGATCCGAATCTTGTAAATTCTACATCGT
The DNA here is from genome assembly GCF_051348905.1 of Ranitomeya variabilis. Classification (NCBI taxonomy): domain Eukaryota; kingdom Metazoa; phylum Chordata; class Amphibia; order Anura; family Dendrobatidae; genus Ranitomeya; species Ranitomeya variabilis. The sequence continues at coordinate 662,838,778 of NC_135234.1, forward strand.
GTACAGATCACCCACGTTACATGAAGACACTAAGAACAGTACAGACCTTGGTGGACGGTGGTCTTATGTGAGCCAAGGTCCGGTACACATTCCAGTTGTTCTCAAAGCTCCTGTAAAACAAGTTAATATAATGTGATGAGGCAGAAGTATCCACTTTTTGCATGAAGAAACCTACGGCTCAGGCCACAATCACACATTCAGTACTTGGTCAGTTTTTACCTCAGTATGTGTGCGGAACCCCGCAATTCCGCAAATTTAATGAACATGTTGCTTTTTTTTCCGCGATGCGATTTTTTCGCAGAAAAAAAATGCAACATTTGCACAAGAAATGTGGAATACCCTTAAAATAATGGGAGGCATATGTAAGCGGTTTTTTCACGTTTTTATCACTTTTTATAGCGAAAAAACGCGAAAAAAACGCAAAAAAATACTGTACGTGTGCACATGGCCTTAAGGGGGTCCTTGGGATGAGATTGATCCCTTTGTCAAATATTTGCCAGGTCCTCATGCACAGAGTCAGCCAATCCTGTTAATGTAAGTGGGTTTAGCATACCTGTATCCTTTGTCAATGAAGTGTACAGTAGCCCCTGGCTAATATTTACATGCCTATACCTAAAAGTGTTAAAGGGGTTGTTGCATAAAGTATATTTATCACTGTCTAATCAATGCAGTCCATCAATCATAGGAATGGGGGACCAAGCCCCCTGTATGACCACACTGAGAAACAGTGTGAATGATGTGGGGGTCTGGCACCCATCAGCAATATTTAACCTCTAAAGCACCAAGCACATTTGAGTATCATTCAAGATGTATTCCCATTTCACAGTCACAGTAAACTTACAGCAGCAATGTGTTAAGTATAAATTACAATTGCAAAAACTTTTCACATGTGAGTTTTATTTGGTGGGGGTCATAGTCTGAGACCACCACAAATTACAAAAACAAAGGATACTCTATGGAGCCTGGTTTTAGTGTCACAGGAGGGCATTGCTCATCTGAGAGCTTCGTAATCTGTGGGGGTCTTGGCACCCAGAACTCCACCAATAAAAAGTTCTGATATGTCTTTAGGACAGAAAAAAAGTGACCAGCACTTCCTAATAGAATAAAGCAAGTGTGAACAGGTGCAAGCTGCATGATATACAAACAAAAGAATACAGCAGTGCTCTATGCGCTAAAATGTATGCAGACACTCAACACATGAGATGTGAACTGCATTACTGCTATGTAGAATATACGTATAAGGGTATGTGTCCATGGGTCGGATTACATCCGGATTAGCTGCGGATTGATCGCTGCGTACAACCCGCAGTGTCCAGATGTTACAGCAAAGTGGAGGGGAATTTATGAAATCCAGTCTCCACTATGTGTGCGAACATGCATCCGGCGGCCCTGCATTTACAGACATGCGGAGCGTCTTTTTAGAATGCAGCATGTCTGTTTACCTTGCGGCGACGCTCCATCAATCATCCATAAATAACAGGGTCCTATGTGTATGGTGCGGTGGTTCCAGATGTGTGCAATGAACACATCAACACATCCGGAATCACCGCACGTACAGAAGGGGGTGACGCTTTCGCTCCGCCGAAAGCGCCGTCAATCCAGACAGTGGGCACGCACCCTAAAGGTACCTTCACACTAAACGACTTTGCAGCGATAACGATAGCGATCCGTGACGTTGCAGCGTCCTCGCTAGCGATATCGTTGTGTTTGACACGCAGCAGCGATCAGGATCCCGCTGTGATATCGCTGGTCGTTGCTGAAAGTCCAGAACTTTATTTGGTCCTCAGATCGGCGTATATCGTCGTGTTTGACACCAAAAGCAACGATGCCAGCAATGTTTTACAATGGTAACCAGGGTAAATATCGGGTTACTAAGCGCGGCCCTGCGCTTAGTAACCCGATATTTACCCTGGTTACCATTGTAAAAGTAAAAAAAAAACACTACATACTCACCCTCTGATGTCTGTCACGTTCCCCGGCGTCCGCGCTGCTGCTCAGAGCTTCCTGCACTGACTGTCAGTGCCGGCCGGAAAGCAAAGCACAGCGGTGACGTCACCGCTGTGCTTTAGGGCCGGCGCTCACACAGTGCAGGGAAGAGGACGCCGGGGGACGCGACAGACACGGCAATGTAAGTATGTAGTGTTTGGTTTTTTTTAACATTTACACTGGTAACCAGGGTAAACATCGGGTTACTAAGCGCGGCCCTGCGCTTAGTAACCCGATGTTTACCCTGGTTACCAGGGGACTTCGGCATCGTTGGTCGCTGGAGAGCTGTCTGTGTGACAGCTCTACAGCGACGCTGCAGCGATCGGCATCGTTGTCGATATCGCTGCAGCGTCGCTTAGTGTGAAGGTACCTTAACATGAAGATACTTAGCACTTAAATTGGCTAATTCATGCGAGTCCTCCAACCATGGCAACACATACCTGGTCAGTTTTATGGAGTATAATATTGGAGGTGGTGACGGCCTGCTTTTCTGACTGTACACTCCTCCCATCAGTCTACGGCTGAGTTAATTAATGCTGGATCCTACCTGTCATATAAATTTGCAGGCTTTCAGCCTGGGAGAGGCAAGTTTGATAAATATTAGGTTTAGGGTCCCATTAAAGAAAGATACACCTTGTCATGGCTGATGGGCTCTCTTGAATTGGCCAATTTATGTGCTAAGTAGCTTCATTTTATAAGTATATTCTATATAGCAAGATTTTATATGGTCACTGTTTACATACATCTTAGCGCTTACACAATGCTGTTGTATTCTTTTGTATATCTGTATGACAGGTCAAAGATTTTCCCTTATAACTGTCACTCTTTCCTACAGCTTCCTGCATACTACATAAAATGACAGTACTTGCCTTACAGCTAATATAAAGAGCTATACCAAAACTAATAAAGGGTGGCAGATTGCAGTGTGCGATACCAGTGACTGTAGAAATGATTCACAGATGCTCACCTTCCTCTTAGTTTAAGAGCGTCACTAAATCTCTTCTCATTCATAGCTTGTGTCACATCCTTGGTCTGATACAAAAATAACACAAAAAGATATTACAACCCAAGCAAAGCGAAATTGCAAGTTTAACTACATGTGGTTTATGATTATTGGTTCAGACATTTCTGAAAGATGGTCTTCTTTTTCACAACAATTTTATTCCTCTAATACATTTAGAAAATTAAGAGTCGACTTTACAAATAGTCTAGATAAAGACATATCCTATTGTCTACAGTTCCCGTGGAGATCTAAGTGTCACCACGGTTACAGACTACAAACAAACCCTATGTAGTCTGATCTTACAGTCATGTGTTCCTCTTTTTTCCATTTGCTCAATTTTTTCCTCTCTGTAGGTAACAAAGAGAAAGAGACATGGAATTTGGGGTAACACATGACTGATCAGACTAAACACAGGACACTTTTGTATCTCAAGGATAATTATATAGAGACAGCATCTTACCACTTGAACACATTCCATTAAAGGCAGACGGATTGCTTGATTCCCAGACAAACTGACTACACAAGCCGGTGTATCCGGTGTTCCTTCCAACAAGGCCATCACAGCTTCCACACCCATTCTGCTTCCCTAGATATGAAATACAATTATTATAGCTTAGTGGTTATTTAACATGATGGAACAACTACATAAGATGATGATCAGCGCTCGCTCAAGGCCCTCATACACATTCGATAAAACTTGGCTGAACCTGCCAATTTCAGATGACTGCCTGATGTGTACGGGGGCCTCCCAACTGTGCCCAAAATGATTACATCAGAGGGGAGAAGTATCTGGCTTGTTGAATTTCCACAGCAGACCTTATCTTTGGAGTAGAGATACCAGGAGTCTGGTGGCTGCTCTGTCAGAGAGAAGTGGAACAATCAGCTGAGCCAAATGTTCCTGTTTATTGGGGAGTGGGGAGAGAGAGCCATTTAATGTGCATGGACAACTTTTGGATTTTCATGTAGCAAAGCCCTAGGCAGGACGTGATAATGGTTGTCATATGATCATTCCTCCATTCCCTGTCATTACCGTCGGCAGCATTTCCTTGTTTACACAGAGAAATGTGCTGCCAATCTATAATTTTTAGACCACATACAGGTATAATCAGTTGACAAATTATTTCCGCTTTCAGAGTAATTCTTACCAAAATTCTATCAAAAGCGGACGGCGTTCCACCACGCTGAACGTGGCCAAGGATGGTGACTCTTGTGTCATAGCCGAGGCGCTTCACAACTAGCTGTTAAAATGAAAATTTAGATATGCATCAATACTACAGTATCATGACTTTTACCTCATACAATGTGGAAGAGACAGAATTAGGTCTTACCCTAATGTTAGCCATTTTACGATTGTGACCCTATTGCCATCAATTGAAGTTATGTGCAATATATCTTGAACTGTCAGCAGCATGGTAGCCACATTCAGGGGCCTTATAGCTACATGTTGGGGAAAAACTGATGCAGCCTGTATATAATTTAACTAGAGGGTGGCCCGATTCTAACGCATCGGGTATTCTAGAATATGTATGTATGTATATAGCAGCCATATAGTATATAGCACAGGCCACGTAGTATATATATGGGCCATGTAGTATATAGCAGACACGCAGAATATAACACACGCACGCAGTATATAACACAGCCCACGTAATATATAGCACAGCCCACGCAGTATATAATACAGCCCACGTAATATATAGCACAGCCCACGCAGTATATAACACAGCCCACGCAGTATATAAACACAGGCCACATAGTGTATAACACAGGCCACGCAGTATATAACACAGTCCACGCAGTATATAATACAGGCCACGAAGTATATAACAGTGGCCGTGCAGTATATAACACAGCCCACGCAGTATATAACACAGTCCACGCAGTATATAACACTGCCCATGTAGTATATAAATAACACTGCCCACGTAGTATATAGCAGCCATGCAGTATATAGCACAGCCCACATAATATATAGCACAGCCCACGCAGTATATAATACAGCCCACATAGTATATAACACAGCCCACATAGTATATAACACAGCCCACATAGTATATAACACAGCCCACATAGTATATAACACAGCCCACATAGTATATAACACAGCCCACATAGTATATAACACTGGCCACGTAGTATATAGCAGCGACGCAGTACATAACACAGCCCACGTTTTATATAGCAGTGTGGGCACCATATCCCTGTTAAAAAAAAATAAATATATATATATATATATATATATATATATATATATATATATATATATATATATATATTTATTATATACTCACCCGCTGGAGTCCTGCGAAGCTGTCCCGATGCGCGCACTGCTGCCGCCAGCTTCCGTTCCCAGTGATGCATTGCGAAATTACCCAGATAACTTAGCAGTCTCGCGAGACCGCTAAGTCTTCTGGGTAATTTTGCAATGCATCGCTGGGAACGGAAGCTGGCGGCAGCCGCGCGCTCATCGGCGGACGACGGAAGGTGAGAATAGCAGGTTTTTTGTTTTTTTTTTTAATTATTTTTAACATTAGATCTTTTTACTATTGATGCTGCATAGGCAGCATCAATAGTAAAAAGTTGGTCACACAGGGATAATAGCAGCGTTAACGGAGTGCTTTACCCGCGGCATTAACCCTGTGTCAGCGCTGACTGGAGGGGAGTATGGAGCGGCGGGCACTGACTGGACGGAAGTAGGGAGGGACTAATTCTCGGACGGACTGTGCCCGTCGCTGGTTGGTCGCGGCCTGGCCGCCGCGACCAATCAGCGACGCGGGATTTCTGTTACAGACAGACAGATGGAAGTACCCCTTAGACACACATTATATATATATATATATATATATATATATATATATTTATACACTCACCGGCCACTTTATTAGGTACACCATGCTAGTAACGGGTTGGACCCCCTTTTGCCTTCAGAACTGCCTCAATTCTTCGTGGCATAGATTCAACAAGGTGCTGGAAGCATTCCTCAGAGATTTTGGTCCATATTGACATGATGGCATCACACAGTTGCCGCAGATTTGTCGGCTGCACATCCCAAAGATGCTCCATACAAGGCAGGATGGATCCATGCTTTCATGTTGTTTACGCCAAATTCTGACCCTACCATCCGAATGTCGCAGCAGAAATCGAGACTCATCAGACCAAGCAATGTTTTTCCAATCTTCTACTGTCCAATTTCGATGAGCTTGTACAAATTGTAGCCTCAGTTTCCTGTTCTTAGCTGAAAGGAGTGGTACCCGGTGTGGTCTTCTGCTGCTGTAGCCCATCTGCCTCAAAGTTCGACGCACTGTGCGTTCAGAGATGCTCTTAGGCCTACCTTGGTTGTAACGGGTGGCGATTTGAGTCACTGTTGCCTTTCTATCAGCTCGAACCAGTCTGCCCATTCTCCTCTGACCTCTGGCATCAACAAGGCATTTCCGCCCACAGAACTGCCGCTCACTGGATTTTTTTTCTTTTTCGGACCATTCTCTGTAAACCCTAGAGATGGTTGTGCGTGAAAATCCCAGTAGATCAGCAGTTTCTGAAATACTCAGACCAGCCCTTCTGGCACCAACAACCATGCCACGTTCAAAGGCACTCAAATCACCTTTCTTCCCCATACTGATGCTCGGTTTGAACTGCAGGAGATAGTCTTGACCATGTCTACATGCCTAAATGCACTGAGTTGCCGCTATGTGATTGGCTGATTAGAAATTAAGTGTTAACAAGAAGTTGGACAGGTGTACCTAATAAAGTGGCCGGTGAGTGTATATATATACACACACATACACACACACTACTGAAGCTCATATAAAATTGACTGCATTTTACCATTATTATCGCTCACCTTTTTTACATCCTCTGATGTAATAGGTTTGCCATCCCGGTCAATTGCCCCTTCAGCAACAATGATGATATTCAGCCTTGATCCACGACCTCTAGTCTAAAAATATAAATGTCATTAGCATATTGTACAAAAGACAATACATGCGCTACCCAAAATATATAGGAAACTAAGGGGTGAAGATTATTTTTAATATACACTATTTTTTTTCCACTTCATTTATTAGCTTTAGAAAATGATTATAAATAATCATCATGTTATAAAGATTAGTCACTGAATTATTTGAGTCAGTTTGGACGCCCTAGGATTATTTTTGGGCTCAACAGAATAGATAATTCTTTTACAACTCCCACTATTTCCTCATTTTCCCTGTGTATTTATGTCTTTTGTCAATCCTTGGTTATGTTACAGATTGAACATAGCTGGGTAATAGAATCAGTATTAAATTGATTGCTTAAGTTATGGGTTTTCTGAGATTTTGCCGGTAGTTGTCTGATGGATCTCGGCTGTTCATTCACTCCTATGGATAAAAGTTTAACTAAGTTTTATTTTGCCATACAAACTTCATATGAATGTTCTTTCGATAGACATGTTGATGTTATTTGTAATTTTTTAAAAATCTCAATAAAAATTACAGTTAAAAACAAAAAAAGACTAGTCACAAACCTCACTTAGTCTTCTGCAAAGATGTTCTTCCCAATTTTCTTCAGGTGGGGATTCCGGAATAAAAACCCAATCGGCTCCACATGCAAGTGCAGTTACCATAGCCAAGTACCTAGAAGATGACGGGGAAGAGATGGTTTCATGGAGTATTCCCTACACAGTGTTACTAGACATAAAATATGTACATATTTGAATAGTGACCCACTATTGTATGTCTTATTAGTGCATAAGAAGGTGATGGGGATTCTACTATCTGTCTATCATGATGCAGCTATATTCTGACCAATTAGTTTTATATTAATGTATTCATCAAAAAAACTATGCAGCTGATCCTGCATAATTGGGGGGGGGGGGGTTTGAACTTCTGGTGAAGGACTTACCCGCAGTGGCGGCCCATCACTTCTAAGACAAAGGTCCTTTGGTGACTAGAAGACAAAAAAACATTAACAAGAAAAAAAATAATCTGGATCCTGTGTGATAATCAATCAATTACAGAAATACTTGACTAAGAATGTCCAATTTGTGTGACACCAGGAGCCACAGACTGTTATGGCCTACCCCCCAATATAGGAATACTATTTACAGATAGTTATCCCCCTTTAAGTGTTCTGTAGTCATCCATACAATTCTGATAATGTGTCCCAATTATAATAAGAACTGCAAATATAACTGGAAGTAATTCTAATATTAGCAGAGGAGAAAGCAAGTAGTTTATGGCTCCCTGTAAGTTGTGAGTGGCGCGAGCAGAGCTACAGACATTATCGATAGCATTGTTGGTTCAGCAGACAGACCTCACATGTTTTCAGTGACCGGAGGGGAGAAAGCTGCTGTCAGACACATCTGGCAGAAGCTTTGCTCTCCTGAAAACAAAAGCATCAGGTACTGACATTCCAATTCCTTCTCACCCTGACATCATCTGTTGGGAGACCCCCATACAGATCAGATGGCATATTTCTACTGTTTCATCTAATGTTTATACACAAACACCACACCAATTGTAGGTGAATAAGAGGCATAGGCAAATGCGTAAAATTTACATATATACTTTATTTAAACATATATAAAACAAGACAAGGAGACTCATAAAATACCAATGGCAAACAGAGCAAGAAAATATATTGACACTGTTGCAAAAGACCTGTACCACATTACTGCTGATCGCAATACATATTCAAAGACTGCATTATGACTCATACCAGGGTCTATAAAAGCAGAATATATTGCTAAGCAGAAACCTCTTCACCATACTAAAATATAATATATGCCTCAGACATGTCTTGCCATACATATAGTGCTTAAATGCAGGCAACAGATAAGGCAATCCTCCTATTGATGTAATATATATGGGGTTAAATAGTGGTAACAGAGAAAACAAATGCAACCAGATAACCTATTTACTCACATAAGTATAAATCCTGCTCCGAGTGACCATCAGTAACCCCGACAGCGCCGTTTCGCCATAGTGGCTTCCTCAAATAGGGGCATATATGTACGCTGCATCATTTCATATATTTATACCCGCTCCCACAGGTGAAAATGATGTCGGCGTTCCTGGGTAGTTACTGCGCATGCGCCGACTGACGAACTTCCTTCATTGAAAAAGTGACTTCCTATTCTCCGCGCTTGGAACGCAAGCGTGGAACGCTATAACGTCACCATCTGTGAGCGGGGCAAGGAAGCACAAGGTAGTTCCAGTATGCGCATGCGTCAACCAGGTGCCGAGATCGAACCGCAGAAAAAACTGGTCAGACAAAGGAAGTTCGTCAGTCGGCGCATGCGCAGTAACTACCCAGGAACGCCGACATCATTTTCACCTGTGGGAGCGGGTATAAATATATGAAATGATGCAGCGTACATATATGCCCCTATTTGAGGAAGCCACTATGGCGAAACGGCGCTGTCGGGGTTACTGATGGTCACTCGGAGCAGGATTTATACTTATGTGAGTAAATAGGTTATCTGGTTGCATTTGTTTTCTCTGTTACCACTATTTAACCCCATATATATTACATCAATAGGAGGATTGCCTTATCTGTTGCCTGCATTTAAGCACTATATGTATGGCAAGACATGTCTGAGGCATATATTATATTTTAGTATGGTGAAGAGGTTTCTGCTTAGCAATATATTCTGCTTTTATAGACCCTGGTATGAGTCATAATGCAGTCTTTGAATATGTATTGCGATCAGCAGTAATGTGGTACAGGTCTTTTGCAACAGTGTCAATATATTTTCTTGCTCTGTTTGCCATTGGTATTTTATGAGTCTCCTTGTCTTGTTTTATATATGTTTAAATAAAGTATATATGTAAATTTTACGCATTTGCCTATGCCTCTTATTCACCTACAATTGGTGTGGTGTTTGTGTATAAACATTTGTGTTCTGAGGTGGCTTGTCCACGATTGGATTTTTTGGTTATGTATAAAACGTTTTCTCTGTTGTCTAACAGATTATCCGCAACTTTTGTGATGGACCTGAGAGCCAGGGAGACTACCTGGCGGTCCAAGGTTTCAGACCTTTTCAAGCAAGGAGCTTCATGTGTATCGCAGGATTTGACGGTAGAAAATAGAGACCTTTCTTTACGTTATAAAAATGCAGTGCATAGAAAAACAAAAATTTGGTGGAATAAGGCCACCTTAGAGAATTATTTAGCACAGAATATTGTCCCTAGAGGCCTAAGGGTGCAAGTGTATCCTTCTTTTGAATTAGAAGATCCGGAGTTAATTCAGAGATGGAAAAAAGCAGCCATCACGTGCTCATTAGAATTTATTAAAATTATAATAGATAAAAATACCATCAGCATCAATGCTCTAGATGCTGATATTGAGGAATTGCATAAGAATATTAAGAAACAGCTGCCTGTGGATAAGATGGAGAGTTTTATTAAGAATATTGAAAAGGATATTGACAAATGGGAGAATGAAATAAGTGAACTGAAAGTAAAGAAATTTTTAAGGGATACAGCGGATTTTGAGGCTGACAAAATATTCAGATGGCAGCTTCCTAAAAAGAAAACTGATGTGGGTGGAGTCAAGCATAACAGTTCAGGACGAGACCAAGCTTCCTTTGCTGATAGCAGTACTTCGTGTAGCGAAGCAGAAGGTTCAAATGACTATTATATGCGTACAAGGACTGGCTCTCGAGAGAGACGAGAAGGAAAAAAGTATCCAGATATCTTTAACAACAGAAAGATGAATAAACGTCAAAATGACAAGTCTAAGGTAATTAATTTATCTAGTCATATCCTGAGTCAGCCACAATTGAACTTGTTAGAAAAAGGTTTGTCTTTTTCTCCCTCCTCACATATAGACAAATTCCAGGTAGTCAAGGATGTACATCTGTTCGCGCGCAAAATCATACTACAAAGACTACACCATAGAAGCGACTTGGGAAATAGTGATCATAATGATTTGGAATTGGAGACTCTGAAAAATCTAGAAGAACTCCTGGAAGAGAATGAAAATTTTGAAGAGGGTAAGTTCCCAACTCATCTAATGGGAAAGTCAAAAACATTCCCAAGTTTAAGTACCTGCTCGGTTGTGGAAATTTTCACACGGTTAGTGGTGGAGGAGGTGGAAAAGTTGCCACTAATTCCTGATTGGGTTTCGAACATGAATATGGAGGATAAAAAAGCTCTTAGAGAACTGCAGACAATGGAGGATACTGTAATTAAAAAGGCCGACAAGGGTGGAAATACAGTAATATGGCCGAAGGTGTTGTATGAAAAGCAAGTGAATAAAATTTTGAGTAACAAGGAGTGCTACAAAAAATTATGCTTTAACCCCTTGACACAATACCAGCAAGATTTGGTCAACATCCTAGAAACTGCATACGAGGATGGTATAATTCCCAAAAGATTTGTTGATGTTATAAAGAAATTACAACCTAAATTGGCCACTTTCTATATCTTGCCAAAAGTACACAAAGATGCAGTGGATCCACCAGGGAGACCAATAGTGTCAGGGATAGGTGGGCTATGTGAAACGGTGTGTGCAGTTATAGATCATTATTTGCAACCCTTTGTTTTGGCCTTACCTTCATACATAAAAGGACACCACTATGATGCTGCAGAGGTTAGATTCACTACATTTGGAGAAAGGAGCTGTCTTTGTTACGGCAGATGTGGAGTCATTGTACTCCTCAATAAGACATGTGGATGGCCTGAATGCAGTTTCCCATTATCTTTATGAGAGTAATCTAGACCCACCTTTGATTGAGTTGATTCTGACATTGTTAAGATTTGTGCTAGAACATAATGTCTTTATGTTTAATAGGGACATTTATGTACAAATGCGAGGTACGGCCATGGGGGCCAAGTGTGCCCCAGCATACGCAAACCTCTTTATGGGGTTTTGGGAACGAGAGATTTTTCAAGGTGATGGAATTTTGGGTAATGAGGCTATTCATGGGTGGAGTCGTTATATAGACGATGTGTTATTTATCTGGGAGGACTCCATTGAGAACTTATATAGGCTAATGGAGAGATTGAATCATAATGCCTTGAACATTAAATTGACATTTAATTATGGTAAAAAAGTAGAGTTTCTGGATTTGAAGATAGAGGCACTTCCCAATGGAAGAGTGGTCACAAATGTATTTAGGAAGCCAACTGCTACGAACACTCTTTTATATGCATCCTCTGCTCACCACAGGTCTACATTAAATGGGATCCCTACAGGACAGTTCATGAGAATAAAAAGGATTTGCACTACTGAGGAGGACTTTAATCATCAAGCTGAGGACCTTGCTCGAAGATTGCATGAACGGGGATACAGCAACAGACAAATCAAGAGAGGTTATAAAAAAGCTTCTAGACTCTCTAGAGATAATTTATTGTATGATCAAAGGAGAAAAAATGAGGCAGGAGCAGCTCACCAGGTGAGGTTCATCACTGAATATAATAAACAATGGCCTGAACTTGTTTGTATTATGCAGAAATATTGGGGGATATTAAAATCAGACCCCATTCTGAGGAATATCCTACCAAGCCATCCACTAATGACACCAAAAAGGTCACGAAATTTGAATGACCTCTTAGTGCATAGTCATTACTCAGGTTCCTCAATATTAAGAGAAAGGGCAGACGAAAATGGATTTTTTCCGTGTAACTCTTGTAAAGCCTGTAGTAATCACTTTAAAAGTACTTCTTTTAAAAATCAGGATGGCACTAGGGTTTATAGGATTTTGAAGAATCTAACATGTACGTCAAAGGGAGTAATATATCATGCCCGTTGTACCTGTAATAAGATCTATATAGGTCTCACTACTCGAGAATTGAGAGTGAGAACGAGAGAACACATAAGAGATATTGAAAAATCAGTCACAGTCGAAGATATTAATTCTCTTAAAACCCTACCAAAACATTTTAGACTGTACCATAAGGGTGACCCTACAGGCTTGAAAATTCAAGCTATTGATCAAGTATGTCTGGGCCCTAGAGGAGGCAATCTTGGAAAGATCCTAGCTCAAAAAGAGAGCAGGTGGATCTATTTACTTGGAACTATGGCCCCTAAGGGCCTTAATGAAAGCTTAGGGTTTAATGCATTTTTGTAAAAAAGGTCTCTATTATCATTACTTTCTCCGGGTTCCTGTTTTTTAATTATGTTGTTATGTATGTTGCTTGTTGTTGTTTTTAACGTATCGTAATAATAATATTTTTAAAGTTTTTAGGAGGATTCGTTATAGGTGGTGTCCCTTCGTCTTGTTTCTTAGAGAGTCCACACTGGGAGTAAATGGAAACCAAAGAATTTTTGGGATTGAGAATCCTAGCAACTTATCAATATAATAGGGATATGAGTACTGTATTTCCCTGGTTTCTTTCTCCACTTTTCCCATCCCCCTCCCCTCCCTTTTTTCCTTTTTAATTTTCCCCTCTCCCCTCCCCCTTTTTTTCCCCCTTTCTCCTCTTGATATATATGTTGTGGGTAATGTATTATTATACTATTAGTGGGGTTGGTAATTTTTCAATATGGGTGTTAAATTTGGAGCACTGACTGTCACTTATATGCTATTTACTTTGTCGGCATATTTTATGTACTTATTTATGAGCATTGTATTTATTATTGTAATTGTATTGTATTTTATTAATTATGTATGTAAAATATAGTTGTCTATGATGTTTTAGATATTTAATATCTGTATTTATAGTGCACAGGTTTATGCACATACTATTGGGATCATACTTATCAGTGATTTATTTATATATTTCATGGGTATTTTGAGGGGTTTTTTAATGTTTATTGGATTTATGATACATATGTTTTCAATTCACTATGTCATTATGTAAATTTTGTCTATATATGATGATTTGGTTATCACTATTTAATATATGAGTATGAGAGTATGCATTAAGTATATGATTATATATATTTTCTGGGGTTATATTTATTAATAACTATACGGAGGAATTGAGGGGCTCTTTTGGTACTTATTGTATCAGTGACATGTTTGTTAGATATTTCATTTTCATTTTTGACGCTTAGACACCATTTATATTTATATTTATATTTTGAGTCTGGTATTCTGTTAGTTAAATTGATTGTTTATATTCCTTATATATTTTATTGTCCTCTGTCTGACCAGTTTTTTCTGCGGTTCGATCTCGGCACCTGGTTGACGCATGCGCATACTGGAACTACCTTGTGCTTCCTTGCCCCGCTCACAGATGGTGACGTTATAGCGTTCCACGCTTGCGTTCCAAGCGCGGAGAATAGGAAGTCACTTTTTCAATGAAGGAAGTTCGTCAGTCGGCGCATGCGCAGTAACTACCCAGGAACGCCGACATCATTTTCACCTGTGGGAGCGGGTATAAATATATGAAATGATGCAGCGTACATATATGCCCCTATTTGAGGAAGCCACTATGGCGAAACGGCGCTGTCGGGGTTACTGATGGTCACTCGGAGCAGGATTTATACTTATGTGAGTAAATAGGTTATCTGGTTGCATTTGTTTTCTCTGTTACCACTATTTAACCCCATATATATTACATCAATAGGAGGATTGCCTTATCTGTTGCCTGCATTTAAGCACTATATGTATGGCAAGACATGTCTGAGGCATATATTATATTTTAGTATGGTGAAGAGGTTTCTGCTTAGCAATATATTCTGCTTTTATAGACCCTGGTATGAGTCATAATGCAGTCTTTGAATATGTATTGCGATCAGCAGTAATGTGGTACAGGTCTTTTGCAACAGTGTCAATATATTTTCTTGCTCTGTTTGCCATTGGTATTTTATGAGTCTCCTTGTCTTGTTTTATATATGTTTAAATAAAGTATATATGTAAATTTTACGCATTTGCCTATGCCTCTTATTCACCTACAATTGGTGTGGTGTTTGTGTATAAACATTTGTGTTCTGAGGTGGCTTGTCCACGATTGGATTTTTTGGTTATGTATAAAATGTTTCATCTAATGTGTATGAGTGGCTTATTCATTGAGATCCCTGGTGATTGTATGAATGAGTCCAGTGGGTGGTCTAACTAGTGCTTGGCAGCGATCTCTGTAGCACAGTCATACAAGATAGACTGTCCATCACTTAATAGGACCGCCCACTGGACTCATGCATATAAACAGCAGGGATTTCAATTAGTAAAATGCAAGGTTTACCAAAAATCTGCCCACAAAAATGCCTAGCAAGCTGATTAGTTCCTCCTGCTCGATAACCTTCCACCTGCAGATCAGATACCATTTTCAACACAACAGGTTCCCTTTAATATCCCTTGACTTATAGCAAATGTACAGTGGGTAAGGAAAGTATTCAGACCCCTTTACATTTTTCTCTCTTTGTTTCATTGCAGCCATTTGGTAAATTCAAAAAAGTTTAATTTTTTTCTCATTAATGTACACTCTGCACCCCATCTTGACTGAACCCCCCCCCCCCCAGAAATGTAGAAATTTTTGCAAGTTAATTAAAAAATAAAAACTGAAATATCACATGGTTATAAGTATTCAGACCCTTTGCTAAGTATTGAGTAGAAGTACCCTTTTGAGCTAGTACAGCAGTGAGTCTTCTTGGGAATGATGCAACAAGTTTTCACACCTGGATTTGGGGATCGTCTGTCATTCTTCCTTGCAGATCCTCTCCAGTTCCGTCAGGTTGGATGGTGAACAGCCATTTTCAGGTCTCTCCAGAGATGCTCAATTGGGTTTAGGTCAGGGCTCTGGCTGGGCCAGTCAAGAATGGTCAAAGAGTTGTTCTGAAGCCACTCCTTTGTTATTTTAGCTGTGTGCTTAGGGTCATTGTGTTGGTGAACCTTTGGCCAAGCCTAAGGTCCAGAGCACTCTGGAAGAAGTTTTCATCCAGGATATCTCTGTACTTGGCTGCATTAATGTTTTCTTCAATGGCAACCAGTTGTTCTGTCCCTGCAGTTGAAAAACACCCCTATAGCATAATGCTGCCACCACGTTTCACTGTTGGGATTCTATTGAGCAGGTAATGAGCAGTGCCTGGCTTTCTCCACACATACAGCTTAGAATTATCACCAAAAAGGTCCATCTTTGTCTGATCAGTCCAGAGAATCTTATTTATCATAGTCTGGGAGTCCTTCATGTGTTTTTAGCAAGCTCTATGCGGGCTTTCATATGTCTTGCACTGAGGAGAGGCTTCCGTCGGGCCACTCTACCACAAAGGCCCGACTGGTGGAGGGCTGCAGTGATATTTGACTTTGTGGAGCTTTCTCCCATCTCCCTACTGCATCTCTGGAACTCAGCCACAGTTATCTTGGGGTTCTTCTTTACCTCTCTCACCAAGGCTCTTCTCCCGTGATTGCTCAGTTTGGCTGGACAGACAGGTCTAGGAAGACTTCTGGTGGTCCCAAACTTCTTCCATTTAAGGATTATGGAGGCCACTGTGCTCTTAGGAACCTTGAGTACTGCAGAAATTCTGTTGTGACCTTGGCCAGATCTGTGCCTTGCCACAATTCTCAAAGTCAGTAAAAAGCGGTCAAGGGGGAGCGCTTAGGAAGCAGCCCAGGGAATGAATTGAGTGCCGGGTCCCACCGCAGCTCCGAGAACCTCCAAAAGAGGAAGGAAGCACTGATTTGTAGATAAACGGTCACAGGAGCGCTGGAAGAAGACACAGACACAGGAGTAGGGTTAATCCACAATGCGTTTTGATAGATACTCAGTCTTCGTCAGGTGGACGGAGTATCCGTCAAAACGCGTTGTGGATTAACCCTACTCCTGTGTCCGAGTCTCCTTCCAGCGCTCCTGTGACCGCTTATCTACAAATCATTGCCACAATTCTGTCTCTGAGTTCCTTGGCCAGTTCCTTTGACCTCATGATTCTCATTTGGTCTGACATGCACTGTGAGCTGTGAGGTCTTATATAGACAGGTGTGTGCCTTTCCAAATCAAGTCCTATCAGTTTAATTAAACACAGCTGGACTCCAATGTAGGAGTGGAACCATCTCAAGGAGGATCACAAGGAAATGGACAGCATGTGACTTAAATATGAGTGTCTGAGCAAAGGGTCTGAATACTTATGACCATGTAATATTTCAGTTTTTCTTTTTTAATAAATTTGCAACAATTTCTACATTTGTTTTGTTTTTTTTTCGGTCAAGATGGGGTGCAGAGTGTACATTAATGAGAAAAAATACCCTTTTTTTAATTTACCAAATGGCTGCAATGAAACAAAGAGTGAAAAATTTAAAGGGGTCTGAATATTTTCTTTAGCCACTGTAAATGAAGCCACTGTTGTAGAAAACATGCCTCAGAGAAAGCTTTGTGTGAAGAGGTTCAGCCCTGCATTTGGAGAACAGAGTGCTATACTATGTGTATATAGAGTAGTGTAAGAGAACAGTATGGGAAGTAAAATTCCTTTAGTCTGGAAAGAATGAAGCCTGAATGAATATTAAGAGTTCCCATTAATCAGATGAACATTGAAAATAAGAAAGTTTGTGAACAGCATGCAACCCTATGATAATCTTATGAGAGTCCAGATTATTAGGTTGTTCTGCAATGAAAAAATATTCTACTAGATTAAATTATTTTACAGAAAAATACAGCAATGGTTTTCTCAAAGGCTGCCTAAAAATATGTACACCCCAAAAAGAAGAAAAAAGCCTCCAAAACTACAAACCTACAAACTGAATATGTGCAAAGGATATAATCACATTTATTAGTTAGAATTAACACCACAAATACAATTGGACATGGTTAAAAGCAATAAAAAAAAAAACGTTAAGAGCGGTGTTCCTGGCATACATGAAAACATAGTTAATGGATAAATAAATACTACATTACTACATTATTAGAAAAGTTCTGCGACGATATACAAACAATATTTAATCACAGCCACTAGGTGTCAGTGATTACTCCTTTAAGTAATGCAATTATGCACAGTACATTGCCCACTAAACTGGGACATAGAAAAATACAATGGCCGGACTACTGCTCCATTCACAATGTGTGTTTCGCCATCAGCTTTCTCAAGTAGTTAGATAGTTAGGGGCACACAGGGAGGTAGAAATAGGGCCATGGAATGGGTCCAAATTATTAACAGACAATTAAGAAAGTAATATTGGCAGAAAGTACCTGTAATGTTTAAGAGTTACTCTCGTTATTAAATTGCATTTTTTTCTATCTGATGTGATTCTCCTACTGTCAGAGCTTTTATCTTACATAGCGTACAGCTTATTTCCATATTGCTCAGCTACCACAGCTTGGCCGACTATGCGCAACAGTTATACTACAAAAAAGGAGTTAACTCCTAACATACCAGTCAGCTCTCACCAGCCCATTGATATAACAGCGTTTTTATACAACAGTTAGCTGATCACCTCCTTCTAAGCTCCAGACAGAGCTCTCATCAGACCTGTAGAATCACAATTACCCTGCCCCAGCATCTAAAGCAGTATTCCTAATCGCGGCTCTCATTTTTCTGAGCCATGGGCTTGTGCAAAGTCCCTGTTATCTCTATATGCAAATATCATAACAACAGTGTAGACTCAGAACAAACATTTGCAGACTATTAATGTGAAGTAGCAGTAGCATGAAACTGCTCACCAGAACTGTCACTCAAAGAGAGGTACCCGCCTCGCCAAGCAACCAGGAAGTAAGGAGACTGTAACAAAACTGCTAAGCTCTGAGCCGCTCAAGAGACTTGAGAATACCCCTTTAATGGAAGTGCCCACCAGTCATGATTGGGCCCTTATCCACCTTTACTGCGGTATGCAGAAGTGAGAAGTTGCACCTGTGCTGGCGCCATGCCCCACATCAACAAGACGCTGCAGAACTATAAGGAGCAGCACACATCACATGCGCACCGCTGATGGCCATCTTAGAGTAGGGCAAGCTGCCAATAGATGATAAATTAGAGATAATAAACATAAAATTAGGAAAACAGACACGATCGTTGGAAAAATAGATTGAACATGCGCTTCATTAGGCCAAGTTCCCAAGTGTTAAAATTGTCTCCTACAAATCAGCAGATTTCTGAGCAGTTTCACAGTGGATTTTATACTAGTTACAATGAGAGGGTTGAAATCTGCAGTAAAAATCTGCAACCAAAATCGTGATATCGTGTTTGTGAGCACACATTCTGCAAAATATGAAAAATCTTATCCAATTGCCTGTTAATGTAAACCAAATATGTATTCTAAACTGTGCAAATCCACAGGTGAAACTGCCACAAAACTATCCCTTATGTATTTACCATAAATGTGGTTAAAGTTGATTTAAGACCAGCTTGGTGATCAATGTCTCATCATCAGTCGTTACCTTTGTGCTGTTGTAGTAATGGCATCCACTATCTCCATAATTCTGTGAAGAGCAGAATCTGTTCCGATGGTCATATCTGTGCCACAGAAATCATTATCAATGGATCCCACCAGCCCGACAATATTGAGATAGCTAGACTTGTTGGCTTCATCAGAACTAATTTTTCCTAAATAAAAAAAATATTAGTAAAAAAATGTTCACAAAAAAAAAACACAAGTTGTCTTAAATTTTTGATAAAAATAGAAAATAAAACCCTTTTATATAAAGACAATTTTGTGTGATGGTCACTCCAATACATTACTCTAGTGGAGATGCCATCTAACCCCGATAATGATGAGCCTCGAGTCAGTGCTAGTAAAGGGACTCATTACACTTTCCACCAGTACGGTCCTCAGACATCGGCGGGGACAGAGGAATTTCCTCCCTGCTAATTTGGAAGAGTCATGCCATGGCTTACGAGAGAGATGCACCAAGTAGCTATTTATATTGGCAATGTCGTTATGGGTGGCATATACAAATAGTGCCAACATAAATAATGGGGTTTTTTTCTACTGTGTCACAATGTTGGATCGATGATAAATCTTATTTTCATTACATATACTATCCTGTATCACATCGGCTAACTATAGTTGTGATCAGGATCTCAATCAGTATTTAACATTCACAACCATTTACCTGCTTTGACAAGATCAGCAAGCAGTCCGCTCCACTCTGCTCTGAAAGTGTCTGCACCGGTCAAGCTGCCATCTCCACCAATGACACAAAGATTGGTAATCCCTTTTTTAATCAGGTTGCATGCTGCTTTAAGTCGGCCTTCTCGAGCGCGAAAATCTTGACATCTAGCACTTCCTATGACTGTACCACCCTATAAACAGACAGACATAGTATTGAATAAAAGCATTACAAATAAAATTAGATTTCATGTCACATCAGATCCTAAAATGTTAGTGTCCGTGATCACCTACCTGACGGCTTCAGTGACAGCTTACACAGATATAGCAGACGGAATCAGTCCAGTATAGGTATATAACGTCCCAGGAGAACATTTCACAAAGGTAACAATAAGATATTTTCATACCACGTTTTATCACTATGGTTTCCCTATGCTTATGCTTTACATGTATACTGGGAAAGCTCCCAACAAACACACTAATGTGTCCATAAGGCTCTAATGCCAGGATGGAGGACAAAAAAAAAAATCAGTCCAGTAAACTCTATTACACAGCAAAACTAAAAGTCTAGAACAGACAGGTAAGATTCTGATGTTCTGTCCTTCAGGATGCAGTAAAAAACTTATCCTGTGTAATGATTCCTCTACTCAAAGTGTCTAGAACTCAGCGATGGACAGCTCTGTCATCCTACCCAGTGCTAGGGCGTGCTGAGCTGTCAGTGCTTTGATTGACAGCTCAGTTAATCTATCTGAGGCTAGGAGGTTCAGAGATTTCTCCAGGTGAGCTGTCTGGCCCAGATCACTGCCAGTCAAACGTTAATGCTCTCTGTTGTGTGTTTGCCCGATTCCTGTGCTGTGAGTTCTGATCTACTGCTGCCTGACCTTTGGACCATGTTCTGACTAACCGTTTGTTATTGCCCCTTTGCTTATCTGCTATTTCTCTGGTATTTTGACTCTGGACTGTGACCTGACTTATGCCTTAGTCTTTTCTCTTAGTTTACCATGTGATCTCTTGGTACTGACCCTGGAACGTCTGACTTCTCTGCCTCACAGCCTGTTCGTGAGTTGTGACTGGCGTCACATTTTGACTGGCCCAACACTTTTTCTTTTTCCTCAAATCTGATTGTTCAAGATTTGTCCATGGAGCAAAGACTAGAATCATCAAAGTCCCAGCTGCAGGGTCAGCTTTCTAGTACTATGAATGCTTCCCAAAGCTCTCCACTATCAATTGTAGCAATGACTCCTGTACCTTCTGATGTGCAGTTGGTCTTCCCTGAACCAGCAGTGAAACTTCCTGACAAATTTTCGAGGGAGAAGGATTAGTTTCGAGTATTCAGAGAGAGCTGAAGACCGTTTCTTTTACCTTGCGACCATCTGCATTTTTCTCTAGGAAATTTTCGACTGCTGATAGAAATTATAATGTTGGGAATTGCAAGCTGCTCGCTATGAAGTCAGCTTTTGAAAAATGGAGACTTTTTTGGAGGGAGCTATTCATCTGGTTATTGTGGTGACAGATCACACAAATTTAGCTGATTTTTTTTTCCATAAACTAGTTACAAATTTAGCTTATATTAATCTGGTAAACGTTTAACCCCTAGACAGGCCAGATGGTCCTTATTTTTTTCTAGAATAAATTTTTCCATCATGTTCAGACCGAGGTCTAAGAATGTTAGGGCTGACACTTTGTCATACAGCCTTGATTCCGTTTCTCCTCCAGAACCTCTGTCCTCCATTCTTCCTCTGGGAATTGTGACTTCTATGGTATACTCAGAATTGGAAGCTGAAATTCGTAAGGTCTAGTTGTTGGCCCCATCTGCTACTCCTGAATCTAAATTATTTGTGCCTGTGTATCTAAGATTACATCTACTGAAGGAGTTTCATGATTCTGTCTTAAGTGGTCACCTGGTGGTCACTGCTACACAGAAAGATGTTGCTAGACTCTTTTGGTGGCCATCTATGCTTAACGATCTTAAGGATTTTTTTATCCACTTTTGAGATTTGCGCATGTGCTAAAAGTCTGTCATAACCGGAAAGGAAATTGGCTCCATTGCTTATTTGAGAAAGACCGTGGACTCATTTGTCCATGGATTTCATTACTGATTTTCCTTTGTCTGGTGGAAAAACTGTTATTTGGGTGGTGGTTGACCAATTCAGTAAATAAGCTCACTTTGTTCCATTATCTGGGTTACTTTATCCTGAAATTCTTTCCAGGTTATTTATCAATCATGTGGTGAGATTGCATGGCATTCCTTTGAACATTGTATCTGAGGGGGGTGCAATTTGTCTTTAAATTCTTGGGGGCGTTTTGTAGGAAAGTGGGGACTGAATTATCGTTTAACTCTGCTTACCACCCTCAAACCAATGGTCAGACCGAATGAATCAGTCATTAGAACAAATTTTAAGATGTTTTGTTGTGGCTCAGCAGGAGGACTGGTCCTCATTTTTGCCTCCCGCTGAGTTCACCTTTAACCCCTTCATGACCTTGGGATTTTCCGTTTTTCCGTGTTTGTTTTTCGCTCCCCTCCTTCCCAGAGCCATAACTTTTTTATTTTTCCGTCAATATGGCCATGTGAGGGCTTATTTTTTGCAAAACAAGTTGTACTTTTGAATGACATCATTAGTTTTAGCATGTCGGGTACTAGAAAACGGGAAAAAAATTCCAAGTGCGGTGAAATTGCAAAAAAAGTGCAATCCCACACTTGTTTTTTGTTTGGCTTTTTTGCTAGGTTCACTAAATGCTAAAACTGGCCATTATGATTCTCCAGGTCATTACGAGTTCATAGACACCTAACATGTCTAGTTTTTTTTTATCTAAGTGGTGAAAAAAAATTCCAAACTTTGCTAAAAAAAATAAAAATAAAAAAATAAAAATTGCTCCATTTTCCGATACCCGTAGCGTCTCCATTTTTCATGATCTGGGGTCGGTTGAGGGCTTATTTTTTGCGTGCCGAGCTGGCGTTATTAATGATACCATTTTGGTGCAGATATATTCTTTTGATCGCCTGTTATTGCATTTTAATGCAATGTCATGGTGACCAAAAAACCCGTAAATCTGGCGTTTCAAATTTTTTTCTTGCTACGCTGTCTAGCGATCAGGTTAATGCTTTTTTTTATTGATAGATCGGGCGATTCTGAAAGCGGCGATACCAAATATGCGTAGGTTTGATTTTTCTTTTATTGATTTATTTTGAATGGGGTGAAAGGGGGGTGATTTAAACTTTTTTTTTTTTTTTTTTTTTTCACATTTTTTTAAACTTTTTTTTTTTTTACTTTTGCCATGCTTCAATAGCCTCCATAGGAGGCTAGAAGCTGGCACAACTCGATCGCCTCTGCTACATAGCAGCGATCATCAGATCGCTGCTATGCAGCAGAAATGCAGGTGTGCTGTGAGCGCCGACCACAGGGTGGCGCTCAGAGCTAGCCGGGATCAATAACCATAGAGGTCTCAAGGACCTCTATGGTTACTATGCAGAAGCATCGCTGACCCCTGATCATGTGACGGGGGTCTGCAATGCGCTCATTTCCGGCTGGATGCGCCGGTTAAATGCCGCTGTCAGCGTTTGACAGCGGCATTTATCTAGTTAATAGCGGTGGGTGAAAAGCGATTTCACCCGTCGCTATCGCGGGCACATGTCAGCTGTTCAAAACAGCTGACATGTCCCGGCTTTGATGCTGGCTCACCGCCGGAGCCCTGCATCAAAGAGGGGGCTCTGACCTCGGACGTACTATCCCGTCCGAGGTCAGAAAGGGGTTAACAGTCACATCAATCAGCCCACTGGACCTTGCCTTTCTTTTGTAATTATGTTTTTTTTTCCTCATATTGGTGATTCTTCTAGGATGAATTCTGGATATCCCAGAGTAGAGGTGACCATGCTGAAACTTGGAGATGTTTGCAGTGAGGTTCATAGGAATATTGAGGTGGCTCAGTTTTGTCAAAAATGTAAGGCTGATCGGAAACGTTTGGCGGGTTCCACTTTCAAAAGTTGGTGACAAAGTTTGGTTATCGTCCAAGAATATAGGCTAAAAGTACCTTCAGCAAAGTTGGGTCCTAAATTTATTGGCCCTTACGAGATTCTGGAGGTTGTCAATCCAGTTGCCTTTAGATTAAAGCTTTCGTAATCCCTTCGTGTCCCCATTGTTTTCCACAGATCCCTGTTAAAGAAGTTTGTCCCTTTGTTGTATTCTCTCATTCCCACCTCATCCAGGCTCTGATGGAGGTTTGGAGTACGAGGTGCAGAGGATTGTGGATTCTCTAAAGGTTCGAAATTCACTCCAATCTCTTGTTCATTGGAGTGGATATGGACCCTGGGTTCAGGCTTGTTCGGTGAAGGCTGATCATTTGGTCAAAGCTTTTCATTGTAGGTTTCCTGGGAAACCTAGGGGTCGGGTTGCCCGTCCTAGAAGAGGGGGTATTCTCACGATTCCTCCACAGAGTGTCTGGGACTCAGTGATGGACAGCTCTGTCATCCTATCCAGTGGTGGGGCTTTGTCATGATCTCAATGGCAAGAGATCATAGCATCAGCATATATAGGAACTAGCTCTTGGAAGATGGAAACTGAGCTGACCATGAACTAAACCTAACGCACAACTAGCAGTGGCCGGGTAGCATGCCTACGTTGATTCTAGATGCCCAGCACCAGCCGGAGGACTAAATAAAGCTAGCAGAGGAAAATATTAGTCCTAGCTCACCTCTAGAGAAATACCCCGAAAGGAGACAGAGGCCCCCCACATGTATTGGCGGTGAATCAAGATGAAATAACAAACGTAGTATGAAAATAGGTTTAGCAAATTTGAGGTCCACTTACTACATAGCAGAAGACAGAAAGGACACTTTCATGGTCAGCTAAAAACCCTATCAAAACACCATCCAGAAATTACTTTAAAACTCTGGCATTAACTCATAACACCAGAGTGGCAATTCCTGTTCACAAGAGCTTTCCAGACACAGTAACGAAACTACAGCTGTGAACTGGAACAAAAATGCAAAAACAAACATGGACAAGAGTCCAACTTATCTAGTAGTTGTCTAGGAGCAGGAACAAGCACAGAGAGGCTTCTGATAACATTGTTGACCGGCAAGCAACTAACAGAGCAGCAAGGTTATATAGCGACTCCCACATCTTGATGGGAACAGGTGAACAGAGAAGATGAAGACACCAGTTCAATTCCACCAGTAGCCACCGGGGGAGCCCAGAATCCAAATTCACAACAGTACCCCCCCCCTCAAGGAGGGGGCACCGAACCCTCACCCGAACCACCAGGGCGATCAGGATGGGCCCTATGAAAGGCACGAACCAGATCAGAGGCATGAACATCAGATGCATTCACCCAAGAATTATCCTCCTGGCCGTATCCCTTCCACTTGACCAGATACTGGAGTCTCCGTCTGGAAACACGAGAGTCCAAGATTTTCTCCACAACGTACTCCAACTCACCCTCAACCAACACCGGAGCAGGAGGCTCAACAGAAGGCACAACCGGTACCTCATACCTGCGCAATAATGACCGATGAAAAACGTTATGAATAGAAAAGGATGCAGGGAGGTCCAAACGGAAGGAAACAGGGTTAAGAATCTCCAATATCTTATACGGGCCGATGAACCGAGGCTTAAACTTAGGAGAAGAGACCCTCATAGGGACAAAACGAGAAGACAACCACACCAAGTCCCCAACATGAAGACGAGGACCAACACGACGACGGCGGTTAGCAAAAAGCTGAGTCTTCTCCTCGGACAACCTCAAATTGTCCACCACCTGCCCCCAGATCTGATGCAATCTCTCCACCACAGCATCCACTCCAGGACAATCCGAAGATTCCACATGACCAGAGGAAAATCGAGGATGAAACCCCGAATTACAGAAAAACGGGGACACCAAAGTGGCAGAGCTGGCCCGATTATTGAGAGCGAACTCCGCCAATGGCAAAAAAGCAACCCAATCATCCTGGTCAGCAGACACAAAACACCTCAGATATGTCTCCAGGGTCTGATTAATCCGCTCGGTCTGGCCATTCGTCTGAGGATGGAAAGCGGACGAAAAAGATAAATCTATGCCCATCCTAGCACAGAATGCCCGCCAAAATCTAGACACGAATTGGGTCCCTCTGTCAGAAACGATATTCTCAGGAATACCATGCAAACGAACAACATTTTGAAAAAACAGAGGAACCAACTCGGAAGAAGAAGGCAACTTGGGCAGAGGAACCAAATGGACCATCTTAGAGAAACGGTCACACACCACCCAGATGACAGACATCTTCTGAGAAACAGGCAGATCTGAAATAAAATCCATCGAGATGTGCGTCCAAGGCCTCTTAGGAATAGGCAAGGGCAACAACAATCCACTAGCCCGAGAACAACAAGGCTTGGCCCGAGCACAAACGTCACAAGACTGCACAAAGCCTCGCACATCTCGTGACAGGGAAGGCCACCAGAAGGACCTTGCCACCAAATCCCTGGTACCAAAAATGCCAGGATGACCTGCCAACGCAGAAGAATGAACCTCAGAGATGACTCTACTGGTCCAATCATCAGGAACAAACAGTTTATCAGGTGGGCAACGATCAGGTCTATCCGCCTGAAACTCCTGCAAGGCCCGCCGCAGGTCTGGAGAAACGGCTGACAATACCACTCCATCCTTAAGGATACCTGTGGGCTCAGAGTTACCAGGCGAGTCAGGCTCAAAACTCCTAGAAAGGGCATCCGCCTTAACATTCTTAGAACCCGGTAGGTATGACACCACAAAATTAAACCGAGAGAAAAATAATGACCAGCGCGCCTGTCTAGGATTCAGGCGCCTGGCAGTCTCAAGATAAACCAAATTTTTGTGGTCAGTCAATACCACCACCCGATGTCTGGCCCCCTCAAGCCAATGGCGCCACTCCTCAAAAGCCCACTTCATGGCCAAAAGCTCCCGATTCCCAACATCATAATTCCGCTCAGCGGGCGAAAATTTACGGGAAAAGAAGGCACAAGGCCTCATCACGGAGCAGTCAGAACTTTTCTGCGACAACACTGCCCCAGCTCCGATCTCAGAAGCGTCGACCTCAACCTGAAAAGGTAGAGCAACATCAGGCTGACGCAACACAGGGGCAGAGGAAAAACGGCGCTTAAGCTCCCGAAAGGCCTCCACAGCATCAGGGGACCAATCAGCAACATCAGCACCCTTCTTAGTCAAATCGGTCAATGGCTTAGCAATATCCGAAAAACCAGCAATAAATCGACGATAAAAGTTAGCAAAGCCCAAAAATTTCTGAAGACTCTTAAGAGAAGAGGGCTGCGTCCAATCACAAATAGCTTGAACCTTGACAGGATCCATTTCAATGGAAGAGGGGGAAAAAATATATCCCAAAAAGGAAATCCTCTGTACCCCAAAAACACACTTAGAACCCTTCACACACAAAGAATTAGACCGCAAAACCTGAAAAACCCTCCTGACTTGCTGGACATGAGAGTCCCAGTCATCCGAAAAAATCAGAATATCATCCAGATACACAATCATAAATTTATCCAAATAATCGCGAAAAATATCATGCATAAAGGACTGGAAAACTGACGGAGCATTTGAAAGACCAAAAGGCATCACTAAATACTCAAAGTGGCCCTCGGGCGTATTAAATGCGGTTTTCCACTCATCCCCCTGCCTGATTCGCACCAAATTATACGCCCCACGAAGGTCAATCTTAGAGAACCACTTGGCCCCCTTTATGCGAGCAAACAAATCAGTCAGCAACGGCAATGGGTATTGATATTTAACAGTGATTTTATTCAAAAGCCGATAATCAATACATGGTCTCAAAGAGCCGTCTTTTTTTGACACGAAGAAAAAACCGGCTCCTAAGGGAGATGACGATGGACGAATATGTCCCTTTTCCAAGGACTCCTTTATATATTCACGCATAGCAGCATGTTCAGGCACAGACAGATTAAATAAACGACCCTTTGGGTATTTACTACCCGGGATTAAATCTATGGCACAATCGCACTCTCGGTGCGGAGGTAACGAATCAAGCTTGGATTCTTCAAAGACGTCACGATAGTCAGACAGGAACTCAGGAATTTCAGAGGGAATAGATGATGAAATGGAAACCACAAGTACATCCCCATGAGCCCCCTTACATCCCCAGCTCAACACAGACATAGCTTTCCAGTCGAGGACTGGGTTGTGAGATTGCAGCCAAGGCAATCCTAGCACCAAATCATCATGTAGATTATACAGCACCAGAAAGCGAATAATCTCCTGGTGATCCGGATTAATACGCATAGTTACTTGTGTCCAGTATTGTGGTTTATTATTAGCCAATGGGGTGGAGTCAATCCCCTTCAGAGGAATAGGAGTCTCCAAAGGCTCTAAATCATACCCACAGCGTTTGGCAAAGGACCAATCCATAAGACTCAAAGCGGCGCCAGAGTCGACATAGGCGTCCGTGGTAATAGATGACAAAGAGCAAATCAGGGTCACAGATAGAATAAACTTAGACGGTAAGGTGCAAATGGAAACAGATTTACCAAGCTTTTTAGTACGCTTAGAGCATGCTGATATAACATGAGTAGAATCACCACAATAGAAACACAACCCATTTTTCCGTCTAAAATTCTGCCGCTCGCTTCGGGACAGAATTCTATCACACTGCATACTCTCTGGCGATTTCTCAGTGGACACCGCCAGATGGTGCACTGGTTTGCGCTCCCGCAAACGCCTATCGATCTGAATAGCCATTGTCATGGACTCATTCAGACCCGCAGGCACAGGGAACCCCACCATAACATCCTTAATGGCATCAGAGAGACCCTCTCTGAAAGTCGCCGCCAGGGCGCACTCATTCCACTGAGTAAGCACAGACCATTTACGGAATCTTTGGCAGTAAATTTCCGCTTCATCTTGCCCCTGAGATAGGGACATCAAAGTTTTTTCTGCCTGAAGCTCCAAATGAGGTTCGTCATAAAGCAACCCCAAGGCCAGAAAAAACGCATCCACATTGAGCAACGCAGGATCCCCTGGTGTCAATGAAAAAGCCCAGTCTTGAGGGTCGCCCCGGAGCAAGGAAATCACAATCCTGACCTGCTGTGCAGGATCTCCGGCAGAGCGAGATTTCAGGGACAAAAATAATTTGCAATTATTTCGAAAATTCTGAAACCCAGATCTATTCCCCGAGAAAAATTCCGGCAAAGGAATTCTCGGCTCAGATACAGGTGCATGACAAACAAAATCTTGCAAATTTTGTACCTTCGTGGCGAGATTATTCAAACCTGCAGTTACACTCTGAAGATCCATTGCAAACAGGTGAACACAGAGCCATTCAAAGGAGAGAAAAAAAAAAAAAAAAAAAATTTCAGCAGACTACTTATTTCTCTCCTTTCTCAGCCAAGGATTTTAACCCTTTAGTGGGCCGGTCAAACTGTCATGATCTCAATGGCAAGAGATCATAGCATCAGCATATATAGGAACTAGCTCTTGGAAGATGGAAACTGAGCTGACCATGAACTAAACCTAACGCACAACTAGCAGTGGCCGGGTAGCATGCCTACGTTGATTCTAGATGCCCAGCACCAGCCGGAGGACTAAATAAAGCTAGCAGAGGAAAATATTAGTCCTAGCTCACCTCTAGAGAAATACCCCGAAAGGAGACAGAGGCCCCCCACATGTATTGGCGGTGAATCAAGATGAAATAACAAACGTAGTATGAAAATAGGTTTAGCAAATTTGAGGTCCACTTACTACATAGCAGAAGACAGAAAGGACACTTTCATGGTCAGCTAAAAACCCTATCAAAACACCATCCAGAAATTACTTTAAAACTCTGGCATTAACTCATAACACCAGAGTGGCAATTCCTGTTCACAAGAGCTTTCCAGACACAGTAACGAAACTACAGCTGTGAACTGGAACAAAAATGCAAAAACAAACATGGACAAGAGTCCAACTTATCTAGTAGTTGTCTAGGAGCAGGAACAAGCACAGAGAGGCTTCTGATAACATTGTTGACCGGCAAGCAACTAACAGAGCAGCAAGGTTATATAGCGACTCCCACATCTTGATGGGAACAGGTGAACAGAGAAGATGAAGACACCAGTTCAATTCCACCAGTAGCCACCGGGGGAGCCCAGAATCCAAATTCACAACAGGGCTTGCTGAGCTGTCAGAGCTTTGACTGACAACTCAGTTAATCTGAGACTGGGAGGTGGAGAGTTTTCTCTAGGTGCTTCCTGTTCTTAGTAATTGCCCTGCTATTTAGGCGAGCTGTCTGGCCTAAATCACTGCCAGTCAAAAGCTTAGGCTCTCTGGTGGGCGTTTGCTTGATTCCATTGCTGTGAGTTGTGATGTACCGCTGCCTGACCTTTGGACCTTGCTCTGACTACCCGTTTGTTATTGCCCATTTGCTTATCTGCTATTCCTCTGGTATTCTGACCCTGGACTGTGAACCGACTTTTATGCCTTTGTTTTTTCCCTTAGTTTACTACATGCACTTTTGGTATTGACCGTGAAACGTCTGATTTCTCTGCCTCACAGCCTGTCCGTGAGTTGTGACTAGCGTCACATTCTGATACACTATTCACGTCAGGTTTTAAAAAAACAAACACATTTTATATACAATTTAAGTGATTTCTATATTCAATTTTTTCCACCAGATGTGATCACAACAGGCTGACGCCTCCTGGCCTCTGAAGATCACTTGTTAGTTGGCTGTACATAAAGACTTTAAAAAAAACAAATCAGGATATTTTCAATACCCTTCCATCTTATCTATAGGCCTTGTCTAAACGAGGACCACCCCGCTGGAAGTCCATTTTGTAATGCAATTTTAGGTCAAAATCTCATAGAGGTTTGGCTGGACTGGAGAGTTATGGTATTATCAGTACAGGACAGAGGGTTTTAGTACGGTTCTTTTATGCTGCACTTATACTTATAGAGACA
Organism: Ranitomeya variabilis; assembly: GCF_051348905.1. Lineage (NCBI taxonomy): Eukaryota > Metazoa > Chordata > Amphibia > Anura > Dendrobatidae > Ranitomeya > Ranitomeya variabilis. Next base: position 662,869,581 of record NC_135234.1, read on the forward strand.
GCCCCATTCACTATACTATAGGTATGAGTGCTATTCGTGAAAAACATTGTTAGCACTTGTATACAAAAAACTGATGTGTGAATGAGCCCAAACTATATCCTTGCAGCTAATGCTTCGTATGCAGCTATCCTGTAATTTTTTGGTCTCTGGGAGAAGGTGCTGTATCTATACATATAATTGTCTAAGGGTTTTTCTGTCTGTCTGTCTGTCCTGGAAATCCCGCGTCTCTGATTGGTCGAGGCCGCCAGGCCTCGACCAATCAGCGACGGGCACAGCATGGCGACGATGATGTCATAAAGGTTGCCTCGACCAATCAGCGACGGGCACAGTCTGCCGCGAATTCGCCTCGACCAATCAGCGACGGGCATCACTCTTTGTTTCATTGCAGCCATTTGGTAAAGTCAAAAAAGTTTGTTTTTTTCTCATTAATGTACACTCTGCCCCCATCTAGACTGAAAAAAACGGAAATGTAGAATTTTTGCAAATTTAATAAAAAAGAAAAACTGAAACATCACATGGTAGTAAGTATTCAGACCCTTTGCTCAGACACTCATATTTAAGTCACCCGCTGTCCATTTCCTTGTGATCCTCCTTGATTTGGGAAGGCGCACACCATAATCCCGCATCTCTGATTGGTCGAGGCCGCCAGGCCTCGCCCAATCAGCGACGGGCACAGTATCGACGTAGATGTCATAATGGTTGCCATGGCGACGATGATGTCATAAAGGTTGCCTTGACCAATCAGAGACGGGCACAGTCTGCCGCGAATTCTGGAATCATCATTGTCCATATACTACGGGGCCACAATCTAGTTTATGATATTTGTCTACCAATCTATTGTGATTAATTGCTGCTGCCATAATGCATGTCCCCATGGAGGAGGAGGCAGGAAGCTAAAGTGTGTCCAATAAGGGAGGTTTTGGGAAGAAAAATGGAAGAAACGTTTAAAAACAAACAAAAAAACAGAACAGATACATAACCTCTTTTCTATAGACATATCTGGTTAAACGCATTGTCAGACCTCTAAAAAAAAAATTCAGAGGCAATGGCATCCCATGAGGTCTGTGATTGGCTACGGCCATCAGGTGACGGGAACGGGATGTCATTTGATGCACATCCAATGACCATCCCTGCCATTTTGAAAAAATGTTAGAGGTCCAACAACCCCCATTAAAAGACTTGCCTCTTGGTAAAATCCACATCCATGTCCACCTTCATTGACAGCTTGGACTTGTTCATCCAGGTCACGTGCTGCAGATTTTAAATTGGCAGTATATTACAATATCAGAGATGGGGATCTCATGAAATCTTATTCACATGTAAATTGGCAAAAGCTGCGGATTTCACATCCACAGCAAGTCACTTTATGCAGCTGATATTCTTAGTGGATTTTGCATTGCAAAGGAAGACATCTGGGGTATATCTATTTAGTGTAAATGTTTTACAATTTCAGAGTATTAAAATTTACGGCCATTTTTAAGATATTTACATTTAACAAAAAATTGTTTACAGCTTATTGCCTAGGAGACGGACCACCACTATTGTCTAGCTTGTAAGGACAGTGCTGAAACTGCCCAGGACTAGGAGGTAACCGCACACTCCAGTTAATGTCTAAAATAAAACACTGAAAATTTAAATATGCAGCAAATTGCAAAATGGCTTGTATTTACTCTAGCTACTCAACAATACCCATTCATGAAGGTGGACGCAACCCTTCAAGAAAAGGCATCAAAGAAAACACTTCTGTTGCCTTCTGATATGAACCCTTATTCTTCAGCGCAAGAATTATATCTCTGGCTGTATGATTACATCTTTCTAAAAGCATCTACACCCATAGTGCTAATTGTAAAAGGTCAAAGTATCGCATCTATTTGTGTGTGGCATTTGAAACAAGACTCCACTTAGAACTTTGACCTCATCTGGCACTAAAATGGCAGGTTATTTTAGTCCTGGACATCGACTGTAGCCTTTTGGCCAGAAAGATGTGAAGACTTAAGTATCCTATCTTGGCCAAAAAGAAATGTCAAGTTGTCACAATGCCCCTTCTTTGATACGGCAGACACCTCACAAACCACTGTGTTAGTTATTTAAAGGTTTTCAGGAAAGTAGATGTCATCTCCTAACATTTTAATGAGAGTAAAGAACCAACTACACCAAGAAAATGTTAAAAAATATATTTATATATAATATAATTATTATCTATATATAATTGTCTAAAGGGTACTTCCGTCTTTCTGTCGGCAACTTCCGTCACGGAAATCCCGCGTCGCTGATTGGTCTCGCCAGCTGCCTGTCATGGCTGCTGCGACCAATCAGCGACAGGCACAGTCTGATTAGTCCCTCCCTACTCCCCTGCAGTCAGTGCCCGGCGCCCGCTCCATAATCCCCTCCAGTCACCGCTGACAGGGTTAATGCCAGCGCTAACGGGCCGCGTTATGCCGCGGTGTAACGCACTCAGTTACCGCTGCTATTAACCCTGTGTGTCCCCAACTTTTTACTATTGATGCTGCCTATGCAGCATCAATAGTAAAAAGATGTAATGTTAAAAATAATAAAAATAAACAAAACTGATATTCTCACCTTCCGTCGTCCGACGATGCGCTCGCGCCGGCCGCCATCTGCCTTTCCCAGAGATGCATTGCGAAATTACCCAGAAGACTTAGCGGTCTCGTGACCGCTAAGTCATCTGGGTAATTTCGCAATGCATCCTGGGAATGGAAGATGGTGGCAGCTGCGCGCGAATCGCCAAAGCTTCGCTGGATCCTGGCGGCTGAATATATAACTATTTTTTATTTTAATTATTTTTTTTAACAGGGATATGGAGCCCACACTGCTAAATACTGCATGGGCTGTGTTACATACCGCGTGACTGCTATATACTACGTGGGCAGTGTTATATACTGCGTGAGCTGTGTGATATACTGCGCAGGCTGTGCTATATAGTACATGGGCAGTGTTATATACTGCGTGGGCTGTGTGATATACTGCGTGGGCTGTGTGATATACTGCGTGGCTGCTATATACACTATGTCCCAAATTATTATGCAAATTACATTTTTCTCGGATTTTCCTAAATGGTCGGTGCAAATGACAGTCAGTCTAATAAAAGTCATCACCCATTAGAGTATACATCGAATTTTATTGAAGAAACCTCCCAATGATAACAGTATAATCTCCAAAATGAATAAAAACTCAAAATGCACTGTTCCAAATTATTAGGCACAGTAGTATTTCTAAACTTTTGATATGTTTTAAAGAACTGAAAATGCTCATTTGTGGAATTTGCAGCATTAGGAGGTCACATTCACTGAACAAAAAAGCTATTTAACTCCAAAGCATCCTAACAGGCCAAGTTACATGTAACATAGGACCCTTTCTTTGATATCACCTTCACAATTCTTGCATCCATTGAACTTGTGAGTTTTTGCAGAGTTTCTGCTTGTATTTCTTTGCTTGAAGTCAGAATAGCCTCCCAGAGCTGCTGTTTTGATGTGAACTGCCTCCCACCCTCATATATCTTTTGCTTGATGATACTCCAAAGGTTCTCTATAGGGTTGAGGTCAGGGGAAGATGGTGGCCACCCATGAGTTTATCTCCTTTTATGCGCATAGCAGCCAATTACTCAGAGGTATTCATTGTCATGCATGAAGATGATTTTGTTCCTGAAGGCACATTTCTGCTTTTTAGAACATGGAAGAAAGTTGTCAGTCAGAAACTATTTACTTTGCTGAGGTCATTTTCACACCTTCAGGAACCTTAAAGGGCCCTACCAGCTGGTTCCCCATGATTCCAGCCCAAAACATGACTCCTCCACCTCCTTGCTTACGTAGCAGCCTTGTTGGGACATGGTGGCCATCCACCAACCATCCACTACTCCATCCATCTGGACCGTCCCAAGTTGCTCGACACTCATCAGTAAACAAGACTGTTTGAAAATTAGTCTTCATGTATGTCTGGGCCCACTGCAACCGTTTCTGCTTGTGAACACTGTTTAGGAGTGGCCGAATAGTAGGTTTATGCACCACAGCAAGCCTTTGAAGGATCCTACACCTTGAGGTTCGAGGGACTCCAGACGCACCAGCAGCTTCAAGTAACTGTTTGCTGCTTTGTAATGGTATTTTAGCAGCTGCTCTCTTAATCCAATGAATTTGTCTGCCAGAAAACTTCCTCATTATGCCTTTATTTGCATGAACTCTGTCTGTGCTCTGTTTCAGTCACAAATCTCATCAGAGTATGATGATCACTCTTAAGTTTTCGTGAAATATCTAATTTTTTCATACCCTGTCCAAGGCATTGCACTATTTAACGCTTTTCAGCAGCAGAGAGATCCTTTTTATTTCCCATATTGCTTGAAACCTGTGACCTGCATAATAATGTGGAACATCATTTTTGAGTAGTTTTCCTTTAATTAGAATCACCTGGAAAACTAATTATCACATGTGTTTAAGATTGATTTCAGTGATTCATTGAGCACTGAGACACAATACCATCCACGAGTTTATTTGAAAAACAAAACAATTTAATCTTTAAGACACTTAAATCCAATTTGCATAATAATTTGGAACACAGTGTACTGCGTGGGCTGTGTTATATAGTACGTGGGCTGTGTTATATACTGTTTGGGCTGTGTTATATACTGCGTGGACACTGTTATATACTGCGTGGCCTGTATTAACACATCAGGTATTCTACACTATGTATGTATGTATGTATGTATGTATGTATGTATATTGTAGCCACATAGTGTATAGCACAGGCCACGTAGTATTTGTCTGCTATATACTACATGGCTCCTATATACAAAGTGGCCTGTGCTATATACTATGTGGCTGCTATATACATACATACATATTCTAGAATACCCGATGCGTTAGAATCGGGCCACCATCTAGTATTATATATAAATGACCAAGGGTCACTGTAGCATCTTGCAGTTTGTTGTTCTGTCAGTATTCGCCTATTAAATGTGAACATGCTAAATACATAAGAAATTAGCAATTTTCACTTTGGCCGAAAACTTCAAAAAGAAGCCTCCTAGTCCTGTTGGGAACTCAGAGCCTATTTTTATATAGAAACCATTCTGAGCTTCTAATGTCAGCATGCTCCCATAAGGGCAAAGGTCATTGTGACCATCACCACATGAATGGTGGATCCTGTGTCATCTACAGGATATAGAGGTTAACTTTCATTGTAATCCTGCCCTTACTGATAATGAGACAGCTGAAAAGTCTTTTGTACAGAACAAGAATTGTGATTCTTTTGTATAAAACCTAGAGGCCATGGTGAAAATTTAAAGAACTCTCTTTTTTTTTTCAATAATAAAGTTATGGCTTTCAGAAGCAGAAGTGCATTGTTTGGCCGACAGTCCTCTAATGTGTATGGAAAATTGAAATAAAAAAAACACTACCAAAAAAGTGTAAAAACGCATTTAATATATAAAACTGCTTTAAACAATAGGTCATTTTCTGATTACACATTCCCTTTAAGCCTGCTTTACAATCCTGGATATTATTATAGGAGAAGAGAGGGAGGGGGTCATTTGAATTATTATTTTTATTATTTTCATATTTTTTTAAAACCTTTTTTTTGCTTCGTTGTTGTTTTTTTTTTTAATTGAAAATCCACCAATTCCCCATGATTTGTATTGACAATCGCCCCACACCCCCCATAGACATTAAACTATCATCTGAGCCCTGCAATATATCAGAGGGTTCGGCAGACACTAGTCTAATGAGTATGGGGGCCTTACGGCTGGCCATACACATTAGATGACTGGCGGCCGAACAGTGCCTTGGCTTTTGAAAGCCATAACTTTTTTTTTTACAAAACAGGATGTAATTTTGAATGACAACATTCGTTTTACCATATAATGAAATGGGAAAAACGTGAAAATAAGTTTCAAGTGAAATAAACAAATTGAAACAAAAGAAACGCAATTCAATTCTACATCCTAGGGTACTGAAAGAGTTAGCAGAGGAAATTGCACAACCACTAGCCAGAATCTTTGAAAAACCCTGGAAAACAGGAGAAGTCCCAGAAGACTGGAGAATGGCAAATGTTGTCCCTATGTTCCTATGTTCAAAAAAGGAAAGAAGATGGAGCCAGGAAATTACAGGACCGTGTGTCTTAAAGTCTATACCAGGAAAGACCTTTGAACAAAATATTAAACAGCATGTATGCAAGTACTTGGATAAGAATACAGTAATTACCCAGGGCCAGCATGGGTTTGTAGCAAACAAATCATTCCAGACTAATCTAATTTCCTTCTATGATGGAATCACTGACTGAGTTGATCAGGAAAATGCGGTAGATATAGTATATCTCGACTTTAGAAAATCAATTGATAAAGTATCTTATACCATCCTTATTGAAAAATGACCAAGTATGGGATTGATAAGTCTACTGTTAGGTTGATTCATAACTGGCTCAGTGATTGTACTCAAAGAGTGGTGACAAATGGTTGCATATCCTTATATATTATTTCTAAACACTCTTTTTCGGTGATTACTTTGTATCTCTGTTCATACTGCACCCACACACACAAATCATATACCATTTGAAAGGTAAACTTGCCCGCTTCAGCAAGAAAACAGCCAAACAAACCACACATCCACGATGTGATCACAATATACAGTTTAAATATTAATTTTCATAAACCTGCAGTAAGGAGAAATGACCTGCAGGTGGCACCACACTACCCCAAAGCACACTACCACAAAGCTGATTACAGACATCATAAACAAATCCTAACATTTGCCTTGGGGGCTTTCCAGCTTGCCGAACTCCTTGCCGAGCCAATTTCAGGCACATTGGAGGATTGCACACTTCACTGCAGGTGAGTCATATATGCAAACACATTTGTAAACATGCACTGCCTATTCAATTGCACACTTGCTCCATTTATACTCCACCGACACACAAAAATGATACACCATTTCAAATGTCAAATTACCTGCAGGTGGCATTTGCTTTGGGGGTCTTTTCAGCTTGCCAAAGTGCTTGCCCAGCCTATTTCTGGAAAATTCGAGGATTGCACACTTCACTGCAGGTGAGTTACATATGCAAACACATTTGTAAACATGCACTGCTTTTTCAGTGATTACTTCGCCCCACACACACAAATAATACACCATTTGAAAGGTAAACTTGCCCCCTTCAGCAAGAAAAGACACAAACAAACCACACACTCACGATTTGATCAATAAATACAGCTTTAACATTCATTTTCAGAAACCTGCAGAAAAAAAACAATAACCTGCAGGTTGGACCACAACCTCAAGACATTTTTTTTGCCTCTACTTATCAAACCAATTTATTGTATTACCAATCTACATATATAAATACCTCTTTGTGTTCATCATCTCATTAAATACATTTACATTTGACCAGCTTGATTTTCCTGATATTGCCTGCACCCCCGACAACCAATGTGCCAAAATTTTGCACAGGCAAACTAGTCCAATTGGAAAAGTGTTTCAAGTGGGGAACCACGAGGCTCTGTCCTGGTCCCAGTGTTCAACATTTTTATAAATTTTGAACTGAAGGTAACCTGATCAAATTTGAACAATCCAAAGCTAGGAGGGATAGCTAACACTAGAGAAGAGAGAGCAAGGATTCAGAAGTATCTAGGTAAGCTTGAACAATGGACAGTGATTAATAGAATGGTTTTTAACAAGGAGAAATGCAAGATTCTACATCTGGGCAGGAAAAACGAAAATTTCACCCACAGAATGGAAGGAATAGAACTAAGTAACAGCACGTGTGAAAAAGTCATGGGTATACTAATAGATAACAGACTGCACATGAGACAACCGTGTGATGCAGCAAAAAAAAAGGCAAACAGTTCTACAATGTATTAAGAGAAGCATAGAGTCTAGAACACATGAAGTAATTATCCCCCTCTACTCCTCCTAGGTCAGGCCACATCTGGAATACTTTGACCAGTTCTGGGTACCACATTTTTGAAAAAAGACATTGAAAAACTGGAGCATGTTCAGAGAAGAGCTATCAGGATGGTGAGCAGACTGCAAAGTATGTCTTATGAAGAACAGTTAAAGGATCTGGGAATGTTTAGCTTGCATAAAAGAAGGCTATATTTCCATGGTTAGGAAACCTTCAGGATTTGCTGCGGATTGGACGCTGAGTACAGCTGCAGCATCCAAACGGCAGCGTCCAGATGTTTCAGCATAGTGGAAGGGAATTTATGAAATCCTGTATCCACTATGCGTGCAGGGCTGCATGCGGCGGATCTGTGTAACCGGACATGCGGCATGTCTTTCCATACCGCAGCATGTCTAGTTATCTTGCGTGGACTCTCCGCCTCCGCAAGATAAATAACCCAGTCTATGAATACAATGTGGTGAATCACAACATTGACAACAAGAGGTGGCGCTTTGGGCGGAACGGGGTGTCCGCTGCGTCCAAAGTGCTGAGAATCCTGAACGTGGAGATATAGCCTAAGAGGAGACTTAATAGCTGTCTACAAATATTTCAAGGGCTGTCACAGTGTAGAGGGATCATCCTTATTCTCATTTGCGCATAGAAACACAAGAAGCAATGAAATGAAGCTGGGAGGAGGTACAGGTTAGATATTAGAAAAATCTTTTTGGCAGTGAGGGTGATCAATGAATGGAAGTCTTCAATGGAAGTCTTCAACCAAAGGCAGGACAGACATCTGTCTGAGATGGTTTAGTGAATCCTGATCGGCATTGAGCAGTGGGTTTGATACTATGACCCTTGAAGTCCCTTCCAACTCCAACATTCTATGATTTGTTTGACTGTTTACAGCGTTCATTTTGTGATTAAACTACAAGTCACTATGATTATGGCGAAACAAAAAGTATAGTTTTGTTATTTAAGTGATGAAAAAAATCAGAAACTTGTTAAAAAAAAAAAAAAGAAGAAATTGGATTTGAGTTGCCATTTTCTGAGATCTGTAACTGTTCTAGTTTTCTGTCTACAGAGCTGTGCGGTGGCTTCTTATATGCTTGGCAAGCTGATATTTAATTGGCACCATTTTGGGGTGGATAATGGCATTTTGAGAACATATTTTTAGGGAGGTGCTAGGACTAAAAAAAACTCACAGTTCTAGCATTTTGATTTTTTCTCTAACTTTATATATTGATTGACTGGATGGGTGCTGTGATACCAAATACACTTCATTTTTTAATTTATTATTACAGGAAAAAAGGAGTGTAATCTGAATTATTATGGTGCTTGAACCTCCTAGGTTCAAGCAACATATTGTAATCCGATTTCTTATATTTTATTATTCTTCTTCTTCTCCGCGTTTTCCGCAATTAATGCGGCCCGAACCGCTCGGCGCAGAGACCCCGTTCAGGCGGCGTTTCGAAGGCCTCGGTGGGGACAGGTGTGCTATGACTTTTATAATCGATCCGATATGTAGATTTTATTTAAATTGCATTTTAAAAAAAAAATTTCCCATAGGAAATAATGGCGAACTTTCCATTACCCCCCAACTTGACCTTCCAAAGATGGCAGCTATGCAAATGTACGGTGTCCATTTTAGGACATGATCATTTATCAAAGTCAAACATCAGAATAAAGTTACTATGACACCCTCTCGTCCTGTGTGTGAAAAGTAAGTGCGCCCCCGGCCCCGTGTGCAAAAGTAAGTGCGCCCCCGGCCCCGTGTGCAAAAGTAAGTGCGCCCCCGGCCCCGTGTGCAAAAGTAAGTGCGCCCCCGGCCCCGTGTGCAAAAGTAAGTGCCCCCCTGGTCCCGGGTGTGGAAAATTAAGTGGCCCCCCGGTCCCGTGTGTGAAAAGTGCTGCTGTAAAGCTGGCAGCGCTGTTCAAGCACCATGTATTTCCTTCAGGAAATGCCCATCTAGTTATGGTGCTTGAACCTCCTAGGTTCAAGCAACATATTGTAATCCGATTTCTTATATTTTATTATTATTATTATGGTGCTTGAACCTCCTAGGTTCAAGCAACATATTGTAATCCGATTTCTTATATTTTCTTATTATTATTATTATTATTATTATTATTATTATTATTATTCTTCTCCGCGTTTTCCGCAATTAATGCGGCCCGAACCGCTCGGCGCAGAGACCCCGTTCAGGCGGCGTTTCGAAGCCCTCGGTGGGGACAGGTGTGCTATGACTTTTATAGTCGATCCGATATGTAGATTTTATTTAAATCGCATTTAAAAAAAAAAAATTCCCATAGGAAATAATGGCGAACTTTCCATTACCCCAAACTTGACCTTCCAAAGATGGCAGCTATGCAAATGTACGGTATCCATTTTAGGACATGATCATTTATCACACGGCCCCGTGTGCAAAAGTAAGTGCGCCCCGGGCCCGTATGCAAAAGTAATGGCGCCCCCGGCCCCGTGTGCAAAAGTAATGGCGCCCCCGGCCCCGTGTGCAAAAGGAATGGCGCCCCCGGCCCCGTGTTCAAAAGTAATGGCGCCCCCGGCCCCGTGTGCAAAAGTAAGCACGCCCTTGGCCCCGTGTGCAAAAGTAATGGCGCCCCCGGCCCCGTGTGCAAAAGTAATGGCGCCCCCGGCCCCGTGTGCAAAAGTAATGGCGCCCCCGGCCCCGTGTGCAAAAGTAATGGCGCCCCCGGCCCCGTGTGCAAAAGGAATGGCGCCCCCGGCCCCGTGTGCAAAAGTAATGGCGCCCCCGGCCCCGTGTGCAAAAGTAATGGCGCCCCCGGCCCCGTGTGCAAAAGTAATGGCGCCCCCGGCCCCGTGTGCAAAAGTAATGGCGCCCCCGGCCCCGTGTGCAAAAGTAATGGCGCCCCCGGCCCCGTGTGCAAAAGTAATGGCGCCCCCGGCCCCGTGTGCAAAAGTAATGGCGCCCCCGGCCCCGTGTGCAAAAGGAATGGCGCCCCCGGCCCCGTGTGCAAAAGGAATGGCGCCCCCGGCCCCGTGTGCAAAAGGAATGGCGCCCCCGGCCCCGTGTGCAAAAGGAATGGCGCCCCCGGCCCCGTGTGCAAAAGTAAGCACGCCCTTGGCCCCGTGTGCAAAAGTAATGGCGCCCCCCGGCCCCGTGTGCAAAAGTAATGGCGCCCCCGGCCCCGTGTGCAAAAGTAATGGCGCCCCCGGCCCCGTGTGCAAAAGTAAGCACGCCCTTGGCCCCGTGTGCAAAAGTAATGGCGCCCCCGGCCCCGTGTGCAAAAGTAATGGCGCCCCCGGCCCCGTGTGCAAAAGTAATGGCGCCCCCGGCCCCGTGTGCAAAAGTAATGGCGCCCCCGGCCCCGTGTGCAAAAGTAATGGCGCCCCCGGCCCCGTGTGCAAAAGTAATGGCGCCCCCGGCCCCGTGTGCAAAAGTAATGGCGCCCCCGGCCCCGTGTGCAAAAGTAATGGCGCCCCCGGCCCCGTGTGCAAAAGTAATGGCGCCCCCGGCCCCGTGTGCAAAAGTAATGGCGCCCCCCGGCCCCGTGTGCAAAAGTAATGGCGCCCCCCGGCCCCGTGTGCAAAAGTAATGGCGCCCCCGGCCCCGTGTGCAAAAGTAATGGCGCCCCCGGCCCCGTGTGCAAAAGTAATGGCGCCCCCGGCCCCGTGTGCAAAAGTAATGGCGCCCCCGGCCCCGTGTGCAAAAGTAATGGCGCCCCCGGCCCCGTGTGCAAAAGTAAGCACGCCCCCGGCCCCGTGTGCAAAAGTAAGCGCGCCCTTGGCCCCGTGTGCAAAAGTAAGCGCGCCCTTGGCCCCGTGTGCAAAAGTAATGGCGCCCCCGGCCCCGTGTGCAAAAGTAAGCGCGCCCCCGGCCCCGTGTGCAAAAGTAAGCGCTCCCCTGGACCCGGGTGTGGAAAAGTAAGTGGCCCCCCTGGTCCGGTGTGTGAAAAGTGCTGCTGTAAAGCTGGCAGCGCTGTTCAAGCACCATGTATTTCCTTCAGGAAATGCCCATCTAGTTATTATTATTCTTCTTCTTCTTCTCCGCGTTTTCCGCAATTAATGCGGCCCGAACCGCTCGGCGCAGAGACCCCGTTCAGGCGGCGTTTCGAAGCCCTCGGTGGGGACAGGTGTGCTATGACTTTTATAGTCGATCCGATATGTAGATTTTATTTAAATCGCATTTAAAAAGAAAAATTTCCCATAGGAAATAATGGCGAACTTTCCATTACCCCAAACTTGACCTTCCAAAGATGGCAGCTATGCAAATGTACGGTATCCATTTTAGGACATGATCATTTATCACACGGCCCCGTGTGCAAAAGTAAGTGCGCCCCCGGCCCCGTGTGCAAAAGTAAGTGCGCCCCCGGCCCCGTGTGCAAAAGTAAGTGCGCCCCCGGCCCCGTGTGCAAAAGTAAGTGCGCCCCCGGCCCCGTGTGCAAAAGTAAGTGCGCCCCCTGCCCCGTGTGCAACAGTAAGTGCGCCCCCGGCCCCGTGTGCAAAAGTAAGTGCGCCCCCGGACCCGTGTGCAAAAGTAAGTGCGCCCCCGGCCCCGTGTGCAAAAGTAAGTGCGCCCCCGGCCCCGTGTGCATAAGTAAGGGCGCCCCCGGCCCCGTGTGCAAAAGTAAGGGCGCCCCCGGCCCCGTGTGCAAAAGTAATGGCGCCCCCGGCCCCGTGTGCAAAAGTAATGGCGCCCCCGGCCCCGTGTGCAAAAGTAATGGCGCCCCCGGCCCCGTGTGCAAAAGTAATGGCGCCCCCGGCCCCGTGTGCAAAAGTAATGGCGCCCCCGGCCCCGTGTGCAAAAGTAATGGCGCCCCCGGCCCCGTGTGCAAAAGTAATGGCGCCCCCGGCCCCGTGTGCAAAAGTAATGGCGCCCCCGGCCCCGTGTGCAAAAGTAATGGCGCCCCCGGCCCCGTGTGCAAAAGTAATGGCGCCCCCGGCCCCGTGTGCAAAAGTAATGGCGCCCCCGGCCCCGTGTGCAAAAGTAATGGCGCCCCCGGCCCCGTGTGCAAAAGTAATGGCGCCCCCGGCCCCGTGTGCAAAAGTAATGGCGCCCCCGGCCCCGTGTGCAAAAGTAATGGCGCCCCCGGCCCCGTGTGCAAAAGTAATGGCGCCCCCGGCCCCGTGTGCAAAAGTAATGGCGCCCCCGGCCCCGTGTGCAAAAGTAATGGCGCCCCCGGCCCCGTGTGCAAAAGTAATGGCGCCCCCGGCCCCGTGTGCAAAAGTAATGGCGCCCCCGGCCCCGTGTGCAAAAGTAATGGCGCCCCCGGCCCCGTGTGCAAAAGTAATGGCGCCCCCGGCCCCGTGTGCAAAAGTAATGGCGCCCCCGGCCCCGTGTGCAAAAGTAATGGCGGCCCCGTGTGCAAAAGTAAGCGCGCCCCCTGCCCCGTGTGCAAAAGTAATGGCGCCCCCGGCCCCGTGTGCAAAAGTAATGGCGCCCCCGGCCCCGTGTGCAAAAGTAATGGCGCCCCCGGCCCCGTGTGCAAAAGTAATGGCGCCCCCGGCCCCGTGTGCAAAAGTAATGGCGCCCCCGGCCCCGTGTGCAAAAGTAATGGCGCCCCCGGCCCCGTGTGCAAAAGTAATGGCGCCCCGGGCCCCGTGTGCAAAAGTAATGGCGCCCCCGGCCCCGTGTGCAAAAGTAAGCGCGCCCCCGGCCCCGTGTGCAAAAGTAAGCGCGCCCCCGGCCCCGTGTGCAAAAGTAAGCGCGCCCCCGACCCCGTGTGCAAAAGTAAGCGCGCCCCCGGCCCCGTGTGCAAAAGTAAGCGCGCCCTTGGCCCCGTGTGCAAAAGTAAGCGTGCCCCCGGCCCCGTGTGCAAAAGTAAGCGTGCCCCCGGCCCCGTGTGCAAAAGTAAGCGCCCCCCGTTCCCGTGTGCAAAAGTAATGGCGCCCCCGGCCCCGTGTGCAAAAGTAATGGCGCCCCCGGCCCCGTGTGCAAAAGTAATGGCGCCCCCGGCCCCGTGTGCAAAAGTAATGGCGTCCCCGTGTGCAAAAGTAATGGCGCCCCCGGCCCCGTGTGCAAAAGTAATGGCGCCCCCGGCCCCGTGTGCAAAAGTAATGGCGCCCCCGGCCCCGTGTGCAAAAGTAATGGCGCCCCCGGCCCCGTGTGCAAAAGTAATGGCGCCCCCGGCCCCGTGTGCAAAAGTAATGGCGCCCCCGGCCCCGTGTGCAAAAGTAATGGCGCCCCCGGCCCCGTGTGCAAAAGTAATGGCGCCCCCGGCCCCGTGTGCAAAAGTAATGGCGCCCCCGGCCCCGTGTGCAAAAGTAATGGCGCCCCCGGCCCCGTGTGCAAAAGTAATGGCGCCCCCGGCCCCGTGTGCAAAAGTAATGGCGCCCCCGGCCCCGTGTGCAAAAGTAATGGCGCCCCCGGCCCCGTGTGCAAAAGTAATGGCGCCCCCGGCCCCGTGTGCAAAGGTAAGCGCGCCCTTGGCCCCGTGTGCAAAAGTAAGCGCGCCCTTGGCCCCGTGTGCAAAAGTTAGCGCGCCCCCGTCCCTGTGTGCAAAAGTAATGGCGCCCCCGGTCCCGTGTGCAAAAGTAATGGCGCCCCCGGTCCCGTGTGCAAAAGTAATGGCGCCCCGGGCCCCGTGTGCAAAAGTGATGGCGCCCCCGGCCCCGTGTGCAAAAGTATTGGCGCCTCCGGCCCCGTGTGCAAAAGTAAGTGCGCCCCCGGCCCCGTGTGCAAAAGTAATGGCGCCCCCGGCCCCGTGTGCAAAAGTAATGGCGCCCCCGGCCCCGTGTGCAAAAGTGATGGCGCCCCCGGGCCCCGTGTGCAAAAGTGATGGCGCCCCCGGTCCCGTGTGCAAAAGTAATGGCGCCCCCGGTCCCGTGTGCAAAAGTAATGGCGCCCCCGGTCCCGTGTGCAAAAGTAATGGCGCCCCCGGTCCCGTGTGCAAAAGTAATGGCGCCCCCGGTCCCGTGTGCAAAAGTAATGGCGCCCCCGGCCCCGTGTGCAAAAATAATGGCGCCCCCGGCCCCGTGTGCAAAAGTAATGGCGCCCTTGGCCCCGTGTGCAAAAGTAATGGCGCCCCCGGCCCCGTGTGCAAAAGTAATGGCGCCCCCGGCCCCGTGTGCAAAAGTAATGGCGCCCCCCCGCCCCGTGTGCAAAAGTAATGGCGCCCCCGGCCCCGTGTGCAAAAGTAATGGCGCCCCCGGTCCCGTGTGCAAAAGTAATGGCGCCCCCGGTCCCGTGTGCAAAAGTAATGGCGCCCCCGGTCCCGTGTGCAAAAGTAATGGCGCCCCCGGTCCCGTGTGCAAAAGTAATGGCGCCCCCGTCCCCGTGTGCAAAAGTAATGGCGCCCCCGTCCCCGTGTGCAAAAGTAATGGCGCCCCCGTCCCCGTGTGCAAAAGTAATGGCGCCCCCGTCCCCGTGTGCAAAAGTAATGGCGCCCCCGTCCCCGTGTGCAAAAGTAATGGCGCCCCCGGCCCCGTGTGCAAAAGTAATGGCGCCCCCGGCCCCGTGTGCAAAAGTAATGGCGTCCCCGGCCCCGTGTGCAAAAGTAATGGCGTCCCCGTGTGCAAAAGTAATGGCGCCCCCCGTCCCCGTGTGCAAAAGTAATGGCGCCCCCGTCCCCGTGTGCAAAAGTAATGGCGCCCCCGTCCCCGTGTGCAAAAGTAATGGCGCCCCCGTCCCCGTGTGCAAAAGTAATGGCGCCCCCGGCCCCGTGTGCAAAAGTAATGGCGCCCCCGGCCCCGTGTGCAAAAGTAATGGCGCCCCCGGCCCCGTGTGCAAAAGTAATTGCGCCCCCGGCCCCGTGTGCAAAAGTAATGGCGCCCCCGCCCCGTGTGCAAAAGTAATGGCGTCCCCGGCCCCGTGTGCAAAAGTAAGCGCGCCCTTGGCCCCGTGTGCAAAAGTAAGCGCGCCCTTGGCCCCGTGTGCAAAAGTAAGCGCGCCCTTGGCCCCGTGTGCAAAAGTTAGCGCGCCCCCGTCCCTGTGTGCAAAAGTAATGGCGCCCCCGGTCCCGTGTGCAAAAGTAATGGCGCCACCGGTCCCGTGTGCAAAAGTAATGGCGCCCCCGGTCCCGTGTGCAAAAGTAATGGCGCCCCCGGTCCCGTGTGCAAAAGTAATGGCGCCCCGGTCCCGTGTGCAAAAGTAATGGCGCCCCGGGCCCCGTGTGCAAAAGTGATGGCGCCCCCGGCCCCGTGTGCAAAAGTATTGGCGCCCCCGGCCCCGTGTGCAAAAGTAAGTGCGCCCCCGGCCCCGTGTGCAAAAGTAATGGCGCCCCAGGTCCCGTGTGCAAAAGTAATGGCGCCCCGGTCCCGTGTGCAAAAGTAATGGCGCCCCGGGCCCCGTGTGCAAAAGTGATGGCGCCCCCGGCCCCGTGTGCAAAAGTATTGGCGCCCCCGGCCCCGTGTGCAAAAGTATTGGCGCCCCCGGCCCCGTGTGCAAAAGTACTGGCGCCCCCGGCCCCGTGTGCAAAAGTAAGTGCGCCCCCGGCCCCGTGTGCAAAAGTAATGGCGCCCCCGGCCCCGTGTGCAAAAGTAATGGCGCCCCCGGCCCCGTGTGCAAAAGTAATGGCGCCCCCGGGCCCCGTGTGCAAAAGTGATGGCGCCCCCGGCCCCGTGTGCAAAAGTAATGGCGCCCCCGGTCCCGTGTGCAAAAGTAATGGCGCCCCCGGTCCCGTGTGCAAAAGTAATGGCGCCCCCGGTCCCGTGTGCAAAAGTAATGGCGCCCCCGGTCCCGTGTGCAAAAGTAATGGCGCCCCCGGTCCCGTGTGCAAAAGTAATGGGGCCCCCGGTCCCGTTTGCAAAAGTAATGGCGCCCCCGGTCCCGTGTGCAAAAGTAATGGCGCCCCCGGTCCCGTGTGCAAAAGTAATGGCGCCCCCGGCCCCGTGTGCAAAAATAATGGCGCCCCCCGGCCCCGTGTGCAAAAATAATGGCGCCCCCGGCCCCGTGTGCAAAAGTAATGGCGCCCTTGGCCCCGTGTGCAAAAGTAATGGCGCCCCCGGTCCCGTGTGCAAAAGTAATGGCGCCCCCGGTCCCGTGTGCAAAAGTAATGGGGCCCCCGGTCCCGTTTGCAAAAGTAATGGCGCCCCCGGTCCCGTGTGCAAAAGTAATGGCGCCCCCGGTCCCGTGTGCAAAAGTAATGGCGCCCCCGGCCCCGTGTGCAAAAATAATGGCGCCCCCCGGCCCCGTGTGCAAAAATAATGGCGCCCCCGGCCCCGTGTGCAAAAGTAATGGCGCCCTTGGCCCCGTGTGCAAAAGTAAGCGCGCCCCCGGCCCCGTGTGCAAAAGTAAGTGCTCCCCTGGACCCGGGTGTGGAAAAGTAAGTGGCCCCCCTGGTCCGGTGTGTGAAAAGTGCTGCTGTAAAGCTGGCAGCGCTGTTCAAGCACCATGTATTTCCTTCAGGAAATGCCCATCTAGTTATTATTATTATTATTATTATTATTCTTCTCCGCGTTTTCCGCAATTAATGCGGCCCGAACCGCTCGGCGCAGAGACCCCGTTCAGGCGGCGTTTCGAAGCCCTCGGTGGGGACAGGTGTGCTATGACTTTTACAGTCGATCCGATATGTAGATTTTATTTAAATCGCATTTAAAAAAAAAAAATTCCCATAGGAAATAATGGCGAACTTTCCATTACCCCAAACTTGACCTTCCAAAGATGGCAGCTATGCAAATGTACGGTATCCATTTTAGGACATGATCATTTATCACACGGCCCCGTGTGCAAAAGTAAGTGCGCCCCGGGCCCGTATGCAAAAGTAATGGCGCCCCCGGCCCCGTGTGCAAAAGTAATGGCGCCCCCGGCCCCGTGTGCAAAAGGAATGGCGCCCCCGGCCCCGTGTTCAAAAGTAATGGCGCCCCCGGCCCCGTGTGCAAAAGTAAGCACGCCCTTGGCCCCGTGTGCAAAAGTAATGGCGCCCCCGGCCCCGTGTGCAAAAGTAATGGCGCCCCCGGCCCCGTGTGCAAAAGTAATGGCGCCCCCGGCCCCGTGTGCAAAAGTAATGGCGCCCCCGGCCCCGTGTGCAAAAGTAATGGCGCCCCCGGCCCCGTGTGCAAAAGTAATGGCGCCCCCGGCCCCGTGTGCAAAAGTAATGGCGCCCCCGGCCCCGTGTGCAAAAGTAATGGCGCCCCCGGCCCCGTGTGCAAAAGTAATGGCGCCCCCGGCCCCGTGTGCAAAAGTAATGGCGCCCCCGGCCCCGTGTGCAAAAGTAATGGCGCCCCCGGCCCCGTGTGCAAAAGTAATGGCGCCCCCGGCCCCGTGTGCAAAAGGAATGGCGCCCCCGGCCCCGTGTGCAAAAGGAATGGCGCCCCCGGCCCCGTGTGCAAAAGGAATGGCGCCCCCGGCCCCGTGTGCAAAAGGAATGGCGCCCCCGGCCCCGTGTGCAAAAGTAAGCACGCCCTTGGCCCCGTGTGCAAAAGTAATGGCGCCCCCCGGCCCCGTGTGCAAAAGTAATGGCGCCCCCGGCCCCGTGTGCAAAAGTAATGGCGCCCCCGGCCCCGTGTGCAAAAGTAATGGCGCCCCCGGCCCCGTGTGCAAAAGTAAGCACGCCCCCGGCCCCGTGTGCAAAAGTAAGCGCGCCCTTGGCCCCGTGTGCAAAAGTAAGCGCGCCCTTGGCCCCGTGTGCAAAAGTAATGGCGCCCCCGGCCCCGTGTGCAAAAGTAAGCGCGCCCCCGGCCCCGTGTGCAAAAGTAAGCGCTCCCCTGGACCCGGGTGTGGAAAAGTAAGTGGCCCCCCTGGTCCGGTGTGTGAAAAGTGCTGCTGTAAAGCTGGCAGCGCTGTTCAAGCACCATGTATTTCCTTCAGGAAATGCCCATCTAGTTATTATTATTCTTCTTCTTCTTCTCCGCGTTTTCCGCAATTAATGCGGCCCGAACCGCTCGGCGCAGAGACCCCGTTCAGGCGGCGTTTCGAAGCCCTCGGTGGGGACAGGTGTGCTATGACTTTTATAGTCGATCCGATATGTAGATTTTATTTAAATCGCATTTAAAAAGAAAAATTTCCCATAGGAAATAATGGCGAACTTTCCATTACCCCAAACTTGACCTTCCAAAGATGGCAGCTATGCAAATGTACGGTATCCATTTTAGGACATGATCATTTATCACACGGCCCCGTGTGCAAAAGTAAGTGCGCCCCCGGCCCCGTGTGCAAAAGTAAGTGCGCCCCCGGCCCCGTGTGCAAAAGTAAGTGCGCCCCCGGCCCCGTGTGCAAAAGTAAGTGCGCCCCCGGCCCCGTGTGCAAAAGTAAGTGCTCCCCCGGCCCCGTGTGCAAAAGTAAGTGCGCCCCCGGCCCCGTGTGTGAAAAGTAAGTGCCCCCTTGGCCCCGTGTGTGAAAAGTAAGTGCCCCCCGGCCCCGTGTGTGAAAAGTAAGTGCCCCCCGGCCCCGTGTGTGAAAAGTAAGTGCCCCCCCGGCCCCGTGTGTGAAAAGTAAGTGACCCACAACTCTGACCTGTATATAGGAGTCTGTATATAGGGGGATGTCTGTATATAGGAGTGGTGTCTGTATTTAGAGGGATGTCTGTATATAGGAGTGGTGTCTGTATATAGGGGGATGTCTGTATATAGGAGTGGTGTCTGTATATAGGGGATTGTCTGTATATAGGAGTGGTGTCTGTATATAGAGGGATGTCTGTATATAGGAGTGGTGTCTGTACATAGAGGGATGTCTGTATATAGGAGTGGTGTCTGTATATAGAGGGATGTCTGTATATAGGAGTGGTGTCTGTATATAGAGGGATGTCTGTATATAGGAGTGGTGTCTGTATATAGAGGGATGTCTGCATATAGGAGTGGTGTCTGTATATAGGGGGATGTCTGTATATAGGAGTGGTGTCTGTATATAGGGGGATGTCTGTATATAGGAGTGGTGTCTGTATATAGGGGGATGTCTGTATATAGGAGTAGTGTCTGTATATAGGGGGATGTCTGTATATAGGAGTGGTGTCTGTATATAGGGGGATATCTGTATATAGGAGTGGTGTCTGTATATAGAGGGATGTCTCTATATAGGAGAGATGTCTGTATATACAGGGATGTCTGTATATAGGAGTGGTGTCTGTATATAGAGGGATGTCTGTATATTGGAGTGGTGTCTGTATATAGAGGGATGTCTGTATATAGGAGTGGTGTCTGTATACAGAGGGATGTCTGTATATAGGAGTGGTGTCTGTATATAGAGGGATGTCTGTATATAGGAGTGGTGTCTGTATATAGGGGGATGTCTGTATATAGGAGTGGTGTCTGTATATAGGGGGATATCTGTATATAGGAGTGGTGTCTGTATATAGAGGGATGTCTGTATATAGGAGTGGTGTCTGTATACAGGGGGATGTCTGTATATAGGAGTGGTGTCTGTATATAGAGGGATGTATGTATATAGGAGTGGTGTCTGTATATAGAGGGATGTCTGTATGTAGGAGTGGTGTCTGTATACAGAGGGATATCTGTATATAGGAGTGGTGTCTGTATATAGGGGGATGTCTGTATATAGGAGTGGTGTCTGTATATAGAGGGATGTCTGTATATAGGAGTGGTGTCTGTATATAGAGGGATGTCTGTATGTAGGAGTGGTGTCTGTATACAGAGGGATGTCTGTATATAGGAGTGGTGTCTGTATATAGGGGGATGTCTGTATATAGGAGTGGTGTCTGTATATAGGGGGATATCTGTATATAGGAGTGGTGTCTGTATATAGAGGGATGTCTGTATATAGGAGTGGTGTCTGTATATAGAGGGATGTCTGTATATAGGAGTGGTGTCTGTATATAGAGGGATGTCTGTATATAGGAGTGGTGTCTGTATATAGAGGGATGTCTGTATATAGGAGTGGTGTCTGTATATAGAGGGATGTCTGTATATAGGAGTGGTGTCTGTATATAGAGGGATGTCTGTATATAGGAGTGGTGTCTGTATATAGGGGGATGTCTGTATATAGGAGTGGTGTCTGTATATAGAGGGATGTCTGTATATAGGAGAGATGTCTGTATATAGAGGGATGTCTGTATATAGGAGTGGTGTCTGTATATAGGAGTGGTGTCTGTATATAGAGGGATGTCTGTATATAGGAGAGATGTCTGTATATAGAGGGATGTCTGTATATAGGAGTTGTGTCTGTATACAGAGGGATGTCTGTATATAGGAGTGGTGTCTCTATATAGGGGGATGTCTGAATATAGGAGATATGTCTGTATATAGAGTGATGTCTGTATATAGGAGTGGTGTCTGTATATAGAGGGATGTCTGTATATAGGAGTGGTGTCTGTATATAGAGGGATGTCTGTATATAGAAGTGGTGTCTGTATACAGAGGGATGTCTGTATATAGGAGTGGTGTCTGTATATAGGGGGATGTCTGTATATAGGAGTGGTGTCTGTATATAGAGGGATATCTGTATATAGGAGTGGTGTCTGTATATAGAGGGATGTCTGTATATAAGAGTGTTGTCTGTATATAGAGGGATGTCTGTTTATAGGAGTGGTGTCTGTATATAGAGTGATGTCTGTATATAGGAGTGGTGTCTGTATATAGAGGGATGTCTGTATATAGGAGTGGTGTCTGTATATAGGGGAATGTCTGTATATAGGAGAGATGTCTGTATATAGAGGGATGTCTGTATATAGGAGTGGTGTCTGTATATAGAGGGATGTCTGTATATAGGAGTGGTGTCTGTATATAGGGGGATGTCTGTATATAGGAGAGATGTCTGTATATAGAGGGATGTCTGTATATAGGAGTGGTGTCTGTATATAGAGGGATGTCTGTATATAGGAGTGGTGTCTGTATATAGGGGGATGTCTGTATATAGGAGTGGTGTCTGTATATAGAGGGATGTCTGTATATAGGAGTGGTGTCTGTATATAGGGGGATGTCTGTATATAGGAGTGGTGTCTGTATATAGAGGGATGTCTGTATATAGGAGAGATGTCTGTATATAGAGGGATGTCTGTATATAGGAGTGGTGTCTGTATATAGAGGGATGTCTGTATATAGGAGAGATGTCTGTATATAGAGGGATGTCTGTATATAGGAGTGGTGTCTGTATATAGAGGGATGTCTGTATATAGGAGTGGTGTCTGTATATAGGGGGATGTCTGTATATAGGAGTGGTGTCTGTATATAGGGGGATGTCTGTATATAGGAGAGGTGCCTGCATATAGGAGTGGTGTCTGTATATAGGAGTGGTGTCTGTATACAGAGGGATGTCTTTATATAGAAGTGGTGTCTGTATATAGGGGGATGTCTGTATATTGTGGTGCTGTCTGTATATAGGGGTATGTCTGTATAAAGGAGTGGTATCTGTATATAGAGGGATCTCTGTATATGGTAGTGGTGTCTGTATATAGAGGGATGTCTGTATGTAGGAGTTGTGTCTGTATATAGGAGTGGTGTCTGTATATAGGAGTAATGTCTGTATATAAGAGGATGTGGCCAAAGTGGCTACCAAGGATTCCTGCATGCCAAAATGGCTACCAAGGGGCCAATGTTGCTAACAAGGGCCCCCGCACATCAAAGTGGCTACCAAGGGGCCAAATTGGATACCCAGGGGCAGGGCCCTGCATGCCAGACTTGCTCCTGAGGTTCATTGGCAGCTGGCAGCGCTGTTCAAGCACCATGTATTTCCTTCAGGAAATGCCCATCTAGTTATTATTATTCTTCTTCTTCTCCGCGTTTTCCGCAATTAATGCGGCCCGAACCGCTCGGCGCAGAGACCCCGTTCAGGCGGCGTTTCGAAGGCCTCGGTGGGGACAGGTGTGCTATGACTTTTATAGTCGATCCGATATGTAGATTTTATTTAAATCGCATTTTAGAAAAAAAATTTCCCATAGGAAATAATGACGAACTTTCCATTACCCCCAACTTGACCTTCCAAAGATGGCAGCTATGCAAATGTACGGTGTCCATTTTAGGACATGATCATTTATCAAAGTCAAACATCAGAATAAAGTGACTATGACACCCTCTCGTCCCGTGTGTGAAAAGTAAGTGCGCCCCCGGCCCCGTGTGCTAAAAAGTAAGTGCGCCCCCGGCCCCGTGTGCTAAAAAGTAAGTGCGCCCCCGGCCCTGTGTGCAAAAGTAAGTGCGCCCCCGGCCCCGTGTGCAAAAGTAAGTGCGCCCCCGGCCCCGTGTGCAAAAGTAAGTGCGCCCCCGGCCCCGTGTGCAAAAGTAAGTGCGCCCCCGGCCCCGTGTGCAAAAGTAAGTGCGCCCCCGGCCCCGTGTGCAAAAGTAAGTGCGCCCCCGGCCCCGTGTGCAAAAGTAAGTGCGCCCCCGGCCCCGTGTGCAAAAGTAAGTGCGCCCCCGGCCCCGTGTGCAAAAGTAAGTGCGCCCCCGGCCCCGTGTGCAAAAGTAAGTGCGCCCCCGGCCCCGTGTGCAAAAGTAAGTGCGCCCCCAGCCCCGTGTGCAAAAGTAAGTGCGCCCCCGGCCCCGTGTGCAAAAGTAAGTGCGCCCCCGGCCCCGTGTGCAAAAGTAAGTGCGCCCCCGGCCCCGTGTGCAAAAGTAAGTGCGCCCCCGGCCCCGTGTGCAAAAGTAAGTGCGCCCCCGGCCCCGTGTGCAAAATTAAGTGCGCCCCCGGCCCCGTGTGCAAAAGTAAGTGCGCCCCCGGCCCCGTGTGCAAAAGTAAGTGCGCCCCCAGCCCCGTGTGCAAAAGTAAGTGCGCCCCCGGCCCCGTGTGCAAAAGTAAGTGCGCCCCCGGCCCCGTGTGCAAAAGTAAGTGCGCCCCCGGCCCCGTGTGCAAAAGTAAGTGCGCCCCCGGCCCCGTGTGCAAAAGTAAGTGCGCCCCCGGCCCCGTGTGCAAAAGTAAGTGCGCCCCCGGCCCCGTGTGCAAAAGTAAGTGCGCCCCCGGCCCCGTGTGCAAAATTAAGTGCGCCCCCGGCCCCGTGTGCAAAATTAAGTGCGCCCCCGGCCCCGTGTGCAAAATTAAGTGCGCCCCCGGCCCCGTGTGCAAAATTAAGTGCGCCCCCAGCCCCGTGTGCAAAAGTAAGTGCGCCCCTGGTCTGTATATAGGGGGATGTCTGTATATAGGAGTGGTGTCTGTATATAGGGGGATGTCTGTATATAGGAGTGGTGTCTGTATATAGAGGGATGTCTGTATATAGGAGTGGTGTCTGTATAAAGAGGGATGTCTGTATATAGGAGTGGTGTCTGTATACGGAGGGATGTCTGTATATAGGAGTGGTGTCTGTATACGGAGGGATGTCTGTATATAAGAGTGGTGTCTGTATATAGGGGGATGTCTGTATATAGGAGTGGTCGCTGTATATAGAGGGATGTCTGTATATAAGAGTGTTGTCTGTATATAGAGGGATGTCTGTATATAGGAGTGGTGTCTGTATATAGAGGGATGTCTGTATATAGGAGTGGTGTCTGTATATAGGGGGATGTCTGTATATAGGAGTGGTGTCTGTATATAGAGGGATGTCTGTATATAGGAGAGATGTCTGTATATAGAGGGATGTCTGTATATAGGAGTGGTTTCTGTATATAGAGGGATGTCTGTATATAGGAGTGGTGTCTGTATATAGGGGGATGTCTGTATATAGGAGAGATGTCTGTATGTAGAGGGATGTCTGTATATAGGAGTGTCTGTATATAGGGGGATGTCTGTATATAGGGGGATGTCTGTATATAGGAGTGGTGTCTGTATATAGGGGGATGTCTGTATATAGGAGTGGTGTCTGTATATAGAGGGATGTCTGTATATAGGAGAGATGTCTGTATATAGAGGGATGTCTGTATATAGGAGTGGTGTCTGTATATAGAGGGATGTCTGTATATAAGAGTGGTGTCTGTATATAGAGGGATGTCTGTATATAAGAGTGGTGTCTGTATTTAGAGGGATGTCTGTATATAGGAGTGGTGTCTGTATATAGGGGGATGTCTGTATATAGGAGTGATGTCTGTATATAGGAGTGGTGTCTGTATATAGGGGGATGTCTGTATATAGGAGTGGTGTCTGTATATAGAGGGATGTCTGTATATAGGAGTGATGTCTGTATATAGGAGTGATGTCTGTATATAGGAGTGGTGTCTGTATATAGAGGGATGTCTGTATATAGGAGTGGTGTCTGTATATAGAGGGATGTCTGTATATAGGAGTGGTGTCTGTATATAGAGGGATGTCTGTATATAGGAGTTGTGTCTGTATACAGAGGGATGTCTGTATATAGGAGTGGTGTCTGTATATAGAGGGATGTCTGTATATAAGAGTGGTGTCTGTATGTAGGGGGATGTCTGTATAAAGGAGTGGTGTCTGTATATAGAGGGATGTCTGTATATAGGAGTGGTGTCTGTATATAGGGGGATGTCTGTATATAGGAGAGATGTCTGTATATATAGGGATGTCTGTATATAGGAGTGGTGTCTGTATATAGAGGGATGTCTGTATATAGGAGTGTTGTCTGTATATAGGGGGATGTCTGTATATAGGAGTGGTGTCTGTATATAGAGGGATGTCTGTATATAGGAGTGGTGTCTGTATATAGGGGGATCTCTGTATATAGGAGTGGTGTCTGTATATAGAGGGATGTCTTTATATAGAAGTGGTGTCTGTATATAGGGGGATGTCTGTATATTGTAGTGCTGTCTGTATATAGGGGTATGTCTGTATATAGGAGTGGTATCTGTATACAGAGGGATGTCTGTATGTAGGAGTTGTGTCTGTATATAGGAGTGGTGTCTGTATATAGGAGTGATGTCTGTGTATAAGATGATGTGGCCAAAGGGGCTACCAAGGATTCCTGCTTGTCAAAATGGCTACCAAGGGGCCAAAGTTGCTAACAAGGGGCCCCGCACATCAAAGTGGCTACCAAGGGGCCAAATTGGATACCCAGGGTCAGGGCCCTGCATGCCAGACTTGCTCCTGAGGTTCATTGGCAGCTGGCAGCGCTGTTCAAGCACCATGTATTTCCTTCAGGAAATGCCCATCTAGTTATTATTTTTTTTTTACAAAACTTTTTTTTTTTTTTTTTATGTTTAGTACCCTTTAGGAAATTCTATAAACTGCAATACATACTGTAGGATATAGACAAAGTGACATTCTTCTATGCTTCGCAGTAAATAAAAAATGGCAGTGGGGTTGAGGAAAGGCAGTGGGTGCATGTGCACATTAGCAATTGTACTATTTAAGTGCTGCTATAATAAATTGACAGCAGCATTTTAAATTTTTAAACAGCATTGATTGGGGCCAGCATTTACCAATTATGATGCGGGCTCAGCTCCTGAGCCTGCGCCATACAGTGGAACTTGACATACAGTAGCATGTACAGATATGTCATATGTTGTGAAGAGGTCAAAGGGGTTATCTGGTTCAAATCGATAAGTCTGCAGTGGCCCTGTGTGACAGCAGACTTATGAATTCCTCCCAGCGCAAGCAGGATTCTGAGCCGGGAGTATGTATAACTCATACATACACTCTGGTCCTGGCTCAGAAACTGGCGAATCCCCGCTGCACACAGTGCACGCGCTGGGGGGATTCATAAGTCTGCAGTCACACAGGGCCACTGAAGACTTATCGATTTGTACCAGATAACCCCTCAAAGGCAAAGTTTGTGACTGTAAAACGTCCACCTCCATATTTGACCAATTACATGGTCTACAATATTGGTGTGATTGGCGAGAAGTCTGTGTGTAATTCTTCTCCAAATCAAAATGCTGATACATCGCCAGCACTGTAGTTGATCCACAGTGTAGCTGGAGCCTAGATTTAATTTATAACCAACATAGGATTTGTCATGAAATGTTGAGGAGGTATCAGCCCTTGGCATCTTCTGAAGGCAAACAGTTGTTTTTGAGTCCATCACACTTACCAACTGCAACATCATTGAGACACTTTCCCAAGTGGCTTCTCGAATGTTTTCACCTCCATCAACCAGTCCTTGGTAACCCTAGAATGACAATCGCATTTATTGAGAATTCATTGGAATCATACTACCAACTTGTATACAGCAAAATTAAAGTAACTTTAAAAGAATTGAGTCACCCCCAAAACTGAAATTGAACTATGTAGACCTTCATATCGGACACATAGTCACTTTACAAATCATACTGGTACTGTAGATTTTAGTAAGTTAGCTTTATATAAAACCAGTTTCAGAAGATAAATACAGGTGCTTTTCACAAAATTAGAATATAATCAAAAAGTCATTTATTTCAGTTCTCCAATACAAAAAGTGATACTCATATATTACGGTATATAGAGTCATTGCAAACAGAGTGATGTATTTCAAGTATTTATTTCTGTTAATGTTGATGATTATGGCTTACAGCCAATGAAAACCCAAAAGTCATTATCTCAGTAAATTAGAATAATTGATAACACCAGCTTGAAAAATGATTTTAAAATCCAAAATGTTGGCCTACTGAAATGTATGTTCAGTAAACGTACTCGATACTTGGTCGGGGCTCCTTTTGCATCAATTACTGCATCAATGCAGCGTAGCATGGAGGCTATCAGCCTGAGGCACTGCTGAGGTGTTATGGAAGCCCAGGTTGCTTTGATAGCAGCCTTCAGCTCGTCTGCATTGTTGGTTCTGGTGTCTCATCTTCCTCTTCACAATACCTCATAGATTCTCTATGGGGTTAAGGTCAGGTGAGTTTGCTGGCCAATCACGCACAGTGAAACTGTTGTCTTTAAACCAGGTATTGGTACTTTTGGCAGTGTGGACTGGTGCCAAGTCCTGCTGGAGTATGAAATTTCCATCTCCAAAAAGTTTGTCGCAAAGGGAAGCATGAAGTGCTCTAAATTTCCTGGTAGACGGCTGCGCTGACTTTGGTCTTGATAAAACACAGTGGACCTACACGAGCAAATGACATGGCTCCTGAAGCCATCACTGATTGTGGAAACTTCACACTAGACCTCAAGCAGCTTGGATTGTGTGCTTCACAATCCTTTCAAGCCTGCAGTTATCCAGGTTGCTTGTACACCTTTTTCTACCACACTTTTTCCTCCCATTCAAATTTCCATTAATATGCTTGGACACAGCACTCTGAACAACCAGCTTCTTTAGCAATGACCTTTTGTGGCTTACCGTCCTTGTGAAGTGTGTCAATGACTGCCTTCTGGACATCTGTCAAGTCAGCAGTCTTCCCCTTGATTGTGGAGCCTACTGAAACAGACTAAGGGACATTTTAAACGCTTAGGAACCCTTTGCAGGTGTTTTTTTGTTAATTATTCTAATTTACTAAGATAATGACTTTTGAGTTTTCATTGGCTGTAAGCCATAATCATCAACAAAAACAGAAATAAACAATTGAAATACATCACTCTGTTTGTATGGGTTTCACTTTTTGTATTGGTGAACTGAAATAAATAAACTTTTTGATGATATTCTAATTTTGTGAGAATCACCTGTAATGAGGGGGCTTCAATACACTACTGCTGTGACCAAGTGCTCGGTGCACCATTTCGCTCCTTTAACTATCATCCTCAACTGTCCTCTTATGGAGATTGACAGCACTCATTTTGGAGCGCTGCCTGATTTAAATCAACAGCCCTGCACACACAAAAAACGAGGACAGGCAAACACAGTGTCAGTGTGTGCAGGTGCATGCTCATCCGTCTCCTGTGCGCATCACAGCGAGTGTGCAGCGAGCGACCACTACACAGAGGAGAAGGAGACGAAAGCGTGCACGCACACCGACATGCAGGAGCCGAGCCCGTGCCCATACAGTGTCAGGGTTGCACATGGTCATCCACTTTCAGTATCTTCTGCCTGCTACTTTGCAATCCTGTGTGCAGAGCATCCACTTCACACAGCCCTTGCCCAAACTGCCACTGTATTTGCTCTTGACCTTTGCATTATCAGTATAAGCAAAGCTGGGGATTTAGATCAGGCAGTGCTCCCAAATGAGCGCTGCCAATCACCATAAGTGAAGGGGCAGAAGATGGTTATTTTGAGGGTCTGAAACTACACAAAGTCCTTTATTCACGAAGGGTACACTAACGTCCCCTAATTTACATACACTCACTGGCCACTTTATTAGGTACACCTGTCCAACTTCTTGTTAACACTTAATTTCTAATCAGCCAATCACATGGCGGCAACTCAGTGCATTTAGGCATGTAGACATGGTCAAGACAATCTCCTGCAGTTCAAACCGAGCATCAGTATGGGGAAGAAAGGTGATTTGAGTGCCTTTGAACGTGGCATGGTTGTTGGTGCCAGAAGGGCTGGTCTGAGTATTTCAGAAACTGCTGATCTACTGGGATTTTCACGCACAACCATCTCTAGGGTTTACAGAGAATGGTCCGAAAAAGAAAAAAAATCCAGTGAGCGGCAGTTCTGTGGGCGGAAATGCCTTGTTGATGCCAGAGGTCAGAGGAGAATGGGCAGACTGGTTCGAGCTGATAGAAAGGCAACAGTGACTCAAATCGCCACCCGTTACAACCAAGGTAGGCCTAAGAGCATCTCTGAACGCACAGTGCGTCGAACTTTGAGGCAGATGGGCTACAGCAGCAGAAGACCACACCGGGTACCACTCCTTTCAGCTAAGAACAGGAAACTGAGGCTACAATTTGTACAAGCTCATCGAAATTGGACAGTAGAAGATTGGAAAAACGTTGCTTGGTCTGATGAGTCTCGATTTCTGCTGCGACATTCGGATGGTAGGGTCAGAATTTGGCGTAAACAACATGAAAGCATGGATCCATCCTGCCTTGTATGGAGCATCTTTGGGATGTGCAGCCGACAAATCTGCGGCAACTGTGTGATGCCATCATGTCAATATGGACCAAAATTTCTGAGGAATGCTTCCAGCACCTTGTTGAATCTATGCCACGAAGAATTGAGGCAGTTCTGAAGGCAAAAGGGGGTCCAACCCGTTACTAGCATGGTGTACCTAATAAAGTGGCCGGTGAGTGTATATAGTAAAACTTTTATATAAAATTAAATCTATTAAAATCTACAGCACCATTATGATTTTTATAGGGGCTACATCCCTTTTGTGAATGTCTAAATAGTCCAATTTCAGTTTTGAGGGTAACAGATTCCCATTAATTTAGAAAGGACCTGTCACATTTTTTTTAATTTTTTTTTAAAAAGGAGTTTGTAACCTTACAAAATCCCCGTGCTCCCCTAATTCGGCTGCTGTTTTCAGTTTGTCATTTTGTCCACCTGTGCATGAGATACAGTTGTGCTCTAAAGTTTACATACCTCAGCAGAATTTTTGATTTCTTGGCCTTTTTTTCAGAGAATATGAATGATAACGCCAAAACTTTTTCTCCACTCATGGTTAGTTGTTGGGAGAAGCCATTTATTATCAAACTACTGTCTTTTCTCAGATTAAATCATAATGACAACCCAAAACATCCAAATGACCCTGATCAAAAGTTCACATACCCTGGTGAGTTTGGCCTGATAACACACACAGAAATTGACAAATGGGTTTGAATGGCTACTAAAGGTAGCATCCTCACCTGTGACCTGCTTTATTGTAATCAGTGTGGGTAAACGCTGAGTGAGTTTCTGGGATCCAGACAGACTCCTGCATCTTTCATCCAGCCACTGACATTTCTGGATTGCGAGCCATGGGGAAAGCAAAAGAACTGTAATCGGATCAACGGGAAAAGGTAGATAGGTAGGTAGAGGTGGATCGCTGATGTGTTGGGGGGGTGTGAGCTACAAAGGCACAGGAAACTTGGCCAAAGTTGAAGGAAAGATGAATGCAGCACGTTACACTGTGTTACAAAGGTTTTGTCCCTCGGACAATTTTGAGTGTTCCTGATAGATTATTTTCATGCTGATTTCAGAAATGACTTCAGATTTTTCCTATCACGTAACATTTTTGAGAAATGATACGAAACATAATATTCTGTTATAATTCTAAAATCACGGATTATAAACGAAAGTCATCTGCAAAACACTTTTGAACAATTGATACTGAGATCGATGCACATGTATGTAGTGTCCCAGATGTCGTAATGCAGACTATAAACTGTTTCTTCTTTACCCCTTACTGCCAGCTGATGGAATAGTACGTCAGCTGGCAGTATCCCCCGCTTTTAGGTGGGCTCCGGTGGTGAGCCCACCTCAAAGCCGAGACATGTCAGCTCTTTTTAACAGCTGACATGTGCCCGCAATAGGCGTGAGTGGAATCGCGTTCTGCCCCCTCCTATAAAGTAGTTAAATGCTGTAGTCAAACTCTGACAGCGGGCCTTTAAAATGCACTTCTGGAAGCCGGTCCATAAATACGCGCAACAACGACCCCGTGACGTGATCGGGGATCATCGCTGTGCTGCTATCACAACCAGAGGTCTCCTTGAGACCTCTATGGTTGTTGATGGCAGATTGCTATGAGCGCCACCCTGTGGTCAGCGCGCATAGCAAGCCTGTAATTCTGCTGCATAGAGGTGATCTGAGCATCACCTCTATGTAGCAGAGGCGATCACGCTATGGCAGCTTCTAGCCTCCTATGGATGCTATTGAAGAATGCCAAAAGTAAAACAAAAAAGTGTTTAAAAATATTAAAAAAAAACAAACATAAAAGTTGAACTCACCCCCCTTTCGCCCCAATCAAAATAAAAAAAAAAAAAAAAAAAAAAAAAATAAAGCCTACACATATTTGGTATCGCCGAGTTCAGAATCGCCCGATCTATCAATAAAAAAAAAGAATTAACATGATTAACGGCGTAGCGATAAAAAAAATCAAAACGTCAGAATTGCGTTTTTTTGGTCGCCGAGACATTGCATTAAAATGCAAGAACAGGCAATCAAAAGAACCTATCTGCAAAAAAGTGGTATTATTAAAAAAATCAGCTCGTCCAGCAAACAATAAGCCCTCACATGGCCATATTGACGAAAAAATAAAAAAGATATGGCTCTGGAAAGTAGGGGAGCGAAAAACGAAAAAAGCTGCGGTCATGAAGGGGTTAAAAACCTTACGTGATACAGACTTTTGAAGCACATATTCGTGTTCAGCATGTCAAAATCTATAAGCTACAATAACATTTTCTCAGGGGACAAGAACTGCCCTGAAATTTGTTGCGCAGTGAATTATCAGCAAATACTGGAGGCAAATTTACACTGATCAGCCCGGAAGCTGCGCATGGGATGTACATGGACTTTCCAACATGACTACGATCCAAAACACAAGGCCAAGTTGACCTGTCATTGGCTACAGCAGAACAAATTGAAGGTTCTGGAGTGGCCATCTCAGTCTCCTAACTTCAATATAATTGATTCACTCTGGGGAGATCTCAAGCACGCAGTTCATGCTAGACAACCCAGGAATTTACAGGAACTGGAGGCTTTTTGCCAAGAAGAGTGGGCAGCTTTACCATTTTAGAAAATAAAGAACCTCATCCACAACTACCACAAAAGACTTCAAGCTGTCATTGATGTTAGAGGGGGCAATACACGGCATTAAGAAATGGGGTATGTGAACTTTTGATCAGGGTCATTTGGATGTTTTGGGTTGTCATTATGATTAGAGAAAACACAGTAGTTTGTCAATAAATGGCTTCACCCAACCACTGACCATGAGTGGAGAAAAAGTTTTGTTGTTATCATTCATATTCTCTGATAAAAGGCCAAGAAAGCAAAAATTCTGCCGGGGTATGTAAACTTTTGAGCACAACTGTATGCCCTTTTTTCTTCTGGTGCCCAGTATGCTAATTCTCGGCTTGTGGTCCAGGAGGGCATGTAAAAAGAGTATTCTCTGGTGGTGGTTGTGGGGTGCAATCCTATAACCCCCCTCAATGATGCTGCTCAATCTCTTGCTCGGCAGCATGTGAAACTAGCTGATTGTCATGATCAAGCGAGGTCTTCCTGATCATGTATGAGCCTGGAGTATGAAGATTTTCCTGTACACACATAGGCAAGTCAAATAGAGTACAGGGAGATCTCGTGAGATCACCATGTTCAACCAGTTTTACATGCTTCCGAGCAGTGATTGAATCATAGGGTGGGTGAGGATCACACCCCCAGAGAAAACTCTTCTGACACGCCCTCTTGGACTGCAAACAGGAATTAGAATATTCTGCATCAAAAGGGAAAAAAGGTAATAACTCCGCAAGTAACTCAGAGACAAAATTAAAAAAAAAAGGTAAACTGATGCAGATTCAGGGAAGCACTGGGATTTGGGAACGGTAAACTCATTTTTCGCAGCATGAAAATACCCACCTCATGTACAAAGAAGACTTTGGCACCTGTATAAATTCCCACTCTCACCACCGCTCGCACGGCTGCATTCATTCCTGGAGATAAAGACAAAATGGATTATTTTAGAAGTCTAATTAATCTGCTATATTATTGTTGCAAACTGCTCAGAATACAATACTACAGCAAGAGACAAACTTGTTCATTGACTTGTAATTTACTCTGATCCACAGGATAACAAATAACTGACTGATTGCTGGCGGTTGAACCACGGAGACCACAGCCATCCAAACACAAAGCTCAGATTAGCCTCTCCTGAATGAGGAGATTCCATAGACAAATATTGTTATGGCACTGCTGTATATAGCTGATTCCATATACAATGAATACAGTAAAGGCAAATATGCCGATCCTCCACTCTACTCAAGATTATTGGGGACCCCTCACCCCCAGCAGTCAGTAAATTCTTCCTTATACTACAATAGCATCACAAAGCTTAACATGAATGAACTCCTATTTAAAGGGAACCTGTCCAGTCGGATATGCTAGTAATCTCTAGATATAGTGTTAATCTACTGATTAATAGAATTAGAAAGGTGTCTGGCCACCATACTGAAAGCGGCACACCCATGAGAAATGGAACTTTATTTCTCCAGGGAGCCGCGGGCTTCCATTTCTGTGGGCGCAGCTACAGTCGCTGCTCACTGCACAGAGCGGCGGCTATAAGCACAGCCTGCAGCGACCGACAGCCAGCTTTACACTGATGCAATGCAGAGCTGGCTGTCAGTCAAAGTAGCCAGGGTGTGCTTATGGCCACTGCTCACAGTATAGTGAGCAATGACCGTGGCAGCGCCGGCACGCCTCTATGACAGAAAGCTGGCGGCTCCTGGGAGTAATAAAGTTAACTTTCTCCCTGATTTCGCTATTTCAGAACGGCTGCTGGGTACCCTTCTAACACTGTTCATCTGCAGACTAACCCGACATCTAAACATTCATAGTGCTATCCAACCTGACCACTTCCTTTTAAAAGATCAATATTAAAGGAATAAAAGCAAAATATGAGCCAAAGTCAATTAAATAGCACTAATTCACTCTCATGACGATCATGGTCAATGAGACTAAAGACAATATCCACCATAGGGTCTTCGGGATTAAAGACTAGTCACAATATTAGTGTTTTATACCGGATGCTTGCTCACAATGGGCTTGTCACGTGTGTCAGAGTCTGCAGACCGTTGCTTTGCATCTGACTGCAGAAAGTCTCAGCAATTTGCTTTGCTGACCTCTTCCTGGGCCTTCTGACTCTAGGACCAAGTGGCAACCTTCTCACGGGTCTAGTTGACACACCTGGACCGGGGTGTTTATAACTTCCAGCTTGCTGCTCGAAAGGTGCAGGCGATATTGCTATTTCCAGTTCCCTGTTGCGGCATTGAGCTATAGCAGTCGGCTATCTTCCTCTCTGGTGTTTGGAGGACGTTCGTGTTTCTTTCTGAGTCTAATCAAGCTAAGTGTTCCCCCTTGTTTTTGTATCCCATTTGTCTTTAGTGGTAGAGGGGATTGACTAGCGCACATCCTGCCTTTTTCGTTGCACGGTTTATCGTTAGGGTCAGGCAGGGATTAGGTATCCTGCTCGGCGATAGATGCGGAACCTATATAAGGGCGATAGGGCAGACAGGGTGACGTTAGATCTGTCTAGGAGTCTCCATTCCACCCTTTCCTAGTGTTTGGTTCCCTTTACCTTATCGCTTCATGTTGCACTTAGCCTTTCCTCCACGTTGTGTGACATTATCACCCGCCTTTCACGTTTCTAAAAGGAAAAAAACTGACCCTTTTTTGTGGCATTTTATTTCTGTTTGGGTTTTATTTTTTTTTCGTTTGCTGGGTTCATGGATCTCATTGCTGCGCTAGCACTGCAGCTGCAGAGGGTGTCACTGGAGGTGACTGACCTTCGTTCTGAAGTCCAGCAGCAACGGTAGCACGTGCAGACTCCTATTGTGGGGGACGCTGCAGGTTGGCCGGTCCAGATTGAACGCCAAATTGCCCTCCCAGACAGGTTTTCTGGGGGTAGGGACAAGTGTTTGGTAATTAAGGAGGCATGCAAGTTCTACTTTAAACTTCATCCTTACTCCTCTGGAGATGAGGAGCAACGAGTAGGAATTGTTATTTCACTGTTGCAGGGGGAACCTCAGTCCTGGACTTTTTGTCTGCCACAGGATTCTATGTGTCTCCAGTCTGTTGAGGAGTTTTCAGGGCCCTTGCCCTGATTTAAAATGATCCTAACCGTATTTCCTTGGCTCAATCCAAGCTGTGTCACATTCAGCAAGGGAATCGTTCAGTGGAGGTGTATAGCTGTGAATTCTGCAGGTGGTGAACTGATACCAAATGGAATGACCCGACTCTCAGAAGCCAATTACTTCAGGGCCTCACTGAAAAGGTTAATGGACGCATTAGTAGTGTATGAAACTCCTGTGTCACTGGAAGCTGCCATGTCCTTGGCTATTCGGGTGGCTAGACGCCTGCGGGATAGATGGGTAAGACCACCTGCTTCTGAGCCCTCTTTCCGGGACAAGATCCCAGAGTTGGAGGGAAGGTCGGGGGTGAACCCATACTTGCGCGGAGTTAGAGGAACCCATGCAGTTGGGGAGTGCGTTCACGTCGTATGTTACCACCAACATTTGCAAGAAAAGGGGTGTATGGTTTTTTTTGTGGGAAGAAGGGACATTTCATTGGGACACATCCTCCTGTAATTACAAAGCAAAAACAGACTCAATTAACCCTTGGGAACCAAGAGCTTGATAATCAAGTGGTGTGTTAGTCTTCAACCTGCAATTCTCGTTTTGTCCTGACAGCAGAGGTAGTGCTAGAGAGTAAGTTCTGAAAAAAAATTCTGTGTTTGTAGACAGTGGAGCTGGAGTCAGTATGGTGGATGCAGAGTTTGATAGAACTCTGCTCTAGCTTGACTAAACCTATTCCTATTTGCACCATTGACTCAGCACCACTTTCACAGAGAACACTGTCACAAATTGCTTATAATATAAGACTGAAGGTGGGGTCTTCTCATTATGAAGTAATCCCTTGTTATGTACTGAAGGATCTCCAAACTCCAATTGGTCTGGGTTTGCACTGGTTGGTGAAGCATAATCCAACTGTGGATTGGCAATCCAGAGAGCCTGTGAAGTGGGGAGATTACTGTCATGGTAACTGCCTAAACGTTTCCCCTTCTGCTGTATCTACCGGGACCTTACTGACATTTTTGTCTGACTTTGAGAACCCTGCCCCAATTTTGCTGAAGGGGGTAGGCATTTTGGCCTTGTACTCTGACCTGGAAGGTGAGGTGTTGGAGGCTCAGAGGGACACCCTGCCTCCTGACCCTCGGGGAGATTGTTTGTGCTGTCTAAATTGCGCCACAAAGTAATTAGAGAATATTATGACTCTGTACTTGCTGGCCACCCAGGTGGTAAGGCAACCGCAGATCTCCTTTCTCGTCGTTTTTGGTTCCCATGGTTGCATCGGGATGTGGTTGAAAAGTGTCTACCTGCAAGTTCTAAAGTACCGTATACCCATCCATCTGGTCCTGTTTCGACACTACCTGTTCCTAACCAGATCAGGACAGGTATAAATGTATGACTGTCAGTAAACGCGTGCCAAGTCCGGACCTGAATGTGAATGATTCTGTGTGGTTGTCTACAAGGAATCTCAGTTTATGGGCTCCTTCCTGGAGGTTGAGACCTAGATTCATTGGTCCCTATAAGATAACCGCCGTTTTTGGCAGGGCTGTGGAGCTCGAGTCGTGCGGGTGATATTTCTATCTCCAGTTCCCTGTTGCGGCTTGGAGCTAAAGCAGTCGGCTTTTTTCCTCTCTGGTGTTTGGAGGACGTCGATGTTTCTGTCCGAGTCTACTCAAGCTAAGTGTTCTCCCTTGTTTGTATATCCCATCTGTCTTTAGTGGTAGTGAAGATTGACTAGCGCACATCCTGTCCTTCCCGATGAAGGGCTTATAGCCAGGATCAGGCAGGGAATAGGTATCCTGCTTGACGATAGGTGCGGAACTTATATAGAGACAATAGGGCAGACAAGGTGACGTTAGATCTGTCTAGAGGTCTCCACTCCCCCAATCCCTAGTGTTTGGTTCCCTTTCCCTTATCCCTTCATATTGCACTTAGCCTTTCCTAAATGTTGCATGACAGGGCTGTACATAAATCACAGAAAAAAACAGGTAAAACCTGCTGCTGACAAGGTCACATATATCACGTAAAAGAATCAGAATCATAAATCATGTGATGTCAAACTTCCAACAGTTTCTTCTCTGCGCTTGCCACCACTCCAGGAGGTAATCGTGTGGTATAATCCTTTTCTCACCATTATCAGCAGTCATCTACTGTGGAAACATCTGCCATCACAGCAAACTATGGCAGAGGTATTTCCTCAATGGAAGTACAGTGACAAAACCAATAACCTCTAGGATAAAACAGGTTACAACATGGATCACCAGAGAAAAGGACAAGTGATCGCGACTGTACATGTCTTGTGTAGTCCTATCCCCAGCCTCGGAAATCATAAATTACCAGCCCCTTAGATTACCATCCAATTTATTATTAATGAGTTCAAGGAGCAGACAAATCACAACTCAGAGAATGCTGGATCATGTCTTCATGGTAGAAGTGCCACCCCAAAAGACAAATAAGATGTGACTTGCTTAGGCCAAGAAACACGTATTGGGCCAGTGAAAATCTGTCATTTCATCTAAGGACTCCAAAAAATGAGATTTTGAACTAACCTGTGTGTCCTCAAGAGAGACAGGAGGCTCAATATTCGAGCATTTGGGTGCTTGATCGAGTACCGACCAGTTCAGCGTATCGCATATCTCTTGCACTTTCTATGGCAGGTTTATATCTACTGCTAAAATGAATAACTTTATTCGCATACCTGCAACATATTCAGCAGCTTTTTGCAATTTAGATGGTTAACCCCTTTACCCCCAAGGGTGGGTGGTTTGCATGTTTTTGACCAGGCCAATTTTTACAATTCTGTCCACGGCCCCTTTATGAGGTTATAACTCTGGAACGCTTCCATAAATCCCGGTGATTCTGACATTGTTTTCTTGTGACATATTGTACTTCATGCTAGTGGTAAAATTTATTTGATATGACTTGCGTTTATTTGTGGAAAAAAAAATGGAAATTTGGCGAAAATGATGAACATTTCGCAATTTTCCTACTTTAAATTTTCATGCCCTTAAATCACAGAGATATGTTACACAAAATACTTAATAAGTAATATTTCTCACATGTCTACTTTACATCAGCACAATTTTGGAAACAACATTTTTTTTTGTTAGGAAGTTTTAAAGTTTAAAATTTGACCAGCGATTTCTCATTTTTACAACACCATTTTATTTTAGGGACCACATCACATTTGAAGTCACTTTGAGGGGTCTATATGATAGAAGATACCCAAATTGACACCATTCTAAAAACTACACCCCTCAAGGTGCTCAAAACCACATTTAAGATGTTTATTAACCCTTCAGGTGCTTCACAAGATTTTTTTGAGTGTTTAAAAAAAATGAACATTAACTTTTTTCACAAAAAATTTACTACAGATCCAATTTGTTTTATTTTACCAAAGGTAACAGGAGAAATTGGACCCCGAAAGTTGTTGTGCAATTTGTCCTGAGTATGCTGACACTCCATATTTGGGGGTAAACCACTGTTTGGTCGCATGGCAGAGCTCAGAAGGGAAGGAGCACCGTTTGACTTTTTCAACGCAGAATTGGCTGGAATTGAGATCAAACGCATATCGCATTTGGAGAGCTCCTGATGTACCTAAACAGTGGAAACTCCCCAATTCTAACTCCAACCCTAACCCCAACACACCCCTAACCCTAATGCCAGCCCTAACCCCAACCGTAATCCTAACTTTAGCCCCAACCCTAACCCTAATGGGAAAATGGAAATAAATACTTTTTTTAAATTTAATATTCCCTAACTAAGGGGGTGATAAAGGGGGGTTTGATTTACTATTTATAGCAGGTTTTTATATCGGTTTTTATGTTTGGCACCTGTCACACAAAAAAAGATGCTTTTTATTGCAAAAAAATAGTTTTTGCATCACCACATTTTGAGAGCTATAATTTTTCCAAATTTTGGCCCACAGAGTCTTGTTTTCTGCAGGACGAGTTGACATTTTTATTGGTAACATTTTTGGACACATGACATTATTTGATCGCTTTTTATTCCAATTTTTGAGAGGCAGAATGAACAAAAACCAGCAATTCATGAATTTCTTTTTTGGGGAGGCGTTTATA
The DNA here is from genome assembly GCF_051348905.1 of Ranitomeya variabilis. Taxonomy (NCBI): domain Eukaryota; kingdom Metazoa; phylum Chordata; class Amphibia; order Anura; family Dendrobatidae; genus Ranitomeya; species Ranitomeya variabilis. The sequence continues at coordinate 662,908,776 of NC_135234.1, forward strand.
CCATTCCGCGTGTGGTGAAATTGATAAAGCAGTTTTATTCTTCGGGTCAGTACGATGACAGCGATACCTCATTTCTATGATTTTTTTGTGCTTTGGCGCTTTTATACAATAAAATCTATTTTATATAAAAAATATTTCTTTTTGCATCGATGGAGCTATTTGGCGGCTTTATTGCGGGACAAGATGACGGTTCGTCTTTTTGATTGCGTGTTATTCCACTTTTTGTTCGGCGGTATGATGACAAAGCATTGCTTTTTTGCATTTTTTTTTATTGGTGTTCACTAAAGGGGTTAACTAGTGGGACTGTTTTATAGGTCGGGTCGTTACGGACGCGGCGATACTAAATATGTGTACTTCTTACTTTTACACTTTGTCCCACTATGGGACACTCATTTTGTGCAGACAGGTCGCTTCTATAGCATGCAAATCTGCATGCTATAGAAGCTGTCAGCGCTGCAGTTTCTATTACACTGACATGAGAGACTTCCTGATCATCACTGTGCATGACAGGAAGTCATAACAACATCGGGTCTCCATGGCAGCGATCGGGACCCCGCGGCATGCTGCGGGGTCTCCGATTCAAAGGCAGAGGGGTTGATCGCAGTGTTCCAGGGGTTAAAGTGCACTCCTGGCACTTAGGGCTGGGAATTAGGTGTGAGAGTCAGCTGAAACCCGGCTGCGATCAGCCACGCCCCCCCCCCCCCCCCCCCCCCCCCCCCCCCCCCCCCCCCGTGAGCGCAGCTGATCGCCCATGACATACTATCCTGTCTATGGTCAGACGGGCACATGGACGGGATAGTACATCCAATGGCAGAAAGGGGTTAATGTACAAACAATTCAAACAAGAGGAGTGAGGACCCTGCTCAGCAGAACTTACAATCTATGAGGTGATAGGGGAGACACAAAAGGTAAAAAGTGTTTGTCGTGTATGGTCCAGTCATCAATATAATAAAAAGGACTATTTGTATAAGACTTGTGTGCATGAACCGGTCACCAGTCAGTATTATACAAGGATATAAACAAAGTGCTACTGAGTGAATGGAGCGCAGAGGAACAGATAACAGAATGGACCAGATTCTGAGGAAGTGTTGGAAGGGAGACTGTGGACACTGGGAATTATTATTTTTTTTATCTGTGGTAGTGCATTCCAGAGAACTAATGCAGCACAAGAAAAGTCTTGGAGACAAAAGTGGGAGGTCCGGTTTGGAGAAGGTTAGTCTTAGACCATTAGTAGATCAGAGGTATACAGAGATGAGGGAGGAGATGTTGGGCAGTGCAGTACTATAGAGAGCTTTATAGAAGAGTATTATACATTTATGATGTATTCTATAGAAGATGGACAATGACTGGAGCAGGACAGAGGCATTGGTGTAGCGGCTGGATAAAAATATGATCCTGGCTGAGGAATTCCGAATAGATTAGAGAAAGGAGAGTTTAGCGAGGGGAAGACCGGTGAGGAGTTGCAATAGTCAAATGAGAATGAATCTGAGAGACAATAAGAGATTTTACTGTTTAAAAAGTAAGAAAAGGATAGATCCTAGAAATGTTTTTTTATGTGCAGGTGACATAAGTGAGTGAGTGATTGGATACAGGGAGTGAAGAAAAGATCTGAGTTATATAAAATCCCAAAACAGTAGGAATGCAGAGTTGGTGTTATGGTAGTTTGTCAAATGCAAAAGGAAATATTAGGTAGGTTAGTAGAGGGAGGACAAGAAGTCCAGTTTGGCAAAGATTCAGTTCCAGGTAAAGAATATAATGTTAGCGAGAGTGGAAATAAAATCTGTAATATCCTTTTTTCTGTTGATTATGGCAGACACATGAATCTCTCCTTATGGATCATTCCAATTATAAGGCTAAAAAGTGACCGTACATCAGCGCAGAAGCAATGACCAGCTAGGCTCATCAAGTATGGAAATATTAGTCAGTGATCTAAAAAATCATTCAATTAAGAAACTCTTTAAGAGACGGCTTGAATCTTCTACAAATTTCGGTCATGGAGTCAGACTGCCGGACCCCCCACCGATCTGTTCACTGGGAGCTGTGATATAGTACTAAGCACGGTGGGTGGGCACAAGCACCAGGAATATGTTACACTATTGTAAGATGCAAATTCTAATAAGGCAGCACTAATCTGGTACAGGAGGAAGGGGGAGAGAGACACGCAGAACCAAAAACCATTGAACTGTCTCTTTAAGCCAATAAATAATTCTAGCATAAGACAATACAATAAAATGAGAAAAATTACCTTGGGCATCTCCTCCCGATGTAAGGACAGCAATAGCTTTGCCAACTCCCAGAGTCTGGGCTTCATGGTGCTTAGATCCTGGCAGCATTTTCTTATCTGTAGAGTGACACAATTTCTTGCATGAATCCGTCTGCCCACAGCCTGCCTCCTTCCAAGCTGCCCGCAGAGTGAGGCAGAGCGGAGAGGGCTGCGGTGTTTTGTAGGTCACACTATCCCTCAGAATGACAAGCCAAAATGTCACTATAGGTTACCTTCTATGCGCAGTCAGCCAAACATAATCCACCCGGCCAGTGAGGGCCAAATAAACAAATACAAGTGATGCCCTGCAAGGGGGCTAGTATACGGCTACAAGGACATGGCCCGTACACATCAGAGACATGCTGATCTGACTTTCAGGGGCTCAGCTTTGCAGTCAAAAATCAATGCTGCCAGTGCTCCTAAATGTGTCTGTAGGCATGCTAGAATAGGAAAAAGATTTTGGGGGAAAAATCCGACCTGTCAGACCGATATTTTCCTTGATGCTAGATCTCCGCTAACTGTCTGCAATTAGATCAGTCGGGCATGCATGTTTACTGACATAGGGAGAGGAAATACGCAAGGATTTATGTATGGCTGCACGTCTCTTCCGGGAATCAAAGGATCTGACATGTTAAAATCCAACAAACCCAATCGTCGGGTCCCTCCTGTGCAGATCTATGTGTCTCCATGGTTACGGCTCTGAAGAATTCTGTGTGTTCTTATTCCGCAGTCCTGTGCTGCTCCATTACATCTGTGCCCCCCACCCTGCCACCCAGATTAGACTGCACGCAGTCCGGGAACTCACCAAGGAAAGAGACAGGTCTGTACAGGAGCTGTTCATGCAAAATTGGACAACATTTTACATAATGGTGATTTGTAAAGTTGTAGTAATGTTTTGTACTCGCATTAAAAACAGCTGTCAAAGTGCAGATACCCTTAATGTTTCCATAGTGTGTTATTTTTTGACACCTTCTTGGCTGTAGTTACACTTAAACTTTCCCCCGACTATGGAGCAGTAGCTGTGATGAATGAAACATTTAGTTTTGTTACTTGATCGCTTTGCTCTATGAGTGGCCCGGGTGCAGTCAGGCAGACATGTGGAGGTGTGGAGAAGTGCTGCCTTCCTCCTCTGTCTGAAATGCAGAACAGGTCCAGCTTCTTATGGCTGTTGTAACTTGATGCAGAAAGTAGCTTCGTCAAGCAGCTTAGGCAGGAAGCAGGTTCTGGTAAGTACAGAAGTTTAGAAACACTATATAAAAAGACACATCTGCATGTTTTTTCTTAATAGCGCTCCTGCTATGAAGCGCACATAGTACATCACCCAGCTTTGCACACAGACTTCCCTCTGCTTTTTGCTTTCATATGGTATGCCTTTCAGCTAACCCCAGCTTACCCTGTGTTATTTATGGCGTTGTTTACTCAGGCTTGATTGTATGCATCTGGTCCACTCTTAATTCTCTGACCAAGATGAGCAGAGACCACTCCTCTCTGCTTCACACCTGAACGCACTTAGTTTTCCATATATTGCATAGCAAAAGTCTGCAATGACTTTAGTCTGCAGTGTGATCCCTAGAAGTGTGTCCTAAAAGTGTGGATTACATTAGACTTAAAACCTGCATTGAACCTGAAGGGAACTGAAGGTAACTGGCCAGTCACTGCAAACAATGTTTCTGTTTGTTGTCACTTTTACCCCTATATTCTTTCATTCTGCTACCTCCCCCAATACCTACACCAAGTAAAGAACTGTTTATCTCTGCTTCAATCCTCCCCATCCATCTCACCTCCTCCTCAGAACTGTTCCTTAACATACAATCCTCTGTCTCAAAGCACAGGCAGCCCCCTCATGCCCTCTCCTGCTCCCACCTGCTAACGCTATCTCTGCTCCTTCTCACTGCTGGTGATATCTCTCCAAATCCTGGTCCTCCTCACCATATTCCCACAGTCATTTCTACCTCCCATCCACGCTCCATCACAAACTTCCGTAACCTCTCTAACCTTATACCCATTCGCCCAACCACCGCTTCCCCTGTCCCACTAACAGGAGCTCTGTGGAACGCTCGCTCTGTCTGTAACAAGCTTTCCTACATCCATGATCTTTTTGTTACTACCAAACTTTCCTTCCTCGCCATCACCGAAACCTGGCTCACCCCTTCTGACACAGCCCTCCCCTGCTGCACTCTCTTACGGTGGCTTCCACCTTTCTCACACACCCCGCCCCAGCAGCAAGCATGGCGGAGTTATTTTTCTCCTGTCAGATAACTGCTCCTTCACCCCAATCCCACTGCCACCCTCTGTTACCCTCCCTTCCTTTGAGGTGCACTCTGTGCGCATCTACTCCCCCTCCAACCTCCAACTGGCTGTCATTTACCGCCCCCCAGGGCCAGCCACCATCTTCTTTGACCACTTCACCACCTGGCTACTTCATTTCCTTTCTGCAGACATCCCCACTATCATCATGGGCGATTTCAACATCCCCATTGACACTTCCCTCTCAGCTGCCACTAAACTTCTATCTCTCACTTCCTCCTTCGGCCTCACTCAATGGTCTTCTGCAGCCACTCACAAAGATGGTCACACACTGGACCTCATCTTCACCCGCCTCTGCTCCCTATCTAACCTCTCTAACTCACCTCTTCCTCTCTCTGACCACAACCTTCTCACATTCTCATCTCTCTCCACTCCATGTCTACAATCCCCACCCCACAAACTTTCACACCCTCGCAGAAATCTTAAACATCTTGACCTACATTCATTCTCTGAATCCCTCCTCCCTCTCACAGACATAAGTTCCATACACAATGCGGATGACGCTGCCACTCTATATAACACCGCAATAGCTGTAGCTTTGGAATCTGCTGCCCCACTTACACATACCAAAGCTTGCAAAATCAACAGACAGCCCTGGCACACCAGTCTGACCAAAGAACTGAGGTGAGCTTCCAGGGCTGCTGAGCGCAGATGGAAAAGATCCCACTCCAACGAGCACTTCATCGCATTCAAACAGTCCCTCACTACTTTCAAGACCACACTCGCCACAACTAAACAAACCTACTTCTCATCTCTCATATCCTACCTGTCTCACAACCCTAAACAGTTATTCAACACCTTCAATTCTCTCCTCCGTCCCCCAGCACCTCCTCCCTCCCCACTTACCTCCGCTGAAGACTTTGATGTTATCAATCTTCTGCTTGAAGAATGAGGCAGAGACAGTTTTGGTCAACAAGCCCCAGAGCCCTTCCTCCCAACTTCCCTACCCTCCACCTCCAAAACCAACTTCTCCACCATTACAGAAGATCAACTCGCCACTCTACTCTCAAGATCGCATCTCACCACCTGTGCACTTGACCCGCTCCCATCCCACCTCATCCCAAACCTCACCACAATCTTCATCCCAACCCTAACCCATCTCTTCAACCTATCACTAACAACTGGTGTTTTCCCCTCAAGCTTTAAACATGCCTCCATCACACCTATCCTCAAAAAGCCCTCTCTTGACCCATCCTCTGTATCTAGCTATCGTCCTATATCGCTTCTCCCCTATGCCTCAAAACTATTGGAACAACACGTCTACCTTGAACTGTCCTCCCATCTCTCTTCTTGCTCCCTCTTTGACCGCTTACAATCTGGCTTCCGGTCACACCATTCCACTGAAACTGCCCTAAGGTCACCAATGACCTCTTAACCGCCAAGAGCAAGCGACACTACTCCGTTCTCCTCCTCCTCGACCTGTCGGCGGCCTTTGACACAGTGGACCATTCCATATTATTACAGACGCTCTCATCCCTTGGCATCACAGACTTGGCCCTATCCTGGATCTCCTCATACCTAACAGACCGGACATTCAGCGTCTCCCACTCACACACCACCTCCTTACCTCGCCCCCTATCTGTCGGAGTCCCACAAGGTTCAGTCCTTGGGCCCCTGCTCTTCTCCATTTACACCTTTGGCCTGGGACAGCTCATAGAATCTCATGGCTTTCAGTATCACCTCTATGTTGATGACACACAGATCTACATCTCTGGACCAGATATCACCTCCCTACTAACCAGAATCCCTCAATGTCTGTCCACTATTTCATCCTTCTCCGCTAGATTTCTGAAACTTAACATGGACAAAACAGAATTCATCATCTTTCCCCCATCTCACGCGACCCCCCCAACGAACCTATCCATTACAGTAAATGGCTGCCCACTCTCCCCCAGTCCCACAAGCTCACTGCCTCGGGGTAATCCTTGACGCTGATCTCTCCTTCAAACCACATATCCAAGCCCTTTCCACTTCCTGCCGACTTCAACTCAAAAATATTTCACGAATCCGTTCATTCCTCAATCAAGCATCTGCAAAAACCCTAGTCCATGCCCTCATCATCTCTCGCCTCGACTACTGCAACCTCCTGCTCTGTGGCCTCCCCTCGAACACTCTCGCACCCCTCCAATCTATTCTAAACTCTGCTGCCCGACTAATCCACCTGTCCCCCCGCTATTCTCCGGCCTCTCCCCTCTGTCAATCCCTTCACTGGCTCCCCATTGCCCAGAGACTCCAGTACAAAACCCTAACGATGACATACAAAGCCATCCACAACCTGTCTCCTCCGTACATCTGTGACCTCGTCTCCCGGTACTTACCTACACGCAACCTCCGATCCTCACAAGATCTCCTTCTCTACTCCCCTCTTATCTCCTCCTCACACAATCGTATACAAGATTTCTCTCGCACATCGCCCCTACTCTGGAACTCTCTACCCAACACATCAGACTCTCTCCTACCATCGAAACCTTCAAAAAGAGCCTGAAGACCCACCTCTTCCGACAAGCCTACAACCTGCAGTAACCACCGATCAACCAACCGCTGCACGATCAGCTCTATCCTCACCTACTGTATTCTCACCCATCCCTTGTAGATTGTGAGCCTTCGTGGGCAGGGTCCTCACTCCTCCTGTACCAGTTATGACTTGTATTGTTTAAGATTATTGTACTTGTTTTTATTATGTATACCCCTCCTCACTTGTAAAGCGCCATGGAATAAATGGCGCTATAACAATAAATAATAATAATAATAATAATATTTGACATGAAATCAGAATAAACCTAACCTGTTAGGTCAATTAAGATTACCATAATTATTAATATTTGCCAAATGTCAGGATAATGAGAGAATTTTTTTAAGGCATTTTTTTTTATTACTTACTGCAAAGTCAAAGATTTACATACAATAAGATTACTATGCCTTTAACCCCTTTGTGTCAGATACAATTTGGTACTTAATGACCAAGCCAATTTTTACTATTCTGACCACTGTCACTTTATGAGTTAATAACTCTGGAACACTTAATAATAATCTTTATAATAATCTTTATTTTTATACATTGCTAACATATTCCACCGCACTTTACAGTTTGCACACATTATCGCTGTCCCTGATGGGGATCACAATCTAAATTCCCTATCAGTATGTCTTTGGAGTGTGGGAGGAAACCGGAGAACCCAGAGGAAACCCACGCAAACACAGGGAGAACATACAAACTCCTTCAGCGTATCCCACTGATTCTGAGAATGTTTTTTCGTGACATATTGTACTTCACGTTAGTGGTAAAAATTTCTTTGATATAACTAGCGTTTATGAAAAAAAAGGAAATTTGGAAAAAATTCGAAAATTTAGCAATATTCCAATTTTTTATTTTTATGCCCTTAAATCAGAGAGTGGTGTCACACAAAATAATTAATAAATAACATTTCCCACATGTCTACTTTACATCAGCACAATTTTGGAAACATATTTTTTTTTGGTTAGGACGTTATAAGGGTTAAAAGTTGACAAGTGATTTCTCATTTTTCCAACAAAATTTACAAAACCATTTTTTTAGGGACCTCCTCACATTTGAAGTGACTTTGGGGGGTCAATATAACAGAAAATACCCAAATGTGACACCATTCTAAAAACTGCACCCCTCAAGGTGCGCAAAACCACATTCAATAAGTTTATTAACCCTTCAGGTGCTTCACAAGAACTAAAGCAATGTGGAAAGATTAAAATAAACATTTTACTTTTTTCCCAAACAAATTACTTTGGAACCAATTTTTTTTATGTTCACAAGGGTTTCAGGAGAAAGTGGACCACAAAATTTGTTGTGCAATTTCCCCTGAGTACACCGATACCCTGTATGTGGGGGAAAGCCAATGTTTGGGTGTATGGCAGGGCTCAGAAGGGAGGGAGCACTGTTTACCTTATCGAACGCAAAATTGGCTGGAATCAATGGTGGCACCATATCGCGTTTGGAGACTCACTGATTTAGCTAAACAGTGGAACCCCCCAATTCTAACTCCAACCCTAACCATAGCTACAAACCTAACCCTAACACACCCCTAATCCGAATCCCAATCCTACCCTAACTTTAGCCCAACCCTAACCCTAATGGAAAAACGGAAATAAATATATTTTTTTCATTTTATTATTTTTACCTATCTAAGGGGGTTTGGTTTATTATTTTGATCACTGTGATAGGGTCTATCACAGTGATCAATATGAACCAATAGGAAAAATTTCCTATTGTTGCCGGAAGCTAGCCGGCAGATCTTAGCGGGTGCACTGCGCATACGCCCGCCATTTTCTCCAGTAAGAAGACGCCGGCGGTTCTCACATCAGAGGAGAGAGAATTTAAATGGGAAATCTGCATTTTTTTGCGGTTGCCGTTATTCCGTTAATAATGTCGATCACAACACTGAGATCGGTAAAAACCGACCCGAATCATGTTTTCTGGGGTCTCAGCTACCCACGGTAGCCAAGACCCCAGATAAATTCTGACTCTGGGGGGCGCTATACACTTATTTCTCAGCGCTGTTAAAAAGCGGTGCTGAGGCGAAGTCTAAAGAAATCAGTCAAGATATCAGGAATTGTGGATTTGCACAAGTCTGGCTCATCCTTGGGTACAACTTGAAGATATCTGAAGGTGCCTTGTTCAACATTTATATGCAAGTACAAATAAGATGGGAATGTCCAGCCATGATACCGTTCAGGAAGGAGCCGGGTTCTGTGTCCCAGAGATGAACATGCTTGGGTCTGACATGTGCATATCAACCCAAGGACAAAAATAAAAGACTTTGTTAAGATAATGGCGGAAGCTGGTAAGATTGTGTCAATATCCACAGTGAAACGAGTACTGTATCAACATGGAATGAAAGGCCACTCTGCCAGGAAGAAGCCATTACTCCAAAAGAAACATAAAAAAAGCCAGATTAATGTTTGCAAATGCACAGAGGAACACAGGCCTTAATTTTTGGAGACATGTCCTGTGGTCTGATGAAACTAAAATTGAACTTTTTGGGCGTAATGACCATTCATTACGTTTGGAGGAAAAGCTTGGAAGCCTAAGAGCACCATCCCAACTGAGAAATACTGGGGGGGTGTTGCAGCGTCATGTTGTGGGATTGATTTGCTGCAGGAGGGACTGGTGCACTTCACAAAATAGATGGTATCACGAGAGAAGAAGATTATGTGGCAATACTGAAGCAACATCTCAACACATTAGCCAGAAAGATAAAGCTTGGGTGGAAATGGGTCTTCCATATGGACAATGACCAGAAGCATACTGCCAAAATCGTAACAAAGTGGCTTAAGGATAACAAAGTCAATGTTTTGGAGTGGTCATTACAAAGCCCTGATCTCAATCATACTGTAAATTTATGGGCAAAGCTGAAAAGGCAGGTGCGAGCAAGGCGACATACAAACCTGGATCAGTTACACCAGTTTTGTCAAGAGGAATGAGCCCAAATTCCAACCAACTATTGTGAGAAGCTTGTGGAAGGATATCCCAAATGTTTGACCCACGTCATTAAGTTTAAGGGCAATGGTACCAAATACTAATGATGTGTATGTAAACTTTTGACTTTGCAGTAAGTAATAAAAATGATTAAAACATTCTCTTTCATTATTCAGGCATTTGGCAAATATTAATAATTATGGTAATCCTAACTGACCTAAAACAGGAAAGGTTTATTTTTATTTCATGACAGATATTGAGAAAAACATGCATATGTGCCTTTTTATATAGTTTATATAAACTTCTGGTTTCAACTGTATGTGTGCAGGGGCGGACATACCATTGGTGCAACTTGTGCAGCCGCACAAGGGTCAAAGTGGAAAAGGGATGCTCTCACACCTCACCGCAGTTGTAATTGTGCATTATAAGGAGCGATAGGACTGCAAAGGGCCCATCCCATATAGTGTTCTTGCACAGGGGCCATCACCCATCCGTGTCCACCCGTGTATGAGTTTGCAAAGTGTAGAAATGATCATTTCTTATAAATGTTAACTCAAAATTTTGTACAGAGGAACAAGGAGAAACTCGGCATAGTCATATCCTATGACTAAGGACGCCGTTGTGCACCAGGAACGCGTCTGGTTTTAACATGTGAATTGGATTTTAAGGTTTTATATTTTTTCAATAACGTCTGAATTGTTTAAGAATTGTTGGATGTAAGTGCCGAATTTCTCTTTGTTACTCTGATCATTAGCTGTGCTTCACCGCAGGATCGGCACCCACCACATTGACTTCAACCGTCATATATGGACTACACAGCGTGATGAACTCCTCCTTTTTTCTATTTCCTAAAAATCCTGGACATTACCGATGCCTACTACTAATGTTAGCATCTATTCATGCAAGGGGACTGAAGAATGCTTACTGTAAAAACTACCAAAACGTAGTCACAACAGAACAAAAATCAAAACAAAACATAAAAACAATTCATCTTACCAGTTCCAGTCTCACTGGGGTTTTTAGTGGCGAAGACCTCGTCCTTCAGGCTCTCTGATAATAGAAGCACAGATATTCACAATCCAGGTATGTTATTCTATAGACAGTCTTACGTTATTATAATTCTGACTATGCTGAAAGCTAGAAACGCCATACAAGTATCGGCAAACGTTCTTGATTACATAATACAGTAGATGTTCAAGAAGGTTCATAGCTGGCAGCACAGACAAAGACAGCAGTGCTCAGTAATCTGGTCAGGTACAGAAGAGAAAGCAGCCAGACAAACCGTCAACTATTCAGATCATCAACACCGACTAATTACAAGAAATTAGAAATAGCCAAATTCTTGATTTTACTCCTACATGTCCTTCTGAATGAACCCTGTGTATTTGTTTTATGAATAAAATATACTTTTGTAAAAGCTTTAGCAGCTTTAGTTTAGATCTGGCTTGGCTCTTCTGTATTTTTTCCAGCAGAACAGTATGTCAGGACACCGGTTGTGTATGGATCTGCAGCGCGGCCCCATTCATTTAACTACGGAGGTCCCTTAATACCCAGGGTCAGTCAGGATTCTTCACTGGCCTCAGAGCTCGCATGCTGTACAATTGGAATTCCAGTAAGAGGCATGTGGATACACGTCATGTATGTGGCAATGAAAGGGAAATCTCAAATTGCTATAGTACTTAAGAACAAACGGACATAGTAAAGTTATCAAGTTATATTCCAAAGCAGAAAAAGAACAGCGACAATCACCAAATAGTTGTCATCTTCTTTACCAGTGATTATCTAGCAGACATATTTGACGTGTACTGTATATTAGTTGCAGAGTAAAGAGCTGGTGCTCAAAGTGACGCAACGGCCATTTATCAACACTCGAACTTAAAGCGAACTTGTCAGCAGGATTTTGCTAACTAAACTAGATCCATTTTCATGTTGCCACTGTTACAGTGATTAAAATGATATATGGGGTGAAGAAATCAGTCTTGTGGTTCTTGTATATTCAGTGCTAGAAATGTTCAGCTAAGCATATGCCCATGCTCTGGGGCGGGACTGTAGGCAGAGAGCCTAATCTTCCTGCTCTAAGCTAGAGAAACCAAGTAAAGACCTGCCCATCCGTCTGTTTACCCCCTTTTGTCTGATCCGCTATCTCCTGGTATTCTGACATCGGAAGTTACCTGACTACGCCTTCGTCTCTTCCTTCTGATTATGACGTACCCTCCTGGCTTCTGACCTCAGACTCCTTGACTATCATATCTCACAACTTGTCTGTGAGAGGTGACTCAGCGTCAAATTATTATTGTAAGTAGTGCACGCGCATTAGGCCAAGTCACGCATCGGCACTGCGGTACTTTTAATGGCAGTGCAGTTATTGCATATATGCACACACAATGTAGCAAAAATAACGTTGGAAATATCTGTATATTTTTGACATTTATAAAGCCATGCACCGTTCTACAACAAACTTCTGATAATTACACATACAGCACAGCAAGCATACATGTTTGAATGGTGTGTAACAAATTATTTATATTGTGTCCTCTCTCAAAAGGGAAAATCTGATAAAATTAAGAACATGCTACAATAAAAAAAGAAGAATCACAGTGAAAATAATAAAAAACAGCAATTCGCTATCAACTGATAAATTTGCAATAAAAAAATAAGTCAGAAAAGAAGATCAAAATAATGGAAAGTGAATTGCAAGAAAATTGCCAGTAATATAGTAGATTAGCAGCTGCACCATTTTGCTTGGGCCTGCTGGGTTGAGAAATAAGGATTGCACATGCACAACGTATTATGTGCAAATCACTGGTACAAGAATGTAGGTAATATACCAAAGAGGTGAATGGAAATAAATCCCTTTCACTAGGTATCTGATTACACGTGCCAATATGGAGCACTAACCGACCAGTGATCAGCTGCTTGTTTGATAATCAGCGGATATTAGTCCCATTCAGAGCTCGGGCACACGACCGTACTTTCAGTCTGAGTGCTGTTTGTTAAAAAATGGACAACACTTGGACCAATGTTATTCAATGGGGCAGTGGAGATGAACGATTTTTTTTTTACTGACAAACTGCATTTGAAAAAAAAAAAATTGCAGCATGTAGGATTTCATTCCTATATTTGGATGACACCTATTCAAGTCTATAGGTGTGAAAAAATAATCAAATGCCATAGGGAGAAACAGCACAGCCTCCAATTTTGACTTTTACATTGCAATTCTGTAACATAGGAAACTACCGTATAAATGGTCCTGTAAATGATCAATAGCTGCTGCTGTAAAAAACGGATTGTAAAAATAAGGATAAATTCTGTAGCTGAAAGCTTTATTTCCATGTTTATATTCCCCCAAATGGATAATAAAAACGGAAATAGGAAAAGTGACATGTGAACGGAGCCCAAGATGCTTGATAACAGAACATTCCATAATAAGTGTAAAGTGTCAGACACACACATGCAACAAATGATATAAGTCACCACATTACAAGGACATGCCGGCATTACACACAGAGCAATTACCCTTAGAATCTACTAACCAGGAAAATTCTTCTTTCTTTTGGTGAACTGAAAACAGGTGAAGAAAAGGTAGATGCCTAGTGAGACTGTCACCGAAATAAAAAGTTTGATAATAACCCTATCAAGTTCAGTGGCAGCACACATAGCCCGTGGCTGCAGTCATTGGCTCATTGATATTTATAGCAGAAGTTCTGAAGCCGGCAGCAGCTGCTGGAAAAGCCCCTCCTACTGGCGAGACGCAGCATAGCTGCGATACTGGGGACAGCTGAAATAACCCTAGCACAAGTTCAAGCACAGCAGCCATCAAAGTGATACAGCATTTTCCATTAATATTTTAAAACAAAAATTCTATATATACATCTATAATATTAAAATAAAAAAACATATTGCATGCTAACTCGGAAAGAAAATTTGAGGACCATACAAGAATAAATTGAATCTGTCCCTAGATGCTACCCCACCTTAGAGCAGCATGATGTAGAGGCAAATACCCTGATTCCAGTGATGTGTCACTTCCTCAGCTGCTTGCTGCAGTATTGATAAAATCACTTTTTTCTGCTGCAGATCTAAGGCTATGTGCACACAGTGCGTTTTTGATGCATTTTGCGGCGTTTTTCCATGCGGCAATGTGCCAAAAACGCTATGGAATCCTTATGCAAGCTTATTCAATGAGAATCCTGAAGTGTTGTGCACATAATCAGTAATTTTCCTCAAGTATTTGCAATGCGTTGTTTTCTGCAGCATGTCAATTTTTTTTACATTTCTGCAGCAAAAACACAGGTTTAAAAATGTTTGCGGATTTGATGAGTTCTTGTTTGGGATTTTACCGGCTTCCTATTGTGTTTTCCCACGCTGTCATCTGTATGACAGTGTGGGAAACACCGACGTGGTGGTTCTTATCAGAGGTAAAGCTACTGCTGGTAAGGCCTCTTTCACACTTCAGTCTTTTGGCGTCAGTCTGAAACCGCCATTTTCCTCAAATAGCGGATCCGCCATTTTATTTTGGCGGATCCACTATTTTCCCATAGACATGCATTAGCGACGGATTGTGGCGGATGGTCGTCCGTTCCATCCGCCATGCGACGGATCCGTCGAAATTTGGCGGACGTTGTCTAGACATAGACGGACATTATAACGTTTTTTGTCTGCGCCGAAATGGCGGTTCGCGACGGATCCGTCGCGTCCGCCATTCCATAGAATGGGCGCCTATGGGCGACGGATCCGTTGCGACCGTCATTTCGGCGGATCCGTCGCCCCAATCCGCTTTTTCAATTGCGCATGCTCCAAAAAGTAGATACTTTTCCCAGACAAACCCCAAGAACGGATCCTTCAAAAAAACGGATCCGTTAGAACCGTTTTCTCAACAATTGTGTCGGATCTGTCGATCCGTCACTATGTCGGAGCAGACTGACGCCAAACAACTGAAGTGTGAAAGAAGCCTAAGACTGTCGGTCAGAGCGCTGGGGATCATGCTGTTAGATGTCAGCATGACCCCGCAGCTGTGACTGTGACCCGCAGGCATGGGCCAATGAGACTCCCATCGGGGTACGTCTGCTTTCACTGACAACAGTGACAGAAAGTGCCGCTGATGGGAGACAGTCCCATCTGCCGGCATCTGTGCTCACAGTTTAAAAAAAAAAAAAAAAAGTAAAATTACATACATATTCAAATAAAAAAAAATTATACTCACCTAACACCAAATCCCGACTGAAGGTAACTATAGGTCATTGACCTACATTTCCTTCAGTCGCGGTGATGCGCCCCCTGGTGGATGTCCTCATATGACCTGGAGCGTGGGAAAAAGTTCCCAGGCTGCAGTTCATGAGAACATCCAGCAGGGGCGCATCACCGCAACTGAATGTAAGTATAGATCACTGCTTTCCTTTCAGCACCCGGGGATTACAGGCACGAGCGAGTGGTTTATCGCAGCTCGTGCCTGTAATATTAGTTAACCCCTTCAGATGGATTACCTCGTGGGACGTGATAGGACATCAGAGAGGGTATGTATATTGTGTGTTTATTGTTTTGCCAAGCGAGGGTCTGAAAATGGATTGAGAGATCAATAAATTATTAAAACAACCGCTGTGTTTATTGCATTAAAATACTTTTAAATCATGTGTGTGTGTGTGTGTGGTTTTTAACCCTTTCATACAATTGGATTAATAATGGATAGGTGTCATAATTGACGCCTCTCCATTATTAATCTGGCTTAATGTCACCTTACAATAGCAAGGTGACATTAACCCTTCATTACCCCATATCCCACCGCTACAGGGAGTGGGAAGAGAGTGGCCAAGTGCCAGAATAGGCGCATCTTCCAGATGTGCCTTTTCTGGGGTGGCTGGGGGCAGATGTTTTTAGCCACGGGGGGGCCAATAACCATGGACCCTCTCCTGGCTATTAATATCTGCCCTCAGTCACTGGCTTTACCATTCTGGCGGAGAAAATTGCGCGGGAGCCCACGCCAATTTTTTCCGCCATTTAACCCTTTATTTGAGCAGCTACAGCGCCCAAATTTTGCACATACACACTACTAACATTAGTAGTGTGGAATATGCAAAAAAAAGGGGGATATGAGATGGTTTACTGTATGTAAATCATGTCTCATATCCTGTCGGGTTTGTGAAGGAGAAATGCAAAGCCGGCAATTGAATTACCGGCTTTTCTATAGAACACCGCTGCGTATTTCTCGCAATGCACACGCATGGTCCGTGTGTAATCCGATTTTTTCTCGCACCCATAGACTTGCATTGGCGAGTCTCGGCCGAGATACGCTGACAATCGCAGCCTGCTGCGAGTTCCCTCGGATCCGAAATACGGTGGAGAAAATATCGGATGATGGGAGCTGAACCATAGATTAACATTGGGCCGAGTGCTATGCGATTTTTTATCGCATAGCACTCGTCCGTATTACGGTCTAGTGTGACCCCGGCCTAATCCTGAGTGTCCCACAGCAATCTCACGTGTAGAATAGTTACATCAGGAGATGTGACCGCTCTACACGGCCGCCGGTGATGCACTGACAGGAGTTAATCGCTTCCGCAGTGTATCACGGAGCTGCCGTGAGAGTTCACCGGAGTTCATCAGCTCCGGTGCTCTCACTTACAGCATCGCTGCGGCAAAACTTTCCCACGCAGCAGTGGTGCCGTAAGGGAGATCACCGGAGCTGATCAGCTCACGGCAGCTCAGTGCTATACACTGCGGGAGCGATTACCTCCTGTCAGTGTATCGCCGGCTGTCTTTGAGAGCAGTCACATCCGGGACTGCTCTCAAAGTGACCAGGATCATCATGGGACATTATGGATTATCTTCTTGGCGGACAGGTGATCAATATTGTGGTTTATTTTATTTTTGTTGCAGGAGACGTTGGCTTCAGTGAATTAGGTGTTCGGTGAGTATGGTTTATGTCACGGCCTCGGGTCCTTACCCATCTGTCTCCATCCCCCGACACGCCCCCAACATGGTCCCTCGCCGCTCCCCGCCCGACTTCTCAGGGTCACGGCTAATCGACGGTTCACGCATGTGAGGCCGCGCTTCCCCCGCCGCTGGGTTCCCTGGGAAGTCTTGACCCGATGGCTCTGCCTCATTATGGCGGTGCAAACCGGGTATTTCAGCTCGGCGTCTACAGAGGTAAGATGCTTGTTTACCTATCGCGGTGGCGCTAGCATCCTTGCTGGCATCCTTCCTCATCCTCAGGCCCTGTGTCACTGCTTCCCTTGGTTTTCCTCTGACTCTGCCCAGTCCACCTTCTCTGTGCCTCATAGGTATAGGGGTGGTTTCACCTGGTCCGCTTGAGTCCACTTCCAGGTTTTCTCTTTAGAACCCTAACAGTAACAGTTTAATTAAGATTATTAAAAGGAATCTGTGTCATTATTTCAAATAAAAGACTTTATTCTGGGTTTATGTGTTTTTTTTATACAAGATCACTTTGGGGTTACTAATGGATAGGTGTCTTAAAGATGCCTCTCTATCACTAACCTGTGCGCTTGATGTCACCTGTAGGGTTTTGTCCTGAGGAAGAGGTCCTGCATGACCTCAAAATGCATTGACTATTTACCTGCTTGAAATAAAGCTTTGAAGAATATCGTCCGCCGATCATCTTTAATCAGCAGTGCAGATTCGGGCACATACACCCGGTTTCACCATTATCCTTGGTTTCTGGACCCGTGTCTTGCAGCCAGGGCTGTGGAGTCAGTAAGCCAAACCTCAGACGACTCAACTTCCACGACACTGACTCCACGACTCCCTCATACATGGCTCATGTTTATGTTTAAGTGATAAATTTACTGTAGTAAAATGGTAACATCAGGCTTTTATGATACAACAATCAAGCCATTTAGATAGAACATAAAATATATTTATTGGACTACAACTTTAGAACAAAAAACTTTTGCATATTTACAATTTATTGTACACTATGCAGTAAGCGAAAAAAAAAAAAAGTTTTCAACTAAAACACACTGAATAACAATTGTGCAGTCTATGAATTTGTTCTGAGAAATAGTTTCGCCTCCATCAGATCCTCCTTCATTACCTCAAATCTGACCTAATTATTTTAAGGCTAGAGAACAACCTCTCCACACCGACTTCGGTTGGTGGCAAAGCAGTAACCACATGGGCAACATCTCTAATAATTTCAGGGTATAAAGGAATTACCTCGTGTGCAGTCAATTTTGATGAATGATTGAACTTATCTACTTCTTTGCGAGTAAGTGAGAAATGTTGCTGAAATATGGTCAATCTGTTTTCTATGGGAGTGGAATCTTTTTCCCTGCAGCAACACTTGGCTTACTCTATGCCGTCCAAATACTAACTCCTCATCTGATGAGGATGAAGGAACAGCAGCAGCAGCACCCAAGACCTCTTGCTCTTGGCCGTCCTGTAGCCCACATCCTAACTGCTACCTCAATCAGAGATTCTTTTCCTTTAGTAAGCTTTTGATCAACCATCAATACATCAATATACGATGACTCGGGTCCACATAAACAGCTGCCAGAAGAATTTTATTTTCTAATAGAAGTCTCTCTCCATTTCATTGAAGCAGCAATGCCATCTGCGATTAAAATTCCTCTTTGGGACAGGCAAAACAACAAGTTCTTCCACTCCTTTATAAAAATGCCAGGAGTTAAATCCTCAGCTTGTAACTTTTTAGTCACTGTAAATGGGTGATGAAGCAATTCCTTCAATTCAGCCACCTGTGTCAATTGACCTTCATGTAGAGTTACCTGAGGGTTGGCCATATCTACAAGAAAGGGTTTCAGCTCAAGCCATCGCTCAATCATTAACCCCTTCACCCCGAAGCCTGTTTTCAACTTCCTGACCAGGCCATGTTTTTCAATTCTGACCAGGCCATGTTTTTCAATTCTGACCACTGTCACTTTATGAGGTCATAACTCTGAAACGCTTCAATGGGTCCCGTGGATTCCGAGATTGTTTTCTTGTGGCATATTGTACTTTGTGATAGTGGTAAAATTTCTTCGCTATGACTTGTTTGTGAAAAAAAACGGATATTTGGCGAAAATTTTGAAAATTTCGCAATTTTCAAACTTTTAGTTTTTATGCCCTTAACCCCTTCACCCCCAAGGGTGGTTTGCACGTTATGGACCGGGCCAATTTTTACAATTCTGACCACTGTCCCTTTATGAGGTTATAACTCTGGAGCGCTTCAACGGATCCCGGTGATTCTGACACTGTTTTCTCGTGACATATTGTACTTCATGATAGTGGTAAAAATTCTGTGATAGTACCTGCGTTTATTTGTGAAAAAAATGGAAATTTGGCGAAAATTTTGAAAATTTCGCAATTTTCCAACTTTGAATTTTTATGCAATTAAATCACAGAGATATGTCACACAAAATACTTAAAAAGTAACATTTCCCACATGTCTACTTTACATCAGCACAATTTTGGAACCAACATTTTTTTTTGTTAGGGAGTTATAAGGGTTAAAAGTTGACCAGCAATTTCTCATTTTTACAACACCATTTTTTTTTAGGGACCACATCTCATTTGAAGTCATTTTGAGGGGTCTATATGATAGAAAATACCCAAGTTTGACACCATTCTAAAAACTGCACCCCTCAAGGTGCTCAAAACCATATTCAAGAAGTTTATTAACCCTTCTGGTGCTTCACAGGAATTTTTGGAATGTTTAAATAAAAATGAACATTTTACTTTTTTTCACAAAAAATTTACTTCAGCTCCAATTTGTTTTATTTTACCAAGGGTAACAGAAGAAAATGGACCCCAAAAGTTGTTGTACAATTTGTCCTGAGTACGCCGATACCCCATATGTGGGGGTAAACCACTGTTTAAGCGCATGACAGAGCTCGGAAGCGAAGGAGCGCCATTTGACTTTTCAATGCAAAATTGACTGGAATTGAGATGGGACGCCATGTTGCGTTTGGGGAGCCCCTGATGTGCCTAAACATTGAAACCCCCACAAATGACACCATTTTGGAAAGTAGACCCCCTAAGGAACTTATCTAGAGGTGTGGTGAGCACTTTGACCCACCAAGTGCTTCACAGAAGTTTATAATGCAGAACCGTAAAAATAAAAAATCATATTTTACCACAAAAATTATCTTTTCACCCCCAATTTTTTATTTTCCCAAGGGTAAGAGAAGAAATTGGACCCCAAAAGTTGTTGTACAATTTGTCCTGAGTACGCTGATACCCCATATGTGGGGGTAAACCACTGTTTGGGCGCATGGGAGACCTCGGAAGGGGAGGAGCGCCGTTTGACTTTTCAATGCAAAATTGACAGGAATTGAGATGGGACGCCATGTTGCGTTTGGAGAGCCACTGATGTGCCTAAACATTGAAACCCCCCACAAGTGACTCCATTTTGGAAAGTAGACCCCCTAAGGAACTTATCTATATGTGTTTTGAGCGCTTTGACCCACCAAGGGCTTCACAGAAGTTTATAATGCAGAGCCGTAAAAATAAAACAAAAATTTTTTCCCACAAAAAGTATTTTTTTAGCCCCCAGTTTTGTATTTTCCCGAGGGTAGCAGGAGAAATTGGACCCCAAAATTTGTTGTCCAAGTTGTCCTGAGTGCGATGATACACCATATGTGGGGAGAACCACTGTTTGGGCGCATGGGAGGGCTCGAAAAGGAAGGAGCGTCATTTGGAATGCAGACTTAGATGGAATGGTCTGCAGGTGTCACATTGCGTTTGCAGAGCCCCTAATGTACCTAAACAGTAGAAACCCCCCACAAGTGACACCATGTTGGAAAGTAGACCCCCTAAGGAACTTATCTAGATGTGTGGTGAGCGCTTTGACCCACCAAGGGCTTCACAGAAGTTTATAATGCAGAGCCGTAAAAATAAAACAAAAATTTTTTCCCACAAAAATTATTTTTTAGCCCCCAGTTTTGTATTTTCCCGAGGGTAACAGGAGAAATTGGACCCCAAAAGTTGTTGTCCAATTTGTCCTGAGTGCGCTGATACCCCATATGTGGGGGGGAACCACCGTTTGGACGCATGGAAGGGCTCGGAAGGGAAGGAGCGCCATTTGGAGTGCAGACTTAGATGGAATGGTCTGCAGGCGTCACATTGCGTTTGCAGAGCCCCTAATGTACCTAAACAGTAGAAGCCCCCCACAAGTGACCCCATTAGGGAAAACCCTAATCCAAACACATCCCTAACCCTAATCCCAACAGTAACCCTAACCACACCTCTAACCCTGACACACCCCTAACCCTAATCCCAACCCTATTCCCAACCGTAAATGTAATCTAAACCCTAACCGTAACTTTAGCCCCAACCCTAACCCTAACTTTAGCCCCAACCCTAACTGTAGCCTTAACCCTAGCCCCAACCCTTGCCCTAACGGGAAAATGGAAATAAATACATTTTTTTTATTTTTCCCTAACTAAGGGGGTGATGAAGGGGGGTTGGATTTACTTTTATAGCGAGTTTTTTAGCGGATTTTTATGATTGGCAGCCGTCACACACTGAAAGACGCTTTTTATTGCAAAAAATATTTTTTGCGTTACCACATTTTGAGAGCTATAAATTTTCCATATTTTGGTCCACAGAGTCATGTGAGGTCTTGTTTTTTGCGGGACGAGTTGACGTTTTTATTGGTAACATTTTTGGGCACGTCACATTTTTTGATCGCTTTTTATTCCGATTTTTGTGAGGCAGAATGACCAAAAACCAGCTATTCATGAATTTCTTTTGGGGGAGGCGTTTATACCGTTCCGCGTTTGGTAAAATTGATAAAGCAGTTTTATTCTTCAGGTCAGTACGATTACAGCGATACCTCATTTATATTATTTTTTTATGTTTTGGCGCTTTTATACGATAAAAACTATTTTATGGAAAAAATTATTTTTGCATCGCTTTATTCTCAGGACTATAACTTTTTTATTTTTTTGCTGATCATGCTGTATGGCGGCTTGTTATTTGCGGGACAAGATGACGCTTTCAGCGGTACCATGGTTATTTATATCTGTCTTTTTGATCGCGTGTTATTCCACTTTTTGTTCGGCGTTATGATAATAAAGCGTTGTTTTTTGCCTCGTTTTTTTTTTTTTTTTTCTTACGGTGTTTACTGAAGGGGTTAACTAGTGGGCCAGTTTTATAGGTCAGGTCGTTACGGACGCGGCGATACTAAATATGTGTACTTTTATTGTTTTTTATTATTATTTAGATAAAGAAATGTATTTATGGGAATAATATTTTTTTTTTTTTTCATTATTTTGGAATATTTTTTTTATTTTTTTTTACACATTTGGAAAAAATTTTTTTTACTTTTTTACTTTGCCCCAGGGGGGGGACAATACAGATCGGTGATCTGCCAGTTTGCATAGCACTCTGACAGATCACCGATCTGAGAGAAGTGCAGGCTGCTTCACAGTGCCTGCTCTGAGCAGGCTTCTGTGAAGCCACCTCCCTCCCTGCAGGACCCGGATCCGCGGCCATCTTGGATCCGGGTCTGGAGCAGGCAGGGAGGGAGGTAAGACCCTCGCACCAACGCGATCACATCGCGTTGCTGCGGGGGGCTCCGGGAAGCCCGCAGGGAGCCCCCTCCCTGCGCGATGCTTCCCTGCACCGCCGGCACATCGCGATCATGTTTGATCGCGGTGTGCCGGGGGTTAATGTGCCGGGAGCGGTCCGTGACCGCTCCTGGCACATAGTGCCGGATGTCAGCTGCGATAGGCAGCTGACACCCGGCCGCGATCGGCCGCGCTCCCCCCGTGAGCGCGGCCGATCGTGCTGGACGTACTATTCCGTCCTTGGGAAGTAGGGCCCACCCCACATGGACGGAATAGTACGTCTAATGACAGAAAGGGGTTAAATATAGAGTCATATCACAAAAAATAGTTAAAGGGAACCTGTCACCCCGTTTTTTCGGTATGAGATAAAAATACTGTTAAATAGGGCCTGAGCTGAGCATTACAATAGTGTAGTTTGTGGACCCCGATTCCCCACCTATGCTGCCGAAATACGTTACCGAAGTAGTCGTTTTCGCCTGTCAATCAGGCTGGTCAGGTCAAAAGGGTGTGGTGTCCTCCCCCAGATCTTGCGTAGTTTTCCGTTGGTGGCGTAGTGGTGTGCGCATGTCCAAGGTCCAGAATCCTCTGCCAGGGGATTTCAAAGAGCGCGGTGTCCGTTATTGCATTGGTGATCGGTGGGCGCGGCCATCTTCCTTTGGCCGCGCGTGCGCAGAAGCGGCGCTGTGCTGGCCGCGACGCTCTGCTGGCCGCGGCTTCAGGAAAATGGCCGCGGGATGCCGCGCGTGCGCAGATGGATATCGCGGCGGCCATTTTCCTGAAGCCGTGGCCAGCAGAGCGTCGCGGCCAGCACAGCGCCGCTTCTGCGCACGCGCGGCCAAAGGAAGATGGCCGCGCCCACCGATCACCAATGCAATAACGGACACCGCGCTCTTTGAAATCCCCTGGCAGAGGATTCTGGACCTTGGACATGCGCACACCACTACGCCACCAACGGAAAACTACGCAAGATCTGGGGGAGGACACCACACCCTTTTGACCTGACCAGCCTGATTGACAGGCGAAAACGACTACTTCGGTAACGTATTTCGGCAGCATAGGTGGGGAATCGGGGTCCACAAACTACACTATTGTAATGCACAGCTCAGGCCCTATTTAACAGTATTTTTATCTCATACCGAAAAAACGGGGTGACAGGTTCCCTTTAATAACATGTCTGCTTTACATCAGCACAATTTTGGAAACAGCTTTTTTTCATAGGAAGTTATAAGAGTTAAAAGTTGACCAGCAATTTCTCATTTTCACACCAAAATTTGCAAAACCATTTTTTTAGGGACCACGTCACACTTGAAGTGACTTTGAGGGCCCTATATGACAGAAAATGCCCAAAAGTGACACCATTCTAAAAACTGCACCCCTCAAGGTACTCAAAGCAACATTCAAGAAGTTTATTAACTCTTCAGGTGCTTCACAGGAATTTTTGGAATGTTTAAAAAAAACAAAAAAAAAAACCCCAACATTTAACTTTTTTCACAAAAAATTTACTTCAGATCCAATTTGTTTTATTTTACCAAGGGTAACAGGAGAAATTAGACCCCAAAAGTTGTTGTGCAATTTGTCCTGAGTACGCTGATATCTGATATGTGGGGGTAAACCACTGTTTGGGCGCATGGCAGAGCTCGGAAGGGAAGGAGCGCTGTTTGACTGTTCAATGCAAAATTGTCTGGAATTGAGATCGGACACCATGTCGCGCTAGGAGAGCCCCTGATGTACCTAAACAGTAGAAACCCCCCACAAGTGACCCCATATTGGAAACTAGACCCCCAAGCAACTTATCTAGATGTGTTGTGAGAACTTTGAACCCCCAAGTGTTTCACTAAAGTTTATAACGCAGAGTTGTGAAATTAAAAAATCATTTGTTTTTTCAATAAAAATGATTTCTTAGCCCCCAAATTTTTATTTTCACAAGGGTAACAGGAGAAATTGGACTGCAAACGTTGTCCTGAGTACGCGGATACCCCATATTTGGGGGTAAACCACTGTTTGGGCGCACGACAGAGCTCGGAAGGGAAGGAGCACTGTTTAACTTTTTCAACACAGAATTGGCTGGAATTGAGATCGGAGGCCATGTCGCATTTGGAGAGCCCCTGATGTGCCTAAACAGTGGAAACCGCCCAATTCCAACCACACCCCTAACCCTAATCCCAACCCTAACCCCAACCACACCCCTAACCCGAACACAATCCTAACCCTAACGACACCCCTAACCCCAACACACCCCTAACCCTAATCCCAACCGTAAACGTAATCCCAACCCTAATCCAAACCCTAACTTTAGCCCTAACCCCAACTTTAGCCCCAATCCTAACCCTAACTTTAGCCCCAACCCTAATAGGAAATGGAAATAAATACTTTTTTTAATTTTATTATTTTTCCTTAACTAAGTGGGTGATAAAGGTGGGTTTGATTTACTATTTATAGCGGGTTTTCATAGAGGGTTTTTATGTTTGGTAGCTGTCACACACTAAAATACGCTTTTTATTGCTAAACAGTTTTTGCATCACCATATTTTGAGAGCTATAATTTATCCATATTTTGGCCTACAGAGTCATGTGAGGTCTTGTTTTTTGCGGGAAGAGTTGACATTTTTATTGGCACCATTTTCGGGCACATGACATTTTTTGATCGCTTTTTATTCCGATATTTGGGAGGCAGAATGAACAAAAAACAGCAATTCAGGAATTGCTTTTTTTTTTATAATTTTTTTTATACCGTTCCGCTTGTGGTAAAATTGATAAGGCAGCTTTATTTTTCGGGTCAGTACGATTACAGCGATACCTCACTTATTACTTTTTTTTAATGTTTTGGTGCTTTTACACAATATAAACTATTTTATAGATAAAATAGATATAGGTCAGTAACACACTACGCCGCCAGGGACTCAGATCCTGCAGTGCCAGATGTGTCCCACTGCTTAAGCCAGTACAAGTCTGGGCCTGTCTGAAGTTTGCTAGAGAGCATTTGGATTATCCAGAAGAGTATTGGGAGAAAGTAGAACTGTTTGGTAAAAACAAAACTCGTCGTGTTTGGAGAAGACAGAACGCTGAGTTGCATCCAAAGGACACCATACTTAGGCTGCTTTCACACATCAGGCTTTTGCCGTCAGGCACGATCCGTCGAATGTTGAAAAAAAAGGATATCGCAGATTGTGAAAAACTGATGCGACGGATCCGACTAGCTGATCCAGCTAATTGGATCCCAAAAAAATTGAAGCATGCGCAGTTTAAAAAAACTGAATCCGTCACCGGATTCCATCATTTGACGGATCCGGCGTCATAGGGTTCCATGGTAGCAAACGCCGGACGCTGCCGGATCCAGCACTGTCCGTTTTTTTGCCGGAGACAAAAAACGTAACTTTGTACATTTTTTGCCGCCACCGGATCAACAATATTCACCAGATCTGGCAAACGACGGATGAAATGTGTGTCCATCCGGCGCAATCCATTGCTAATACAAGTCTATGGGAAAAAGCGGATTCGGCGGCGTCATTCGCCGAATCCGTTTTTTTTTTTTTTAATTTGCCGGATTGAGCCTGGCGGCAAAAAACTGATGTGTGAAAGCAGCCTAACTGTGAAGCAGGAAGTGGCAACATCATGCTTTGGGTCTGTTTCTCTGCAAAGGGACCAAGAAGACTGATTCGTGTACATGAAAGAAGGAATGGGGCCATGTATCGTGAGATTTTGAGTGCAAACCTCCTTCCATCAGCAAGGGCATTGAAGATGAAACGTGGATGGGTCTTTCAGCATGATAATGATCCCAAGCACACCGCCAGGGCAACGAAGGAGTTGCTTCATAAGAAGCATATGAAGGTCCTGGAGTGGCCTAGCCAGGCTCCAGATCTCAACCCCATAGAAACCTTTTGAGAGAGTTGAAAGTCCGTGTTGCCCAGTAACAGGCCCAAAACATCACTGCTCTAGAGATCTGCATGGACGAATGGGCCAACATACCGCCAACAGTGTGTGCCAACCTTGTGAAGACTTACAGAAAACATTTGACCTCTCATTGTCAACGAAGGATATATAACAAAATATTGAGATGAACTTTTGTCAATTACCAAATACTTATTTTCCACCATAATATGCAAAATAAATCTTGGCAAATCAGAGGTGATTTTCTGGATTTGTTTTCTCATTTTGACTCTCATAGATGTGGTCTACCTATGATGTCAATTATAGGCCTCTCATCTTTTTAAGTGGGAGAACTTGCACAATTGGTGGCTGACTAAATCCTTTTTTTCCACACTGTATGTCCTCATCGATTCTGTTACTGTATTTACGATTTTGAGATGTTAGAAAACAGTTTTTCCCCTTATATTCTATGTATAGTGTACAGTGGGTACGGAGAGTATTCAGACCACCTTTAAATTTTACACTGTTTCATTGCAGCCATTTGGTAAATTCAAAAAAGTTAATTTTTTCACATTAATGACTGTACCCCCCCATATTGATTGAAAAAAAAAACAAATGTAGAAATTTTTGCAAATTTAATAAAAAAGAAAAAGTGAAATATCACATGGTCATAAGTATTCAGACCCTTTGCTCAGACACTCATATTTAAGTCAGATGCTGTCCATTTCTTTGTGATTCTCCTTGAAATGGTTTCACTCCTTCTTTGGAGTCCAGCTGTGTTTAATTAAACTGATAGGACTTGAAAGGCACACACCTGTGTATATAAGACCTCACAGCTCACAGTGCATGTCAGACCAAATGAGAATCGGGAGGTCAAAGGAACTGGCCAAGGAGCTCAGAGACAGAATTGTGGCAAGGCACAGATCTGGCCAAGGTTACAAAAGAATTTCTGGAGTACTCAAGGTTCCTAAGAGCACAGTGGCCTCCATAATCCTTAAATGGAAGAAGTTTGGGACCACCAGAAGTCTTCCTAGACCTAGCCGTCTGGCCAAACTTAGCAATCGTGGGAGAAGAGCCTTGGTGAGAGAGGTAAAGAACCCCAAGATCACTTTGGCTGAGCTCCAGAGATGCAGTACGGAGATGTGAGAAAGTTCCACAAAGTTAACTATCACTGCAGCCCTCCACCAATCAGGCCTTTATGGCAGAGTGGCCCGACGGAAGTCTCTCATCGGTGCAAGACATTTTAAAGCCCGCATAGAGTTTGCTAAAAAACACATGAAGGACTCCCACACTATGAGAAATAAGATTCTTTGGTCTGATGAGACAAAGATAGACCTTTCTGGTGATAATTCTAAGAGGTATGTGTGGAGAAAACCAGGCACTGCTCATCACCTGTCCAATACAGTCCCAACAGTGAAACATGGTGGTGGCAGCATCATGCTATGGGGGTGTTTTTAAGCTGCAGGGAGAGGACGACTGGTTGTCATTGAAGGAAACACGAATGCGGCCAAGTACAGAGATACCGTGGATGAAAACCTCTTCCAGAGTGATCTGGACCTTAGACTTGGCCTGAAGGTTCACCTTCAAATAAGACAATGACCCTAAGCACACAACTAAAATAACAAAGGATTGGCTTCAGAACAACTCTGTGACCATTCTTGACTGGCCCAGCCAGCGCCCTGACCTAAACCCAATTGAGCATCTCTGGAGAGACCTGAAAATGGCTGTCCACCAATGTTCACCATCCAACCTGACGGAACTGGAGATCTGCAAGGAAGAATGGCAGAGGATCCCCAAATCCAGGTGTGAAAAACTTGTTGCATCATTCCCAAGAAGACTCATGGCTGTACTAGCTCAAAAGGGTGCTTCTACTTAATACTGAGCAAAGTGTCTGAATACTTATGACCATGTGATATTTTCAGGTTTTTTTTTTAAATACATTTCCAAAAATGACTACATTTGTTTTTTTTTCCAGTCAAGATGGTGTGCAGAGTGTACATTAATGAGAAACTTTTTAGAATTTACCAAATGGGTGCAATGAAACAAAGAGTGAAAAATGTAAAGGGGTCTGAATACTTTCCGTACTCACTGTATACAAGTAATCAGAGCAGCTAATTTCTCGAAACATGAGCTAAGAGGAAAAACAAACTAAAACATCAAGCATAAAGAGACAACCTATACTGGACTATTGATTTATGCACAGTTTATTGAACGTTTAGATATGCTTTAAGAAGTACTTACCTTAATCCTGCTTTCCTGTTCACTCCAGAAGTTCTGAGATGAATGTAGGCATTCCTTCCCTGTGTGTTTGTTATTTTTTCCACTTATCTGTAGAGGAGGAGCTTCACTACTTATCATGAACATAAACTGCAGCACAGATTCATCTCAGCTAAAAGTATAGACCTTAGAACAGAAATAGGACATTTCATAACTTTCCCAAATTCTTATAAAAAATAAATTTTCCACAAACTGCATTGAACTACTGTACCAAATTTATTATACATTTTAGGAGTCAGAGTTGATTCATTTTATACCGACTCAATTCAAAGTACGTATACGGACTGCAATGACCGGACAGACCAGGTATGGTCATTGGCTCAGACCTCATTCATAAAATGGATGTGTGACCTGTCGATGGATATGGCCCTCAATGGAGTAGATGTAGGCATTCAGCGCCCACTATTAAGAAATCTCCAGCAGCTTTAAGAAAATTTGCAGCAGAAACAAATTGCACTAACTTGTACATTACATTTCTGGAACCAAATTCAAAGGCTGAAATCCGCTGTAAAATTTGTGCAAAAAAACCCCAAAAAACAACACAGACACATGGAACAACGACAGATGAAAAATGGGGCACCACATACATTAAAAAAATGACAATTTTTTTGGCAAACAATGAGGACATGGATGTGTGTATAAAGGCTTGGGGCCAGATTCATCATTTGTGATTTATTGAAGTTACCTTTTTTTGTCCTATGGTATTTACTGATAATTTTTTTTGCTCCAACTTCTTAAAAATAGTGACATGGTTCCTGAAATTGGAACAAAATTAAAGAAGTTCTTTTTTTGGTCTTTAACCCCTTCACACCACAGCCCTTTTTCATTTATGCGTTCCTGATTGTCGCTCCCTTTATTCCCAGAGCCATAACTTTTTTTTTTTTCTGTCAAGATGGCCATGTGAGGGCTTGTTTTTGCGGGACAAGTTGTACTTTTGAACGACACCATTGGTTTTACCATATCGTGTACTAGAAAATGGGAAAAAAAATTCCAAGTGCAGTGAAATTGCAAAAAAAGTGCAATTCCACAACTGCATTTTGGATTTTTTCTTTTATACGATGTTCACCAAATGTTAAAACTGACCTGCCATTATGATTCTCCAGGTCATTACAAGTTTGTACATACCAAACATGTATAGGTTGTTTTTTAGTTAAATGGTAAAAAAAAATTCCAAATTTGTTAAAAAAAACAAAAAAAAATTGCATAATTTTCCGAGACCCATAGCATCTCCACTTTTCATGATCTGAGGCTAGATAAGGGGTTATTTTTTGCATGCCAAGCGGCCGTTTTTAATAATACCATTTTCGTGTGGATATGATCTTTTGATCGCCCGTTGCTGCCTTTTAATGCAATGTTGCTGCGACAATAAAAATGGAATTCTGGTGTTTTGACTTTTTTTTCGCTATGCTGTTTAACGATCGATTAATTATTTTTATAGCTTGATTGATCGGGCGATTCTAAACGCGGCGATTCTAAATATGCGTATTAGGATACGCTGTTAGGTGCGCGTGTCAGTTGTTCAAAACAGCTTATGTGCTGGGAAAGACGTGAGCTCCGTGGCGGATCACACATCAAAGGGAGAGATATGACATGCGCCGTACTAGTACGGCGCATGTCATGACGCGGTTAACCAGATTATGCAACTTTTTAACAACAAAAAAATGTTTTAAAAAGTTATAAAATGCGCCCAATTGAAAACTCCTCCAAAAACATTACTGGAGGAAGCTGTGCCCCAAAATGGGACATTTGATAAATTCCACATTTTATGAATCTGACTAAAACATCTGGATAAGCGAAGTTGTTGGAAAAAAAAAAAGGAGAAAACAAAATACAAGTTTAAAAAGTGGTGCAAAACATCTTGAGAATAAGGCGCAAATACTAAAGCCACTAAAGAGGAGGAAATTACTACAGGAAACTAGAGAAACAATGAAGAATCGGGAGCTAAATCTTTGAATGCTCATCAACACAGACTTAAGAAACCACAAGTGGACAGATCTATCCTGCAAAAGATTTTACAGAAGAAATGTGGAGGAACTGAGCCCTCAAGCCTAACACCCAATAGGTCGGCAAGAGAGCAGGACTGCCAAATGGCCAACGCTTTGCTCTCTATAAAGCATGTTGTATTTGAAGGCAGAAATGTAATCTGAAAAAAAAGATTTGGTCACAGATCCAAAACGGTAGTAACAAAATGACATCTTATTCACATTGCGGGGCTGGGATTCACAGGCAGGGCGGCCGCGCAGGCGCAGTCAGCTGGGCTGCATATGAGGAAAGACGGGCAGCGCTCACTGCGCCTGCACCAGGCAGGGGATAAGAGCGCAGGCTCCGGCTACTTTTGAAAACAGCGGTGAGGAGGAGGCGGCGTCCGGCGCCAAGAAGATGTGAGTGACAGCTGTGTGCTGTCTGAAGCAGGGGGGAAACGCCGGCCCACTTGACTGAGCAGGTATTTCAGACAAATTATAAAACTGATTATTTCTCTAGTTACAGCACCCAGAACTAAAAGAGCCACCTTGTCAGAATGCAGCATTACTGCTGCACAAGGTGGCTCTTTTAGTTTGAAACGACTGGGGGGGTGACAGGTTCCCTTTAAGGTAATGAATATGTGCTCCACGCCTATGGGAGTGAAGACGTGTGCAAATTCATTACCTTAATAAGCGGTACCAAGTGAACGCTGAGCACAGGAAGAGCTGCCAGGACAACAGAGATGCAGTGATGGCGCAAGGAGGGCGAGTATGATGTCTTCTGTTAGCCGGCGGATGCAGCTGTCACTGTGCCACAGCCACAGACTCCTGCGGCTGTTCCGCCGCTCCCCCTCCCCAGCCGGCTTTCTGGACAATGACGCGTGTATAAGTCGAGGGGGGCCTTTTCAGCACAAAAAAAATGTGCTGAAAATCTCGGCTTATACACGAGTATATATGGTAAATTATAAAATGTGTGATGTAAAGAAACAAACTGACAGAGTGGTCTTCAGAATCCAAGACCAATAATGTATCCATGACTAAGCAATGCAAAATACCATCAGCCAAGCAGGTCTGTCTCTAACATGTAAGTAGAGACAAGTCGGGGAGTGGAGCAGTGAGAGGCCACCATGGACCTGCCTCTTGGACTAGTTATCCAAAACTCATGTTTCCCGGATTACTTAAAAGTATGTTTTATCTGAAAAACTGCAGCATTTCAGTATAAGGCCTCATTCAGACATGTGTGTTGTATCCATTTCGTTCACAGATACAGGTACGTCACATGTCATGTCACTGCCTTTAATGCGGGCTCGCACTCCAAACTGACATCTTTCCCTGGAGATGATGACTGATTTCATCAGTGCTTGAGAAAGATATTTTGGATCTAAACGTTGCCACGGGAGGTGGAATAAAATGTGATTTTTTTCACCAACGTTTGAGGTGCTGTCTTTTCTACTACTTGGTATGGACTTTTTCCGGGATGAACTCCCTGGTTGTGACGTGCATCCCAATTAGTGTCTGTTTCATCAGCCATCATGTGCCTCTAACAGCTACAGGTGGAGTGAAGTGTACAGTGACATTTAACTAGCACTGTTAGGGGAACAAATCATTCCATGCGCCAATAACGTGATCGTGGGGCAACGATGGGTTGTGAAAATTAGAGATCAGTGAATATTTCAATGACTCACTACATGGATGCAATTCACATCTCCACCAGACGGACTCCAGACAACTAAGGCCGGTTTCACACTAGCGTTTTGATGAGCTGCTGAGGGCTGCGGACTTCATCCGTGAAGCCCCACCCTCGGCCGTACCTCCACCGCTAGCTCCGCCTACTTCTGCATGCAGCCTGCGTACCTATCTTTAACATTAGGTACGCAGGTCGAGCGGCTGTATGCGGATGCTTCCGCATGCGTCGCTTTCACGATGCGGAGAAAAAAAAGAAATTGCTACCAGCTGCGTCCTACGCTGATCGCTGCATCGTCAAAACGACGCATGCGGAAGCATCCGCATACAGCCTCACGACCTGCGTACCTAATGTTAAAGATACAAAAAAAGCAAAAGAAGGCAGCACTCCAAACACTTCTCAAGATGAAAAAAGTAGGGTTTATTCAGCCCACATCTCTGTGCGACGTTTCGGCTCACACTGAGCCTTTTTCAAGGCTTGAAAAAGGCTCAGTGTGAGCCGAAACATCGCACAGAGATGTGGGCTGAATAAACCCTACTTTTTTCACCTTGAGAAGTGTTTGGAGTGCTGCCTTCTTTTGCTTTTTTTGTATAGATTTTGGGTAGAGAAGTGGACGTCTCAACCCAGGAGGCCTGGCACCCATCGGTGAGCAATTGTGCTGTTCCAATTTTACTTTTTAATGTTAAAGATAGGTATGCAGGCCGCATGCAGAAGTAGGCGGAGCTAGCGGCGGAGGTGCGGCCGAGGGCGGGGCTTCATTGAGGAAGTCGGCAGCTCCTCAAAACGCTAATGCGAAACCGGCCTAAGCACATTCCCACTGGTTCTCCATTTGTAACAAAATTTGATTTCCTTGGCTTATCTTTAGGAGGCATCACACCTCCCACACCTCATGAACAAATGTCCTACTGTAGCATTCTTTAAATGTTGTGCTTTTTTCTTATTAATCTATTTGTAATCTTGCCTGAAGAAGGAGCCACTGTGCTCTGAAAGCTTACAAACATATTA
Source organism: Ranitomeya variabilis (assembly GCF_051348905.1). Lineage (NCBI taxonomy): Eukaryota > Metazoa > Chordata > Amphibia > Anura > Dendrobatidae > Ranitomeya > Ranitomeya variabilis. The sequence goes on from NC_135234.1 coordinate 662,942,109, forward strand.
TTTTCTGGTTAGCCAATAAAGGTATCACTCTGAGAATACTTTTGTCATCATTGGGCAGAAAAGCATTCACAACGATTTTTCTGGCTAACACAGTACCACAATACAATTTATTATTGTACATCTGTCAGGACTCTGAACATTTTTTACCTTTTGTGCATTACTGCCCTTTTCCAACATGGCGTCTTTGGTCTCATGTGCACTTGTCTTCCTGCTTTAAAACTCCACCCCAGCCTTCAGTCTGTGCTAGATTATTCTGCTTTGCATCCAGCTCCTGATTACTCCCTGGCCTTGCACCTGCACCTGTGAACCTGTGTTGGAGATCCTGCCACTCTGCTCCGAGTTCCTGCTGCATACACCAGTGTTCAGTAATTCTCCTTCATCTGCTGCTCGTGTTACTTCCATCTGCATTTGCTGGACATGTAAGCTGTTTCTGCTCTGCAAAACCTGAGACTATTAACCAGGCCTCCCTGGTTGAGCTAAGATATGATTTGAACTGCCTAATAGCATATCTATCTGTGTCTGGACTAAGTCAAGGATCTATTCGTGTCAAGTTTCCTCAAGAATAACTGTGCTTGTTTGCATCTACCTCTGAAGTTTCCTATTGACTGCTAAGCTGCGTTTATTATTTGCACCAAGTGTTGTGGACTTGAGTTTCTCTCTGCACCTGCTTGAATCACCGTGTGATAATATAAACTTTACCACTTATAAAACTGTGTCCTGTTGTCTTGTTCCACGCAAAGAGTCTCCTGAATTATCCCCTATAATTATTACAACATCAAGATCACTTAGTAAAAACCATGAAGAGGGGTTCACGAAGGAATGTCACACTAGTCATATTTCTGGGATTAAGTTATGGGGTGGCATAAAGTACAGTTACCGGACCACTCTAGTCTTCATTCCAGGTACACTAATAGCTACAGTTATATTGTTTTGGTTGTGGAGATATCTGTACGACCATTTCTCCAAAGTGTCCTAGAATACATTTTTCAACATGACCACGCCAGTCCGCAAATCGCTGAGGCTATTGCTAGTGTGTAGCTTACTGTAAATGTATAAACCAAATAAGTAAATGAAAAAAACTAGCCCTCCCCCAGTGTTGGTAATCAACATAGGTAAAGCAGACAGCTGTGATCTCATACAATCATGCGAGGAAGGTCCTTGGTTATTGTGCCCTTCCCAGCCTAAAAACACCAGCCTGCAGCTGCCCCAAGAGTGGCGAATCACATGAGCTGCTCCAATTCTGATGCTTCACCTCATTCTTGCCGATTGCCCTAGTGTGGTGGCAGTTGTGATAATGGGGCTTTGGGTTGACGACAGCAGTAAATTGTCTAAAATCACAGCTGGCATCAAGTCCTGGTGTTAGTAATGGACAGGTGTCTATCAGACAGCCTCACTATCAACCCAGTAATAAAAGTAAAAAAAAAACAAAACAAAAAAAAACACGCAAACAAAATAATACTTTATTTGAATAAACACTCCCTGACGCTTACCCTGGTAAACCACTTTATTAAGGAAACCCCTAAAATAGCACGCAGGTCCGATGTAGTCCACCGAATCTGATGAAGTTCAGGGAATCAAGCGAAGTCCATCGAATCCTCCTTGCCAAGCCTATGGAGCCTCCTGTACGTTAATTACTTCACCGCTGTTCAGAGCCTCCGGGTCTCACAAAGTGGAGAGTAACCTGGCTGTGGCTATTTTCAAAGACTATAGAGCCTCAGAACGAGGTTCCATAGGATTTGCACAGAGGATTAGATGGACTTCGCTTGGACTACGTCGGACCTGTATGGGAACTTTTTTTTTTTTTTAATAAAGTGGTGAATGAGGGAAGTGTTTTATTTTCTGTGTTTTGTGTATATGTTCTTCAAAGGTTTCCATTTACTGGACTATGTCGGATTCGGTGGATTACATCAGACTTGTGTGGGTTGTTTTTTTTATAAAGTGGACAGTATTGAAGAGTGTTTATAAAAAAAAAAATAAAAAAGTTTGTCTTTTTTTTTTATTTTGTATTATTGGCTTAGTAATGGGGAAGTCTGATAGACATCTCTCAATTACTAACCTCAGGACTTAATGCCAGCTGTATTTTGAACTCACAGCTGACATCAACCCCAAGCCTCATTACCCAGATTGCCAATGCACCAGGGTAATCAGGAAGAGTGAAAGTGAAGCACCAGAACTGGAGGATCTAATGTGATGCACCACTTCTGGGGTGGCTGTGGGTTGGTATTTTTAGGCTGGGAAAGGTACCACCAACCATGGACCGTCCCAGCATGATAATATTAACTCTCAGCTGTCTGCTTTATCTTTGCTGTTTACCAAAAAATGGAGAGGACTCCATGTAGTTTTTTCCACTTATTTATTGGGTTAGTACATGTACAAGTCCCCTTTAAAATATAAAGTGCTGCGGAATATGTTGGCGCTATAGAAATAAAATTATTATTACAGTAAGCTACACATGCAAACCACTAATAAAATATCTATTTATCTATTATCTTTGCAGATCTTTAACACCTAAAAATCTTTAATTTCTTTTGTGCATGCTATTCCGGTACATGTCACATGGACGGCCAACAGAAAAACCACACAGATAGTAAAAATGGCCTGTGTCACGCGTATGTTTCTTTAAGCAGATGCGTGAAGGTTAGGGCTCATTCAGAAATCATTAATTTTTCATCAGTACTTGTATGCCAAAACCAGGAGTGTCACCAAAAGGCCGGTGTCCCACTTGCAACTGCAATGCGAGTCTCTCGCCTCAATACCCGTCACAGCCGCCGGCACTTAGGACCGGAGTGTGTGGCTGCATGTATTTCTATGCAGCTGAACGCTCCGGTCCGAACCGCCGGCGGCAGTGCAGGTATTAAGACGAGAGACTCACATTGCAGTTGCAAATGGGACACTGGCCAAACACAGACATGTCAGCCTTTCAATTATAGTTTTTCTCTGTATGTTCCAATTCTGGTTTTGGCACACAAACACCAATGAAAAATCAGTCGTCTGAATGTGCCCTAAGGCTATGTACAAACAGCGTGTTTTAGACGCTGGTTCAGCCACCAAGTTTTTCCAGGTGGAGTAGATTCAAGCATACACGGGCCGTTGTTTCCCTGAAGGCTTTGCCATTGTTCTTGCGGTGCCACCGCCTCTAAAGGCCCCGTCTCACATAGCGAGATCGCTAGCGAGATCGCTGCTGAGTCACAAGTTTTGTGACGCAACAGCGACCTCCATAGCGATCTCGCTATGTGTGACACGTACCAGCGATCAGGCCCCTGCTGCGAGATCGCTGGTCGTGTCGGAATGGCCTGGACCTTTTTTTGGTCGTTGAGGCCCCGCTGACATTGCTGAATCGGTGTGTGTGACACCGATCCAGCGATGTCTTCACTGGTAACCAGGGTAAACATCGGGTTACTAAGCGCAGGGCCGCGCTTAGTAACCCGATGTTTACCCTGGTTACCAAAAAAAACAAACAGTACATACTCGCCTTCTGATGTCCGTCAGGTCCCTTGCCGTCTGCTTCCTGCTCTCACTGACTGCCGGCCGTACAGTGAGAAGTGAGAGCACAGCAGTGACGTCACCGCTGCGCTCTGCTCTCAGTGTACGGCCGGATCTCAGTCAGAGCAGGAAGCAGACGGCAAGGGACCTGGACACCGAAAGGCGAGTATGTACTGTTTGTTTTTTTTGGTAACCAGGGTAAACATCGGGTTACTAAGCGCGGCCCTGCGCTTAGTAACCCGATGTTTACCCTGGTTACCCGGGTGCTGCAGGGGGACTTCGGCATCGTTGAAGACAGTTTCAACGATGCCGAAGTCGTTCCCCTGATCGTTGGTCGCTGGAGAGAGCGGTCTGTGTGACAGCTCCCCAGCGACCACACAGCGACTTACCAACGATCACGGCCAGGTCATATCGCTGGTCGTGATCGTTGGTAAATCGCTTAGTGAGACGGGGCCTTAACTCTATACGGCTAAATATGTGGAGTGTGCAACTTCTGAGCAGAAGGCGCCTAAAACATGAGCACGTCACTTCTTTTAACCACTTCAGGATTTCCAAACCTTGAAGCAGTGAAAAGAAGTGATATAAAACAGAACAAGTACACCGCAGTGTCGTTTTCACTTACCGATATGGTTTATTCAAACGGTGTGCGATTTTATTTCAGAAAGTCCCGATTCATAAATTGCATATTTTATACTGTAAGTCATTATTTTGTCTTGTGTTTCCTTTCATGCTGTAACATTGTGCACGAAATTCAACAAAAAGGCTCGTCAGGGATCAGACGTCAGGAGTGCTTAAGTGCTGCAACTACACCTGTTGTATCAAGAGAGAAATAATATCGTCTTTCATATTTAGAATCCAAAAAGGACATTGTACTACATACAACATGGTTACTAGTGATGAGCGAACGTGCTTAGATAACGTGTTATCCAAGCGCACTTGTGTGCTAAGCGAATTGCCTGTTTGTTAGACAGCTACAGCACATGCAGGGATTGCCTAACAGCAGCGAGACATGCAGGCATGGGGACTCAAACAGTTTTCAAGCATGCCGAAGACACTCGGTTAGCACACAAGCATACTCGAATAATACCTTATTCAAGCCTGTTCTCTCTTCACTAATGGTTACCTCTTAAAGCACCACTCCTGTTTTATTGCACCACTGGAGTGGTGCTTTAAATCTAATTAATCTTCCTTGTCTCATACCCACCTGCCGCCGCCTTTATCCTTTTCCAGCGTCCCTCCCGTCGGTCTCCAGCGTTTCATGTAGGTCACCTTTCAATACAAGTCTATAACAGCCTCATTCTGACTCTCTTAGACTTGCCTTTAGAGCTTGTGAATTAGCTTCTGCCTTCCAGTCAGTCACAAGCTGCACTCACAAGATGGCGCCAGGGTCCAGCGCTTAGAAACAATGAAGACACCAGATGGTGGTACAGGTGTTTCTCACAAAATTAGAATATCATCAAAAAGTTAATCTATTTTGGTTCTTCAATACAAAAAGTGAAACTCATTATATAGAGTTATCACAGCGTGATCTATTTCAAGTGTTTATTTCTGTTAATGTTGATGATTATAGCTTACACCCAATAGTCATTATCTCAGTAAATTAAAATAATTAACAAAAAACACCTGAAAAGGCTTCCTAAGCATTTAAAAAGGTCCTTTAGTCTGTTTCAGCAGGCTCCACAATCATGGGGAAGACTGCTGACTTGACAGATGTTCAGAAGGCAGTCATTGACACACTTCACAAAGAGAGTACCGTATATACTCGAGTATAAGCCGAGATTTTCAGCCCAAATTTTTGGGCTGAAAGTGCCCCTCTTGGCTTATACTCGAGTCACGGTCGGCGGCAGGGTCGGCGGGTGAGGGGGAGAGGGCGGTGAGGCATACTTACCTGCTTCCGGGGCCCCTGGCGCTCCCCCTGCAGTCCCACGGTCTCCGGGTGCCTCAGCTCTTCCCCTGTTCAGTGGTCACGTGGGACCGCTCATTAGAGAAATGAATATGGACTCCACTCCCATAGGGGTGGAGCCGCATATTCATTTCTCTAATGAGCGGTAACGGTGACCGCTGATAGAGGAAGAGGCTGCGGCACCGAAGACCATCTGTCCGGGGGAAGGAGCCAGGGACGCCGGGAGCAGGTAAGTATTACATATTCACCTGTCCGCGTTCCACACGCCGGGTGCCGCTCCATCTTCCTGGCGTCTCTCCGCACTGACTGTGCAGGTCAGAGGGCGCGATGACACATATAGTGTGTGCGCCGCCCTCTGCCTGATCAGTCAGTGCGGAGAGACGCCGGGACGGGACGCTGAGGAGCTGCAAGCAAGAGAGGTGAGTATGTCATTTTTTTTTTTTATTGCAGCAGCAATGGCACAGCTTTCTATGGTACATCTATGGGGCAATAATGAACGGTGCAGAGCACTATATGGCACAGCTTTCTATGGTACAGCTATGGGGCAATAATGAACGGTGCAGAGCACTATATGGCACAGCTTTCTATGGTACAGCTATGGGGCAATAATGAACGGTGCAGAGCACTATATGGCACAGCTTTCTATGGTACAGCTATGGGGCAATAATGAACGGTGCAGAGCACTATATGGCACAGCTATGGGGCAATAATGAACGGTGCAGAGCACTATATGGCACAGCTTTGGGGCAATAATGAACGGTGCAGAGCACTATATGGCACAGCTTTCTATGGTACAGCTATGGGGCAATAATGAACGGTGCAGAGCACTATATGGCACAGCTATGGGGCCATAATGAACGGTATGGAGCATCTATTTTTATTTTTGAAATTCACCGGTAGCTGCTGCATTTTCCACCCTAGGCTTATACTCGAGTCAATAAGTTTTCCCAGTTTTTTTGTGGCAAAATTAGGGGGGTCGGCTTAGACTCGGGTCGGCTTATACTCGAGTATATACGGTAAGTCACAAAAGGTCATTGCTTAAGAAGCTGGCTGTTCACAGAGTGATGTATCCAAGCATATTAACCCCTTCATGACCCAGCCTACTTTGACCTTAATGGTAACATGGCAATTTTTTGCAATTCTGACCAGTGTCCCTTTATGAGGTAATAACTAAAGAACGCTTCAACGGATCCTAGCGATTCTGAGATTGTTTTTTCGTGACATATTGAGCTTCATGTTAGTGGTAAATTTAGGTTGATAATTTTTGCGTTTATTTGTGAAAAAAAGGAAATTTGGCAAAAATGTTGAAAATTTAGCAATTTTCAAATTTTGAACTTTTATTCTGTTAAACCAGAGAGTTATGTGACACAAAATAGTTAATAAATAACATTTCCCACATGTTTACTTTACATCAGTATAATTTTGGAAACAAATTTTTTTTTGCTAGGAAGTTATAAGGGTTAAAATTTGACCAGCGATTTCTCATTTTTACAACAAAATTTACAAAACCATTTTTTTTTTTTAGGGACCACCTTACATTTGAAGTCACTTTGAGGGGTCTATATGGCTGAAAATACTCAAAAGTGACACCATTCTAAAAACTGCACCCCTCAAGGTGCTTAAAACCACATTCAAGAAGTGTATTAACCCTTCAGGTGCTTCACAGCAGCAGAAGCAACATGGAAGGAAAAAATGAACTTTTAACTTTCTAGTCACAAAAATGAAATTTTAGCAACAATTATTTTTATTTTCCCATGGGTAAAAGGATAAACTGGACCCCGAAAGTTGTTGTACAATTTGTCCTGAGTACGCCGATACCCCATATGTGGGGGGGGGGGGGGGGAAGGGGAAATCACTGTTTGGGCGCACGACAGGGCTCGGAAGGGAAGGAGCGCCACTTGACTTTTTGAATGAAAAATTGGCTCCAATCTTTAGCGGACACCATGTCGCGTTTGGAGAGCCCCTGTGTCCCTCAAAACATTTGAACTCCCCCACAAGTTACACCATTTTGGAAACTAGACCCCCCAAGGAACTCATCTAGATGTGTGATGAGCACTTTGAACCCCCAAGTGCTTCACAGAAGTTTATAACGCAGAGCTATAAAAATAAAAAATAATTTTTCTTTCCTCAAAAATTATTTTTTAGCCCACAATTTTTTATTTTTACAAGGATAACAGGAGAAATTGGACCCCAAGAGTTGTTGTCCAGTTTGTCCTGAGTACGCTCATAGCCCATATGAGGGGGTAAACCACTATTTGGGCGCATGGCAGAGCTCGGAAGGGAAGTAGTGATATTTTGGAATGCAGACTTTGATGGAATGGTCTGCAGGCATCATGTTACGTTTGCAGAGCCTCTGATGTGCCTAAACAGTAGAAACCCCCCACAATTGACCCCATTTTGGAAACTAGAGCCCCCAAGGAACTTATCTAGATGTGTGATGAGCACTTTGAACCCCCAAGTGCTTTTTTATTTTCACAAGGGTAACACGAGAAACTGTACCCCAATAGTTGTTGTCCAGTTTGTCCTGAGTACGATGATGCCCAACATGTGGGGGTAAACCACTGTTTGGGCACACGTCGGGGCTCGGAAAGGAAGTACTGACGTTTTGAAATGCAGACTTTGTTGGAATGGTCTGCGGGCATCACGCTGCGTTTGCAGAGCCCCTGATGTACCTAAACAGTAGAAACCCACCACAAGTGACCCCATTTTGGAAACTAGACCCCCCCAAGGAACTTAGTTAGATTTGTGGTGAGCACTTTGAACCCCCAAGTGCTTCACAGAATTTTATAACGCAGAGCAGTGAAAATAAAAAATCTTTTTTTTTCCCCCCACAAAAATAATTTTTTAGCCCCCATTTTTTATTTTTCCAAGGGTAACAGGAGAAATTAGACCCCCAAAATTGTTGTACAATTTTTCCTGAGTACGCTTATGCCCCATATGTTTGGGTAAACCACTGTTTGGGCACACGTCGGGGCTCGGAAGGGAGGGAGCACCATTTGACTTTTTGAACGCAAGATTGGCTGGAATCAATGGTGGCGCCATGTCGTGATTGGAGACCCCCTGACGTGCCTAAGCAGTGGAAACCCCTCAATTCTAACTCCAACACTAACCCCAACACACCCCTAACCCTAATCCCAACTCTAACCATAACCATAAACACACTCCTAACCACAACCCTAACCCCAACACACCCCTAACCCTAATCCCAACCCTAACACAAAACCAACCCTAATCCCAACCATAACCCTAACCACAAGCCTAACCCTAACCTCAACACACCCCTAACCCTAATCTTAACCCTAATTCCAACCCTAACCCTAATTCCAACCCTAACTCTAGTTCCAGCCCTAACCCTAAGGCTATGTGCCCACGTTGCGGATTCGTGTGCGGATTTTTCCGCACAGTTTTTGAAAAATCCGCAGGTAAAACGCACTGCATTTTACTTGCTGATTTACTGCGGATTTCACCTGTGGATTACTATTGAGGAACAGGTGTAAAACGCTGCGGAATCCGCACAAAGAATTGACAACTTGCGGAAAATACAACGCAGCGTTTCCGCACGGTATTTTCTGCACCATGGGCACAGCGGATTTGGTTTTCCATAGGTTTACATGGTACTGTAAACGTGATGGAAAACTGCCACGAATCCGCTGCGGATCCACAGCCAAATCTGCACCGTGTGCACATAGCCTAATTCTAACCCTAATTGCGACCCTAACCCTAGCCCTAACCCTAGTGGAAAAATAAAGATAAAAATATTTTATTATTTTCCCTACCTATGGGGGTGATAAGGGGGGGCTTTATTTACTATTTTTTTTATTTTGATCACTGTGATATAACCTATCACAGTGATCAAAATGTACCTGTAACGAATCTGCCAGACGGCAGATTCGGCGGGCGCACTGCGCATGCGCACTCCATTTTGGAAGTTGGCGGCGTCCATCTTAGATGCCAGACGGACACCGGGAGGGTACCCGGGACTCCAGCGGTACGGGGGATGGGACAGGACGGAGGGCAGAGGAAGGCAGCGGAGCACAGAACTGAGGGGAGGAAAGACTGACAGCGGTGGCAGATCGCCGCTGTCAATCGGTGAAGGGGGCAGATTGCGGTTTCCAGCCATGGCCGATGATATTACAGCATCGGCCATGGCTGGATTGTAATATTTCACCAAGTTTGATAGGTATAATATTACAAATTGCTCTGATTGGCTGTTTCACTTTCAGCAGCCAATCAGAGCGATCGTAGCCACGTGGGGACAAAAACACCCCCATGGGCTGAAGTACCACTCCCCCTGTCCCTGCAGATCGGGGAAATTGGAGTTATCCCTTTCATCCGATCTGCAGGGAAGTGATCCCTCCATGACTCCACATAGGCGTCACACGTCGGATTGGCACCGAGTTTCATGATGCCTACGTGGCATCACAGGTCGGAAAGGGGTTAATGGAAACTTGAGTTGAAGGAAAAAGTGTGGTAGAAAAAGGTGCACAAGCAACCAGGATAACCACAGCCTTGAAAGGATTGTTAAGAAAAGGCCATTCAAAAACTGAGGGAGATTCACAAGGAGTGGACTGCTGCAGGAGTCATTGCTTTAAGAGCCACCACACACAGACGTATCCAGGACATGGGCTACAAGTGTCGCATTCCTTGTGTCAAGCCACTCGTGACAAATAGACAACGCCAGAAGCATTTTACCTGGGCCAAGAAGAGAAAGAATTGGACTGTTGCTCAGTGGTCCAAGGTGTTGTTTTCAGTTGAAAGTAAATTTTGTGTTTCATTTGGAAATCAAGGTCCCAGAGTCTGGAGGAAGAGTGGAGAGGCACACAATCCAAGCTGATGAGGTCTAGTGTGAAGTATTATTTTATTATTATACATTTTTATAGCGCCATTTATTCCATGGAACTTTACATGTGAAAAAGGGGCAAATATAGACAAAAACATTAAACATGAGCAAAAAACAAGGCACACAGATACATAAGGATCGGAGTTTCCAGTACAGCCGTCTACCAGGAAATTTTAGACCACTTCATGCTTCTCTCTGCCGACAAGCTTTTTGGAGATGGAAATTTCATTCTCCAACAGGACTTGACCCCTGTCCACACAGCCAAAAGTACCAATACCTGGTTTAACAACAACAGTATCACTGTGCTTGATTGACCAGCAAACTTGCCTGACCTTAACCCCATAGAGAATCTATGGGATATTGTCAAGAGAAAAATAAGAAACACCAGAACCAACAATGCAGACGAGCTGGAGGCTGTTATCAAAGCAACCTGGGCTTCCATAACACCTCAGTAGTGCCACAAGCTGATCGCCTCCATGCCGCGCCGCATTCATGCAGTAATTGATGCAAAAGGAGCCCTGACCAAGTTTAGAGTGCATTTACTGAACATACATTGCTTGTGCATTTTTCCTTCCACTCAACTTTCCATTACTATGCTTGGATACAGCACTCTGTGACCAGCCAGTTTCTTTAGCAATGACCTTTTGTGGCTTACCCTTCTTGTGGAGTGCATCAATGACTGCCTTGTGGACATCTGTCAAGTCAGCAGTCTTTCCCATGATTGTGGAGCCTACTGAAACAGACTAAGCCATAATAATCAACATTAATAGAAATAAACACTTGAAATAGATTACTCTGTTTGTAAAGACTCTATATAATATACGAGTTTCACTTTTTGTATTGAAAAACTGAAAAAGAAATTACATTTTTGATGATATTCTAATTTTGTGAGAAGCACCTGTACACGACCAGGTATAGGGACTTGTGTTTAAAGTATGATGCCAGCACTGAAAAAAAAACAGCAAAAAAACTGGAGTGGTGCTTTAACTTCTTGTATAACAACTATAGGGGTAGTACATAACTATGGCAGATATAAAGCAAAACATAGAACTGCCTATGCGAAAGGGGTTGTCCAAGCACAGGACCCCACCTGATCTACAGCAGACTTGGAGAAAGAAACCTAAATACTAAAATGCCCAGCAAGTGTTATTTAGGTCCTGTTGTAATTGAGACCCAAAAATGTACCACCCAGCTGTGTCTCTGGAACTGAACGTCAAATCACACAGGGGTATTTTTTAACACATTGGCTCCGGTTCATCAAAGCTTTTACACATAGGTGATGTAAAAACTTGGGAAAGTTGCAAACTTTTGGTGCAATTCGGATATGTGCCAAATTTTAGAGACTTTTGGCAGTTTTCTTTCAGCTCCACTGAAATGGGTAGGACGCCACGGCAGGGGTAGGACGCCACAGCAGTGGTAGGACGCCACGGCAGGGGTAGGACGCCACGGCAGGGGTAGGACGCCACGGCAGGGGTAGGACGCCACGGCAGGGGTAGGACGCACTGCAGGGGTAGGATGCCACTGCAGGGGTAGGATGCCATGGCTTGTCTAATTCATGCCAGAAATTTCACTCCACTGCCTGAGATTTCTGGCGCCACACGTCAGACAATACAGATTCACGAATCAGGAGCTCCTGACTTCAGCACAGCCCGTCCTCAAGACTGGGGATTCTTGATGAATCATGGCCACTGTGGTCAATAAATATGATGCCATCGATGCCAGTTAGTCCCCATTCACATGCTCATGTTCTGTCCTTGTTTTTCATGGACAGAACACATCCAATATAGTCAATGGGGCTGTTCACATGTCAGTGGTTTTCTTTTTAGATGCTCATTCTGTTGAGATTGTTAATTTCACTACATCCTGTAAGGCTATGTGCACACGTTGCAGATTTTGCTGCTGATCCCAAGCTGTTTTCCATGCGGTTTACAGTACCATGTAAACCTATGACAAACCAAATCCGCAGTGCACATGCTGCAGAAACGTAGCGTTGTATTTTCCACAGCATGTCAATTTTTTGTGCAGATTCCGCAGCGGTTTACACCAGCTCCTCAATAGGAATCCGCAGGTGTAAGGCTGCCGTCACACTAGCAGTATTTGGTCAGTATTTTACATCAGTATTTGCAAGCCAAGGTCAGGCGTGGAACAATCAGAGGAAAAGTATAATGGAAACATATGCACCACTTCTGCATTTATCACCCACTCCTGGTTTTGGCTTACACATACTGATGTAAAATACTGACCAAATACTGCTAGTGTGACGGCAGCCTAAAACCGTAGGTGGAATCTGCACAAAAAACGCAGGAAATCCGCGGTAAATTGGCAGGTAATCTGCAGTGCGTTTTACCTGCGGATTTTGCAAAAACGATGCAGAAAAATCAGCACACAAATCCGCAACATGTGCACATAGCCTAATAGAATACTTCAGGACTGGAGTACACATAAATACAAGCGATTCATCAATCGCAAGTTCAAGTCCCCAATGGGAAATAAAAAAAATAAAGCAACAATTAATATATTAATATCTGTTTAAAAAAAAGTACATTGAAAAAAACAAACAAGTTTAAATCCTTCTCTTTTCCCAATTATAAAAATAAAAAACCTAAATGTTTTCACATCCCAGAAATGTCCAATCGATGAGTAGAAAATTACCCCAAACAGTAAACTACAGAAAGAGAAAAATGAAAAACAACAGAATTTACATTTTTTTCAGTAAATCCAGCTCCACAAAAAAACACCAAAACACAATAAAAAGCCATCAAACATCGCACGTCCCCCACAATTGTATCAATTAAAATGGCGGATTGTTATATATAAAGACCCCTCACCCGCATTCATCAACACAGGGTTTTTTTTGTTTTTTTTTTACAAGTTTTGAAATTTTTTGAACCACTAAAATAATGATAAAATAAAAACCTTACAAGTTGGGACTCTCCGTAATTGCTCGGACTCGAAGGATCCACTTACTGGTTTATTTTATAGTGCACCGCGAGCGCCATAAAAAGACAATGGTGGAAGGTTTTGGGGTTTTTTTACCACATTTCAGGGATTTGTAATGATTTTTTCTTTCTTGTTATATGGTAAAGTGAATGTTGTCGTTCAAAAGGAGAATTCATATACGGAAACGTGGATGGAAAAATAAGGAGAATGCTACATTGGTTGGCTCATGAAGGGTTAATCCTTTCCAAGCTCTCCTGGAAGTTTTCACAGAAGCTGAAGTTGTCTGTCCTGTGGCCCCCACCAGGTACCGCACATCACCTGCCAGGCCCGGGGAGGCAGACATTGCTCCGTCCCTCGTCTGTGGAGGATCGATGCTCCCGCACAACTCCGGGTCCTCGCACTCACTCACCCAGCAGCGCAATAGCAGTGTGCTGTACAGCAGCGCCCCCTGGCCTCCAGGCCAGTAATTGCCGTCCGCGGCAGCCATCTTTCTTAAGGGAACTCTAAGGCGCCTTAAAGGTATAGGAAAACTTCGCAGTAAATCTGCATACTGCGCTGTAAGGACTCTCACACCAAACACTCATAACCAGGAGCGTGACTAAGCCAATTTAGTCCGAATTAACATCTTCGCAAAGCATATAAAACGAATCCATTGTTTTTTTTCCAGCATCAATCATGGCGGTTTCTATAGCAGGGTATATCACGTGACAAGCGCTCAGAGCGCCCACTCGTGGAGACAAAGAACACTCCCATTTGCCCTTTTAACAAATGAAGCTTTATTGACAAACCAACGATCAAAGCAAAAAAAAAAATAGAAAGAAAAAAAAAGCGGTATTGCCGATGCTTCCTTATTGCAGCGTTTGTCTATTTAGGACTGTTTCCGAGGGTGTTCGGCCCCGCCGGCTACCGGTTAGTGGCCAGGCCTGGAGGAAAACTTCCGTGCCGCGGTGTACGGCGCGCTCTACTCACGGCTGCTGCAGAGGCCCTGTACAGCAGGCCGGCCGGGCGTCAGGCGGGAGAGGTGAGTCTGCGCGCCAACACCTCAGCGTGTGGTGTGGTGAGGGGAGAGAGAGAGACAAGTCAGGCGGCGGGAGAAAGTGTCCGCTCCAGAGCCGCAGCGTGTGCTCGGTGTCCTGTCCGTAATCCTGGCGGAAAATCCTGGCGGAAAGTGTGTGCTCTCCCGGCACTGGCACTACTGTTAGTGTAGGGGCACTACAAGTCACACAGTACCTGGAGGCGGCTGCTGGGCACATGTCCTGGGGCGCTGCTGCCTCTGCTCCTCCATAGCTCCTGTGGTCACTGTGCTCCTGGTGCAGAACTGCTTCTCATCAGGGATGAGCGTACTGGAGATCAATAATGGGATTTGTCTGCTGATGGCGCCATCTAACCGGTGCTGGTGGTGGGCAGTGGTGGTGGGCAGTGGTGGTGGGCAGTGGTGCTGGTGGTGGGCAGTGGTGGTGGGCAGTGGTGCTGGTGGTGGGCAGTGGTGGTGGGCAGTGGTGCTGGTGGGGGGCAGTGGTGGTGGGCAGTGGTGCTGGTGGCGGCCCGTTGGTTGGGATCCTCTGCATATACTCTGGGGAATTGTCTGCTCCTCGCTCACTGACTACATGATTATCAAGGGTTTCGACTGCATGTGCCCAGGTTTTCCCTGGAGCCTGTGAGGGGGTTGTGACCATGGCTTGTATTGGGTCCAAAACAATGCTTTCTATTTAAAGTGAATCTGTCACCCCCAAAATCAAAGGTGAGCTAAGCCCTCCAGCATGAGGGGCTTATCTACAGCATTCTGGGCGTCGCGGTCAGGTCCGGCGCATCCCATCTTCTTACGATGACGTCCTCTTGTCTTCACGCTCCGGCGCAGGCGTACTTTGTCTGCCCTGTTGAGAGCAGAGCAGTGCGCAGGCGCCGGGCCTCTCTGACTTTTCCCTGCGCACTGCAGTACTTTGCTCTGCCCTCAACAGGGTACACAAAGTACGCCGGAGCTTTTAGACAAGAGGACGTCATCCTATGAAGATGGGAGGCCCCGGACCGGACCGCGACGCCCATCGGGTCGGACCGTCAACCCAGGTGAGTATAATCTAACCTCTTTTTCTCATCTATCAGGTTACATCTGGGGCTTATCTACAGCATTCCAGAATGCTGTAGATAAGCCCCTGATGCCAGTGGGCTTAGCTCACCTTCAATTTTGGGGGTGACAGGTTCCCTTTAACGCAGGTAAATCTGCATATGTTAGATTTGGAAGGGATGTCCATGTCCAACCCCCTGCTCAGGGCAGGATTCACTAAACCATATAGCCAGGCCAAATGTCTTTGATCATCAAACCACCCCCTTGTGTGCTGGCACTAGCTGCCAAATTATCCCCAACCAGTTCCCACAATCCATCTCTTCTAACCCAGCATTCTGGACTATAAATTTTGAAACGGCCTTGGGGGTGCACGCGAGCATCCCAGAAGCAAAGCATCGTGATACAGTAGTTATTCCATGGCAGTTAGTCAGGGCAGGAATCGGGTAACCCACACTCTCCCTTCGATCAGTGTGCTTTATTCATATCCTCCTATGTTCCCTTGCAATCCACATTCACTGCCCCATCCCCCCTCCATCACGACTCATACACGTCAGCCCCTCTCTCCTTCCCTCTCCCATGCACTTCTCACCTTCCTGAAAAACCTCAGCCCATCTTGCTCAAACACACTGCACACAAAAACTTCATACAATTCCAAAAAACGACTTGCTCTTTATCTTCCTACTCCTACTGATTTCAGGGGGCATCTCCCCCAAACCTGGTCCACCATACACCAACTCAACCCCTACCCTACCTCACATTGAAACTTTAATAATCTTACTAATATAAGGCTACTTTCACACTAGCGTCGTGCACTGCACGTCGCTATGCGTCGTTTTGGAGAAAAAAACGCATCCTGCAAAAGTGCTTGCAGGATGCGTTTTTTTCTCCATTGACTTGCATTAGAGACGCAGTGCGACACTTTGCCACACGTCGCAACCGTCGTGCGACTGTTGCGTCGGACCGTTGCCACCAAAAAATGTTTTTTGGTGCGTCGTTCCCGTCTTTTCCGACCGCGCATGCGCGGCCAGAACTCCGCCCCCGCCTCCCCGCACCTCACAATGGGGCAGCGGATGCGTTGAAAAACAGCATCCGCTGCCCCCGTTGTGCGGCGCTTGCACAGTATGCGTCGGTGCGCTGCAACGTTGCATTGCGACGTGCAGTGCACGACGCTAATGTGAAAGTAGCCTTAGTTGCACTCCTTCATCTCCTTCTTTTAATTGTTCCCTTTGGAATTCATGGTCTGTATATAACAAGCTTCCTTTCCTACACAATTACTTTCTGAGAAACTCTCTTAAGGGGAACCTGTCACCCCCAAAATGGAATATGAGCTAAGCCCACCGGCATCAGGGGCTTATCTACAGCATTCTGGAATGCTGTAGATGAGCCCCTGATGTATCCTGAAAGATGAGAAAAAAAGGTTAGATTATACTCACCTGGGTGGGGGTGGGCGGTACGATCCGATGGGCGTCGTGGTCCGGGGCCTCCCATCTTCATAGGATGACATCCTCTTTTTGTCTTCACGCTCCGGTGCAGGCGTACTTTGTCTGCCCTGTTGAGGGCAGAGCAAAGTTCTGCAGTGCGCAGGGCCTCTCTGACCTTTCCCGTCTCTGATCTTTCAGGAAACATCGGGGGCTTATCTACAGCATTACAGAATGCTGTAGATAAGCCGCTGATGCTGGTGGGCTTAACTCATTCCATTTTGGGGGTGACAGGTTCCCTTTAAGGCTAGCGAACAACCTGTCTACACTAACTTGGGTTGGTGGCAAAGCGGTAAACGCAAGGCAACATTTCTAGCAATTTCAGGGTAAAAAGGAATTGTTTGCTTTGGGAGTGGAACTTCTTTCCATGGCAACGCTTTGCCTGCTCCATGTCATCTAAATACTTATCAAAATTAAACTCCTCATCTGATGAGGCTGAAGATATGGTAATATCTGTTCCTCAGTTGCAGGACTATGGCCCCCCATTTTAAACATACTGAATCTGACGTTTTCTTCTAGCTGCTGTTCACCTTCATTCATCAGTTTAATTGTGCTAATGTTTTAAGCAATAGCAAGAACCTGTTTTTTTCAGTTCATAATCTTGCAGAACTTTTTCCACTCAGGGTACCGTCACACATTGAAATTTTCATCGCTGCGACGGCACGATTCGTGACGTCGCAGCGTCGTATAATCATCGCTCCAGCGTCGTAGACTGCGGTCACACGTTGCAATCACGGCGCTGGAGCGATGCCGAAGTCCCCGGGTAACCAGGGTAAACATCGGGTAACTAAGCGCAGGGCCGCGCTTAGTAACCCGATGTTTACCCTGGTTACCAGCGTAAACGTAAAAAAACAAACAGTACATACTCACCCGTCGGTGTCCTTCAGGTCCCTTGCCGTCTGCTTCCTGCTCTGAGTGCAGCCGTACAGTGAGAGCAGAGCGCAGCACCGCTGTGATCTGCTCTCACTTTCCGGCCGGCACTCAGAGCAGGAAGCAGACGGCAAGGGACCTGAAGGACACCGACGGGTGAGTATGTACGGTTTGTTTTTTTACGTTTACGCTTGTAACCAGGGTAAACATCGGGTTACTAAGCGCGGCCCTGCGCTTAGTTACCCGATGTTTACCCTGGTTACAAGCGAAGACATCGCTGGATCGCTGTCACACACAACGATCCAGCGATGTCAGCGGGTGATCAAGCGATGAAAGAAAGTTCCAAACGATGTGCTACGACGTACGATTCTCAGCAGGGTGTCTGATCGCAGTAGCGTGTCAGACACAGCGATATCGTAACGATATCGCTAGAACGTCACGAATCGTAACGTCGTAGCGATGGAAATTTCAATGTGTGACAGTACCCTAAGGCCTGGAGAAAGTGGCTGGTGTGAGGAGCTTTAGTACCTTACTGCCAGCGTCTTGGTAATTTTCTTGTAGTCACAAACAAAATCAAACGATCGCAAAATAGTTCTGACGTGGGCATGCATCAATTTCAAGAAATATAACGAGTCTCTTGAGAGTTTTTTTTAAGATCAACTCTTTGGTTAAGTGCTTCATCCATCACTAATTTTCTAATTTTTCTTTCCAGAGAAACACCAAGTTAACGGGGCTTGCGGGCCATTTCTCCATTAAGAGTTGTAAAAGATGGTCATGCAAATAATGATAATTGTACACGGTCTTTCACAGTAAAGCTCAATGAGCTGTCTTTTACACATGTGTTGTCATAGTTACAGTAACTGCCACTTTCAAAATATCTCATAACAGATATTTGAGATACTTTCCTCCTTTGCATGGTGGGAAGTGCTGGGCACTGGTTTCTAAGTGTCACGGCTATCTTTCTCAGTCACTGCTTTGAAAACTGGATGTAAACGTTGTCAAAGTCTTTTTAGAGTGGAAGCTTTCGGAGTATTTTTCATTGCCTGAGTATGCACTGATTTTGAGCTCACAGCATTTGTTTTAATCTGTCACACAAAATATTTTTTATCTTGAGTTAATGTGGAATGCTTGAATACAGAAAACTTCAAAAGGGAACTTTGCAGGGGGCGTGCCCATAATCAAGATTTCCTGCTGTTTTGATGCTGCGTAATTATGCAATGTCAAACCTGCAGCAGCGAGATGTTACAGCATAGTAGAAGGGATTTCTAGAAATCCCATGTCCACTATACATACATGTGCACCTGCAGATCATTCGCAGAAACTGACGTGATGCATTTTTCAGGACCGCAACGTGGCAATTTCTATTGCAGACACGCTAGTTTCTGCAACAGAAATTTAATCAATAGAACATATTGAATGAGGTAAAACCACATGTTTCAGTGAACATGGCAGGAGGCAGTGATCATGCCATCCTTGAATTTGATAAATAAAATCCAAAATGGACAACATCAAAACAGATCTCACACATGCTCAAAAACCTGTAAAAAAAAAAAAAAAGTTAATGGCAGAGACCACACAAGTACTGTTTGGACACTCCAACACAGCCAGAATTTTCAGCAAAAAAACGGAGTTCAAGTCCAGATTTAAAGAGTACAAATTTTATTCCATAATGAATTGCATGCAAAAACTAGTCAGAATTTAATCACAATACAATAAGTTGTTAGCTTTTTCAGCAAGGGAAACCGAAAATAACACTGAAAAGCGGTGAGACCCAATTGATCCCGCATGCATTCATTAGTAAAGTGCAGTAGTGCATATCTTAGCAGAATTTTCAGGACTGGGTAATTAGTATATATATATATATTATATGGATCCCTCTCTTGGATCCAAAATCAAGTGTTCACAAAAAAACGTCCTCCCCAGCCCTAGATTCCTTAACGATATTGCAGCATCGAAGGGGTCCAGACTGTAGCCCCAACGTGCATTTCGCGTCGGCTTCGTCAGTGCGGCGCCTGCGCACTGCAGTACTTTGCTCTGCCTTCAACAGGGCAGACAAAGTACGCCGGAGCCGCAGCGTGAAGATGAGAAGAGGATGTCATCGTAAGAAGATGGGAGGCCCAGGACCGCGATGCCCATCGGACCGCCCCCGCCCAGAATGCTGTAGATAAGCCCCTGATGCCGATGGGCTTGGCTCACCTTCCATTTTGGGGGTGACAGGTTCCCTTTAATTGGATCAGATTAGAGGCCATCTATGAAGGTGGAGCTGAAGGAGGCGATAATATTTCTTAAAACAAATTCCTAGACCTAGCAAATGTTATTCAGTACGTTTTTGTTTAAAACTGGTTTTTTTTCTCCACTTCATAGTGAATTGCTTATTTACAAGTAAAGTTTTTTTGTGGCAAAGTTGTATTCCAATAAATGTTTTGTGCGATCTAAAATAGCTTGATTATTGTATTATAAGTGATTAACCCCTAAACCCCCTTTGGATATATCAGTCAAGTGTCGCCTCCCCCTCTTTAGTGTAGGCTTAGGAGCTGAGCCCACATATTTTCCGGCACATGAGCTGTTTAACCTTTCTTGAATATCTGTACATGAGCCACCCTCCAATCCTGTGGCACCACCTTGTTACTAGAGTCTAAAAATAAGATACAGCGGTCTGTCAATTATTGAGCTCAATTCCCTCAGTATCCGTGGATGAATGTCATCTGGGCCGGGGGATGTGTCAATGTTTAAATTGCCCAGACGTAAGTGTACTTCTTTTTGTGTTAAACTAATTATATCAGGTGGTGAACTTTGTTTTTTGCATGAGCCATGTATGAGCGAGTGAGTCAAATTAGTCAGAGGTTTGGCTTACCGGACTCCACAGCCCGCTGGAGGAGCGTACAGGCTGTTTCTATCAAACATGGTGGAGTATAGTAATTGAGAAGGTGTGTGAGTAGTGGACAACCCTTTTTAGACAATTTCTCGCCCCATTTGACAATTGATGGTAAAATTTTTAGATTATACATATGTAGAATAGACTTTTGGGGCTTATTTATGTATATTTGTGGGTTTAACACGAATATGTTATTGTAGTAGTTTTTTTTTTTTTTCTTTTTGCTACAATTGACTTTTCTATTTCCTTTTGTGCAAATGTTCATTCAAGTTGCGTCTGCTTCATTGCCCATCTCGGTGTCTCACCTTTGTAATGCTATAGTTCCATAAATCACCATTTTATTTTCATTGCTAAATACCTGCATGTATGGCTGTATGAATTGAACAATTTATTC
This sequence comes from Ranitomeya variabilis, assembly GCF_051348905.1. Classification (NCBI taxonomy): domain Eukaryota; kingdom Metazoa; phylum Chordata; class Amphibia; order Anura; family Dendrobatidae; genus Ranitomeya; species Ranitomeya variabilis. The sequence goes on from NC_135234.1 coordinate 662,962,954, forward strand.
TAAAGCATCACTTTTTTTTTTTTTTTTTTTTCTTTCTCTTCCTCCAGATTGAACAATCATTGTGATCCCAGGGATGTAATAAAACTTAACATGGGTAAGCCATGCTTGCATTTTAAGGCGTTCTGTGGTTTTTAAAATGTGGTCCTAATTAAAGGGATTTTTCTAAAATGACAATCAGCATTATTTACCTCTCAAGTCCCCCACCACTCCATTATCTTAATCTGTACCGGAAGTGATGACTAGAGTTGAACGAATCTGCTCGGGTCCCTCCCTATTCAGCAAGCCATAGTGCTTACCGAATAAGCTGGACAGGGAACAGAGCTACCTGGATCGTGCCGGCTGATCATCTGTCTGGCGCTGCAGCTGCTTGTGTTGCTGCTGTTTCACTGTCTCAACACATGCATGGAGAGCTCAACAAACAGGTTGGAGCAATCCAGGTTCCCTCTGCAGCTTATTCTGTAAGCGCTATAGTTTGCCGAATGAGGGACCCGAACAGATTAGCTCGTCTCTAGTGATGACAACCTTGCTTAATCGTCAGTTACCTGGCCTCAACAGTCGCATGCGCATGTATGACATGTGACCACCAACGTCAGTGATCAGTGGCAGCGGTCATGTAACTGATAACCAACTCAGCGCTTCTGTACTTCGCTTTGGTTGTCCCTGCTCACCACCACACCTATCGCTAATGGTGTGACCTTGTCAGATGTGACTCATTGCTATATTACAAGTTGTAATCCTGGGAGTGGCTGCCCCCTTTTAACAGATGCATTTAACTACATTCAATGTTTTATGTAGTTCAAACCTTTTTTTTTTTTTTTCGCGTGTGTAGGGGGGGATAATTATGCTCAGTCTAAAATGTTACACAAATGTTATAAAGTGATAGCATATTACAGGTATGTGCATTTAGTTCATGATTGATGGGGGCCTGACTTCTGGTACTATCCCCCATGGCATGGGCATGTTGTAAGGGTGCTTTCACACTGCGTCCTGTGCTTATTTCCGAACCCTCCGCAAAACGGTATTCGAGTGAATTAGTCCACACCATTGCTATTGTATTCTCAGGTTTTTTTAATTCTTTTGGTGAGAGATAATTAATGGCATTAATGTTACGTTTTTCTCCTACTTTAATAGACGAAGATGTGAAGGAAATGGTCTGGGAGAGTGAGAATAACTCCAAATATCAAGCACATTTTAAAGATACAGCAAAGGAATCTTTCTGTACTTTCAACTATCAGGTTGGTAAGCATTTATGATTATTCCTTTTTTTTTTTTTTCAATCTTGTGGCACTATAAATTAAAAAAAAAAAAAAAAAAAAAAAGCATTTTGTTTCTTGTTGGGAGCAGTACTGTATATTATTCACTAATATTCATCCCTTTCTTTTGGTGACCACCTAAAAATTGCTTGGCATCCATTCATAGTTTATGGTCCAGGCTGGGATTATCTTGATGTAAAATACTTGAGGTTTTAATACTAACTTTAGGTTTTGGTACGGGCTTCCAGTATTGTAGTCTTTATTGTCATCTGGACAGGAGCACAAATGGAAGAATAATGGTGTTTCCATAACTAGCTCAACAAATAGAGTGGTGACAAATAAAAGATCGGTGAGCTTCCAGGATGATGTCTGTCTATCCAGCCTCACTTCTCAACAAATGCATAAGCATTAAAGAAGGGCACACTGTGTCGCATTAAAAAAATGACGTGATATTCCGTCCATGGTCAGACAGGCCCAGGTCACATAGATGGAATATTACGTCAAATGTCAGAAAGGGGTTAAGGAACAGTAGGAGGATGAAAAATAAAGGAAGGCATACTCTCCCTCACTGTCGGTATCAGAGGCAAGTAAGGCGTATGCCTCCTCAGCTAAATACCTTGATTGGTGGGACACTTCTTTCACGTGTATGTACCAAATTTTATTCAGGCAGTTGTTTGTATAAAAATTTTTTATTTATTTTAGAAGAGAAGAAAAATCTTAAAATATAGAAATAAAATATTAAAATTTGGTAACATAAGCAAACTTTCTAAACGGATGTTGGTAAATTAAAAATATTGAGCGCCTGCAATGATCTGACAGTAGCCTGACTTTATTTAGAAAAAATACACTTTCGTTTACGCTGATTACTATGATATATTTTTACTGTCACCCATCTAAATTATTTTGTTCTCCTCTTCGCACAAAAAATAAACAACCAGATGCTGATCAGTGATGTATGTCACTGACCAGCACTTGACGGCTGTAGGATGCATGCATGGATGTGGTGCAAAAGAAAATGTATTGGCCAAAAGTGAGCACAGGTCTCGATCAATGTGCATCTTCTCAGCATCTGTGCGGCTGTAGGACTCGCACGCAGAGGTGATGCAAGGGAAATTAGTTAGGAGGAAAAATGAAGCGTCCTGGAAAAAAGAGTGCACGATTGCCTGTTCAGTGATTTGTGTCACTGACAAGCGCTCGGTGGTTACAGGACTTCAGAACAAGATAAAACTGCCAAAACGAAATATCAAGTATTGATCACCGCTCGGCAGCAGAATGTGGATGGGGGTAAAGGATAGTTGGAGAGGTGGATTGGGAAAGGGTCAGGAACATCTTTCTTTCAGGAACCACAGCAACACCAGCAGAAGTGATAGCACAGGCTTGAAAAAGTCTGTGACACCAAAAGGTCCAGCACAGAACGACACAAGAGCAGCTCTGCAAAGTCTCCTAGCCAGAATGATGTGTAGAGTGGTGATTGTGAGTTCAGACTGCGGCTCTGCACTCTGATGCGATTGGAATATGACACTCAGCACTTTAATCGGTGCTGGGCCTGATGATGCTGGCATTTCTGGGCTCTAGCCTATGATCGGTGCTGCTACAGGGGTGGGGAGGGCACGAAACCCTCCGTCATGAGTGAAGGTGCCCACTGTTAAAATCAGCAGGCACAGTAATGCGCGTACTGCATTTTAGCCAGGACGTTCAAGGTCGGGAAGTTATTCCCTTCCATGACATACTGGGTACATTGGAGATCAGGAAGGGGTGAGTTATGCATTCTTTCACTGACCTGGATGCTGGACAGAAGTCCCATGAATCGATCCGTTCATGTCTGGTCCCAACTGTCATTCTTACAGCAGACCCAGATTTCGGTTTGTGCCCTGCAGTCCCAGGTGATCTGCTGAATGTCTCACTGCCACCAACTTTCTCACATCTCCACCTGCCAGAAGGAAATGGTAAATGGATGTGGTTTGGGTTTTGAACATGGGCATGGCCAAAATTTGCTGCTTTAAATTGTCCCGCTTTCTGTTCTTTAAAAGTTGGGACGTATGATATATTCACATGGTAACTGGAGCTCATTTTCTGGGCTGAGCTTTGGGCACATGTAGACACCATCCTGTTTGAAAACCTTTGGGGTTTCCAGATTTACTAGACTCCATATGTGAGACTTGGAGTGGGATTGCCCGACTCCTCTTCTGCCATTCAGATTGCCAAATATATTGTGTGCATACCTGGTGGTAAGTGTTCCCCATGTATTTGGCTGCCTACATGTGGCACACAATGCATTATATTATGCCTGTAATTCTGTAATTTATCAGCAACATGTAGGGATTAAGGCAAACTTGAAAATCTAAGCATGAATGAAGGTGTGTGGATATCTTTCCACTTGTTATAGTGGGATTGTGTAGCTTTCCACTCTTTAGCATTGTACTTTTCTTTGTTGTAGGACTTTTTCTCTTGAAGGAGTCGGTTTTCTTACATTGCTTTATTGTAAAGAACAGTACAGGGTGGGCCATTTATATGGATACATCTAAATAAAATGGGGATGGTTGGTGATATCAACTTCCTGTTTGTGGCACATTAGTATATGGGAGGGGCAAAACTTTTTTTTAAGATGGGTGGTGACCATGGCTGCCATTTTAGTTGGCTGTTTTGGATCCAACTTTACTTTTTTTTCAATGGGAAGAGGGTCATGTGACACATCAAACTTACTGATAATTTCACAAGAAAAAACAATGGTGTGCTTGGTTTTAACATAACTTTATTCTTTCATGAGTTATTGACAAGTTTATGGCCACTTATAAAATGTGTTCAAAGTGCTGCCCATTGTGTTGGATTGTCAATGCAACCCTCTTCTCCCGCTCTTGATACACTGATAGCAACACCACAGAAGAAATGCTAGCACAGGCTTCCAGTATCTGTTTCAGATGCTGCGCATCTCGTATCTTCACAGCCTAGACAATTGCCTTCAGATGACCCCAAAGATAAGTCTAAGGGGGTCAGATAGGGAGACCTTGGTGGTCTTTCAACTGGCCCACGATGACCAATCCACTTTGACAATCCAACACAATGGGCAGCACTTTGACCAAGCACACCATTGTTTTTCTTGTGAAATTCTCAATAAGTTTGATGTATCACATGACCTTCTGCCCATTGAAAAAAATAGTCGGATCCAAAATTGCCGCCATGGTCACCACCCATCTTGAAAAGTTCCCCCCCCTCCCATATACTAATGTGCCACAAACAGGAAGTTGATATCACCAAACATTCCCATTTTATTTGTGTATCCATATACATGGCCCACCCTGTAGTATTGTTTGTTTTGCTTCTGAGTATTTTCCATGTTGACTCTTCTTCTATGGACGTTGTATACGGTACTTACAATTTGATTACATGCTATTGTTTGTTTTTCAGACGACCCCGATGCTTCACAGGGATTTTGACAGATCTATTGTGAAAACTCTTCATAAACCTTTTTTTCTCACAGGTAAGCCTTTTTGTTTTGTTGCTCATAGATCTCTTTTGCTGCTTTTTATGAAACCTACAAAGAAAAACACTTACCAAACATAATTTAAAGGGAAGGTGCCATAAAAAAAATCAGCAATTGAAAATGAAGTATAGTATTAATGTTTTAATTTTGTTTAAATATCATTTGTTTTTAATTAAGTAAAATATGAAAAATAATTTTAAGGTTTCTAATTTCCTCTTGCAAACACTAGGGGCAGCAGCTGCTGAAACTTGCCATGAAAATCTAGTGTACACATTATGACTGCAATGTGGGTGATCTCTCTTCTCCACTTCTGGGTGTGTGTAAAAAGAGAGAATTAAGTTTAGGATCACAGTGATGAGCCATTTTGTAGATGACTGCCAGTGATACTGACAAGCACAGTGTCACCAAGGACAGCCGGCTTCACTGATTCTGTTAGTTTGTGCTGCTCGCTATATCATAAGCTGGGGTTAGATACGTGGAGTAAATCACACACTGGAATTATTCACAGCACAGGATACACTACAAGTATCTAGAAACAGGGCTCAGTGTTGTGTATCACATGACTGGATTATATATACCGGTCTTGTGGCATATCGCACATGATGGATTAGATACAGCAGTCTGGGGGAGTATCACGCATGATGGGATTAGATCTCTTAAGTTTATACTGTATTTCTTACTTGATGTTGCTGTCATCTAATCTCTGCCACTATACATAGTAAAATACACAGGAAAATGCACATGCACACTGGGGTATATGGCCCCCTCCAGCCTGGGGTATATGGCCACCTGCATCCTGTTCAGTGTGTTGAGGGCACAACAGTGTGATGATCTCCCTGCTGTGCTCTGAACAGGTCGGCGGGGAGCAGTGATTGCAGCCTGTACTGTAATACTAATTGTAGGCTGCAATCACCCCAGATACTCACCCCAGACATCTGCTCTCTGGCATCTTCTCCCCTAGGCAGCTCCTGTCATAGCATGCACTGAGCAGTGTGTGCGATGACCGGAAATGAAGCCCACAGCATTCACTGTGGACTACCACAGCATACACTGTGGGCTACAACAGTGTCCGACCGCAGGCTCTGTCCATGGCTGCTGTAAGTGAGGTGTGCAAATGTCGTGCTCAGACACTTACACCCCACCAATGAAAAAGTGGATAAAGTAAAAATTAATTAAAAAAATATTAAAGTAGTTAATTTAATTTTGTACTAAAAATAGTTGATTATATAACACTATGTAACAAATTTTTATTTATTTTACTCTGTCGCCTCATTGGGGGACACAGGACCATGGTGTTATGCTGCTGTCCACTAGGAGGCGACACTATGCATAATCTGAAAGATTAACTGTGGCTCCTCCTGTGCAGTATACACCCCTGGATGGCATCAGCCTTCTCCAGTTTTTGCTTGGTGTCGCAAAGGAGGCACACCTAAAGATTTTTACTCCGTTTCCCGCTTTCCGACGGGATTACAGATGAAGAAAAGAGGGTCTTCTGTGAGACCCCCGGCATGGCTCCTTCCTCGGCCCCCTATTATGGGGTGCCCAGTTGAAGTTGAGATGGCTATTCCCCATGCTGCTCCTTCCCCAACCCCTCGGGTGTTGGTTCGAAGTCGAGACCCCCCTCCTTCCCCAATTCCTTTTGGTTTCTGGGTTGAGGTCGAGGCGAGGATAAAGGCCCCTGACGGTGTAACAGCACCCTCCCTAATCCCCCTCTGGGGGTATTAGGTTGAGACACCTCAGGTAGGGCCTGTACAGGCAGCATCCTACAGCTCCCAGCAATGGGCCAGCATACTGCGCCTGCATCCAGGGACCCCAGCCGAGCTGCGGGCTCCTGTTGGGGCCGGGGGGAGTGCAGGCAGGCATGGCACATACAGACACAGGGCTCCCAGCGTCCCTGTCTCTGCGGCAGCACCAGCTCTATACTGCCTCAGGGGGACCCCTCACCGGGCTCCCCCTTCCGCTTATAGCCCCACCGCCATCCTGCCTTCAAATCCGGAGGGGTCCGGTTCAGATCCGACCCCCTCCTGGACTTTCGCGCCGGCCTGGAGCCCTTCTGGGCCTCAGGCATCTAATTTAGGCCCCGGCTTCGGCCTAGCTGAAGCAGCAGCCTCCTCTCCGCCCCCCGGCCCGCCCCCCGGATGACAAATATGACACTCTACAGTGTCATACAAGGGGTGGATCGAGACAGAAAGGGCGGGTTTTTGATAGCCTTGCCGCCTTTTTCCAGCTCTCCGCCCCCTTCTCCTCCTCTCTCCTCTGTCTCTGCAGCCATTTTCGGCTGCAGATTAACCCTGCATATCCCGGTCTGCAGGACCAGGCAGCCAGTCTCCGGGGGGCACAGGACTGTGGATCTTCGGCGCTGGACCTCGGGGCACACTGGTGAGGTAAGATCACAGCTGGGTTATTTTTACTCAGCTGTGAATCCATATTACCTATAAGACTCCCCTGTAGGTTCTCTACCCCTGTAAGGTCCATCTGCTGGCAGCACCTCTGCACTTTGTGCACTATGCAGGGCTCAAGGTCCAAGAGAACCAGGCAGATCTGCTACTATGCATTCTGCACAGCCTGCGGGCCCGCTCTCTCCAGTAGTAGCACGTACCCGCATTGCCAGAACTGTATATAACCTAATGTGTCACTCGGTGTCTAATGCCACGCCGGAATGGGCTACTCAGTTCTCGCAATCTATGACGCAGTCTATAGATAACCTAACCTCCACATTGCTTCAGGCTCTGCAGGGTCATGCCCCGGCTATGACAGTTACCCAACAACGGGAGAGCTTGACTCAGGAACCAGATGACCCTGGCACATCCACGTCTACGTCAGGACGCAAGCGGATCCATAGATCAAGTCCATCTGCGTCACCCCATAGCACACGGTCATCCCCCTCTAGGGAGAGACACCGTAGCTCCAGGTCATCTAGACCATCCCGTTCCAGGGACAGACGATGCAGATCTCCGCAATCACCAAGGCCTTCTCCCCAGCCCACCCAGCAGGGGACGCCTCAGTGAGATCCCAATCCCTCCTAGCAATACAGCGCTAGCTGAGGACATAATATCTCAGTGATACACAGGATTCGGAAGGCATCTGCGACTCTGACTCGGACAGAGAAACGGAGGGGTCCCTGATCCCAATCCCTCCTAGCAATACAGCGCTAGTTGAGGACATAATATCGTCCATCCATCGGGTGCTGGACATTTCTGATCCGCCACCAGAGGTCCCAGAACATAAGATTTTCTTTGAAGGACCTCTGAAGCCGCCTAAGGTTTTCTCGAACCACCCAGAGTTTAAGGCGATCCTTAAAAAAACAGCTCTACAGCCTGAGAAAAAATTCGCTAATCGCAAATATCTGGGGGCAAGGTACCCCTTCCCACAGAAGGAGGAATGGACAGATCCACCTGAGGTGGATTAAAAGTCTCCAGGCTAGCAGCATAGACCCTCCTTTCACTGCCAGATAGCTCAACCCTCAGGGATGCAGCAGACCGGCAGGTAGAACGCATGGCTCGTTCAATTTTCGAGGCAGCAGGGGCATCCATGGCTCCCGCGTTCGCCTCAGCTTGGGCTGCCAAGGCCATCCTGACCTGGGCAAAGAATTTACAAGCCTTCCAAGTATCCGCTCCTGAACTGTCGGACCAAGCAGTTCAAAATGCAGTTGTAGCAGATTATATGCTCCATGCAGCTCTGGTTTCAGCAAGGGGAGTCGCGGGGATAGCATCAAACGCCATCACGATTAGGCGTATCCTCTGGCTGCGGGAATGGCAAGCGGACGCAGCCTCAAAGGAGTCCCTCACACACCTCCCCTACCTCAGTGGGAGTCTTTTCGGTGAACAGTTGGACACTATGATATCCAACGCCACAGGGGGTAAGAGTACTTCTCTTCCCCAACTGAAACCTAAATGCACTTACAAGAAGCGTAACCAAACTCTATTCCGATCCTTTCGGAATTCCTCCGGCTGGTCCGTCTCACGTCCGGACCCGGTACAAAATCGTATCCGTTCCCCACGCAGGGATAACTCACGATCGACGCAAAGGTCGGACAAGACCTGGCAGTCAAAAGCAGGCCAGTCTAAGCCGAGAGGAGGAAAATCCCAGACTTCTCCTCCTCATGAGTCACGGACTCCGGATGACAAATATGACACTCTACAGTGTCATACAAGGGGCGGATCGAGACAGACCTTTCACTGCCAGATAGCTCAAGCCTACCACCAAGCGGTCTCCTCGCTTTGTTAATCAGGAGTCATAGTAACGGTACCCACGTCCGACCGCTTCCGAGGGTTCTACTCCAATCTGTTCGTAGTTCCCAAGAAAGGAGGCAGCGTACGGCCCATACTAGACCTAAAACAGCTCAACAAATATGTACGGGTCCGTCACTTCCGCATGGAGTCCCTTCGGTTCATCTTGCATCCATGGAGAAGGGAGAATATCTCCCCTTCATAGACATACGTGCATATACCCATTGCACCTGCCCATCAGAGGTTTCTCAGGTTCGCAATAGGCCAGGACCACTACCAATTTGTGGCTCTCCCCTTTGGACTCGCCACGGCTCCCAGAGTCTTCATCAAGATCATGGCAGCAACCATGGACGTCCTGCATTCCAGAGGCATAGTAGTCGTTCCATACCTGGACGACCTACTCATCAAGGCTCCCACCTTTCAAGGAATGCGAGCTCAGCGTCTCAATCACAACCGATACTCTCAGTTGCATGGGCTGGTTAATCAACCTACAAAGTCATCACCAACCCCGAGTCAGTCCCTGACTTTCCTGGGAATGTTATTCAACACTTCCAGGGGTCTAGTGCGCCTTCCCAAGGACAAGGCACTGGCCCTCCGACTAGCAGATGAAGAAAAGAGGGTCTCTTGGGAGACTCCCGGCATGGCTCCTTCCTCGGCCCCCTATTATGAGGTGCCCAGTTGAAGTTGAGATGGCTATTCCCCATGCTGCTCCTTCCCCAGTCCCTCGGGTGCTGGTTCGAAGTCGAGATCCTCCCCCCCCCCCCCCCCCCCTTTCCAAATTCCCTTTGGTTTCTGGGTTGAGGTCGAGGCGAGGATAAAGGCCCCTGAAGGTGACAACAGCACCCTCCCTATCCCCCTCTGGGGGTATTAGGTTGAGACACCTCAGGTAGGGCCTGTACAGGCAGCATCCTACAGCTCCCAACAATGGGCCAGCACACTGCGCCTGCATCCAGGGACCCCAGCCCAGCTGCGGGCTCCTGTTGGGCAAGTGGTCTTCAGCGGAAGCGTCCATGCCCATCAACATCCTGGAAATTCGTGCCATCCTTCTGGCATTGAGGGCTTTCCATCACTTACTGGCCGCCTCTCACATCAGGATACAGTCGGAGAATACCACGGCTGTGGCATATGTGACTCATCAAGGGGGGACCCGCAGTACCCAAGCGATGCGGGAAGTGCCACATATCCTCCGCTTGGCGGAGGACACAGGGTCGGTCCTTTCGGCAGTCCACGTTCCGGGTGTGGACAACTGGGAAGCAGACTTCCTCAGCCGACAAGGAATAGACTCGGGAGAGTGGTCTCTCCATCCCGAAATTTTTCAACAGATCTGTCTCCGCTGGGGGACCCCGGATGTGGACCTAATGGCATCCCATTTCAATGCCAAGGTCTCCAACTTCATTGCCAGAACACACGATCTGCGGTCACTCGGAGCAGACGCTCTGGTTCAAGACTGGACCCAGTTCCAGCTTCTGTATATTTTTCCACCTCTCCCCCTGATATCCAGAGTGGTGAGGAAGATCAAACAAGAGGGAGTTCCAACCATCCTCATTGCACCGGACTGGCCCAGACGAACATGGTACGCAGACATCGTACAACTCACAGCAGACGCTTCCTGGCGTCTCCCCGACCGCCACGATCTTCTATCACAAGGGCCGTTCTACCACCAGAACTCAGGGGCTCTCAATTTGACGGCGTGGCCCTTGAGACCTGGGTTCTAACCCAGGCAGGGCTCTCGGCAGATGTCATTGGAACCATGATCAGAGCACGGAAACCAGCCTCTGCCAAGATTTATTACCGTACCTGGAAAGTTTTCTTTACCTGGTGCGAATCTCGTGGCCAGATCCCACGCCCTTATTCCCTACCCAAAGTTCTTGGTTTTCTCCAAGCGGGTCTGGAGGCCAGGCTGTCATTGGGCTCGCTTAAGAGCCAGGTGTCAGCCCTCTCAGTGCTTTTCCAAAAGCGCATTGCTATCAAGCTGCAAGTAAGGACCTTCCTTCAGGGGGTTTCCCGATTGGTTCCCCCCTACAGACTACCACTAGAAACGTGGGACCTCAACCTGGTCCTGACAGCATTGCAGGAACCACCCTTCGAACCCCTTAAGGAGGTCCCGCTCTGCCTTTCTCTCCCAGAAGGTGGTTTTTCCTGGTGGCAATCACCTCACTACGCAGGGTGTCTGAACTGACAGCACTCTCCTGCAGATGGCCTCTCCTGGCATTTCACCAGGACAAGGTAGTTCTTCGTACGGTCCCATCCTTCCTTCCGAAGGTTGTGTCAGACTTCCACCTCCATGAGGAAATTTCACTACCATCCCTTTGTCCGGTTCCGGTTCATAGTGGAGAAGGCTCTGCATACGCTTGACCTTGTCAGGCCTTTGTGTATATACGTGTCTAGGACTGCGTCCTTCCGGAGGCCTGATTCTCCTTTCCTCCTTCCGGAAGGCGGCCACAAGGGTAGGCCAGCTTCCAAAAGCTACTCTTGCCAGGTGGATCAGATCCACCATACAAGAGGCGTACCGCCTTAAGAATCCTCCTCTTCCAGCCGGTATTACGGCACACTCTACAAGGGCGGTAGGGGCCTCCTGGGCCATTCGGCACCAGGCTTCGGCACAACAAGTGTGTAAGGCGGCCACTTGGACTAGCTTACACACATTTACTAAACACTACAGGGTTCATACCCAGTCCTCAGCGAGCCTGGGTAGATGTGTCCTGCAGGCGGCGGTGCCCTAAGTGTACGGGCCTGTCTGCACAATATTCGTCCATTGCTTCCCACCCAGGGACTGCTTTAGGACGTCCCATGGTCCTGTGTCCCCCAATGAGGCGACAGAGTAAAGGAGATTTTTGTGTACTCACCGTAAAATCTTTCTCTTAGCCTCTAATTGGGGGACACCGCTCCCACCCTGTTGCCCTTTCCGGGCTGTTGTAACTGTTGAGTTCTCATATTGTTTCTTGAGCTCGTACATAGTTGCCTTCTTACAGGCATAATTATGTTATTCATGTTACGTTCCTCCTACTGCTTTGGCACAAAACTGGAGAAGGCTGATGCCGTCCAGGGGTGTATACTGCACAGGAGGAGCCACAGTTAATCTTTTTCAGATTATGCATAGTGTTGCCTGCTAGTGGACAGCAGCATAACACCCATGGTCCTGTGTCCCCCAATTAGAGGCTAAGAGAAAGAGATTTTACGGTGAGTACACAAAAATCTCCTTTTTTGTTCCTGGGTCCAAAGTGTGTTTTCCTAACCCTTTATGCCTAATACAAATAGAAAATAGTTGTTTTTTCCACAAAAACTTTGCTTCTGTGATCAAGACAATGAAGACTACTCGATATTGAATATGAATGGAGAATTTTCCTGAAAACAGACAAATTTCAAAATTTCATTGGTGTAATTTGCTTTATTTGACACAATATGACATTTTTCTGCCCTGTGGTCATACAATCAAAGTTTGTGCTGAAAGTAGTTGTTTTTCCATACAATCCAATCCTTCACATTGCATTTAGGCACCTGTCCAGTGGCCTCGTCCGTTCTTGCATTCGAACCCCCCACAATACTGGATTCGGACGTATACGCCGACTGGACCATAGACTATAATTGTGCTGACAGAGCCTCGTGTAGGCATATGGGCCTGAAAATGATGCATGTCAGAGTGCTCGTACACTATGTTGGCACAATTAGTGTATACCCGAAGCACAAACATGTTTCTCATCATAGAGAGAGAGAGACAAACTGTTTGTGCTTGGGGGCGGCTTGTGGGCAGTTTCCTTTGTGTATCTGGCTTGGATCAGGAAGATAAGACGCTGCCTACGAGTCCTGCCCTGGAGCACCGGCATCTCATTAACTGAAAACGTCTAAGGGTACTGTCACACAGTCACACTTTGATCGCTACGACGGTACGATCCGTGACGTTCCAGCGATATCCATACGATATCGCTGTGTCTGACACGCAGCAGCGATCAGGGATCCTGCTGAGAATCGTACGTCGTAGCAGATCGTTTGGAACTTTCTTTCGTCGCTTGATCACCCGCTGACATCGCTGGATCGTTGTGTGTGTGACAGCGATCCAGCGATGCGTTCGCTTGTAACCAGGGTAAACATCGGGTAACTAAGCGCAGGGCCGCGCTTAGTAACCCGATGTTTACCCTGGTTACCAGCGTAAACGTAAAAAAACCAAACAGTACATACTCACATTCCGGTGTCTGTCCCCCGGCGTCTCAGCTTCTCTGCACTGTGAGCGCCTGCCAGCCGGAAAGCGAGCACAGCGGTGACGTCTGACGTCACCGCTCTGCTTTCCGGCTCTGCTGCTTACACAGTGGAGAGAAGCAGAACGCCGGGGGACAGACACCGGAATGTGAGTATGTACGGTTTGTTTTTTTTACGTTTACGCTGGTAACCAGGGTAAACATCGGGTTACTAAGCGCGGCCCTGCGCTTAGTAACCCGATGTTTACCCTGGTTACCCGGGGACTTCGGCATCGCTCCAGCGCCGTGATTGCAACGTGTGACCGCAGTCTACGACGCTGGAGCGATACTCATACGACGCTGCGACGTCACGGATCGTGCCGTCGTAGCGTCCAAAGTGTGATTGTGTGACCGTACCTTAACACTGATTACATAAGAACCACAACACTGATTTCTTCACCCCAGTTATAATTTTAATCAGTATAACACTGAAAACCTGACAATGCCGGTACTTTATTTGGCAAAATCCTGAAAACAGGTTTTCTTTAACACCTTTGCAACATCGGGCGTAATAGTATGCCGATGTCTGACTTCCCCTGTTTGGTGCGGGCTCCTGCACGGAGCCTGCACCTTTCCGGGCATGTCAGTTGACATATAGAGCTGACATGTACCCACGGCTGTTAACTAGTTAAATGCTACTGTCAATTTCTCTTCCGGCAAGCGCGCTGGAAATCCCGCACATCAGTGACCCTATCACGTGATTGAGGGTCACCGATGGGTTGGCATGACAACCAGAGGTGGTTGGCACTCACAGCAAGTGAGCATTTTGAAAATGGCGCCCTCTGCGCCTGCATAGTAGCAGCTATGGGTTTGTATAGAGATCCAATAGCTGCTGTTGCGTAGGCATCGGCAGTGCCATCTTGCTGGAGAAGAAGAAAAAATGTCCTCCATTAAGATGGCATGGCGCCACCTGCTCAACAGCAGCTATCGGATCTCTATACAAACCAATAGCTGCTACTGCACAGGCGCAGCGGGCACCATCTTCAAAACTACTTTCTTTTTACCTCGCTCAGGTAAATCTGCAAAAGGGACTAAGCGCAAAGTACACATGCAGTTATGCCACAGCGCAGGAGCCACGGCCGGCACCTGCATGCAGGAGCGTGATATATATATATATAACATACTTAAAACAAGGCCAAGTACCGTATATACTCGAGTATAAGCCGACCTGAGTATAAGCCGTCCCCCTAATTTTGCCACAAAAAACTGGGAAAACTTAATGACTCTAGTAGAAGCCTAGGTGGGAAATGCAGCAGCTACTGGTAAATGTCAAAAGTAAAAATTAGATACCAATAAAAGTAAAATTAATTGAGACATCAGTAGGTTAAATGTTTTTGAATATCCATATTGAATCAGGAGCCCCATATAATGCTCCATACAGTTCATGATGGTCCCATAAGATGCTCCATATTAAAACATGCCCCATATAATCCTGCATAAAGGTTAATAATGGCCCCATAAGATGCTCCATAGACACATTTGCCCAATATAATACTGCACAAATGTTGATTATGGCCCCATAAGATGCTCCATACAGATACTTGCCCCATATAATGCTCCACAAACGTTAATTATGGGCCCCATAAGATTCTCCATAAAGATATTTGCCCCATATAGTGCTGCACAAATGTTATGGCTCCGTAAGATGCTCCATACGGACACTTGCCCCATTTGCTGTTGCTGCGATAAAAAAAAAAAAAAAAAGAAATCACATACTCAACCTCTCGCTCCGGCCCTCGACACTTTCAATATTCACCTGACTTCATTCCGGTGCCGCTCCGTCTTCAGCGTCTTCTGCACTGACGTTCAGGCAGAGGGCGCGCACTAACCACGTCACCGCTCCCTCTGACCTGAGCGTCACTGCTGAAGACTGAGCTGCGCCTGGAACGGGGAGCAGGTGAATATCGCGCAGCGCTGCGCTCCCCTCCCCGTTATACTCGCCTGCTCCTGGCGTGGTGCAGTCCCTGGTTCCCCAGCGCCACAGCTTCTTCCCGTACTGAGCGGTCACCGTTACCGCTCATTACAGTAATGAATATTCGGCTCCACCCCTATGGGAGGTGGAGCCGCATATTCATTACTGTAATGAGCGGTACCATGTGACCGCTCAGTACAAGAAGCTGGGGAGCCCGGGACCTGCAGGGACCGTGCCAGGAGCAGGTGAGTATAATTAGACAGCCCCCGCTCCCCCTCCCCTGCCGACCCCTGGGTATGACTCGAGTGTAAGCCTAGAGGGGGACTTTCAGCCCCCAAAAATGGGCTGAAAATCTCGGCTTATACTTGAGTATATACGGTAATAGTTAGCAAGGCCAGTTCAGCCTATGTTCCATCAGAATAAATCCCCAGATCTCTGTCCCTCTAAAGAACCTAATAACCGTAAGATACAATATTGTTGTGCTCCAGGAAGACATCCAGTCCTCTCTTAAACCCCTCGACTGAGTTCGCCATCACCACCTCCTCAGGCAAGGAATTCCAGATTATCACTGCCCTAACAGTAAAGAATCCTCTTCTATGTTGGTGGAGAAACCTTCTCTCCTCCAGACACAGAGAATGCCCCCTTGTGACCGTCACTTTTCTTGTTATAAACAGATCCTCGGAGAGATATTTGTATTGCCCCCTTATATACTTGTACAAGGTTATTGGATCACCCCTCAGTCGTCTTTTTTCTAGAATAAAAAAGCCTAATTTTGCTAATCACTCTGGGTATGAATATCTAATCAGAGCACCACATACATGAACCCCACCTTGGGACACAAGCATATCATTAACACAAAACTAAAAATATTTAGAAACGACCACAAGACTAAAGGCCCCGTCACACATAGCGATTTACCAACGATCACGACCAGCGATACGACCTGGCCGTGATCGTTGGTAAGTCGCTGTGTGGTCGCTGGGGAGCTGTCACACAGACAGCTCTCTCCAGCGACCAACGATCAGGGGAACGACTTCGGCATCGTTGAAACTGTCTTCAACGATGCCGAAGTCCCCCTGCAGCACCCGGGTAACCAGGGTAAACATCGGGTTACTAAGCGCAGGGCCGCGCTTAGTAACCCGATGTTTACCCTGGTTACCAAAAAAAAACAAACAGTACATACTCACCATCTGATGTCCGTTAGGTCCCTTGCCGTCTGCTTCCTGCTCTGACTGAGTGCCGCCGTACAGTGAGAGCAGAGCGCAGCGGTGACGTCACTGCTGTGCTCTCACTGTACGGCGGCACTCAGTCAGAGCAGGAAGCAGACGGCAAGGGACCTGACGGACATCAGATGGTGAGTATGTAGTGTTTGGTTTTTGTTTACATTTACGCTGGTAACCAGGGTAAACATCGGGTTACTAAGCGCGGCCCTGCCCTTAGTAACCCGATGTTTACCCTGGTTACCAGTGAAGACATCGCTGGATCGGTGTCACACACACCGATTCAGCGATGTCAGCGGGACCTCAACGACCAAAAAAAGGTCCAGGCCATTCCTACACGACCAGCGATCTCACAGCAGGGGCCTGGTCGCTGGTACGTGTCACACATAGCGAGATCGCTACTGAGGTCGCTGTTGCGTCACAAAACTTGTGACTCAGCAGCGATCTCGCTATGTGTGACAGGGCCTTTATGTCATCAACCAAGGTATCATTTTATTCAGAATAACGACACTGACCTGACACTGTGTAGGTTACTCTGCAAAATCCTGCTGACAGGTTCCCTTTAAAGAAGCAAACATAGACATGTTTGGTGTAAGAACTCGTAATGACCTGGAGAATCATAATGACAGGTCAGTTTTAGCATTTTAGTGAACATGGTAAAAAAAAACAAAAAAAAACTGGGATTGCACTGTTTTGTTTTTTTGCAGTTTTTCCTTACTTGGAATTTTTTTTCCTGTACACCATGTTAAAACCAATGGTGTCGTTCAAAAGTACAACTCATCTCACAAAGAATACAAGCCTCCACATGGACATTTTGACCAAAAAATAAGTTATGGCTCTGGGAGAAGGAGAGCAAAAAATGAAAATGCAAAAACAGAAAATGGCCCAGGGCTAAGTAGTAGGATAATTTGTTTGCCTCCCACTTTGCTCTTATCTACGCCCCTCAAAAGATTTCAGTAGGCAGCTATAATCTGATCCCCAGTGAACTAGCAGCTGTTCTTGCTTTGACCAAGGCTGATTTTTGGGTGAAGGGTAAAGGTACCTTCACACTAAACGACTTTGCAGCGATAACGACAGCGATCCGTGACGTTGCAGCGTCCTGGATAGCGATATCGTTGTGTTTGACACGCAGCAGCGATCTGGATCCTGCTGTGATATCGCTGGTCGTTGCTGAAAGTTCAGAACTTTATTTGGTCGTCAGATCGGCGTGTATCGTCGTGTTTGACAGCAAAAGCAACGATGCCAGCAATGTTTTACAATGGTAACCAGGGTAAATATCGGGTTACTAAGCGCGGCCCTGGTTACCATTGTAAAAGTAAAAATAAAAACAGTACATTCTCACCCTCTGATGTCTGTCACGTCCCCCGGCGTCCGCGCTGCTGCTCAGAGCTTCCTGCACTGAATGTGTCAGTGCCGGCCAGAAAGCAAAGCACAGCGGTGATGTCACCGCTGTGTTTTAGGGCCGGCGCTTACACAGTGCAGGGAAGCGGACGCCGGGGGACCCGAATGTAAGTATGGTGTTTGTTTTTTTACATCGGGTTACTAAGCTCGGCCCTGCGCTTAGCAACCCGATGTTTACCCTGGTTACCCGGGGACTTCGGCATCGTTGTCGATATCGCTGCAGCGTCGCTTAGTGTGAAGGTACCTTAACTTCACAGCGCAGGAGGAAGTAGAAATGGCTTAAGTGGAGAAAGTAGATTTCCCTGATTTTATCACAAAGCCTCGTATAATCACTTGTGCTATTGATTAATGACCAGTTTGTTGAAATGGCAGTAACCGCTTAAATTTCTACTCTTCTGCAGTTGAGTCTGTCATTGCATATGGTTAGCATGCCTGTGTTTCTCATTTCAGAAGTGTCAAAGCTTGAGAAAAACATGTTGGCTGTTGCAGACCACACCAAACTCGCACAGTCTGCAAAAGTTAAACAGAATGGCACCAGTCACTCCAGTATTATCCCAGCCCACTTCACGTTCCTGCAGAAACCGTCAAGGAACACAGAAGTGGAATCTCGGAAACTAAGGTATAGCTAACATCGTGTATTTGACGTTTTGTATTAAAGCTTAATATACAATTTACTGTTTTCACTTTCTCAATCACTACAGGATCATTAAATACTTACACAATTTGTTTTGCAGCCGAACATTCAATGCAGCTGCAGGAAAAACGAATCATACCATTGGTTTTGCTTTTGAAAAATCTTTTCCGATTAAAAATGCTGCAAGTTTATCTTCATGGAGTGTGGGGACTCTTCGCCGGAGCCCAAAGAAAGTACAGAGACCACAAATAACTACAGTAGAAGAAGTAAGTTTGACATGCAGGATACATATTTTGGTGTCTGTGCCTTTACATTACAAAATTTATATACAGTGCTACCGTCCAGCTAAGTATTTAAAGGGATAATTTTTGTCCTTTCACTTCCATATTGAGAGGGGAGTGGGCCCAGGACATTACGTCTACAGATATCTGCCAACTTGTTTGTAGTCGGTGTCTCACACTTATACTATTCACTAGGATGGCATAGGTGCAGGATACCTGCTGATTGTGCACTTGGAAGACTCTTGTAGCTGTGACATCACATCTACAAATTAGGACTTCTGCAATGAGGCCCCATGATTTCCATGTATGCCTGTGATGTGTGTATATATCCATTGTTTATTTTTTTTCTTAAAAAAAATCTGTCACTAGGTTTTTGCTACCTAATCTGTGAGCAGCACAATTTTGATACAGAGCCAGTAATGTCACTTACTGGGCAAATTGATAGATTCCATAAAATCATTGTTTTATCAGCAGGAGATAATCATTGGAGGACTAGTAAACCTGTGGCCAGGTAGTCCTCCATATTAAATGGAACTTGTCATGTCCTTTTTTGCTATTAAACTGCCTCCAACATCTTGTTTGTGAGGCACAGTGCATCATTAACAAGTTTTTGTCCAGCAAAACTTCCCAGTATTTATCTAAAAATTACTTTATACCTCCTGTTTCAGTCATAGGGGTGGGGATCTCAAGTTTTTCAGTTAGTCAAATGCCTTTTTCAAATTCTTGACGCACATTGCATTATAATTACTTCACTCCTCCTCAGATCTCACGCTTGGACAATGACTGCGGGCAGGCACACTGAATCTGGGTGTACGTCCCAGCTTTATAGCCTATGCTCTGGAGCGGCTGAGTCAGTGGTGATTGTGGAAACTGTAGCGCACATAGTTTGAGCACACACGCTATCATGTGGTCACTGACTCTCAGCGGCTCAAAAAGCATGCGCACATAAGATATGAAGCTGGGATGTACACAGTGTGGACGGTGTGGGTGCGTTTATGCTGATCTGCAGCAGATAGAGTATTTTCCTGGACGTCCTTCTTATCCTTGATAGGGGCAGGAGCACAGAAGAGGGCATATAGCACCTTCCCACCACACGTTTTTTTCCTGTTCCTATCGGGTACAGACACAGGAGTGGGTGCTCAACATGAAGAAAAGCACTTGGAGGGCTCTGGAGGTTCGGGGATGCTCCATACTTTCCCTCCAGTGACAGGTCCAAGTTGATACATCTAGGTAGGGGTCCCTCAGCATCCAGTTAAGCTGGGTTCCAAGGAGCAGCTGTATCCCTCTCTAGGGGGGTGTCTCTAATGACACATACTTCCGGTCCGGAAGAACCAGCGACCTCTAACGTTCCAGTGTGAAATGTATACGGCGCAGGGATATGACAAGTCATCGTAGTGTCATGCGTTCCAGTGTGAACCCCGCAGGACCCTATTTGGTAGTTTGGTTGGCAGCAGATAAGGCTACTAGATTATGACTAATAGAAGCTAGCATGAGCAATGCTATGTAAAATTGCCTAAGGGAGCCAGCTCTTGCCATCAGCTTATCTTACTTTGTTCGAACAGCCAGTGCTTTGCCCCTCCAATCAGTCCACAGAACCATCCCTGGGTCATGTGAGGTAAGGTTTTTAACAGATGGTCATCACCTTGCCTTCTGTGTCTTAATGTATCCTATAAGTAGTATATTGTTTAGGTGCTTCCTTGTCCTAAGAATAAACTATCTACCTCAACTATTTAGAATTGAGTCCTCAGTGGTTGATACCATTTAATGATTAACTGAAAAGATGGTAACAAACTGCAAGCTTTCGAGACTACTCAGGTCTCTTCATCTGGCATAGACTAATACAAAATCTGAAGAATACCTCAACTAATAAGAGGTTTAATAGATGTGCTACCTGTAATATTAAGCCATTGGAAACTTTCAGCAAGAAGCTTTGCGTAATGCATATCAAACATTGTTGGACAGTCAATCCATATTCATGACTGACAGGAGGGCAGTGACTAGGGAGCAAGTACAGAATACAGTTTCTTCCTTATATCGCCTCAGTCTCCCTGGCCTAAAAGGCCTAGGTGGGGAATTATCCTATTAATTTGTCTAAATTCTGAAGGTGGAAATATACAATTGTTACCGGAGTAAAGGAAGAAATTATTTTCTATAGAAAATACAGATGCACTTTTGCAGGCTGTCAAAGGAACCATTAAAACTGAGGACACCTGTCCTGTGAAACATTGTCAGCTCAGGAAGAGTTGTTTGGGGTCTAAGAGTCTGCGGAAATCCACATCACTACTGTAATCCAGGTGAAATGGAAAGATGCAGGGAAAAAGCTAGTTATCCCAAGGGATTTTAAAGCTTGCTTACTCTGTCGCCTCATTGGGGGACACAGGACCATGGGTGTTATGCTGCTGTCCACTAGGAGGCGACACTATGCATAATCTGAAAAAGATTAACTGTGGCTCCTCCTCTGCAGTATACACCCCTGGACGGCGTCAGCCTTCCCCAGTTGTTGCTTAGTGTTGCATAGGAGGCACACCTAAGATTTTTTACTCCGTTTTTTTCCAACGGATTACAGATGAAGAAAAGTGGGTCTCCTGTGAGACTCCCGGCATGGCTCCTTCCTCAGCCCCCTATTATGGGGTGTCCGGTTGAAGTAGAGATGGCTATTCCCCATGTCGCTCCCTCCCCAGTTCCACGGGTGCTGGTTCGAAATCGAGACACCCCCCCCCTTCCCCAATTCCTTTTGGTTTCTGGGTTGAGGTCGAGGCGAGGATAAAGCCCCCAGAAGGTACAGCAGCACCCTCCCTATTCCCGCTCTGGGGGCATTAAGTTGAGATGCCTCAGGTAGGGCCTGTACAGGCAGCATTCTGCAGCTCCCAGCAATGGGCCAGCACACTGCGCCTGCATCCAGGGACCCCAGCCCAGCTGCGGGCTCCTGTTGGGGCCGGGGGAGAGTGCAGGCAGGCATGGCACAATACAGACACATGGCTCCCTGTGCCCCTGTCTGCGGCAGCACCAGCTCTATGTACTGCCTCAGGGGGACCCCTCACAGGGCCCCCCCTTCCGCTGATAGCCCCACCACTATCCTGCCTTTAAATCCTGGGGGGGGTCCAGTTCAAATCCGACTCCCCAATTCCCCCCCCCCCCGGACTTCCGTGCCGGCATGGAGCCTTTCTGGGCATCAGGCATCTAACTTAGGCCCTGGCTTCAGCCTAGCTGAAGCCGCTGCCTCCTCTCCGCCCCCCCCGGCCCGCCCCCGGATGACAAATATGACTCTCTACAGTGTCATAGAGGGGGTGGATCGAGACAGAAAGGGCGCGTTTTTACACAGCTTTGCCGCCTTTTCTCAGCTCTCCACCCCTTCTCCCCCTGCCTCTTCTCCTTGGCGGCCATTTCTACTGCAGCAAGGATTAACCCTGCATCTCCCGGTCAGCAGGACCAGGACCAGGCCAGCCAGTCTCCGGGGGGCACAGGACTGTGGATCTTCGGCGCTGGACCTAGGGGCTAACTGGTGGGGTAAGATCACAGCTGGGTTGTTTTACTCGGCTGTGAATCCATATTCCCTATAAGGCTCCCCTATAGGATCCTCTGCACAGCTACCCCTGTAAGGTCCTCTGCAGGCCCTTCTGCACTCTGTGCACTATGCCGGGCTCAAGGTCCAAGAGAACAAGACAGGACTGCTATTATCCATTCTGCACAGCCTGCAGGACCGCTCTCCCAAGTGGCAGCATGTACGCACTGCCAGGACTACATCCAGACTACTGCGTCAGAGCCCCAAGAAGCCCCTGCCAATGCCTCGGTATCTAATGCCATGCCGGAATGGGTCACTCAGAGGTCGCAATCTATGACGCAGTCTATAGATAACAAACCTCCACATTGCTTCAGGCTCTGCAGAGTCATGCCTCGGCTATGACCATTACTCAGCAAAGGGAGAGCTTGACTCAGGAACAGAACGACCTGGCTCATCCACGTCTAGGTCAGGACGCAAGCGAACCCATAGGTCAAATCCATCTGCGTCATCCCATAGCATACGGTCATCCCCTTCTAGGGAGATACACCGTAGTTCCAGGTCAATTCCAGGTCATTAGACCGTCCACTTCCAGGGGCAGACAATGCAGATCTCCGCAATCCCTGACCAGAGAAGGCCTCCTCCCCAGCTCACCCAGCAGGGGACGCCTCAGTGATACACAGGATTGGGAAGGCATCTGTGACTCCGACTCAGACAGGGAAACAGAGGGGTCCCTGATCCCAATCCCCCCTAGCAATACAGCGCTAGTCGAGGACATAATCTCTTCCATCCATCGGGTGCTGGACATTTCTAATCTGCCACCAGAGGCCCCAGAACAAGATTTCCTTTGAAGGACCTCTGAAGCCGCCTAAGGTTTTCTCTAATCGCTTCAGTTTGGGCTGCCAAGGCCATCCTTGCTTGGGCCAAAAATTTACAAGCTGGCCTCCAAGCATCCGCTCCTGAGCTGTCGGACCAAGCGGATCAAATAGCAGTTGTAGCAGATTACATGCTTCATGCAGCTCTGGATTCAGCAAGGGGCGTAGCGGGGATAGCATCAAATGCCATCACGATTCGGCGTATCCTCTGGCTGCGGAACGGAAAGCGGATGCAGCCTCAAAGAAGTCCCTCACGCACCTCCCGTATCTCAGTGGGTGACTTTTTCGGTGAAGAGTTGGACACAATGATATCCAACGCCACCGGGGGTAAGAGTACCGCTCTCCCTCAACTGAAACCTATACGCACTTACAAGAAGTGTAACAAACCCGATTCCGATCCTTTCAGAATTCCTCGGGCTGGTCCGTCTCACGTCCAGCACGTAACTGTTCCCCACACAGGGACAACTCACGGTCGACGCAAAGGTCGGACAAGACCTGGCAGTTAAAAGCAGGCCGGTCAAAGCCCAAAGGAGGAAAACCTCAGACTTTTTTCCTCCTCATGACTCACGGACCCTGGAAGACATCCCCACCCGTTGGCGACTTTGCTCTTTTCAGCAAGTCTGGATGCCTACTACAGAAGACAGGTGGGTCAGGGAATTAGTGTCTTCCGGATACAAGATAGAGTTCAACTTCCAACCCACCGAACCGATTCTTCCTCTGTTCCCCCAAAACCACCAGCCAAGGCTTGTGCCTTCCACCAAGCGGTTTCCTCGCTTCAAGCAGGAGTCCTAGTACCGGTTCCCGCGGCTGAGTGCTTCCGAGGGTTCTACTCCAATCTATTCGTAGTCCCCAAGAAAGGAGGCAGAGTACGGCCCATACTGGACCTAAAACAACTCAACAAATACGTACGGGTTCGTCACTTCCGCTGGAGTCCCTTCAGTCCATCATTGCGTCCATGGAGAAGGGAGAATATCTCGCCTTCATAGATATACAAGACGCATACCTGCATATACAGATTGCACCTGCTCATCAGTTTTTTGTTTTTTTTTTTTTTGTTTTTTTTTCCCTCAGGTTCGCAATCGACCAGGACCACTACCAGTTCGTGGCTCTCCCGTTTGGACTCGCGACGGCTCCCAGAGTGTTTACCAAGGTCATGGCAGCCACCATGGACGTCCTGCACTCCAGAGGCGTAGTAGTCGTTCCATACCTGGACGATCTACTCATCAAGGTCCCTACCTTCAAGGACTGTGAGCTCAGCGTCTCAATCACAACCGATACTCTGTCGCATGGGCTGGTTAATCAACCTACAAAAGTCATCACCAACCCTGAGTCAGTCTCTGACTTTCCTGGGAATGCTATGCAACACCTCCAGGGGTCTAGTGCTCTTTCCCAAGGACAAGGCACTGGCTCTCCGCCTAGGAGTTCGCATCCTCCTCCACAAACCCCCTCGATCTCTCCAGTTTGCCATGAGAGTCCTCGGCAGGATGGGGGCAGCGGTCCCATTTGGCCAATAGAAGCGGTCCCATTTGGCCCAGTGTCACCTCAGACCTCTCCAACTAGCCATTCTCAAGTCCTGGGACAGGAATCCTTTTTCCTCTCGACAGGGAATTCCAGCTAATGTCGTCAACCAGGAGGTCCCTGCACTGGTTGCTCAAGCCAACCTCGCTAGCAAAGGGGAAATCCTTTCTCACAGGTCAATGGAAGGTTCTGACCACCGATGCGAGCTTGACGGGTTGGGGTGCAGTGCACCTACACCACAGGGCACAGGGCAAGTGGTCCCCAGTGGAAGCGACCATGCCCATGAACATCCTGGAAATTCGTGCCATCCTTCTGGCATTGAGGTCCTTCCATCACTTACTGGCAGCCTCACATCAGAATACAATCGGACAATGCCACGACTGTGGCATATGTGAATCACCAAGGGGGGACCCGCAGTACCCAGGCGATGCGAAAAGTGTCACACATCCTCCACTGGGCGGAGGACACAGGCTCGGTTCTCTCGGCGGTCCACATTCTGGGTGTGGACAACTGGGAAGCAGACTTCCTCAGACGACAATTAATAGATTCGGGAGAGTGGTCTCTCCATCCAGAAATTTTTCTCCAGATCTGCCATCGCTGGGGGACCCCAGATGTGAACCTAATGGCATCCAACTTCAATGCCAAGGTCTCCAACTTCATGGCCAGAGCACACGATCTGCGGTCGCTCTGAGCAGACGCTCTGGTTCAGGACTGGTCCCAGTTCCAGCTTCTGTACATTTTTCCACCTCTCCCCCTGTTATCCAGAGTGGTGAGGAAGATCAAGCAAGATGGAGTTCCAACCATCTTAATCGCACCGGTCTGGCCCAGACGTACAGGGTACGCCGATGTCGTACAACTTTCAGCAGGCGCCTCCCCGACCGCCCAGATCTTCTATCACAAGGCCCGTTCTACCACCAGAACTCAGGAGCTCTCAATTTGACGGCGTGGCCCTTGAAACCTGGGTTCTAACCCAGGCAGGGCTCTCGACGGACGTCATTAGGACCATGATCAGGGCACGGAAGCCAGCCTCTGCCAAGATCTATGACCATACCTGGAAAGTTCTCTTTACCTGGAAAGTTCTCTTTACCTGGTGCGAATATCGTGGCCAGACCCCATTCCCTTCTTCCCTCCCCAAACTACCTGGTTTTTCTCTAATCTGGTCTGGAGGCCAGGCTGTCCCTGGGCTCTAACAGCCAGGTGTCAGCCCTCTCAGAGCTTTTTTTTTCAAAGGCGCATTGCTACCAAGCCGCGAGTAACTACTTTTCTTCAGGGGGTTTCCCGATTGGTTCCCCCCTACAGAAGACCACTAGAAACGTGGGACCTCAACCTGGTCCTGACAGCATTCCAGGAAACCACCCTTTGAACCCCCTTAAGGAGGTCCCGCTCCGCCTTCTCTCCCAGAAGGTGTTTTTTTTCCTGGTGGCAATCACCTCGCTACGCAGGGTGTCTGAACTGACAGCACTCTCCTGCAGACGGCCCTTCCTGGTTTTTTTACCAGGACAAGGTAGTTCTCCGTATGGTCCCATCCTTCCTTCCGAAGGTTGTGTCCAACTACCACCTCAATGAGGAAATTTCTCTGCCTTCCCTTTGTCCGGTCCCGGTTCATAGAGTGGTGAAGGCTCTGCATGCGCTTGACCTTGTCAGGGCATTGCGTATATATGTGTCTAGGACTGCGTCCTTCCGGAGGTCTGATCCCTTTTCTTCCGGAAGGCGGCCGCAAGGGTCTGCCAGCTTCCAAAGCTACCCTTGCCAGGAAGATCACATCCACCATACAAGAGGCCTACCGCCTTAAGAATTCTCCTCTTCCAGCCGGTATTACGGCACACTCTACACGGGCGGTAGGGGCCTCCTGGGCCATGCGGCTCCAGGCTTTGGCACAGCAAGTGTGTAAGGCAGCCACTTGGTCTAGCCCACACTCGTTTACTAAACACTACAGGGTTCATACCCAATCCTCAGCAGAAGCGAGCCTGGGTAGATGTATTCTGCAGGCGGAGGTGCCCCAAGTATAGGGGCCTGTCTGCACAATATTCGTCCATTGCTTCCCACCCAGGGACTGCTTTGGGACGTCCCATGGTCCTGTGTCCCCCAATGAGACCACAGAGTAAAGGAGATTTTTGTGTACTCACCGTAAAATCTTTCTCTTGGCCTCTAATTGGGGGACACCGCTCCCACCCTGTTGCCCTTTTCGGGCCTTTGTTACTGTTGAGTTCATATTGTTATTTGAGCTTGTACATAGTGGCCTTCTTATAGGCATGTCTGTTATTCATGTTACATTCCTCCTACTGCTTTTGCACAAAACTGGAGAATGTTGACGCCGTCCAGGGGTGTATACTGCAGAGGAGGAGCCACGGTTAATCTTTTTCAGATTATGCATAGTGTCGCCTCCTAGTGGACAGCAGCATAACACCCATGGTCCTGCGTTCCCCAATTAGAGGCTGAGAGAGAGATATTACGGTGAGTACACAAATCTCCTTTTCTAACTGACTCTGAGGAAATGAGTATGGGAAGAAATTCCAAAAATTTACATACCGGTGGCCAGAGTTGCTAAGAAGATCTCTTACATTTTGAGGACTTCTCAAGTCTTAAAGGGAACTTGTCACCCCCAAAATCGATGGTGAGGTAAGCTCACCGGCATCAGGGGCTTATCTACAGCATTCTGTAATGCTGTAGATAAGCCGCCGATGTATCCTGAAAGAGGAGAAAAAGAGGTTAGATTATACTCACCCAGGGGCGGTCCCGCTCCGATGGGCGTCTCCAGTCCGGTACAGCGCCTCCCATCTTCATTCCATGACATCCTCTTCTTGTCTTCACGCCGCGGCTCCGGCGCAAGCGTACTTTGTCTGCCTTGTTGAGGGCAGAGCAAAGTACTGCAGTGTGCAGGCGCCGGAAAGGTCAAGAGAGGCCTGGCGCCTGCGCACTGCAGTACTTTGCTTTGCCCTTAACAGGGCAGACAAAGTGCGCCTGCGCCGGAGCCGCAGCCTGAAGACCAGAAGAGTACGTCATGGAATGAAGATAGGAGGCGCCGGAGTGGACCTGAGACACCCATTTGACCGGACCGCAGCAGGACCACCCCTGGGTGAGTATAATCTAACCTCTTTTTCTCATCTTTCAGATAACATCGGGGGCTTGTCTACAGCATTACAGAATGCTGTAGATAAGCCCCTGATGACGGTGAGCTTACCTCACCATCGATTTTGGGGGTGACAAGTTCCCTTTAAAGATCCGATGGATAAAAAATCAGAAGACCTTTAAAAAAAAAAAAAAAAAAAAAAAAAAAAACAACCTTGGAAGGCCTCCTTGGCCATCATTAAAGCAAACAAGGAACAGTTCTACTTAGAGGTACTTCTGGACTCAAAACAGCAATATTCCTTCCTTCTAGTGCACAAGCAGGAAACAGGAGGGAGATTCAGTTAATCTAGAAAAAGCTGATTTCTATCAGGAAGGCAAAGATCTTGGGTCTAATGACCTAATCTATATTCAGTGTTGAGTGGATCCAATTTCATTCAACAGTCTTTCAGCGGGAAGAGCAATCTGCTTGGGACGCAAACCAGCCAATGTAGACGGCAATATGAAACCAGATGGGCATTTCCTGATGGAAATACATGGTGCTTGAACAGCGCTGCCAGCTTTACAAGGAGTACTTTTCACACACAGGACGGGGGGGGGGGGGACTTACTTTTCACACACGGGACCGGGGGGGGGCACTTTTCACACACGGGACCGGGGGGGGGGCACTTTTCACACACGGGACCGGGGGGGCACTTACTTTTCACACCCGGGACCGGAGGGTGTCGGGTGTCAGTCACTTTATTCTGATGTTTGACTTTGATAAATGATCATGCCCTAAAATGGACACCATACATTTGCATAGCTGCCATCTTTGGAAGGTCAAGTTGGGGGTTATGGAAAGGTCGCCATTAATTCCTATGGGAAATTTTTTTTTTTTTAAGTGCGATTTTTAAAAAAACTACAAATCGGATTGACTCCAAAAATACATAGCACACCTGTCCCCATCGAGGGCTTCGAAACGCCACCTGAACGGGGTCTCTGCGCCGAGCGGTTCGGGCCGCACTTAATTGCGGAAAACGCGGAGAAGAAGAATAATAAACTAGATGGGTATTTCCTGATGGAACTACAGATAGTGCTTTGGAATGGTGCCCGGGCTGCCCCTGCAAGACTTTCACACTTGGGTGCCCCTCAGGCGCCGGTTTGGTAGTTGTAGCCCCTCAGGGTTAAGCTTAACCCCTGGGGACCTGCTGATAGATGTTGGCATAGTAACTGGGTCTGACTGCGCATATCAATGAGCTAATCAGCCCAGGTGGCGTTACATTTGAAATTGCCTCAGAAATCAGGCCCATATAACCCTAGGTGAAAATTTCCCCATTGAAATACATTGAGACAATGCATTCCAATGACAGGAAAAAAAAATTTCAAATGCAAATTGCGCCAAAACTACAAATCCGATCGACACGAAAAATACTTAGCACACCTCTCGTGGACGCTGGCTTCGAAATGACGCCTCACTGGAGTCTGTGCATGCAGCGGTTCGGGCCGCATTAATTG